>NC_073303.1:368301385-368901385 GCF_027595985.1 Sorex araneus
GAGAGAAAAGGAGAAAGGGGAGAGAGAGGGAGGGAGAGAGAGAGAGAGAGAGAGAGAGAGAGAGAGAGAGAGAGGGAGAGAGAGGGAGAGAGAGAGAGAGAGAGAGAGAGAGAGAGAGAGAGAGAGAGAGATGAAAGCTGAGGAAACACCACATCAACAAAACATTCATCACAAAGATTCCCCAAAAGGCTGCCTTGGTTTTTGAATGGGGAAGGTTTTTTTTTCTGAGCCCCCTTATTTTATTCTCTTGAGACTTTCAGATCACACCAGTAGGCAAAGCATTGACAAGAAAACACATGTAGTTAGTAAGAGCTGGAAGAAGCTAAAAGACTGGACTTTTAAAATATTCTCACACTTACTCAAATTTTTTCCAGTCTGGGAATTTTAATCAGTGACGCTGGTAGACCCACAGCTGTAATTCCTGCACACTTAAAATCCAAAAACAAGAAGATAAAACCAGACAGAAAAAAAAACCTCACAAATAATAAAAAGAATAATACTTAGATAAGGAGACAGGGATGTGACTTTGATGGTAGAGCATGTGTTTTGCATGTGTGAGGCTCTGGGTTCAAGCCTACTAGCACCTGAGGCCATGCGGCCCTGTCCCCAAGCACAACAATAAGAACAATAATAATTCTTAGGCAAATGAAGATATATAAAACACAAATAGAGTATGCTTTTATCTTTGATAAGTGCAATTCAAGAAAGGAATTTTCTCTACTCCCCAGTTCTCTAATAGTATTTCATTAGGCTATCGCAGGAAAAAATGATGCGTGTTTATTATCAAATTAGGCTGGGTCAAAATGTCATCATCATCATCATCATCATCCCATTGATCGTCAAATTTCTCGAGTGGTCTCAGTAATGTCTCCATTTGTCCTAGCCCTGAGATCCTAGAAGCCTCTCTTTACTCGTCCTTTCCAATGGTGCCGCATTGGAGGCTCTTTCAGGGTCAGGGGAATGAGACCCATAATTGTACTGGTTTGGGCATATGAATACGCCATGGGGAGTTTGTGAGGCTCTCCCATGTGGGCAGGAAACTCTCAGTAGCTTGCCAGTCTCTTCCAGAGGGAGATCTAGGCCATAAGATGTCAAAATGTATTACTTAATAATACTGGGGCTGGAACGATAGCACAGCTGGTAGGGCATTTGCCTTGCACGTGGCCGACCCGGGTTCGATTCCCAGCATCCCATATGAGCTGAGCACTGCCAGGAGTAATTCCTGAGTGCAAAGCCAGGAATAAGCCCTGTGCATTGCCAGGTGTGACCCAAAAAGCAAAATAATAATAATAATAATAATAATAATAATAATAATAATAATAATTTTCACAAGTGTATAGATCTGTGAAATGGAGTGACTGGGAGATATAGCTTAGCAGGAGAGTACTTGTCTTGCATATGTGAGGCTCTGAGTTTCATCCCCAGCAACACACACACACACACACACACACACACCACACACACACACACACACACACACACCATAAAATACTATGCACATTAAGTCCCTGCAGAATTCCAGCTTAGATGCACCCACAAAATACATTTCAGGGCTTCCCTATTTTTCATTTGGCTTTTCTTCTGTCACTCTAAAGACTCCTTTCCCCTCCGTAGAGGTACCGTTCCTACCTAGCCCATAAAAAACAAAAGCTCCCAGAAGCTGAATAAGTCATAAGTAAAGAAGATAGAGCCAGGAGCCAAACTGTCTGGCTTTGTTTAGTGTCCTCAGGAAAAAACATAAATAATTATCTATCTTAAGGCATATGGAAGATTCTCTTTGTGATCACCTATCACAGTATCCGGGCAATGCTCCTACCTTTTTGCTTGTTTGTTTGTTTTAAGTCAGACCCTTTGTCTTCTAAGTTGCTGAAACAGAAGAGTTGATTCTCATCAGTATTTTCCATAACTTAATCTCCTTGGTCCCTTCCTCCATAGTGCTTCCCCTAGAAAAGAGTCTGAGCACATAAACTGGTTTCCTCTCTATCAGCTCAGAGACAGACAGACAGACAGGCAGACAGGGAGAGAGAGAGTGAGAGAGAGAGAGAGAGAGAGAGAGAGAGAGAGAGAGAGAGAGAGTGTCAACGACTTGGCACCACACCACTATTTTAATTTAATTTAATCTGGGGGAGTTTTTAGGCCACACCCAGTGATGCCAGGGATTACTCCTGTCTGTGCACTCAGAATTTACTCCTGACAGTGCTTTGGGGAGCATATGGAATATTGGGGATTGAACACAGGTCAGCCACTTGCAACGTAAGTGCCCTGCCTTCTGTACTATCTCTCCAGCCCAGCACACCAACAGTCTTTGCTTAACAAATATACAAATATATTACTCTAAATCCAGATGCACCTTGCTTTTACTAACAATCTGCCTTTGGAACTAGAAGCAGAAGGAAGCAGTTCCCTGTTCTGTTGCAGAAATTTCAGTCTTGCCCCGGTGTTGTCCTATTCATCATCTCCCACTGAAGGGATTTATTTCTTATTCAGAAACCATTGCATTGTTTAGTAATGACATAAAATGATTATAAGACAGCTTTCTGATCCTTTTGTTTGTTTTACTGATATTTGAGGAGCTGAGATGATAGGTGGAAAGTGGAAACTGAGTCAACATTCTTGCATCTGTTTTGTTTTTTCTTTGGGGGTAGGGAAGGGGATCTCACCCAGAGATGCTCAGGGATTCCCCTGGCTCTGCACAAAGAAATTCCCCCTGATGGTGCTCAGGGGACCATAACTGGATGCTGGGGATTGAACCCAGGGTTGTCCAAGTTCAAAGGAAGTGCTCTATCCACTGCACTTTCTTCCCAGCTCCTCTTGCATTTGTTTTAATCCAGTGCTTTATGTGTAAACACACACAAAAGGAAGGAAAGGGGGCCACGTGGGGCACAGGGCAGCAGCACTCTATCTCTCCCGCCACCCGCATTTGGTAGTCTCCAGCTGCTTCCCCTACCCTGGGGAGATTGATGGCGATGATGAGGCAGGCAAAGGAAGGAAGGAACGGAGCCAGGCTGGTTGGTCTCAGTTGCAGTTTATTCCATTCCCATCTCCATTCTCCTCTGATTCTCTGCCTGCTTCTTCCTCCCCCATGCTACTTCATTCTTCTTCTCCTCTGGATCTGGATCTTGATCTAGCTTCTCCAGATCTGGCTCTGGGACTGGCCCCCAGCCCACTCTTATAGCCTAGTTAAATTCCCCAGCATGAGGGGTCGGGGCTTACACATAGGTATGGTCACAATCAATAGGGGTAGAATTCTTTCCCTCAGGGGATGCTGCTTCTAGGACAGATTCTCTTTCAGCAGGACACCCACCCAAGAGCGGAATCCCATGGGTGTGTTTCTCCTCTCCTTGTCCAACTAACATATAAGTATTCATAATATTAATCATTTTGTATGGACATAGCAAGAGATGCATTAAGCTTATAGAATTGCTCTCCTGGGGTCATCTCGATCTCAGACTACAGTGCTCAGGCCAGATTAGTCTTTCCTATCCCTAGTAGGGTCCTAGTCTCGTCGTTACTTTTGGATCATGACATGACATGTCCATGACCAAGCTCTTAACATATAGGCACTTAATATATAGGCACTCTTAACATTAGGCACTTTGGCCAGGCCCATCTCGATGCCAGGGTAGCACATAACTCACCACTTGCCCTGGGTCCATCCTGTCCCTCATCGGGACCCTTCTTTTGGGGGTGCTAGGAAGTAAGGGCAGCTGAGGCTTAAGTCGAGAAAGCAGATGCCCGGGAGTGAATACTATTTGAAGCCAATTAAATCCCATGTTCCAAAGCATAACAACTCTCTTTCTTTGTCCACACAAAAAGGACATTGTTTTAAAGTAAACTATTCAAAAGACACAAGGAGAGGAGCAAGGCAATATTAACTTACAATACAAGTTCACTGTCCTAGCAAGGTCTGACCTTACAAATTAACAGAGTCTGATTAGAGGGAAAGCTGACTAACTGGTAGGGGAAGAGAGCATAGAGAAGTGGTTACAGATAGACAAAGGAATGAGAGTAACTCGGGCGCACTTTGATGGGTGTGACCCAATACACCTAAGCTCCTTGTGGCAAGGAGAACAGGACATACAGATGTTATCTTAAAATGTTTAGAAATTATTACCAGATAAACCCAAACTCTGTGGCAAGGGAGAAAGGACAAACCAATGATATCCTACACTTTTTATGCCTACAGATGAGCATTGGTTCATCTAATTTTAAACTGCTTGTAGATATAAAATAACTTTTAACTGCATGAGTCTGAAGCCCCCAAATTTGTTCTGAGAGAATGTCAGAGGTTCTCCACATTAACTATCAAAATATTAAGTCCAGAGCAGACATTTCAATTGTTAGAGGGCCATGCGCACTGTGAACTTCATTAAACTCGGTGAAAGTCAAGCAAGAAAAGGTTGATGAGGTCATCAGCAGGAGTGAGGTCACCAGCTAATCTGACTTCAGAACAACCTAAGATGTTGCTCTGATTTATAAAACCGTGTCCCCAGGTTGAAGTCTACATCCCTTTGCCCAAGTCTCTCAGATTGGGGCAGAGGGAGGGGGAGAATGTTGGCTGGACTCTCTTAGCTTGACTCTGGAAGCATGTCACTAATAGCACTTAAAATTCAGCTGTGAATGATATCATGATTAACTGATGGCTCGAGTCCTAGAAAGGTCACAGTGACAGCCCCTATCAGTACTTCAGCGCTGAAGCAGTAGAGTGTGAAGCTCAAATGCTGCAGTGAGCTCAGAGAATGATTGAAGTCAAAAGTGATTCATGGCTGCTTACAAACGAAGCCCCAGACCCCTCCTATTATCAGTAACAGGCGGGGAGGCACAAGATCACTGTGGGAAACAAAAAAAAACAGTGTGTACTTTTGTTTTATTAAGCAAGCCAAGAAAAGCAGTTGAGCTAATGAAAATATTAGTTATTAGCTGTAACTTTTGGAAATGAAATGCTGTTTTTAAGAGTTCGGGAGTCTGTCTCATCATAAATATTTCCAAGAGCATGCTATGAATTCGAACCAATCAATAATATAACATAACCCTTCAGCTTCTTTGCCAGGGGAGGAGAAATTTATTTACTAGTTTTAGTTCTGCTGAAATCCATAGGCAAAGGTTTGGAATTGATGAGAGCGTGAGAGGTTGTCTTCTGTTTCATCAAAATGTTTTGGCTCCGCCAACATTTCTAAAGCATGTTATGACTCTTTAACTCATTGAGTGGAATATTTACTGACGTTTCTTAAGAACTTGCTAGAAGCCCACCGCAAAGAACCTGCCATCACACACTGTTTTCCTTAACTTGACAGGAAGTGAACTTCAAGAGATCGACTTGACTCAGAATCCCCTTGGGGCCACCTAAGGACCCGATTCCCCGAGTTTGTTTTGTTTTGTTTTCATTTGGAGAAGACGCCCAGTGCCAGCAGCTAGATCGCCCCGTCCGTTCCTTTCTGAAAACCTGGCATCCCACGTGGATTTCTGGTAGAATGAGCAATGCAAAGAGCTGGCTGACACTTGGCATGTCCTTGTGTTTCTGGGGCTTGATGGATCTTACCACGGCCGTTCTCTCCGGCACCCCGACCCCGCTCGGCAGCTTGGAAGCGCTCCTGTCAGACAAGCCCCTGGCACACTCGAGAACCAAGAGGAGCTGGGTTTGGAACCAGTTTTTCGTTCTGGAAGAGTACACGGGAACCGACCCTTTGTATGTCGGCAAGGTAAGGACAGCAGGGGAGTGACAGTGCCCGGTGTTGGGTATGGAAATGGAACGAGACACGGAGTGGGCTGCCAGGGGGCCCTCCCTGCCCCCCCCCCAGCCTGAACACAGTTGTCATGGGTGATATCTTACTTCGCACCTAGTTGAAATTTTATTTCTACTTTGTCAGATACCAGTCGGAGAGGGTTCTCCCCTCGTTCTGAGCCTCTGTTCTGAGTAGGGAAATAGAGGAATTGGAGTTTGGAGAAAATTGCCTTGGAGCCTGGTGGCTTCTCTGCCGGCCCCCAGAGGCACCAGCTTTGAGGGACAAGGGGGTGGAGAAAGAAATGCCAAAATGCAAAGGGAGAGCCAGCTAGCGCTGGAGGGTTTCTTTGTTGTTGGTTGGATCTATCCCCTCCACACACACCCCCAACCCCCCAAGGCATTTCTACAGGTATTGCCTGAGGTCTAAATCTAATGATGGGCGAGGCAAGGCGGGCAGGGTGGAGAATACAGCATTATTCATTTCAGAGGATCCCAGTCGGTGCTTTAGGACAGTTGGAGACAATCAATGAATATATTCAT
This sequence comes from Sorex araneus, assembly GCF_027595985.1. Classification (NCBI taxonomy): domain Eukaryota; kingdom Metazoa; phylum Chordata; class Mammalia; order Eulipotyphla; family Soricidae; genus Sorex; species Sorex araneus. The sequence continues at coordinate 368,307,648 of NC_073303.1, forward strand.
AAACTTTATACTTGAACTCCCTTGATTTATCTATCATCGTTTCGCTTCTCCATCCTGGCTTTCTCCCGTGTTTACTTTATTCGGCTGTTAATCAGAGACCATTTTGTGAAAGCAACCAAGTGAGCAAAACGGGAAACAAAGAGCTAATTAGAAAATAAATTATTCATTCAGATGATAACTTGAACACTTGCTTAGCACAGAAGCTAAGAGCGGAACCCAACGCTCCCGATGGTTTTGCATGGCTTTGGAGGGGTCACTATGCCCCCTTAGCCCTGACTCCATCCGTGCTGAACGGGAAGTGACGTTTTCTCAAGAGCAGCGTCCATTAAAGCCCTAGCCTTGCGCCCAGCACTTCTTAGCTCAGCATCTAATGCGTCTCCCTGCCTCGGCACTCGGCTGTGATTTCAGGGCCCTCAGCACCAACCTACTCCTAGACCCAGGGTTCCCTCTGTGGACCTATCACCAGCCCCTACCTTGGACACTGACGACTGCTTTCTTGCCCCTGACTCAGTTTCCCCTCTCAGCTCCATGACCTTCCCTTTCACATGCTTCCCCTATCCTGCTCAGCCTCTTTGCTGATCCAACACACCCCAGTTGTGGGTGGCCTGTAAGCTTCCCTCTGCTCACTCGCCGTCCCTGCGGTTCCGTCACCACCCCTACACCCATCGACCGCAGCCTCCTTCTCTGGCTCTCTCCACTCCCTGTGCTCTGGGCACGGAGACCCTCCGTGCTGCTGAGAACTCCATATTTCTGCCCAGTGCCTCCCCCAAAGGTAGCGGATCGGGTGAAGTGGTTTCTCCTCCCAAACTGAGTCAGCTTCCTTCTTGCCTTTGCACGCCATCTCCCCATGCCTAACGCCAGGGTTCAGCCTCCCCTCCCTTTCTCTTGCCTCTCTCCCCCTAGCATGCTCTCTCCTGCAAACTCTGTCAAATTCTATGCCCATATCAGTACCTGGTCTCTCTCTTCTCTCATCTCCAGTCCTACCACTACACACACACAAACACACACACACACACACACACACACACACACACACACACACAGGCATATACAAAACTCCTCACTGGTCTCCTTGTTCCCGGCGAGACTTGCTTCCAGTCTATTCTCTCCTTGTCTCTTAACTGGAGGTCAAGCCAGGTCCCTCTGTGTCCAACCCTCCGTGTCTTCCTTGTCCTCTGAATCATCCCTGTGCACAGCTAACAAGGCTGGTCCCCTCTGACCCCGCCAGCTTCCCTGCCGATGCCACTTTCTCCTTTACCCGCTCCAGAGACACGACCTCCTAGCACTTCCTCACATCTGCCAAGTTTTGCATATTGTTCCCCAAAATAAAGTGCCCATCCCTGGCTTTTTTTTCGTATGCCTCCATGATCTGCATCTTGGCTTCTGGGACCCTTCTTTTGGGTTCATGCTCACCGCCATTCATTTTTTTTTCATGGTTCAAGTCAGAACCTCCATGTTCTCCTCTGGACATGAGCACTGTTTGGAGTCTGAGACTGTATCACTGTATCACTGTCATCCCATTACTCATCGATTTGCTCGAGCAGAAACCAGTAGCGTCTCCATTGTGAGACTTGTTTCTGTTTTGGAGATACCGAATACGTCACGGGTAGCTTGCCAGGCTCTGCCATGCAGGCGGGATACTCTCGGTAGCTTGCCAGGCTCTCTGAGAGGGACGGAAGAATCGAACCTGGGTCGGCTGCATGCAAGGCAAATGCCCTACCCACTGTGCTATCGTTCCAGGAGCCCGAGACTAGATTGCAAAATTGCAAACTCACTCAGGGAAGGTTGTGGCTTCCACATTCTCTCCCAGGGCTCAGGCTGTACCTGCCACATGGACTGTGCTCAGAAACATGTTTAATGTTTGAGTCCAACATGGTATAGTTATGATTTAAAGAACCTAACATATGTCAGGGGCTTAAACACAGTGCCTGGTCCAGAGTACGATCTTAATAAACATTCGTCTCTAGGAGTAGCGTAGTCGTAGCCGTAACCTGAGAAGTAGCAGCAGGAGTGACAGGATAGCTGCCGTTTTCACAGTACCAGCACCAGCAGTGTAGGGAGTCTATTATGGGGCAGGCTGGAGCAATAGCACAGTGGGTAGGGCGTTTGCCTTGCATGCGGCCAACCCGGGTTTGATTCCTCCACCCCTCTCGGAGAGCCCGGCAAGATACCGAGAGTATCTCGCCCGCACAGCTGAGCCTGGCAAGCTTCCCATGGCATATTTGACATGCCAAAAACAGTAACAACAAGTGTCACAATGAAGACGTTACTAGTGCCCACTCGAGCAAAACGATGAGCAATGGGATGACAGTGACAGCAGCTCAAAACTACAGGCACTTGGTGCAGCTGGACCAGAGCATTTGCCTTCCATGCTGACCTGGGTTCGATTCCCAACACCCCATAGGGCCCCCCCGATCCCTGCCAGGGTGACTCCTGAGCACAGAACCAGGAGTAAACTGTGAGCCCTGCTGAGGGTGGTCCCAAACGGAAAAGTTCAAAAGGCAAATAACCAGGAAAGCAACGCAGCCGCCGCCCTCTGATCCTCAACCCTCTCAGTTCTCTCTGACTTTCCTTCTCTCTTTCTCCTCCCTTCATGCACAGCCATTCATCACAGCCTGTCGCTCTCTCTGCCAGTCCCTCAGATTTGCCACGTCCTCTCCAGAATGTCATTCCTGCTGTCGCTCTCTTCTCCATGATTAGATCAACCAAGCAGGAGTGCCTCGTCTCCTTGGAGAGGGTCTTCCCGTCCTCCCGGGGGCTCAGGACACTGCCCCCGCTGCGGTGCCCTTTCCAGCCCGTCTCCCCCCTGGTGCGGACGGCGATGCCCTGGGGGGCCCCAGTGCTTCCAAAATTGGATCGTCCTCTTCTCTGATCCAGCCCTCGCGTGTGACCCAGTTCTGATCCCACCCGACCTCGGTCCCCTTGTGGGTCCTGGTGCACGTGTGCTCCCACCCCAGAAGGACACCTGGTCTTCCCAGGACACGCTGTCACCTTGCCTCTTAAATTCCACTCAAGTTCCCCAGGGCCTTCACCCAAAAGGCATTTTCTAGAGGAATATTCCTTCCCCCTATGCAGAACTTCAAAGCCTTCTAGCTACTTAGTATTTGTAAAAGATTCCTTCCAACTAGCGATGGTATGAATATTTTGGCTAATGGGGTTAGAGAGATCGTTCTGTGGACAGGACTGTCTGTCTTATACGCAGCTGACCAAATTCAATCCCGGACGCTCCATAGGGTCCCCCAAGCCTTTCCCAGGAGTGATCTCTGGGCACAGAAGAAAATCCTAAGCACAGACGGGTTTGAGCCAAAAAAAAAAAAAATAATGGAGGGAAGGAAGGAAGGAAGGAAGGAAGGAAGGAAGGAAGGAAGGAAGGAAGGAAGGAAGGAAGGAAGGAAGGAAGGAAAGAAGGAAGGGAGGAAGAGAGAGGAAGGAAGGAAGGAAGGAAGGAAGGAAGGAAGGAAGGAAGGAAGGAAGGAAGGAAGGAAGGAAGGAAGGAAGGAAGGAAGGAAGGAAGGAAGGAAGGAAGGAAGGGAGGAAGGGAGGAAGGAAGGGTGGGTTTGAGCCAAAAAAATGGAGGGAAGGAAGGAAGGAAAGAAGGAAGGGAGGAAGGGAGGAAGGAAGGAAGGAAGGAAGGAAGGAAGGAAGGAAGGAAGGAAGGAAGGAAGGAAGGAAGGAAGGAAGGAAGGAAGGAAGGAAGGGTTTGAGCCAAAAAAATGGAGGGAAGGAAGGAAGGAAAGAAGGGAGGGAGGAAGGAAGGCAGGAAGGAAGGAAGGAAGGGAGGGAGGGAGGAAGGAAGGAAGGAAGGAAGGAAGGAAGGAAGGAAGGAAGGAAGGAAGGAAGGAAGGAAGGAAGGAAGGAAGGAAGGAAGGAAGGAAGAAAGGAAGGAAGGAAGGAAGGAAGGGTGTGTCTGGCTAAATTGCTGAAGTGGCTACGCAGCTACAGTCCATTTAAGGCAGTGTGTTAGCATCAGTAGCTGCTCTGTGTGCCTTCCTTTAGCGCTTTCTCTGCTCCCCACCTTCCCTGCAGCTCTCCAGTCCCAGGCCAGAGTCTAGGCCCGCACAGACGCAGAGTGGGTCGCGCGAGAGCGGGGAGAGTGGCGCCAGGGCGTCCGCCTGGAGCAGATCATTCCACCCGGCCGTGCTGGGAGGTTGAGTGTGATTCACGCGCTCAGTAACAGCCTCAGGACTTGGCTCGCGGAGGTTGTGTGTTGCCGCAGTTGCACAGACGGCAGCAGGAGCAGCCCAGATGGAAACGCACACTAAAATCCGACACTGGCGCCGCGGGTGTCTCTCTCCCTGGCCCGCTGCACCGCCACGGCTCCCGCTTGGCCCCGAGAGCTCCAGGACCGGGACGGAGGCTGACCGCATCCTGGCCTCTGTGGTGCCCGGGAACCAGCTGTCCAGCCCAGCCCCAGCGTCCAGGGCACGTTTCCACCTGAATTGGGGACATTCGTCCCGCGTGGAGATTATTTCACGCTCACAGGCCCAGACACTTGCCCCCTTTCCTTCCTTCCGAAAGAGAATCCACCTGCCTTTCATTCCTTTCCCCCGGGGACACTCAGCTGTCACCTTGAGCCCTGGGAGATGTCTGTTTGGAGAGCCAGCGGGTATTTACTTATCTCAGAGAGGAGTGTGGCAACAATTATCAGCTGTAATTGGTATGGCCTTATAAAATCCACACTGGGCTTTCCCGGCCGGGCAGGGAGGCTGGAGCTAGATTCTATTGACATATCGCAAAGAGCGGGGCTGGCGCAGGCAGCCGGTGGTGGTGGTGGGGTGGTGGTGGTGGTGGTGGTGGTGCCCGGTTCCAAGTCATGCTGAGGTTAACAGCTACACAGAAGCTGGCGAACCGCCGACTGCACTCACTTACTGCGCTCCCTGAGCCGGGCGAGACACTGTGAAAGGTGACAAAAAAAGAGTGAAAATCACTCTGGTTTGGAAAATCCTCAATCGACTGAGATTTTTCTTAATCTGCGTTTACTTGCCATTACTTCTTCAGTAGACCTTCTGAACTAAAAAAAAAAAAAAAAGTGGGTGAGGTGGAATATCCACCTGCCTTATTTTGTCTAGGATCTTGGGGAGGCGGGGGGTGCGTCCTCCCACTCCAGACGGAAATAGTGCATCCAGATGCTCCTTTCCTTCTTTGCGGTCGCCGCGGCTCAGTCCGTGTGAGCGGAACTCAGTGTGGAGAAATACGGCACACGTTTCCATTAAACTGCCAGTGTGTTGAGTGACAGAGAGAGAAGCTGTTAATGTCTCCTTGGCAAGTCTCGTGACCAGATGTATTTTCTCTGGTTTGTGGACCCAAAGTGTGCGTTCCCGCGTCTCTCGGTTGGGCCTTCGTCTTTCTCTGCGTCCACTCCACCTGGTGGCACTGGGGCAGGGACCCTGCAAGCCTCAGTTTGTCTTTTTACAACAACCTCCCCTTGGGGAAAGGGAGTGAGATGGTAGCGAGGGAGAACCAGATGCAAGAGGAGGAAGAAGGGGCACTTGGGGCTGGAGCGATAGCACAGCGGAGAGGGCGTTTGCCTTGCACGCGGCCGACCCGGGTTCGATTCCCAGCATCCCCTATGGTTCCCCAAGCACTTCCAGGAGTGATTGCTGAGTGCAGAGCCAGGAGTAACCCCTGAGCAATGCTGGGTGTGACCCAAAAAAGAAAAAAAATAAAGAAGAAGGGGCCCTGGTCCCTTGACGGGGCCAACAAGAGCTCCGGTATTTGGCTTCTTTCTGCATTTCTGACCAGCCTCCACAGAGCCCTAAGGTTATCAGCACCAGGGGAGCACTGCCTTCTCAGAGCCGGGCCCAGGGAGCCTCCTCTGAGCTCCCGACTTCCCACCACTCCCTCCTCAGGGCTTTCAGGCCAGACTCCTCCAGACTTCAAACTCCAGCAGCCCAGCGTCTTCTACAAACCCAGCCCGAGGGGCGCCTGCAGCTTCCTAGAGCTAATTAATATCTCTGCTCCCTCAGGGACCCCTTCTGAGGTTTCCCTATTAACTTCTCTGCTAGAATGACTGCTTCGTGTCTGGTTTCCTCGCGCGATGCTGAACTGATAGCATTGCACCCCTCAGAACTCAGGTCTGTGTAAGCACATCCAGCCCCAGCAGGCCTGAAACTCTACCTGTTCATTAGACGTCTCTCCTGTTTGTCTTCTGATAACCTCACAGTCTGTCTTCCTTTCCCTCCCCTTCCCATTTTCTTCTTACACACACAGAGAGAGAGAGAGAGAGAGAGAGAGAGAGAGAGAGAAAGAGAGAGAGAGAGAGAGAGAGAGGGAGAGAGAGAGAGAGAGATGCTTGCAGATTCTTTACCAGCACACGGGCCATGATTTCACAAAAAGTGTTAACCCTCATTAGACCCCTTACACCATTCTTTTAGCAAAACTCTACTGAACATTTACTACACTTGAGGGCCCACAGGAAGATGAAATCCACATGTTTCTGACTCCACGAACCTCAAGAATGTCTTTCAATACTCACAGAAGCAAACACGGTAGCTTTGAGAGTCGGCCACACCCCATTTGACATGGGTCAGGTGGGCCAGGTGGGACCCGAGCCTGGAAACAACCTTCCCCGGAGCGGTGAATTCCCGAGTAGCCTCTGCAGCATTGCAAGCGTCTTCTGCGGGCACCTGCTTATTAGGCAACACACTATAGATGATAAATAAAAAAGCTCAAAGCAGTATACTTGGTATGTTCTTTTTTTATTTTTTGGTCTTTTTTAAATTAATTAATTAATTAATTTTTAAAAGAATCACCATGAGACACAGTTACAGACTTTCAAACTTTTATGATTACATTTCAGTCATACAATGATTGAGTACCCATCCCTCCACCAGTGCCCATTCTCCACCACCAGTATCCCTTCCACCACCCCCCATCTCCCCCGCCTCAACCACCCCTCCCCACCTCTGTAGCAGACACACTCCCTTTTTCTTTTTAATTAGCAAATCACCGTGAGGGTACAGTTATAGATTTACATATTTTCATGCTTGTGTTTCGGTCATACAAAGCTCGAGAACTCATCCCTCCACCAGTGCCTATTTTCCACCACTGATGATCCCAGTATCCCTCCCACCCCCAATCCCTTCCCCCCCACCCCACCCCGCCTCTGTGGCAGGGCATTCCCTTTTGTTCCCTCTCTCCATTTGGGTATTGTGGTTTGCAATAGAGGTATTGAGTGGCCATCGTGTTCAATCTATAATTTACTTTTGGCACGCATCTCCCATCCTGAGCAGGTCCTCCAACCACACTTTATTTGGTGTTCCTTTCTTTATCTGAGCTGCCTTTACCCCCAGCATGTGAGGTCGGCTTCCAAGTCATGGAGCAAATCTCCTGGTCCTTATTTCTACTATTCTTGGGTGTTAGTCTCCCATTCTATTATTTTATATTCCACAGATGAGTGCAATTCATCTATGTCTGTCTCTCTCTTACTGACTCATTTCACTTAGCATGATACTTTCCATGTTGATCCATGTATAAGCAAAGTTCATGACTTCATCTTTTCTAACAGCTGCATAGTATTCCATTGTGTAGATGTACCAAAATTTCTTTAACCAGTCATCTGTTCTTGGGCACTTGGGTTTTTTCCAAATTCTGGCTATTTTAAACAGTGCTGCGATGAACATGTAAGAGGCACACTCCCTTTTGCTCTCTCTCTCTCCTTTTGGCTGTTATGGTTTGCAATACAGGTACTAAGTGGCCATCATGTTTGGTCCATAGTCTACTTTCAGCACACATCTCCCATCCCGAGCAAGCCCTCCAAGCATCATTTACTTAGTGGGCCCCTCTCTTTCCCATTCTTTACGTTAGCTTCTATTCTTTCTTTTTCCTGTAATCTGCCGTACCCTAATTTAATCTATTTTATCCCAAGTAAAAGTCACCTGTGGCATGCCTACAAATTATGCCTTGTATATAACATATATGAACATACATATAGGAATATTTTATAATTCATTATACATCATATATATGCCTTGTTTCATTTTTTAAAAATGCCTTTTTTCATTAAAGAGATTCCTGTCTTTACTTACCAGTTTTATGACTGCCCAATTTTATGAAAACCCATTTCCCAATGAAAATAATTTTCATTCCCTTGTTACCTGGTTTGAAAAAATGACTTTTTTTTAATTGAATCACCGTGAAAAAAGTTACAAAGCTTTCAGGTTTAAGTCTCAGTCATATAATGATTAAACTCCCACCCCTTCACCAGTGCACATGTTCCACCACCGTGAACCCCCTCCCACACCCCCACCTGAGTGGCTAATGGTCTTCACTTTACTCTCTATACTTTGAATACATTCAATATTTCAACAGAGAACTCACTATTATTATTTGAAATTTCCCCCAACAATCAAACCTGCTGAAAAGGCATCATTTGATAATTTGTTTTCCATTGCTGAGAATGAAGATTATATGAGCTCACGCGGCCACAACAGCGGCCGCATGGTTTTGGTTTTCTGATATTTTAGCTCAGTTCACAGTCTAGATGCATTTCTATAAGAAGCCGCTGGGTGCCAAAATGGGTTAGAAGACCTCCCGGATCATAGTCTTTAAGGAGCAGAGGGGTCGTTTCGTGTGCGGCAGCTCAGGATCTCATCTGGGTGGCGAGCGTGCCGGTAACACCCCCACCCCATGATCACTTGCGAGTCACGTCACTACAAACTCATACCTCTGAGTTGGGAGCTCTAGAAGATCGAAAAATGACTTTTTAAATTCTATGCCGAAATGGCATGCTTTTTAAACTGCATAACTAGGAGATAGGGATGAGGTAATAATAATAATAATATATATATAATACAGAAAATTATATGGAGTTAGGAAATATGAGAGCTTCATACTCTAAATAGAACGCTTTCAGTAAAAAATTTGCAGCTTCTCTCAGTCAACTTTATTCTCTTAGTCCCCCTCTCTAGAGAAGACACGATCATCTTCCTCTAGCCAGCCAAAATCATTGGCTGAGTGGGTGAACTGGGAGTCCATCTGAGGTCTGCTCAAAGCTGACCACAGCCTCCAAGTGCACCGTGATCTCAGGATGCTGTGAACATATTTTCCAGTGTCTTCTTCAGACTTGTACCATTAACACTCCGAATTACACTCCCAAAAGTGTCAAGCAGCCTCCACCTCCGGCCAGTGCAGGACAGAGAAACCAACACTTTGCCTTTGCCTTCTCTGCTGCTCTCCTGGCGCCTGAAGGGAGCGGGGAAGAACGGGGCACGCTAATACCCTTTTCTCTATGCACGTTTATCATCATCATAATCGGCCCCATTTATAGTGTTCCTATTATAGGAAAGCCTGTGCGGAGTGCTTTACATACTTTAATTTCTAACGATCCTGGCAAGTCTTCAAAGTAAGTATTCATATTGTTACCTGCATTTATAGTATGAGGAATCTGAGAGTTGTAAACATCCATTTCTCAAGGGCACCTGGTTTGTCATGATGCCGTCGTGGCTGGGACAGACACGTTGACCTTCCCAGTAGAATTCTAACCCTGAATGTCTGTCGCAGAAACCAAACTTTCTGAAGCTCTCCACTGAAGTCGTCAAAGACTGGACAAACCCAGGCCACCTGGGAGCCACGGCTAGATGACCAAGTAGCACCACTTTCTGCTTTGTCTCCTTCGGAGAAGGGTTGCTCCACAGAGATCACACAAACCCTGAGCACTTGCCATCCACATAGCTGTCTATAATGAAGGATGCAGACTTTATTTCAAGGATAAAATGACAATAATCCCTGGTCTCCTTCTGACAGTCATTGTTAAGTCATATGGAAAGAGATGAAGTGGGATCAGGAAGTACAAGTGTCCTGTTAAGTACAGCTTGGAACAAACTTGGTTTGGGTTTTTGTTTTTTAATTTTTTAATGAAACGCCATAAGCTATAATTACAGACTTACAGACTTTTGTGATGACCTTTTGGTCATACAATGGTCGAGTACCCATCCCACCACCAGTGCCCATTCTCCACCACCAATGTTCCCAGTATCCCTCCCCCAGCCCCCACCCCAGCCCCCCCACCGCCTCTGTGGCAAGCACATTCCCTTTTACTCTCTCTCTCTTTTCAGGTGTTATAGTTTGCAATACAGGTAATAAGTGGCCATCATGTTTGGTCTATAGTCTACTTTCAGCACGCATCTCCCATCCCGAGTGAGTCCTCCAAGCATCCTTTGCTTGGTGTTCCCTTGTCTATCTCAGCTGCCTTTCCCCCAGCATGTGAGGCCGGCTTCCAAGCCGTGGAGGAATCCTCCTGGCCCTTATCACTGTTATCCTTGGGTGTTAGTCTCCCATTCTGTTACTTTATATTGGAACGAACTTGGAACTTAAGTACAAGCTAGTTCCAAGCTCAGGCATCCATGTACACACTTGAGTCCTTCAACTATAAGCCCAGGAACTGGCCCCCCCATAAGCGAGCCCTCCTGCCATACAGAGGAACAGCAGCAGTGAACGTCCACACTGACCCTGACAGAAGCAAGCTCCAGCCTATGAGCGAAAGCGCTGGAACAGAGGCCTCGAGGTCCTGGAGACCTCTCAGTGCTCAGGGTTTCTAGCCTCATGCCCATCATCTATGTTTGTTGGTATTTTGTTTTGTTTTGTTTAATTTTATTTAGTAAATTACACACTTATTCATGATTGGGTTTTCAGGCATGCAATGTTCCAACACCAGTCCCTTTGTTGGTGTCCACTTCCCTCCACCAATGCTCCCTCCCCTCCTATCCCTTCTACCCACCAGCCTGCCGCTATGAGAGGCATTGTTATAGATACATATACACATATGTATGTATAGCACAGCCAGTAGGGCATTTGCCTTGCACATGGCTGACCCGGGTTTGATTCCTCCACCCCTCTTGGAGAGCCTGGCAAGCTACCGAGACTATGCCGCCCGCACAGCAGAGCCTGGCAAGCTACCCGTGGTGTATTCGATATGCCAAGAACAGTAACAAGTTTGGCAATGGAGACATTACTGGTGCCCGCTCAAGCAAATGGATGAACAACGGGACAACAGTGCTACAATGCTATACACATATGTATCTATATATCTCTACCTACCTATCTATCTATCTATCTATCTATCTATATGTGTGTATATATGTGCATATATATATACATATGTCTGTCTATCTATCTAACATTTGTCCTGTGATTTACAATACTATTACTGATATACTTGACTACCTTTCAGCTCTCTTTCCTCCTCCTGGTGTACCAATTTCATCCACCACTTTTGTGGAGTTCTTGCCCCTATCCTAACTCTCACCAACTCCTTGGCAAGCTTCCTACTGAAGACCAGACCTCGATTACTTTAACAGTAATTGCCTCAATAGTAATTGCCTTTGGGCATATATTGTTCCCCCTGCTATGTTTCTTTGTAAGTTATTTATTTGCTATTTCATCAGCTTTCATCCAACTTGAATTACCATAAAGTTCTTGAAATTCAAAACTCTTCACTTAACATCAAACACCATAAAATGTTTAGGCATCTCCTTTTTCCGCTTCTGGATGGAAATGCTGAGTTCTCCTCTATTAGACGGACTCCTTTTCTCGCTTTAGAGAGTGAAACTTTCCAGAACACCTGTTTCCGTACTTTCAGGATTAAGAATCAAAAAACAGTAGGACGTTCAGGATAATGGGTGTCATGTGGAGAAACTTTCTGGTTCGTAAAGCTAGAATTTTTCTCCTTGATGGAATCATGCTAATATTTTGTGGACAAACACTAAACATGTGAATAGTTGGGAAATTTTTCCTGTTAACAAGGAAGTCATGGGGCTGGAGTGATAGTACAGCGGGTAGGGCATTTGCTTTGTAAGTGGCCAACCAGGTTCAATCCCTGGCATCTCATATGACCCCCCAAGCACCACCAGGAGTAATTCCTGTGCACAGAGCCAGGAGTGACCCCTGAGCATCGCTGGATGTGACCCAAAAAGCAAAATATAAATAAATAAAGGAAGTCATAAGTTTGGGCCCAACTGAGGACCCACTTATTTCAGATGTCTTTGTATCTGTGATAAATTTGTCTTTCTCCCTCCAGCTCCATTCAGACATGGACAGAGGGGATGGGTCCATCAAATACATCCTCTCCGGAGAAGGCGCAGGCATCGTGTTTACCATCGACGACACCACAGGAGACATCCATGCCATTCAGAGACTCGACAGGGAGGAGAGGGCCCAGTACACACTAAGGGCTCAAGCCCTGGACAGGCGGACAGGCCGGCCAATGGAGCCCGAGTCAGAGTTCATCATCAAAATCCAAGATATCAATGACAACGAGCCCAAGTTCCTGGATGGACCTTATGTCGCCACCGTTCCGGAAATGTCACCAGTGGGTAAGGTGGACAGTCACCAGGCTTCTCCAACAACAGTTCCCCCTCACCACCTGCCCCACCTCCATCTATAACAGAAGACAACTTGCAGTCCGACAAATAAATTATAAAACAGAACCCATAATGTCCATCGTCAATGTAAAATAACATAATATGAGACTGACACCCAAGGACAGTAGACACAAGGGCCAGGAATATTGCCCCATAGTTGGAAGCCTGTGTCATGAGCTGGGGGAGAAGGCAGATGGAATAGACAAGGGAGCACTAAGACAATGATGGTTGGAGGGATCGTTCGGGATGGGAGATGTGTGCTGAGAGTGGATAAAGGACCAAACGTGATAGCCTCTCAGTATCTGTATTGCAAGCCATAATGCCTCAAAGTAGAGAGAGAGTATGGGGGAAATGGTCTGCCATGGAGGCAGGGGGAGCGTTGGGAAGAGGGGGCATACAAGAGAGATTGGTGGTGGGGATTGTGCACTGGTAGAGGGATGTGTGTTTAATCATTGTATGATTGAAATTCAAACATAAAAGTTTGTAACTATCTCACGGTAGCACTGCACCATAGCATTGTTGTCCCATTGTTCATCGATTTGCTCGAGCAGGCACCATAACGTCTCCATCGTGAGACTTGTTGTTACTGTTTTTGCCATATTGAATACACCACGGGTAGCTTGCCAGGCTCTGCCATGCTGGTGGGATACTCTCAGTAGCTTGCCGGACTCTCTGAGAGGGACAAAGGAACGAAGGAATCGAACCTGGGTCGACCATGTGCAAGGCAAACACCCTACCCGCTGTGCTATCGCTCCAGTCCCACTATAGGGTACAAGATAAAAATGCCAAAAGCTCCCCTCCCAAAGGGCACTGCTGAGGAAGTAAAGCTAACATCAGTGCACATGCTGACTGCCCCTTCACAAAAGCACCCCCCGCCCCCCCAATAACTCCTGGTCTCAACAGGTTTGCACTCTCTGTCTCCTCAGGGACCTCTGTCATCCAGGTGACAGCCACCGATGCCGACGACCCAACCTACGGAAACAGTGCCCGGGTCGTGTACAGCATTCTCCAGGGCCAGCCCTATTTTTCCGTGGACTCCAAAACAGGTATTTGAGGCACCGGTCAAGTAAGCAGCATTTGGTTTATTCCCTCACAGCCCCCCTCGGAGAGATCAGTTTCCCCTTTTCACTCCTGGGAGTGTACTGATCCCGGAAGATGGTGACAAACGTTAGGATTAAGAGAGCAAACCAGCATTGCCTTCCCGGCTGGTTTTCGAGCAGCACCTGTGTTTAAGAAGTGGAGAAGGGGGCTGGAGCGATAGCACAGTGGGTAGGGCGTTTGCCTTGCACACGGCCGACCCGGGTTCTAATCCCAGCGTCCCATATGGTCCCCTGAGCACCGCCAGGGGTAATTCCTGAGTTAAGAGCCAGGAGTAACCCCTATGCATCGCCAGGTGTGACCTAAAAACAAACAAACAAAAAAAAGAAGTGGAGAAGGTCCGATGGGGTCGGGGGTCGGGCGGCAAAGACCTGCCTGCCCCCGTGGCCCTCCTCACTAACTTCAAAAATTCTCACAATTGGATTTACTCCTGGGGATTAAGGCCCATGATCACTCCCCACCCCCACCCCGCTTACACCCACCCCAAAGACCAGAGAAGATTGACACATGAACTTGTTTCATAGGGAACTAGAACCATTGATTTCTTTTTGCTTTTTGGGTCACACCCAGCGATGCACAGGGGTTACTCCTGGCTTTGCACTCAGGAATTACTCCTGGTGGTGCTTGGGGGACCATATGGGATGCCGGGGATCGAACCCGGGTCGGCCGCGTGCAAGGCGAACGCCCTACCCGCTGTGCTATCACTCCGGCCCTAGAACCATTGATTTTGACAGGGATCAAGACTTCGAGGAACCCCACAGTCCATCCTCATTGTCCCTCTTACTGGGCATGGGGAAACGGAGCTGGACCCCGGCAAAGCTCATCTCATTGTCCCCAAGTCCCCTGCCACTGGAACACCCAGTCTAAGCAGAACCAGGGGAGCTGAGACAGGTTTTGAGAAGCTGCTGGAGGCTGGCCTAGAACCTGGGGTATACCCCCCCCCCCCCGACAAAGACAGGGAGACAAGAGGAGGACAGTCTGAGGCAGAGGAGGACCTGGAGAATTTAGATTGGTAACGAGCACCTTGGCAGAAAAATAGGAACCAATCAATTGGATGTTCACCTTTTTTCCCTCGGCTTTTATTTTCATGTTTACCAGAACTGGGAGGCCAGCACTCACCTCGCACCCGTGAAGCACCTCGAAGACTTGCGGGTTGGCCAGAGCGAATTTTCTATCTGTGTCCTTTAGTCCTTGAGCCAGGATTTCTCCCTTTACTTCCATGAATGTTTCCAAATTTGTGCTTAGCAGTGATCCTCTGGTCTAGCCAAATACACGGAAATATTCTTATTCCCGTTTTTGCACACAGGAACACTGAGGGCCTGCGAGTCATTAACACACATCTTGAATAAAGACACAGTCACAGAGGTGAAAAGCCAATGGGACACTCAAAGTCACCTCTTTACAGAACGAGGGAAAAATACACTGCTAGCAGCATCCTAATAGAATTTTTTCCAGAAGTCCTAGGGGAAACCAGGCATTCAGAAAAGTGCATCATAAAAGTCAAAGTCGCAGGTGAGGGACTATAAATTAGGAGAAGGAAAGGAACGAAACTGCACTTAGGGACTTCTATAAAACAGTAACTTTAACTATCTTACAGAAGGGGAGAGGGAGGCTGGCGGAACCCCCAGGGAGGAGAAAGCGGCGGGGAAGAAGGTAATGTGTCCTTTTCTCCCCAGAGGAACCTTACATTATTTTGACAGTTCCCAGGGGGCATCTTTACTGTTAGGGTCAAAAATACATTTTTTCAAAAATCATTACTGTTATATCCAGAAGGCTTTTTTTTTTTTTTAAAGAAAATGCTGCCTGTTTCCTTGACAATAGATGTAATAGATACGTTGCAGCACGCGGTTGAAGACAGCTTTGTGGGTCTGGGTGCTACCTTTGTCATGCAAAAGAAGTCCAGGCCCTGTGGGATTATAAATTCACAGAAAAAAAAAATTCTTTGCTGGTGTCTGGCACTCAAATTTTCTCAGAGGGCGGTGACACTTTGTCACACATCCTTGGCAGGGTCGGGACAGCTTCTCGCACAGAATGGGGTACATTCTCGCCCCTCCCCTACTTAAATGAAGTCCCATCCCTTAGTGCTGCATTGACAAGGCTGCTTGCTGGGCTGACTTCATCCCTTAACTTGGGGGAAATAAACAGTCCCCTGAGCTGTCTGCCCCGCCCCACGGGCTCCCGGGCATCAGGGAAACAGAGAGGCTAGCAGGACAGAACAGAACTGAGTGGATGCACAGCCACAGCAAAAGCCAATCAGGATTCTCAGCGCAGGTACCAGGACCGCAGCGGGGAGCAGCCTAGGACGGAGGCGTGCCCCACGCTACTGGGGCTCCGGGGACCGAAGAAAAGAAGGGCTGGCGGAGAATCACCCCAGATCACAGATTCGTAAACACACGAGGCTTTGTGGTCTTGCCCCCACCCCCACCCCCCCAAGTGCCCCGTTTTCTTGGAGCTGGGTCAGCCTGCAATCACCTTGGGCCGCCGAGCAGGTCTGCCAGAGAACCATGCTGCCACCTCCTGTTCATTCTCGGTACTGCCGCCGAGGGACTGCCAAGGGGCTCAGCGGGGCTGCTTTAAATTTAACCGTTTTAAGACCTTCCTCAATGGTTGGAAGAGGGTGAGTAAGATAGAGAAGGGCCCAGGATGGTAATAATAGCTGGAAATTATCAAGCTGGACAAGAACTGAGTGTTAAACGTAGGTAAAGGGTATACCAGATAGACTTTCAGTATCTGTATTGCAAACCACAATGCCCAGAATGAGAGGGGAGAGAGGAAAGAGGGGGTGAAAGGGAGAGAAAGAGAGACAGAGAGAGAGAGACAGAGAGAGAGACAGACAGAGAGAAGGAGGGAGGGAGGAGAGGGAGGGAGGGAGAAGGGAGGGAGGGGAGGGAGGGAGGGAGGAAGGAAGGAGGGAGGGAGGGAGAGAGAGGTGGAGAGGTGGAGAGAGAGGGAGGGAGGAAGAGAGAAGGTGATGGGAGGGGAACTGGGGACTCCGGTGCTGGGGAGTGTGCACTGGTGGAGGGACGGGTGTTGCAACACTGTATGACTGAAACCTCATCATGAACAGCTTTGTAAAGATCTATCTCACAGTGATTCAATAATAAAATCTTTATAAAGAAAAGTAAAAGACCAGCACCTTCTCCAGCCCCGGGGTGCTGGGCTCGGAACAGGGGCGGCATAAGCAAGGCCAAAGCTCCCACCCAGGAGCCCCAGGAAGGACCCCGAAGCCCGTCCCCCAGACGGGACTGTGCTTTGGTTCCTCAACACCAAGTGTCCCCTGTCGTGCAGGCATTATTAGGACAGCCCTCACGAACATGGACCGAGAAGCCAAAGAATACTACGAAGTCGTCGTCCAAGCCAAGGACATGGGCGGGCAGCTCGGAGGGCTAGCAGGGACCACCACCGTGAACATCACCCTGTCGGACGTCAACGACAACCCGCCCCGCTTTCCCCAGAGTGAGTGTCTGGCCCGTGGGGTGGGATCGCGGGTCCCCCTGGCAGAGCTGGGAGGCGGGGGGGGGCTCAGTCCAAGTGCTCTTGAGCCCCCTTATCCACGGCTTCCTTTGCTGCACTTGGCCATGCAGCCCACACGTAACCTTTTCCCCTCCTGGCACCCCAGTTTCTTCTAGAAGTAAGCCAGTGCTTCTCACCTTTTTTGTCGTGTGTCTAAGTTTCATCACCCTAAAGAGTTCTTCTCAACTTTTTTTCTTGCTCACCATTGATTGTTGCCCACCCCCTGCCATAAAAAATAAATACTAAGGAAGATTAAGATTTGATTGAAGCTCAGGGACCTCTGTGTGTGTGTGAGTGTGTATTTACTAAGACAGAGAGAGAAAGAGAAAGAGAAAGAGACAATATTGTGTGTGTATCTGTGCATGTGTGTGTGCTGAGAGTCTGAGAGACAACATTGATTATGTATGTGTGTGTACTGCAAGAGAGAGAGTCTCAGAGACTGTGTATGTGTGTGTCTATGTGTACTGAGAGAAACTTAGAGACAATATTGCATGCGTGTGTGTGTGTGTGTGTGTGTGTGTGTGTGTGTTTATTTTTTTGCCCTCTCGGGGGCGACCTTGCCCCGTTAAGAGTGCAGGCAGGGGACCAGGTCTGGTGACTCGGGGTTCTTCTGATACCCTTAACCCATGAATGAACAGGTAAGTAAAGACCATCCAAGATGGGCACCAGGTGCTTGGAACCCATGACGCTATGACCATCAGATTTGAAATCCAGGCTGGGAGGAGGGAGGGTGTACATACACTGCTCTCCACAGAAGATAACCAAGAAGCAATATTTGCCAACTGATGAGCACTGAATGAAGCCTTCGCAATAAGCTGAGATGCAGCGAGGTGCCAGAGCAGGATGAAAATTTAGCAAGGGGCTGAAGAATAAAAAATAATTCAAATAAAAAGGATCATTCCACAAGGGAGATGCTATTCATTCATTTAGAAAATATTTGTTTCAGGTAGCCGTTCAAATATGGAATGTAGGGCAGCATAGAATGCCAAACCTCTGCTCTCCTAGAAATAATTTGAGTTGTAAGAAAATAAGAACAAAAATGCACCTTTACATTTAAAGATCATATCTAATGGGAGTCGTTGAAAAAAACATTTAAGCAAGGGATAAAGAAAATCAAACGGGTAGCTGTGTGGAGGACGGGCCAGTGGAAGAGCGAAAGCGGTCATCGGAAGCTGTTAGTGTGGTCTAGATTTGAACTGTCAGGACTTAAGGGAATAAAAGACAGGAGTGCCGTGATACAAATAAAAACATGCATTTCTTCCTATTGATTTCTTGGCTGCAAGATACAAGGCAGAGGGTGGAGTCAGCGGGCCACGGAGTCAGAGCTGGATTAGATCTCAGTGGCAGGCGCTAGCAGGAGAGGAAGCATGGAGGAAGCAGGGGCAGACAGACAGAAAGAAAACAAACTCCGAGTTGAATATGAAAGAGGAGTATGAGGACCAGACCCCAAGGCCTTAGGATGGTGGGATTACAGAACTGTCACTATAGTTGTGAAATCAAGCCAGGAGGGGGATGAAAATTTGGAAAACACCAATTAGAGGGTGGGGAGGAGAAAAATCTAGAACATGAGAAAATGTAACCAGCATAATTCGGGTTTAAAAAAAAGAAAAAGACTGTTAAACTACATAGAGTCAGTCTAGGCTATCAGCTTGTTAATGGTTATATTTTCAGTCTGACCAAATCAGACCACCGATTTGATCGATATAAATGCTGGGAGAGCTCAACTATGTCTATATGCCTGCTATATACAAGTCTCCCTGAGATGCCCGAAACACAAAGGCAGCTCACCAGGCAGGGGTTCACAGTGGCGCAAGACACCTCGGGAGGCTAAGCTACTGGTTTTGCAATGCAGAAAAGTCGTGCATCGGAACCGTTTATGAAGTGCCACATTGATTGGATTCTTATTGCTTTGTTGACCCTCTGGTTCCCTCTTTGTTACTTCATAAATGAAGCTTATAATGTGCATACTGGAGACGCTTAAAATCCTTCAACAAGCCAATTTGGCTTTCTAATTTGTCAAGAGATGGTAACTGTGATGAAAGTAGAAAAGACAAATTTCAAGTTATCACGTAGTTCATAAGTATATAAATCCTTGAATAGAGTTATTTTGTTATAACTCTGATGAGAAAAACTAGAATACAAACATAGTAAGAAAAAATACATATGGCCAATGTTGAACAAAATGAGCTTATTTAAAGACCTACTTCATGTTATTTTGCTTAAAGGCACAGTTTCCAAGAACTTTCAATGGAATTGGACATACTGTAGAAAAGTTATTTCACCCTAAAAATGGATGCTTCAAACAGCATCACAGAATGCAGTGAAAATGGGTTCTCACAATCCAACACATTCATACCATTCTAAAGTAAACATTTTCGATTGTCACTTTTTAGAAATAATAGAAACTCTTGGAGAGCAAGAAAGCATCCAGGCAACCATTAGACTGCCAAGAATGCAGATGTAAATATCAAAAAAGTAATCTACCTCAAAACAATTTCTGCATATTATCCTTAAGGATCATTAGTTTTAGATTTGAAAACGCTCTATCTCACCATTAAATATTTTCCCATCTATTTCTTATTACTAAGCTTAAATGATACTATTATTTCACAAACCTACAATATTAGACTCATATGCACTCACTGGGAGGGGGTGGCTTTTAGATTCTCAGGAGTTCCTCCTGGCTCAGTACTTGATCGATCCCTCTGGTCTCTGGAGGGCTGTGTGGGCTGTTGAACCCAGACCCCTGCATCAAAGCAAATGTTTCACACCCTTGAGCTCTCTCCTTGGGCTCCTCTTCTGCATTAGCAAGTTTTTGATTCTTCATTGTATTTCTTTTTCATTAATATTGCTATAACAATAGCACATCAGGTAGGGCGTTTGCCTTGCACGCGGCCGACCCAGGTTCCATTCCTCTGTCTCTCTCAGAGAGCCCAGCAAGCTACCGAGAGCATCCCTCCTGCAAGGCAGAGCCTGGCAAGCTCCCCATGGCATATTCAATATGCCAAAAACAGTAACAACAAGTCTCACAATGGAGACATTACTGGTGCCTGCTTGAGCAAATCGATGAACAATGGGATGACAGTGATACAGTGATAATAAACGGTGGAATGGGGACAAAATGACTTACTATTTTATATTGAACAAGCACAGTCACTGGTGATGGAACCAGATTTAATGAAATATCAAGATCCCAGGATATTTATTTCATTAAAAAATTTTTTTTATTGAATCACCATGATTCAATAAAATTACAACAAGTTACAAACTTGTTCATGACTGGGTTTCAGTAAATGATGTTCCAACACCCAACCCTTCACCAGTGTGCATTTCCTACCACCAATGTCTCCCATTTCTCTCTGACCCCTCTAGCCTGCCTCTACGGCAGGAGTCGCCCTCTCCCTCTCCCTCTCTTTCTCTCTCTCTCTTTCTCTCTCTCTTTCTCCCTCTCTCTCCTTCCTTCTCTCTCCTCCCTCTCTCTCTCCCTCTCTCCCCCTCTTTCTTTCACCCCTCTTTTGGGCATTATGGTTTCCAATATAGGTACTGAAAAGTTATCATCTTTACCTCCTTTCAGCACTCAGTTCTTGTCCATAGTGATCATTTCCAACTATCATTGTCATAGTGGTCCCTTCTCTATCCTAATTGCTCTCATTCCCCCACCCCCCACACACACAAAAAAACCCCACCACCTGTGGCAAGCTTCCAAACATGGACCAGTTCTGGTTTCTACTGTCCTTGGGTTAATTTATTTCTAATATTTTTCTAATATAAGGCAGCACATGAAGACATTGTCTCCATATGTTTGTTTAATCCTAGAACGCACTGTTCCTGGTGTGGATACAATTGCAGGTGGATACTTCTTTTCCCCTAAAAGTTGTTGTAGCAAAGTCTAATCTATCAACAGTTTTGGAAGTGAATGGGGAAAAGATCATGAAATCCAAGTGCCTGCAAGCTCATATAGACATTAGCATTTTGGTGGCTCATATTTCTAAAGTACAAGCATTATATTTTCTGTGCAAGGGAAAGGGGGGGATTGTGCTGTGAGCTGGCTGGAAGCTGTCAGACTTCCCAAATCTTTATTAAACTCAAGTCTTCACATACTAGGCTTCTCTGTAGCTTACAATGCATATTAGGATAAAAGAGATCATGTCAATACTGAAAATATGATTGTAAGTCACATTATGATTGATAAAATAATAAGTAGCTTCGAAAACTTGAGCCCCAAGGAAGTTGAGTTAGCAAAGATACAACTTTGGAGATGACAATGAACTCATTTAATTGAGGAGTCAAGATATCAAATTGAAAACGGGAGCATGGCTAGCTCTGATCTTACCTATGTGAGAAATCTTTGGGCGTTCTATTCTAGAACAAAAGAGCAGAAAACTAGCACAGGTCTGTCCACAGAGACCCAGGTACATAAGCACAATAACAGGCAACTCATGGAGTTGATGGCTCTTGCTCTGCATGACCATTCCTATTTAATAGATTTCGTGGTCACCATTAAATTGGGAGATCACTGTATCACTGTTATCCCATTGGTCATCGATTTTCTCAAGTGGACGCCAGTAATGTCTCCATTCATCCTAGTCTTGAGATTTTAGCAGTCTCTCTTTACTCATTCTTCCCAGCGGTGCCACATTGGAAGCTCTTTCAGGGTAAGAGAAATGAGACCCACCATTGTTACTGTATTTGGCATATCAAATATGCCACGGAGAGCTTGCCAGGCTCTGCCATGCAACTAGGCTATAAGAGATCGTGTGGCCGCAAATGCAGCCTCAAGCTTCCAGAAACATTGTTTTAGTCTCTGGATCTTGACCGTTGATGGGATTCCACGGCACCAAGAGCAGTTTGTGGGTGTGGCTGCCAAGCTACTGGAAAATGGGGTGTCTGGGCGGACAAGGCCCAGTCCCGATTTGAGCAGGCTTGGAGACCTCAGCCCCAGGTCCCGCACACCTGAGTTCCTCCGCTGGTTCCTTCATGTGTGAGGCTCGTCCAAACGTGTGGAGAGGGGCCTTGAGCATGACTGTGGCTGGGTTCCAGAGGTCTTCGGCTGCCAGGGCTCTGCTCAGGGTGGGGAGGGAAACTCAACCCAGCCCCTCTGAGGGGCCCCAGTGAAGACAGCCAGGTGCAGGGGCAAGAGACTCTGAGGAGATATGTCCGTAAATATGGATACTTGATACCTGACCAAGCCATGAAGAAAAATGCAAGCATCTGAAATGTGATCAGAATAAGTACATCATTACCTCAATGGTTTTCTAGCTTTCTCAGATGGAATTAACATTTGGGGAAATGGTTCCTTAAAAAGGAAGCAAGGTACTTCCTACAACTCAGAATGGAAATTCACTGTCACTGTCACTGTCACTGTCATCCCGTTGCTCATCGATTTGCTCGAGCGGGCACAGTAACATCTCTCATTGTGAGACTTATTGTTACTGTTTTTGGCATATGCAATATGCATGGGTAGCTTGCCAGGCTTTGCCGTGTGGGCTCCATACTCTCGGTAGCTTGCCAGGCTCTCCGAGAGGGGCGAGGAATCGAACACGGGTCAGCTGCATGAAAGGCGAAAGCCCAGCCGCTGTGCTATCTCTCCAGCTCCGGAAATTCACTAAGATGAGAAATATTTTGTTTTTGCTCCTTTCTATCCTTAGGATTATAATCAAACTATTTTGACCTCTCCTTACCAAACTCATAGTTTAGGCTATGACTTCAAACCATTTGTTCAACCTCTTTGATTGCTGGTGTTTATCTGTTGAACTCAGAATTTAATTGTTAAATTGGGAGAAAGATGTTTTGCTTAGCATGCCTGATGTGATGTGATACTAATGAGGTATCTTTCATGATGAAGATGACCAAGAATGGCCATTCTGACCCTTGTTCCCAGAGCATTATCAAATGAGTGTGTTGGAATCAGCTCCAGTGAGCTCCACTGTGGGGAGAGTATTTGCCAAGGACTTGGACGAAGGCATCAATGCCGAGATGAAGTACACTATTGTGGATGGAGATGGTGCAGACGCCTTTGACATTAACACAGATCCCAACTTCCAAGTTGGCATCATCACTGTCAAGAAGGTAATCTCACTCATTTTTGCAAGTCATTTTCATGGATATTTTGAATATATGTGAGCTATTACTATGGCCTTTATTACTATTGATATATATTGCTTCAAATTTAACAAATGCTTTTTTCTATTATTAAAAAAGAAAAACACTTTGGTCTGGGAAGAATAGAGAGCTTGAAGGGCTGAGTACATGCTATGTATGTAGGAGGCCCAAGTTCAAACCCCAGCACCGAACATCCCCTGAGCACTCCCAGGAGAGACTCCTGAGCACAGAGCTGGGAGCAGCCCTCAGGCATCTCCAGTCATAGCCTCCACACTCACAAAACACTCTTGGGCTGCTTAGCTCTCTAGCTGTTTACCCCAAAATTTAGCTTAGTAGTACAGCACTTGAGTTCTGTGTGTGTCAGGTCCTGAGTTTAATCCCCAACACTGAAAATAATTACAAATCACTGTATCACTGTCATCCCCTTGTTCATCGATTTGCTCGAGCAGGCATCAGTAATATTTTCATTCATCCCAGCCCTGAGATTTTAGAAGCCTCTCCTTACTCATCTTTCCCAATGATCAGAGGCTCTTTCAGGGTCAGGGGAATGAGACCTGTTATTGTTAGTGTATTAGGCATATCGAATATGCCACGGGGAGATTGCCAGGCTCTTCCGTGCAGGCAATTACAAATAGAAATGTTTAAGAATAAACAAAAACTCTTACTCCTTTTGCTTACATGGAAACATGAAAACCACTGTGCAGAAAAGGTCAACATTTTACAGACGAGGTACCAGGTGTGGGAAAAAATATATAGTATGACTGTCATTTACATGACTAGCTCACTACTTAGCCACTTAAAAAATTCTTGTAGCTTAATTCTCTAATGATGTTAATGACTTGATCAATATTTGCATTTGAAAGCACCCATTTTTTACCATAGTGTGCCATAATATCAATAAAACATGCCACAGTATCATTTGTGAATCAATAAATAACATGCAAGAACCTTTTAATTGCTACTTGAAGATCCATAGATGCTAATTAGACTTGGAAAAGCTTTATCAAAGATAGCTGCTGAGTATTGAAACTTCTTTGCTTCATAAATTACAAAATTTTCTCAATATAACCTATCCACTCCTACAGTGACATGAAGCACATGTGGTTCTACTAAGCTGGAAGAGATGACATTTTAAAAATTGGAGTTTTAATATCCTAATAAATCTACATCCAATTAGAAAACGTTAATTCAAAATTCACTGACTTATTCTTCCTTCTCTATTTTAAATATTTCATATCCTGAGATGTCTTAAATTATTCATTTCACAGGTATTTGCTGAGTACTTATTTATGTGTCAGTACTATGTCGGCTTCTAATTTACAGTAAAAAAATGAACATCTTGGAGATAGATAAAGGAGTTAAGCAGATACAGAGAGATAGTACAGGAGTTAAGGTGCTTGTCTTGCATGCAGCCAACCCCATTTTGATCCTTTGCACCTCATATGGTCCTTAAAACATCCCCAAGAATGATCCCTGAATGCACAGTCTGTACTAACCCCCTGAGCACCACTGGGTGTGTCCAAAAAATCCAAAAACTCTGCCCCCATGGAACTTGCATTCTAATATCAGGAAGAAAACCATCACAATAGCAAAAAAGTCAATAATACTTTTTTGTTGTGAATAATAGAAAGTGCTAAGTGCTGTGGGGGTGGATAGAAAAATAGAAAAGACAATTTGAGAAAGGTTGTTGGGTTCTTAGTGACAGAGAGAGTGGCAGCTATGTAAGGACTTCAGTGGGAATATTCACTGCATTGAATTGGTCCTTTGAATGATGTTCAGTGGGATTTGGATGTGGCATCCCTGAAGATTACAGACGGGCAGCAATACAGTGAGGGAAGAACTCCAAGCAGAGAGCCAGTACAAGGGTCCTCAGGCAGAACTCTTCCTCCTTGTTTCAAGAGCAGCATGGGAGGACAGGTAGCATAGAGGTTAAGGCACTTGCCTTGCAAGCAGCTGTGCCAGGTTCTATCTCTGGCACAGTATATGGTCCCCCAAGCACTGCCAGGAGTGATCTGTGAGCACAGTAGCCCTGAGCATTACTGAGTGTGGAAAAAAAATCCAGTACCAAACGAATAAAAAGAACAAGGGGCTCATTAGATTGTGTCAAATGCAAAGGGAAAGTAGGAAAGGACCAAGAATACCAGAGTGTGGGGGACGCTGAGAAGGAAGTAAGAGCTTTGAGTTTTGCTCTAAATGGAGAACAACTGGACATGACCAGACTTTCATCATAACATGAGTCCTCTGAAGGTCATGTGAGAAAGGGCCACAAAGATCCACGTCTAGGAAAAAGGGAGGCCACATGAAGCGGAGAGCTTGGGACGGGGGCAATCTCATTTTCTAGCAGGCTGGAGAGGAGAGGAAAGAAAGACATGTCAGTTCAGCAGCCAAAAGAATAGTGCAGGGGCTGGAGCAATAGCACAGCGGGTAGGGCGTTTGCCTTGCACGTGGCCAACCCGGGTTCGAATCCCAGCATCCCATATGGTCCCCTGAGCACCGCCAGGGGAGATTCCTGAGTGCATGAGCCAGGAGTGACCCCTGTGCATCGCTGGGTGTGACCCAAAAAGCAAAACAAACAAAAAAAAAGAATAGTGCAAGCCTTCACTGGGACGGATATGCCAAGCAGGTAGAGCACTCGGCACCCAGGGGCGGTGGCTGAGATGCAGTTCTGGCCACGTGGTGTTTCCAGGGTCTCTTAGACTACCACATAGAGTTGTAAAGTCAGTTATAGGGGTCTGGTGTCAGGGGGAGAAATTTGGGATTGGAATACAAACTGGGGAGCCGTTAGCATAAAGAATTATATTCCAAGGAATGCATCATAGCTGGGAGTAAATCAGTGAAATGAGGTGCAAAACCCAATGTGAAGTTAGGGAGTCACAGACAAAGGGAGACCGAGAGGAGATACCAAGAGGGCAGAGGGAAAGCCAAGGGAGTGCGTTCCCCAGGAGACACAAAGAAACTGCTTCGACGACAAGGGAGGAATCAGCTGTGACAATGAAAATTAATAATTCGCATTAGGGCATGAAGCCCTCCATGACCTTGTTAGAAGCAATAAGGTCCAAAGTTTTAATGCGACACAAATTCATGTGTTTGATAATTGCGTTTCATAGAGATGTAAGATGCTGTTCCACCAACTGCAGAAAAGGAAGTGTTCACAGTTGCGTCTGTATTTAAGTTGCAATCAAATACAGCAGAGACAGGGAGAGCTAACATTTCACCAACCACAAATTTTTAGAAACAGCAAACTATTAACTCCAAGTAGGAAAAAATGCTGAGATTCAAGTCAAAAGACACACTTAGCTCATCCTTTGAGAATTAGTAATAACAAACTAGAATTATACAAAGCGAAGAGAAATAACGCCAAGCTGGGTTATGAAACAGGATTAAAAACATTCCTCTCAAATTTGTGAACAACTCAGGACACATTTTTGTCATGACTCGTAACTGTAAACAAAGTAAAAACTCAAAGATTTGGATGATCTTCTTTCTTACTAGTAATTGAATGGGGACAGTTATGTGGGTATGTGGGGAGGGGGGTTTCCCAGCAGCACTCGGGGTCACTCGAAGCGATATTCTGCGCCAAGGACATGAGTTGGTACTAAGGTTTGGGCTCAGGCCCATTGACATGGTACCACTCAAGCCATTAAGGTGCTGGAAATTGAACTTCAGAGCTAGGCAAGGCTCCAGCTACATGGATTACTTTCTTAGTAAAATAGTTTAAAATGAGTCAATACTAAAAAAACTTTGGGATTGTCAACATATTTCATATTTTGTTTTGTATCTTAAAATAATGTATAAGTTCACATAATATAGATTCATGTCATACTATAAAGTATGCCATTTATTGGAGAAAACAATAACTCACTAAGTTTTTTTCTGAAAGAAACCTAGGAATATCATTTTTTCAGCTTTAAACCTAGAGAAAAGATTGAAACTCGTAAGACAGAATCCTACTTCATTGTCATGACTAAAGTTATATCCATGTTTAAACAAAAAAAAATATGTATATATATCAATTTTTCTAAGGTTATTTGGCTTCTCTTCTTCTGAACTTATGAAGGACCAGAAATGGAATTAAGAAAGAAGTCAATAAGTTGGACAAGTCAAACATAATAAATACTTTAGAGGCTGTTCAATCTATATCTTAGGAACAACATTCCGATGTATGATCCACACCCAGCTCCCTACTATGTCATTATTAATGTCTTATAAAATTGAAACTAGACCTCTGCTTTTGATTTATCTTCCTAAGGCATACTAATTTTCCAAAAGACACATACTTTTTCAAAAAAAGAGAAATGAAATTGAATTGATAAAACTGAGTCTTCATAAAACTACACTGATTACTGCTCAGTTCCATGAATCTTTTTGGCTTTAAAGTAATCGATTAATTGATTTTCCGTCTCTTAAATTAAATGCTTGAAAGATAATGTGGACTGGTTAATTTTCAGGACATTCTTTATTCTCACCGAGCAGGACGTGATGCCATTCCCTGGCCTGCAGTGTGTTTTCCATCTTCCAGGATACAGCCAGTGGTTGTTCTAAGTCCATTCTCCTTGATGACAGGCCAGAAAGAGCAAAACTTCTTTTGTCATTACATCTAAAATGCCATAAATTGTCACTCGTGACATCGCTTCATATTCCAATTTAAGAGGGGCGGGAGCTCTTGTCCAATAATTTAAATGATTCAGCCCTTTCTTTTTTTTTTTGTATGATTCAGTCCTTTCTTAATCTTGTTTATAGTTGTTGAAAACTGTGTTATAAATACAGCTATATCTGCCTTACAAATACCAGATTTATTTTCCATTTATGTTACGCAATTCTGCCTACATAAAAACTATTGTTTCAATAGCAAATCATAATTTCATTCTTTTAAAGATAATTTAGAAGGCAACAAGTTTCAAAGCATGCAGTGCCAACAATATGCAAAGTCAAGTCAGCTGACGCTGAACAATTGGAACAGCTTTGACAAGGTTTGGCTTACAAAAAGGGACAAGTATTCTATATCTTAGGATCTACAGCAACTGTAAGTTTTCTCAATCGGACAGGCTTGATTATCTCCAAAACATAAAAATAGAAAAGATGACAAATCTATATATAATCACTCAGTCAGTACATGTTACTATATTACAAAATAGTTTTGTATTATTTATTGTAACAACATTTTCCACTGTTTGTACAATTTTAGGCCCTCACTAAGCATGGAAAACAAATTTGAAGTCATAGCCTTTGTCAAAATAATAAAAAATCATTGATAGTAAGAAGAGCAATATGGAAATGTAGCAAAGCGCTCTGAGAGCACGAACGGACATAATTAATTTTGTTTAGGGAATCACAGTACTATTTTATGCCACCACTTTCACAACTATTTTCAAAGATATCACTGTATCTCATTGTATCACTGTATCCTGTTGCTCATCGATTTGCTCGAGTGGGCACCAGTAGTGTCTCCATTGTGAGACTTGTTGTTACTGTTTTTGGTATATTGAATACACCATGGGTACCTTGCCAGGCTCTGTAGTGAGGGCAAGATACTCTCGATAGCTTGCCGGGCTCTTCAAAGATATAAAAGCTTTTTTATTTTTGTGCACTTTTTACTCTTGAAAAATTCTTGAATTTGGAAACAGTTCTCAGATATTATAACTATTATAACTATATAAGTAAACAATTCCTTTTTATTAAAATGAAATACAAAATCATTTTAAGAGAAAATGTTAGCAACAATTTAACTCACTCTAGTCTTTCCAACAGACTAGAATAATTAAGAATCCATAAGTTTAAAAAATATAATCCATAAGTTTAAAAAATATAAACTAAACTCAAACTGGGTCATATATATAAATATTAAAAATCTCTAAAATTACTGGAGAAAAAATAGGAGAAAGTCCTTGTGACCATGATTAAGTCAAAGATAATAGTTATATCACCCAAATGCCAACATACAAAATAAAAAGTGAGGGGCCGGAGCGATAGCACAGCGGGTAGGGCGTCTGCCTTGCACGCGGCCGACCCGGGTTCGATCCCCGGCATCCCATATGGTCCCCCAAGCACTGCCAGGAGTAATTCCTGAGTGCAAAGCCAGGAGTAACCCCTGAGCATCGCTGGGTGTGACCCAAAAAGCAAAAAAAAAAATAAATAAAAATAAAAAAATAAACAAAATAAAAAGTGATAAATGAGACATTATCAAAATTATTATTTTCTTTTCTTCAAAAATCATGGTTACCAGGCTGGAGGGATAATACAGCATGTAAGGTAATTGCCTTGCTTGTGGTCAAATAAGATTCAATCCCTGGCACTGCATACAGTCTCCCCAAGCACCGACAGGAGTGATCCCTGAGCAGAGAGCTTAGAATATATCCTAAGCAAAGCCAGGTGTGTCCCAAACACAAAACAACGAAAACAAAAAGAAAAATCACTATTAAGAGAATGAAAAGGCAAATCACAGATTTGGTGAACATATTGCAAATCACACTTCTGATAAAAGACTTGAATATAAAACATACATGTCTTCAAGAAGACACATGAAGATGGCCAACATCACTGGGTTAACTTGTCAAAACCACAATTAGACAGCACTTCACGTGCACTAAGATGCTAAAATCAGAAACTGACACAGAGTTGGAGCATCCAGAATTCTCATACATGTCTGGTAGAAGTGCACAGGGGAGGGACCGGAGTGATAATACAGTAGGTAGGGGCTTGCCTTGCATGCAGCTTACCTGGGTTCAATTCCCAGCATCCCACATGGTCTTCCAAGCCCTGCCAGGAGGATCCCAGAGCACAGAGTAAGGAATAAGTCCTGAATACCACTGAGTGTATCCCAAAACCAAAAAATTACAATGGTACTGCCAGTTTAAAAACTGGGCTGGAAGCTTCTTATAAGGTTAAAAAATCTCACTGCTCAATCCTTCAATCACATTCTTAGGTGTTTACCCAAAGGTATCTGTATTTAGACAAAACATGTATACAGCTGTTCATAGCAACTGCTTTGGAAATTGGAAACAACCCAAATGTATCTCTAGTAAAAAAGAAGAAAAGAACAAACAAACTGGGCTCATAAGGAATACCACTTAGCAACAAAAAGAGACCAACCCCTCCTCCCTATAGCAACACAGATGAGCCTCAATGCGTCATCCAAGAGAAAGAAGCCAAACTAATGCTTGTGTATATATGACATTCTCTCAATAGGGACAGACGGGACAGAAACTGAATCAGTGGTTGCCAAGAGAAAAGAGCTGACCATAAAAGGCAGGGCCATGAGGGTGCTGGAACATTTCTACATCTTAATTACCATGGAAAATACATGACTGTATTATACATTTGTCCAAACCTGCAAAACTTTAGCTAAAGCAGTTGAATTTAAGGTATGCTCATTATACCTTACATTTATATATAATGTGTATATATAACTTATATATATACATATTATATATACATATTATATATATGTGTGATATATATAATATGTATATATAGCTTATATACATATTATATATATCATACCAAATGAGAAGAAATGACTAAGAGCATATGCTTTCCCAAGCTTAAACCTAACCTAAGATAAAGTGACAATTCTGGGAGTTATCCATATATAAGAAAAGAATATTTCTTTGCTTTTTTGGGCCACCCCTGACTGTGCTCAGAGCTTATTCCCAGCCCTGTGCTCAGGGATCACTTTTGTTGGGAACCCAAGGCCTATCTTTGGGTGCCAGGGATAGAACCCAGGTGAGCCATGTGCTAGGCAAGTGCCCGACCTGCTTTACTATTTCTCTGGCCCAGGGAAGAATTTTGTGGAACTAGAATACCAGCCCTGATAGATATCTAGATTTATAGGCTGAGTATAAATAACACATGTCAGAGGATTCCTCCAAATATGCTGTAATGTTTATGAAAATCTGGTCTTTTGATTGAGGACTCAGGAGGTAGACAAGACTCCGGAAATGGGTGCGTGGTTTAAATGGGAATGTTGGCACCATGGAACCAGAAGTGCAATGCCTGGCACTCGTGATGGAGAACAAATGGCAACCCAACAATAGCAACAGACAAACCAAGCTTAAAACCTGAAAGAAGTGGAATTAGAGTAACCCCCACTACTACTCGTTTCTCACAAGCCATACAATTGCATAAATGGAAATATCTCCTAACATGAAATATGCTGACATTTACCAAAAAAAAGCACAAAAGAATGTTTAGCTAGAAAGATGTAAGTCCTTGACAAGTTGACATGTGACTTTTAAGCATTTGTAACTGCTTTGCTATTCACTGTAATTATTTTATAGGACAGGCATTACATGATTTTTTAAATGATTGATGATATTTTCAGGTGATTGTTACTTAAAACATTTAAACATCTTTGTCAGTTTGAAAACCGTAAATCTTAAGAAATAGCATTCTAAACATTTTCGTGAGTGTTTATTTTGACATAAAACATGGCAGAGCCAGATTTTTTTTAAAAGTAGGTTAGATTAAATTTTATAATGAACAATCGAAAATTTATGTTATGACACGGAATTTTACCAATGGGAACTTTGCAAATGAGCCCTGGGTAAGTAATTTAAAATTCTCAACCAGGTTTTCCATTCCAACACCATGTAACCACAGCAGTTTCGTCCAATCATATGACCTCTCCAAGTCTCTTCCTCCAACTGCAACATCAGGCACTGAATTTTAATAGAGAACATCTAGGACCAACTAAATGTACAAATATTGATCTGACATAGTACCCTGAGAATCCCAGTGAGAGCTTCTGGTAAGTTTCCTGGAAAAGTGGGGGAAAAAAATTGCTTTTTTTGTACCTGATTTTTTTGAAGGAAGAAAATTTTAAAAGCCTCGGCCTTAGTTCTGTGGATTCTAAAATAGAACATTTTCATGGAATCTTTTCAAGTGAACATGTGTATCTAAAGACAAAGGGAACCATCCTGATGAAAACGTGGGCATACTCCAGCTTGTTTAAGGCTGAGGTTTTCAACCATAGGTCTGCAGGGTTAAAAAGATTGAAGACCATTGATCACTTGCCAGTGTGGCTTTTCTCTTTCTGAAGTAGCCAATATCGCTCTGACCTGCCTCATCATTTGTTAAAGCCAAGAACTTTAACAAGGACTTTAACAAGGACTTAAGAGAAGGACCAATGGAACAAAGGAAAAGTTCTCGTGGTTTCCCTCTGTCTCTTCCCCGATATTTTAATGAACTTGGCCAGCTGCCCACCAAGATTGAGCATCCTTTAGGACCTGACATAGCTGCTGGCATTTAATCAATTTTCCTTTCATTGTTGTTTCTTTTTTCAGCCCCTGAGTTTTGAAAGCAAGAAAAGCTACACCTTAAAAGTGGAGGGAGCCAACCCTCACCTCGAGATGCGTTTTCTGAATCTGGGCCCGTTTCAGGACACGACCACGGTGCACATCAGTGTGGAGGATGTGGATGAACCCCCAGTATTTGAACCGGGCTTTTATTTTGTGGAGGTTCCTGAGGATGTGCCCATCGGAACGACCATTCAGGTCATTTCTGCCAAGGACCCTGATGTGACCAACAACTCAATCAGGTTTTTTCACAGACCTCATTTTCCCCTTACAAACCCAAATCTTCTCTTCCCTGGGGATAATTTTCTAGCCAGTGTTCCCTTCGCTCCTTCTGCATCTAGACACTGTGTTTAAGTAGCTTAGCCATTTCACATTACTTAGACGAGAAGTGCCATCACGTCCTGGGTTCACTGGCAATTAATTCAGTCAGCTACCCTCCCTTCATTTCTCAGTTGCAAATTTACTGATATGCTGGGCTGATCCTTGTTGTGGGGTGTCCTGTGCATTGCAGAATGTTTAGCAGCATCTCCCACCTCTCTCTACCCAAGAAGTGCAAGTAGCATCACTCTAATCTTTAAAAACCTAAAATGTCCCCAGATAATGCCACGTGACCTGAGAGACATCCAGAATCACACCCAGTTAAGAACTATCCATTTAAATGAAGCATAGACATTAAGGGCCAAAATTTAAATATATATATATATTAAAAGGTATTGATGCTTGGTAAGTATAAAAGCAATTAAAACACATTCTTCCCCTTTGTTAAAATGTCAAATGACCCTTTGACATTTTGACTTTAAAAACAGAAAATGTAACTTCCCTTCACATACCATGGAAAGAATAGACACGAATCTCCTTCTGGTGCCACACTGGACAAACAGGGCTTTTTCTTGCCAACCCTGAGTGAAACAAGTTTCTCCAAAGCACGTTTTCGAGCAAGCATCAAGCTGAGATGCTAAATGCTCCCACCTGGAGAGAAGGAGAGAGCTGATGGCACAACCTTGGCCATTTCCCACCGACCCCGGCGCCCAAGTGCACACAGCTGGTCATAGGTTGACACCTCAAGCTTCCAGAGCAGCTGCCAAGCCTCTGAGGCTGACAGGAAAGATCAGGATTCCCAGGCTGTTGGAGGCCATCTGTCGCATTAATTGTAGAAAACTGACAGACGGTCAAACGTACCTAAGGCTGTAAGGCAGAAAACACCCCTGTCAGAGGACCTTTCTGTCAGTGAGTTTCGTCTCTTACCTGGTGCCATTTTCATCTAATGAAAAGATGCTTTTGTAGTTTCTGAAGATAACCATATCGAGGAAGCCTGCTTTCTCTTTCTGATTAGTGAACATTTCTCATTTTCTAGCACTAAAATGGCTTAAATGATGTTGTTTGAATTCTTAGATTTATACCAGGAAGCTAATCTTCCTCTTAGGAGTTTCAACAAGTTTATAGGCGTTATATTTCAACCTTGAGTTTTTTTTCTTTGCATAATAGGATAGAAACAAGTTAGCCCTATAATCTCTCAAAACAGCCACAACATAAATGAAGCAGATCCTATTAAAAATGTATATTTTCAGAAGCCAAGAAATTATACTTACATAGAACCTAATCAATTAGTCTGTTCACATTGAAGAAGATACTGTGAAGAAGACTTTAGGGAATAAACCTTTATAAGAGGAAAATGTTTGAAGTAGAACAAGCACAATCTTTTTTTTTCATTGTTATTTTAATTTATTTCATTGTAGGCACTATGATTTACAATACTGGGGTTTTTTTTTGTAGTGAGTCACAGTGAGGGTACAGTTACAGATTCACGTCTTTCCGTGCTTGTTTTTCCCTCATGCAATGTTCAAGAACCCATCCCTCCACCAGTGTCCATTCTCCACCACCAATCAACCCAGTATCCCTCCCACCCCCTGATCCCATCCCCTGCCCCACCCCGCCTCTGTGGCGGGACATTCCAATTTGTTCTCTCTCTCCTTTTGGGTGTTGTGGTTTGCAGTAGGGGCACTGAGTGGCCATCGTGTTCAGTCTCTAGTCTACTTTCAACACGCATCTCCCTCCCCGAGCAGGATCTCCAATCACATTTTACTTGGTGCTCCCTTCTCTATCTGGGATGACTTTCCCCCAGCGTGTGAGGCCAGCTTCCAAGCTATGGAGCCAACCTCCTGGTATTATATACTACTATCCTCGGGTATTAGTCTCCTACTCTGAGAACAAGCACAATCTTAAAAGCATCAGCTCCCATTTTGTTTTTCTTTCCCTTTTTTTTTTAATTGATTGCATCAGCTTCCATATCCAAAACAATCAGAATGCCCAATGGACGGATTCTTCCATATTATAAGCAGAGTAAATAGGATTCTATTAGGTGTCATACTGCTCTATGACAAGCAAAAGAGGCTTAAAGGGAATCAAGCAATATACATGCAAACACATACATAGATACACACACACACACACACACACACACACACACACACACACACACACACACATACCCTAGAGTGTATGTGCAGTATTCAGAACTAAGCCATTACCTCAAAATATATCTAGCAAGTTACTCAAAACGCCAGCAGGTCTAACTCTACCAGCAGGAGCAAAATGAGGTTCCCAGAATGAGGCTCCTGCCCGGCTCACAGAGAACGCGGCTTGGCCGACGTGGCGCGGCAGTGAGCCATGGGGAGCCCCATGATGGATCGAGTGCCTGCCTGTTTCACTAGCGCCAGCAGAGCGTGGGCAGTCCAGACCCCAGGGCACGGGCTCTGGACCCATTCTAGGCCAGGACGCTGAGACAGCAAGCAAGGAAACAGTCACAGACCTGGAGGTAGCGAGGCAAGGCCAAGTTCTACTGCTTAGGCGGCCAGAGCATCCTGCTCCAGCACGGGCACAAGAAGGAAACAGCTGTCACATCTTAAGATGTGTGGCCCCTGACTCTGTACTAGCCCGTAGGACAAAGTGACCCCCGGGACGGCAGCAGAGTAAGCGAGGTCTTGGATTCTCAGAAGACAAAACACCGAAGAGTCAAATCTCAGGCTAGTAATAAATTGACATTAAATTACTTTCCCACATTATCTTCCCCCCTGTTGCGCATTTCATCCTCATTTTTTCTACAATAGTTGTTTTCTTTAAATGTAATTTGCTCCTATTATATATTGTTTGAATATCGAATTCATCTTCGTTTTTATTACAAATAATAAATAAGATTTCTACTCCCCAAACAAAAAAACACATAGCACACTAAAACCAATAATTGCCTGAAGCTAAACTGTTACGATAAAAAAAACATTAATATTGGCAGGGTGCGGGACGGAGGGAGTTGAGTCACTCCTGGCAGTGCTCAGGACTTATTCCTCAGGGACCACACGGGGTTCCAGGGATCAAACCCAGCTTGGCCAAGTACAAGGCAAATGCCTTACCCACTGTACTGGCGCTTTGTCCCAGACAATTTAATATTTTTAAAGGCTTTAGAACCTCACTCTACTCTTTTCTGGAACGCTTATGGTGTTCTCAGGCAAACACGCCGACTGCCATTTACTTGTAAAGGTCCAAACTTAGTCTACAGGTTTTGTTATAGTGGACAAAAACGATAAAGGTTGGACTTTCTGTGCTTTAATAAATGCACAAATAATAATAATAATAATAATAATAATAATAATAATAATAATAAGGGCCCATGGAATAAATGCCAAGACAAGCAGGAAACGCCAGCATTTGGTAAGGGAAATGGGTTCAGTTAGGGTGGAAAGAGCAATGAGTCTGTGCCCTTCGTCCAAATCCCAAATCCAGAGAGTGGCCGCGACCAGGGCTCGGTAGCCAGCGCACGACCCTGCACTCAGGGCCGGCTTGCATGGGAAGGGGGGCAGAGAAGGAAAACAGCCGCTAACGTCTCTTCCAGCATTCCTCCTTTCCTGCCTACTCCTTGAATCACTTCTGCCTCCTGAAAGCTGGCCGGTGTTCAGAGGCAGGAACCCCCCCTCAGTCGCGTCCAGGTCCCAGCGGGGAAATGGGAAGGGGACGCCCCTGCAGCTGGCGCTGCACTCCCCCTTGCTGTGCGGCCAGGGGGGTCCGTCCCGGGTCCTGAGGCCGAGTTCTCCCGTTGCTCCAGCCCCCGAATGCCCACTTGCAGGTCTGCGGTGCTGGTGAGCAGTGCATGGGGCGGTGCCCGCCACAAGACCCCCCGTAATCCTTTCCTAAAACAATCTTCATCTTGGGGCCGGGACAAGAGTACAGCGGGCGTTTGCCTTGCACGATGCCCACCTGGATTCTATCCACTACATTTGGGTGCCCGGAGCCCCATCAGAAGTGCTCCCTGAGCACAGAGTCAGGAGTGAGCCCTGATGTGGAAAAAAGAAAAAAAAACGAATAATAATAAAATTTATAAATAATAAAAATTCCCACCACTGGATGTGGAAAAAGAAAAACACAATAAGAAGAAAATTCATCTTTTACAATGGTCAGGGAACTTTAAAAAGGTCAGATCACTCAGTATAGATAAGGGGAAAATAATGCTTTAGTTCATCTTAAGTGAGACTTTGCACCTGTGTTTTTAGCTCATTAGCTAAAAAGTGTTCAGGGCATAATCTGGTTTTGGATTTAAGAAAATATAAGATAACATCTTGTGGTTTGCTTCAGAGGGATTAAGTAGGCATCATGTTTGGTCTATAGTTTATTTTCAGCCCGTATCTCCCATCCCTCGTGGGCCCGCCTAGCACCCTTTGCTTGGTGACCTCTTTCCTATCAGAGCTGCTACGTAAGCATGAAAACCTGTAAGTCTGTAAGTTTGTCTCACGGTGATTCACTAATATAAATAAATAAATAAATAAATAAATAAACAAACAGATCCTAAATAAATAAATAAAAGAAAGAAAATATAAGATAACATTTTAAGAAAAAAATAAAATTTTGTTTTCTTTAAGAATTTCCTATGGACGGGCCTGAGCAATAGCACAGCAGGTAGGGCGTTTGCCTTGCACGCGGCCGACCCGGGTTCGATCCTCGGCATCCCATATGGTCCCCCAAGCACTGCCGGGAGTAATTCCTGAGTGCAAAGCCAGAAGTAACCCCTGAGCATTGCTGGGTATGACCCAAAAAAGCAAAAAATTAAAAAAATTTAAAAAAAAAAGAATTTCCTATGGACAAAGAGCAGTACCTGGTGTTTGGGAGCGAGAACAAGAAACAGGTCTGGCTTACCTGATTCCCAGCCCTGCAATCTTGGTCAAGTGGCCAGACCTCAGTTTTCTCCCCTGTAAACTGGGGCTGTGGATAGAACCTACCTCAGGGCCAGTGTGAGGATTCAATGAATCACTGCATAGAAGTGTGTGGGGTGTGATTGTTCATTCATAGGCCCCAAGGTGAGAAAGGGGCATTAAGTTGCTTCCTTGTGTTCCCTAATTCTTCAGAGATGTGTAATAAGTGGCCTCACAGTGTAACCTTTCTCTGTAACTCCTGACTCTGTGAAGTGTCTTCCTGAGCCTCTGAAGAAAAGAAAGGACATCTTTGAATCAAACAGTATACAGCGCATATGCTGCTATGTACATATATTTAGTGTGTACATATTTGAAACCAAAGTTTACTATTAGCAGTCACCCTTATTGGCATTGATAGTCTGAATTCACATGTTCTATTCAACTTTTTTCCCCGAACACTCATCACAATCTACTACACTGATGTCAAAACCTGCAGTTTGAAAAACAAAGAAGCTACTTGATCCCTTCAAAAAGGCATTTTCTCTTCTCTCTCTCTCTCTCTCTCTTTCTCTCTCTCAGTATGTTTCTTTGCTTGGAACACAGCTAACCTTTGTTATTATCGGTATTATCAGCTTTATTCTATCTCTCTCTCTCTCTCTCTCAGTCTCTCTTTGTGTCTCTCTCTTTCCTTTTGGTCATTATGGTTTGTACAAAGAGGCAGAGGGAGAAAGAAAGAGAGAGACAGAGAGAGAGAGAGACAGAGAGAGAAGAAAGATGCCTTCCCCAGAGGCAGGCTGGGGCTGGGAAGGGGAACTGAGACACTGGCGGTGGGAAATGTACACTGGTGAAAGGACGGGTGTTTTAACATTGAATACTGAAACCCAATCATGAACAACTTTATAACTTGTATCTCACAGTGATTTAATAAAAAATAATTAAATTAAACTTTTAAAATTAAGTAAACTGGTGGTCGACTGAAATTAATCAATGCTTCAGAAATGAAGAAAAGGCATTTTCATAGCTTGCACAACTTGAAGACACAGGTTGCAAATGCAGGCAACTTTGAGTAGATATTTTTGAAGCTTATAAATCATAATAGTAATAGATATACAAATGTTATACATAAATTCAAATATAGCATGTATTACATGTGTTTTAAATCTTAACTTGTCAACAAATTGTTTACCTTGTAATTGACTATGCAAGCGACTTAACTTGCAGGGCCTTAGTTTGTCTGGTAATTGGAATAATATCTATTACCAAAGATGCAAGAATTTTTTAAAAAGGGACCAGAGAGATAGTACAGTGGGTAAAGTAATTACCTTGCACGTGGCCAGCTTGGTTTTTATCGCTGGCCTCACATATGGTCCCTTGAGCCCCAATAGGAGTGACCCTTGAGCACAAAGTCAAGAGTAAGTCCTGAGTTCCGCTGAGTGCAACCCCTTCCTCCTTCCAACAAAAGAGTAAGTTTTAAAAGGTTATGAGGGGCCGGAGCGATAGCACAGCGGGTAGGGCGTTTGCCTTGCACGCGGCCGACCCGGGTTCGATCCCCGGCATCCCATATGGTCCCCCAAGCACCGCCAGGAGTAATTCCTGAGTGCAAAGCCAGGAGTAACCCCTGAGCATCGCTGGGTGTGACCCAAAAAGCAAAAAAAAAATAAAATAAAATAAAAGGTTATGAATTAAGCATGTCATTAAATTTCTGACATCTAGGTCTTCCTCTCGGAGAACCTGGCAAGCTACCGAGAGTTTTCCTGCCCACACTGGAGAGCCTGGCAAGCTCCCCATGGCGTATTCTTATGCCAAATACAGTAACATTGATGGGTCTCATTCCCCTGACCCTGAAAAAGCCTCTAATGCTGCACTGTTGGGAAGGATGAGTAAAGAGAGGCTGCTAAAATCCCAGGGCTAGGATGAATGGAGACGTTACTGGGCCCGATTGAGAAAATCAAGAATCAATGGGATGATAGTGATAGTGATTAAATTTCTGATAATCAATAAATGACAGCTATCATAATTCCTAGCCTTTACATAAGGTTCTCAACAATTATTGTTCATCAGACTATATAGCAAAATCCCTATGGAGGTTCCAGAGCTGGAGACACCTGAGCTTCCTGTCACACACACAAATCTCCCAGATTAGAGTCCATTGCAAATCAGATTCACCACGAACTAGAGATCTTGCCCAAAAGCAAGTTAATGACTCAACTGATACAAACAACAGCAAAATATGGGCCAATTACTTTTTCCCTAGAGCAATCTGAGCCATCATCACACACAATCTGTAAATGAACTTTTGCTGTATGAGGATGCACATTGGTCACACGGACCAAGCAAGGTTTATGAGATAGAGGAAGGGCACTGCCTGAACAGGAGGGCTAGGGAACGTGTGCTTTGCCACCCTGTAGATACATAATTCACATAACATGTAAAAGTAAGCCATGTTCCACAGACCATAAATTCCAGATTTGCTTACTATAAACAGCCTAGATAAGTCTGGTTCATCCTGCTAGAAGCATTACATCAGTAAGGATCTACAGCTAGTTAATACCATTACTAATGTAGTAACCATTAGCAAGTTTGCAAAAGGCCTGCCACAAATCTCTCCTTCCCAGTAGAAGATACTAATTACAAGGATTCAAGCCCCTGAATAATACCTTTTCCAGTTTAGCATTTCAGAATTTATTTGAACAAAAATAATTTTAAACAAAGATGTGTAGGAATTGATGTTCTTAAAATTGTTCTAAGTTTCAACTATATGGAACTTTTTAAAAATCATTTATTACTCTGTAAGGCTTTGACACCCTGTTTAATTTCATTTTATGAGGGAAGAAACTGAATTAATAATCATTTGTTGTTGGCTTTTTGCTCTTATTTGGACAAATGGAGTAGTCTGTGGGAAAACTTGGGCATGTTTGGCTGGGTATAGAAGGGTGGTTGGTTCCAGGGATCAAACGAGGGCCACAGACATCTACCACTGAGCCACATCCAAGCCTCTCTGAGAGGAGAACTGACATGACAAAAAGGCAGATGCAGTTGTCCAAGTGTCTGCAACTCAGGACTAGTGTGTGTTACATGGTGGATATTCATGCAGTAAACTGTAGTTGTTTATCCAGATGCAAAAAAGAATCTGTGTTTTTTCAGATACTCCATTGACCGAAGCAGTGACCCTGGAAGATTCTTCTATGTTGATATTACAACAGGTGCCCTAATGACTGCAAGACCCCTTGACAGGGAAGAGTTTTCTTGGCATAATATTACAGTCCTTGCTATGGAAATGAGTAAGTAATGCAAAAGATTAGTCCCTATGGAGAGACAAAATTGCAAGCAATGTAGAAGGTAGAAGTTTCTGAAACATAGTGGAATAAATAAAGTTCTTGCAGGAAGTAAAAATGAGTTTACACAAACAGGTGATTATCTTTAGTTTGAATAATTATTTTGAGCATCTCCTATATATCTAGTCCTCTGCTAGAGACAAAAATAAAATGGGGGACATGGGGGGGCGGCAGAGAGATAGTACAGCAGGCAGGGTGCTTGCCTCGTGTGCAGTTGACCTAGGTTCCATCCCCAACAGTACATATGATCCCCTGAGCACCTCCAGGAATAATACCTGAGTAATGCCAGCTGTGACCCATAAAACACCAAAAAAGAAAAATTGCAGGGTTGGTATGTGGCTCAGGGATAAAACACTTGCCTTGGATATGTGAGGCCCTAACCTATATACTACACGATCTCCCAGGCAGGCACCACCAGAAGTGACCACAATGAGCTGGGAGGAACCTCTGACCACTATTGTATGTGGTCCCAAATACCTCCCCACACACACAAAAAAATATATATAAAAGATTTTTAGTGTGTGTATACATATATATATATATACATTCCTTAAACCAAGGAATTCATAGAGTTTCATATAAGTAAAAGGGAAGTTTCATGAGAAATCTAAAAACTGGAAATGTACAATAATATAAAAAGTCTTATTGGATCAATGGAAGCCTTTATAATATACTATGCTTATATACATACATGCATACAAAAATTAGAATCATTACAGTAATGTCTTGAAACAAAAGGCACATTTATTAATATAGCAAACTTGTAAATGAAATAAAATAGAAGCTAGATGTAGGTTTGTAGTATTAAAAAACATTAGACTACATTCTACTGTATGTAATATATTTTCATAGCACTTAATGATGATTAAAGACATA
Source organism: Sorex araneus (assembly GCF_027595985.1). Lineage (NCBI taxonomy): Eukaryota > Metazoa > Chordata > Mammalia > Eulipotyphla > Soricidae > Sorex > Sorex araneus. The sequence goes on from NC_073303.1 coordinate 368,349,401, forward strand.
AAAAAAATAGTAGACACTAACATACTGGCAAAAATATGTATATTCATTCATGAGGGCAATTTGGCAATTAATCTTTGTGTAGTAAGATTTCTTCAGGAGTGCCAGGAGTGATTCCTGAACTAGAGCCAGGAGTAGTCCCTGAGCACAACCAGGTATGGCCCCAAACTCCACCCCCCAAAAGAAAGGAATTCTCCAAATTATGTATTGCTACTAAGAAAATCATCATAGCTACCAGCACCCAAAAACTGTACCAAAATGTCCTGGAGAGTACTAAGTTAAATGGGAGAGAAATACCGAATACCCAGGATTTCAAAGACTATTTCAATGACATAGAATATCTCCCCCTAAAATATTACAGTTTCGATTTTAACTTTTTAAATAAGAATTGTAGTTTAGGTAATGGGGTGACAAGAGTGTTAAAGTATATAGTCTGAGTTCAACTATTAGCAGTTGTCTCATTGAGATGTGTGTCTGTGGCACATTTGAGGACTTTGAACAATGTTCCATGTATCATCTAATGGGTATCTCTTGCGATAGGATTGTAGGCATATTGACCTTTTAAAGTTTTCTAGGATTTTCAGTATTCTTTCTTATTATTCCTTTATTATAAATAAATGCCACTATCACAATAAAATAATGTAAAATATTGGGGCCGGAGAGATAGCACAACAAGTAGGGGACTTGCCTTGCATATGGACAACCTGGGTTCGATCTCCAGCATCCCATATTGTCCCCCCAAGTCTACCAGGAGTGATTTCTTAGTGCCTCTGAGCAACTCCCCACCCCCTACACACCAAAATGTAAAATATTAATATGTCAGGATTTCGGTAAGCAAGCAATAGAAACAGAGGGGAAATAGTAGCACATACATATTTTTAATAAAGAGGCAATGCAGGTACGTAAAAGTGGTCAAAGTACTTCCCTTGCATGTGGCTGACCCTGTTTCCACCTCCAGCACCTCATATGGTCCCCTGAGCACTGTAAGGAGTGATCCCTGAGCACAGAACTATGAGTAAACCCTGAGCACCACCAGGTGTGCCCTAGAAACAAAAACAAAAAGGAAAAGAAAGAAAACGAGGGGGAAAGAACCGGAACAAAACAGTCAGGCTTGGATAAAAGTACTTGCCGAGAGTAATCTCTGTGTCATCTAACTTCTATTTTGTCTCCTCGGGATGGTAACCGCAAAAGAAAAGTCAGTGCGGGTGAGCTGCTGGCGCTGTGACATGGTCTTTGGGATACACTGCCAGGCCACAGACACCAAAACCACAACCGGCCCCCGCCCCACCCCCGCCATGAGTGTCAATCAGTCCTTTCTCCCGCCCCAGCCGAAGATACGGATTTGGTACAAGCCTGATCTTCGTCCCTAAGCAGAAATAAATGTATGTGTATTCCAGTGAATAGCTTGAAACGGTTTGACGTATAATTCAAAGAGCGGATTGCTCTATAGGAATAAAGCCAAGCAATGCCATGTGGCACGCATCTGATAAGAAATGGGCTGTTTCTAAGCCTAGAACATAGAACTGATCTGCCTTTAACTCCAGACCGGAAGTCTGAGCCAAGTGAGAGGTTCAAGCCCTCTCTTTAAGATGGACTTGGTGAGGCCACCCCCGGTTTCCCCAGTGTTGCCCCCGAATTCCCCTGCTGTTGCAAACCTGACTATGTCTGCTGGGTTCTGTGCATACCGCCAGGGTCCTGAATGGGCCACGCTCTGAATGGGCAACACCTACATCCATCCGTACCTTGTCATCATTCCCAGCACTTGACCGTTAGACCTTTAAAAACCCAAGTGGCAAGTGACCCCTTGTTCCCCGTGAGCTGCCTTCTTGCCTTCCTGAGCCCTCATCTTCCTCTTCTTTGTGCTCTCTTTAGACAACCCTTCCCAGGTCGGAAGTGTTTCTGTCACAATCAAAGTCTTAGATGTGAATGACAATGCTCCAGAGTTCCCCCGATTCTATGAAGCTTTTGTCTGTGAGAATGCCAAAGCAGGGCAGGTAAGGCGGCCTGGGAGGTGTGCACCTTGGCTGACCTCCAGCATAAGAAAATAATGGTTACAGAAATCCACATTCGCTAATCAAAGAAACTGTAGTTCCTGAAACAGTCATTTACCAAAGAGTCCCCAAAGGCTGTGTTGCAAGAGTTTGTTAAGACAAATATTTGAGTAACCATTACCTCTTAGGTTCTGACCCATACCATGAGCAGTGGTGAATGGATAGCCAGGCGAGCCTGGAGTAAGGAAGCCACCCACCCCTCAAACCCTTGTACATGTTCCCACACACTCCATTGTGGTAGGCTGTGCTCTATGACCCGGAAGTGAATGACCATGCAGATCAGGAGATGGAAAAATTTCTCTCTTCCTGAGCACAGTACTAATCCCTGAAAACTATGCACGGTGAGGGTGAGGAATGTTCATGTTTTGCATTTTCCTTCCTCCCTGAACTTCTGGCAACAGGTAACTTGTTGAGGCCCTCTTTTCATAATGCTTTGTTACCTTCTCGCCTCCCTGACCTAAGGGAATAATTTTCTTAAATAAGGCTGCTCATGTCAGGTAGTTTGGAGATGAAAAAAATCCAAAGAATACATTTCTACTTATTTGAAGTAACTGAACTTCCATAGCTTTTAGAGATGTATTTGTGTATCTTTTCCAGTGTGCTCTGAAACCAAAGCAAAATATTTGGTTGATCAGATTTTATGTGGTATAACTGAGAAACATCCAGAACTCCATATGGAGTGGCCACAAATTAATATGCATCAGGCTATTGCAACTCTGGAGCCCAGCCATATGATGAACATCATGTCATGAAGATCATGCTCCATCTCCCCATTTCTCCTGTTTTGGGAGACCCCTCCCTCTCTCCCGATGTCCATCAGATTTTCTAATGTCCTAACTTGTTTTCCCGAGAAAAACACTTTGGAGTCAGTGGTGGAACAAATGGGTGGTAGATTAGGTTTGAAAATGAAAATGAAAGCAATAGTCCAGCGGGTTGGGCATTTGCCTTGCAAGTGGCCCGACTCAGCTTCGATCCCCGGCATCCCATATGGTTCCCCAGCATCACCAGGAGTAATTCCTGAGGACAGAGTCAAGAGTAACCCCTGAGCATCACCGGGTGTAACCCAAAAAGCCAAAAAATAAAAGAAAAAGAAAAACAAAAAAGAAAATGAATGTTGAATTTGTAAAAGGCCTACTTATAAATCAAGAAGTCTTGGAAGTCAAACCCTCTGGCTGAAATGCCACTTGCTTTCACCGTCTCCCTCACCTCTGTCTCAGAGCCCTCAACATCTTGCTGCCCAGGAAATAAGTCTTTGTAACCAACACTTCTGTCATTTGCTGAAGTTAGCAAAGATTGACTCGTCACATCATTACCATTCTCCTCCAAGTAAAACATGAGTCCCATAGCCCAGAGGAAAAGGGTGTCTTGAAGGAATTCTTATCTGAACTTACATCAGTTCCTGGTTCTTAAAAGTTAGTACAATGGTCTGCAGCATCCCACAAAGTTGTTTCAATAAGTCTAGGATAACTTTACTTTCATATCTGTTGAATTTTTAGTCTAGAAAGACCTGAAATACTATCATGCTACTTCTAGGAGTTAGCATGAAGATTTACAGTGTAAGAAATGAGGGGTATTCCTTGTAAGCAAGAACGAGAAAACTGAGTATCATGCCCACATATGCAGAGCAGAAAAGCTTGTCTGCATGTGAGCAGTTTGAGAGGATGGTGGAAATATGGTACATGTTACTGTGTTAGCCAGAGGTGAGCTTTGGGCTGAGGGAAGAGAGCCTTTGTTGTTATAATTTGTCTTTAATATTGTTATAGTGGCCAGAGATGCTCAGGAACTTGTCCTCCAGCAGTCAAGACTGAAATCAAGGGACCAAAGATTGAGTAGCCTAAATGAGAAGAGTCTTGGGAAGGGAAAGGAATGAAGGGAAGCTCCAGAATATGGGCGAGGTCTCCTATAGAAGAATTTCAGAGAATGGCATCACTTTTTATATCTTTTAATGAATGATGGGTGGGGGAGCATCTCTTTACTACGTTCCAATAGTTTGGGCCACTAAAACAGGGGAGAGGATGCTGAGATGATTCTCTCCTGCTGTCTGCATCAGGCAGGGACTAGTCGTCCAAATTATTAGGCATCATCTAGACAACCTTGAAACATTCCGCATAGAGGATTTCCTTTCTTTGGGTCCTAATCTCTCCCTGTATATTCCCCCTTTTGTCTCTATCAGCATGATAATGTATACAATTTTTTTTATAAAACATGCAATCTTATTTTATATGATTAGTTTAAGAGAAGAGACTTATTTTTATTTGATAATATAAGAATAGTAATAATAAATTATTTAAAATTGACCCCCCCACTCACAAAAATGAAACACTTTCTTCATGGGCCTTGGAACATGAGAAGTTGCTTACTTAGAGAATTTAACTACCTCTCCTTTACCTGGAGAACTCAAATACATCCTCCTCCCATTTCTAAGTAGACTTTTAAATGGTACATTTTGTACAAATGGTATAGGCCTTTGAAGTTTATCTGTGACTTAAAGTTCAGGTCAGAAGCCACAAATCTGTTGCATTTGTCATCTTTAACCCAAGATACTGGAAATCCTTCCTGTTTGATTTTTGGCTCTAGAACACGTTTTAAAGATTTTCAAGGCATTTCACTCAGTAGATGTGTCTGATTTCTAAAGACTCAGACCTCTTGCCTTTACCTTACTGGTTGGTCTCTGTTGTCAGCTTTGTGTCTGCCAAGTCAGGATGCAGGATTTCAAATCCTCCTAGCCAGCAGCTACAGAGGATGCCAGTGAAGAGGCTCAATGGCATCCTTGGTGGTGACCGCGGGCAGAATTAAGCCTGTGGAGCAGGGTATGGTCTGGCAAGTGGAGCTGAGGAAGAATTCTCACCTGCTTGGACCATGGAGGCAGAAGGGCAGGCTCTGGTGGGTTCCACCCAGGCACCCCCAAGAAGTGTTTTTACTCATTCTTTAAAGCCCCATAATCCACCGTCAAAAGCCTTCGCCCTCTACCTCACCAAAATCTGTACACTATTTCAAGGGCTAGACGTCCTGAAATGACTTTTGCAATTGTGTTTTCCAAATTGTACATTATCACTTCTTTATAGCACTCAACAAGAAATATGTTATATGTTTTAGGTTATCACCACATATAAAATTGGAAGTAGCTGATTCTTTTTCTATAGTAATAGAGCAATGAGGTGGTCCCATGTGTGAACAGAACTTATTTCAGACCAGATTATGGGGCAGGTTCATTTTTAGTTCTCTCCTGGCCCTTCTCCTTCTTTGCAACTCCATCCCTGCTTCCCCCCCTCTCCAACCTTCAGATTCTCTAGGAAGCCAAGAGTGCATTGGGCTGGCCAGGAGTCATGCTCTGAGCAATTGCAACATAATATGTTTATTAAGGGGTGCCCTTAGGGCCAAAGTCTCAGAATTTTGTAAGACTGAGAAAAATTAATCCAGTTGAGTGAGCTGCAAGTCACTAGCAATGTTAGCTGACTGTGCCAAGCTCTAGGACCCGCTTTCCCAAATTGAGATGGAATAGTCAGGCATCACAACGTCGCGTGTCACTCGATGTGAACTGCCCTTGGAAGGACGGGCTACTAGCAACTGAGGCCATCCCCCAACACTGGCCATTCAGTTCTTTACTAGAGTAGGATCTGGGCAATCTCTCCGTTGTTTAATCTTCAGCATATGGTGAGTGTCCGCACTTGCCCACCCCCCCCCCTTTATTCACAGTGAAGATCAAAAGAGTAAGCAAGCCCATCTGGCCTTGAAAGCTGACCCCTGATGCTCTGGGTTTAGTCTTGGCAAAAGCTTAGCTGATTTTTAATAGCAGGTGTGTCAAGCCTACAGGATCAGATCCGAGAGGGGTGGATGGAGCCTGACTGTTCGTTGACTGAGAAACACCTGACAGGAAGGAGAGGGGATTGCTCAGGGCCCTTTCTATAGCCCCTAGTCCGCCTGTTCGAGTTTCAGCTCCATATTTTGTGCGCTTTCTTTAATAGATTTTGCTGTGGTCTCCCAAACCTTTCGGTGAAACTTGTCGCTTTGAAAAATAATGTGGACAGGGCGTAGATTAGACCAAGGGTCTCAGAGCAGCTACCTGACCTCTTCCTCTCTTCAGCTCTGAGTTTCACTCAGCTCTGGTGTGCTCTACAGACCCCGCCCTGGGGGTCTCCTGCTCTAACCCGGCCAGAGCGCCCTCTCCTGGCCCCTCCCTCGCAGCTGCTTTCCATTCACCCACCACAGACAACACTGCTGTGTCTGCTCACTTCTCTCCTTGGCCGTTTTAAGATTAGAGCTCCTTGGGCTGGATAGCACAGCGGGTAGGACATTTGCCACGCATGCAGCTGACCCGGGTTCGATTCCCAGCATCCCATATGGTCCCCTGACCATTGCCAGGAGTAATTCCTGAGTGCATAAGCCAGGAGTAACCCCTGTGCATCGCTGGGTGTGGCCCAAAAAGCAATAAATAAATAAATAAATAAATAAATAAATAATAAATAAGCACGGTAGCACTGTCGTCTCATTGTTCATCCATTTGCTCGAGCGGGCACCCAGTAACGTCTCCATTGTGAGACTTGTTGTTACTGTTTTTGGCATATCAAATATGCCACGGGTAGTTTGCCAGGCTCTGCCATGCAGGCCGGATATTCTTGGTAACTTGCCGGGCTCTCCAAGAGGGACAGAGGAATCAAACCCAGTCGGCCGCATGAAAGGCAAACACTCTACCTGCTGTGCTATCGTTCCTGTCCAAATAAATAAAAAATTATTTTAAAAAATTATGAAATAAAATAAAATTAGAGCGGCTGGAGCGATAGCATAGCGGGTAGGGCATTTGCCTTGCACACGGCCAACCCAGGTTTGATTCCCAGCATCCCATATGGTCCCTTGAGCACCGCCAGGAATAATTCCTGAGTGCAGAGCCAGGAGTAACCCCTGTGCATTGCCGGGTGTGACCCCAAAAAATCAAAAATTAAAAAATAAATAAATAAAATAAAATTAGAGCTTCTCTAAGCTGGCGATTTGATCCTGAAATATTAACCCAAATCCTGGGTTGAGTAGGTGGAGTGGGGAGATGGAAAACTGAGAGACAAGCATCCAGTGTGGTACCTTTAGTTATTTTGTCCAAGGTCTTCTATTCAGATGTGCCCAAGAGGACTGGCCTTGGTGTGAGGCCATGCTGATGCCCACCATCGTGGCATTCAGGTCACACTGCCCATGTACCTTTAAAGCACTCAGACCCACAGTAAAGCACAAAGTGAGCCATGTGAGGACATGGGGACTTTCCCAACAAATGTCCCATTGGCGGTCTCAATAGGACAAACAATCTGCTATTGGTGGTCACTGGGCCCTTAATCTTTTTTTTTTTTCCTCCAATTCACCTGATCTCATGTTCTTCCCTCAGCTGATCCAGACAGTGAGTGCAGTGGACCAAGATGACCCTCGTAATGGTCAGCACTTCCACTACAGCTTGGCTCCTGAGGCTGCTAGCAACCCCAACTTCACAGTAAGGGACAACCAAGGTAATCTGGGGACTAGATGGCTATCAAAGCTTTTCAACAACGTGGGCTGGATACTCTTGATGATTACTTCATGCAGTGTCAAGGGTCAAAGGTCACCAGTCACCTTCTCTTCACCAGCAAGGAAGACATTAATACTAATTTAGAGTGTCTTTTTTAAGTATGAGAGCATACTCATACATACTTCTACTACTGTCGGTTCTATATTTATTTTCTTTTTTAGAGGGGTGGTACACCCAGCAGTGCTCAGAGCTTACTCCTGGCTCTTCACTCAGGGATCACTCCTAGTGAGGCTCAGGAAACCATACAGGGTGCCAGGAATTGAACCCCAGTCAGCTGTGCGCAAGGCAAGGGCCCTACCCACTTTACTATACTTTCAGCCTCCCAATGGTTCACAATTCACAAATATTTGAGTGTTTGCTCTGCCGTAGATACCATATGAGACCTATAGGCAATGTCTACCTTTTTCCCATAAAAAGCAATAATGTTTATATATTCTGAAACTATGGAAGGAATCTGAAAAAGATGACATAAGGAGAAAAATCTAATGGAACATTTCTAGGCAAGGATCAAAGTGGCTGGAGGGGCAGGGGCGCAGAAACAATGAAAATTTCCCAGAAAAAAAGAAAGACAAAGTAGAGGTAATACCAAAGGAGAACTATAAGACCACAAGTTGTTTCAACACTGAAACAACTTCATTACTTTGGAATGATTTCCGAGTACCACTGAGTGTGGGGCTCCCTATTCAATAAAATAGTCCCCACTACATCTCTGCTGGAATGGGATTCCAGATCTCTCTTTGGCAATATGCATTCAGATCAGCTAAGGGGGTGATGCACCCAGCACACTCATCTTTGTGCACAGATGGGGAATGGAGGGACTTTTGTTCTCCAGCCAGACGATTTTCAAAGAAAGGGCAGAGCAAGTGAAAAAATAATTTAGATCTGCCAAGTGCAGCCCTTCTGTTGCTAACTCTGCTGCAAAGCAGCCATTTGACCTTGGGGAGGTCACTACTTCTCTGAACTGCAGTTGCCTCATTTTCTTTCCAATTTTACCATATTGTCGCTCTGTCACAACCTAAACAAATGGTCGCACAAAGTCATGATCAGCCATGCCTACTTTTGGTCTCAAATGTGAGTTATTTGAGATTTATAAAGCATTTGTGACAACCCACATGATACTCGTATAAAGGTTAGAGAATCTCAAACTTGTTTTCTCCCTAGTGTTAAGCACTCTTCCTTGTCACCCCCTTAGTCTCCTACAGGTAATCATAAAGTCACTGGAAATTCTAGAAGGAAGGGAAATATAAATCATAACAGTAGGGTACTGCAATAAAACTACTGAGACTTTTACTGGTCAAATTTTTAATTGCTCATTTATTTACCTCACAGAGAAACCCTTCCTGTAAAAATTGGTTTAAGCCCCCTCAGAGCTGATTTTACAATGGAGACTCTGAAATAAAAAACTTACACATTGGCCTATTTCTTCAAATTTTTCAGTTAAGTGAATACTTTAAAGTATCCCTTTACTCTGGTGTTTATCAGAATCAATTCAGAAAAAATATGAAACAAAATGGTGCCACCTTTCTTTAAAATGATTTTGGGCACCTATTCATTTCATGGACCCACATCCAAAAATGATGGATAATGGAAACAGAATGACTATTGAAAGAAATGAGTCAACTCTTGGAAGATTTCCAAAACAGAACTTGGCACGTCATCGGTAGAATGAGTCCACTCTCCTCATGACAATATATCCCATAAGTATCTTTTACTCACTGGAAAATTGACCAGCATCCTTTATGCTCAATTTTTTGTCTGTCCCCCACCTGTCTCAAAACACGTTATCTTTTTATTTATTTTATTTTTGAGTGGTGTGTAGGTGGGCCACACCAAGAGTACTTGGAGCTACTCCTCGTTCTAGACTCAAAGGCCACTCCCCTCAGTGCTCAGAGGAGCCTGTGGTGCCAGGGATCAAACTAGGGTTCACTGCTTGCAAGTCAAGAGCCTTAACCCCTGTACCATCTTTCCAGAACCAAAATAAATTATCCTTTTATGAACACAACAGGGGACCACTTCAAGTAAAACCTTTTCTCTTATCCCCAAAGCATTATAAAGAGGATTATATGTAAATACTTTACAGGTTCAAAAGTATTTTCCCATACTTTGTTTTATATAATATTTAAGAATCTGTAAGACTTTAAGAAAGTTACTAATCCTTCTGATTCCATGTTATCTGATACACAGGAAAGCCAATATCCCAAGATCAAAGGAGAGCCATTAAGATTGGGACCAGAAGTTGGAAAGTATAAATACATATAAGGAACATTACATTGGAAACAAATATTCTTTCCATATGGGTTGCTAAAACCCTTGTTATCATATTCAACAAAAATTTTCCAATAATTACTTCTATGTCTTCCAGAATTATTTTCAACAATATGATACTCTGAGTTTTTACCTTTATCTTAAATAAGTTAAATCAAGAAATATATGATGTGAGTACACAGCATTATATACTTCCATTCATCTCTAGTGAGACTTTCCATGATTCTCAAGTCACACTTTAAGGTAAAAAACAAAATCAAAACAAATCTATAAGAAGTTTAAGGAAAACCTGGTTTTCTGGGAAAAAAAAAACTGAAACTATGAAGTAAAGTTAACAATACTTAGTTATTAAACCCAGAAAACAGAAAAGCAGGTGGGTTGTAGAGGAGATAGAAATATGAAAGCAATTCTCACATAGCTTTCTCCACTGAGAAAGAAAAAGTGAAAAATTCTAATCAAAGCAGTTAGAGATTTTGGTTAGTTGTATAGTTTTGAGAAGTTATTGTCATTAAACTAAGTGATTACAAAATGGAACAAAATGGAAGGAGTACATATTCCAACTTTGGGAGACCAGAATTCAAATCCTATTCCAATACTAGAGAATAAGTAATTACGTAATCTCTCCAGGCTTCGACTTTCTCACTGTAAAAGGGTGACCATTCACCAAATTATTGTGATGATTAAATGATACAGGACATATAAAAAGCCTCCAACTACTATCATGAAAAGGCAGGAGGAGAAGGCAAAAAGTTAATTAAGGGATAATGTATTAGTCAGAGTAGGCTAAGTTTCACCACAGGAACAAACACCACCACAGTTTTGTGACTTAAGGCACCTAAAGTAATTTCTAATTCACATAAGTCCGAATGTGGGTCTGAGCAACTGAGGACAGTTATTCAAATGTAACCCAGTGTCTCAGCCTACTTGATCGCCACCTCAAATCTCAAATATTCTTTTTCACTGTGGTTGGTTGTGGTGGTGGCTTTGGGAGTGTTTTCTTTATCTTGTTTTGTTGGGCTACACCTGGCTGTGCTCGGGCTTACTCCAAGCTCTGTGATCAGGGTTCACTCCTGGTGGTACTTGGGGTATGATATTTGGTACTGGGAATTCAAACCAAGTGCCTTAATCCCTGTAATATCCCTCCAACCCCTCTATATAAAATATTGGTTGACAATACTACACAAAGCACAAGAGCTTGAAAAATCACATACCAGCTCTTTAGTTTCTGCATGAAAGTTACATGAATCACTCTTCATTTATCATCTAAAGCAAATAAACATGTCAAGATTCAAAGAAGGTAGAAAAATACAATGCTTTATTATGTTTGAGAAGGGAAGGAGAACCAAAAATATTTTTATTATTTCTATAAATAATGTCTCTTTTGATTAGGATCTCAGAATTTTCTAGGCTAGATTCTTCCCTGTGAAATGAAACCTATCGACAGGCTCTTCTACACTGATATATGCTTTGGAAGTCATTGCATGTACAAACCACTGCACACCTCCCCTCTGCTGACAAGGCCCTGAGCTTTAAAGTGTACAGATGATTTATCATTCAAAGTCGCTTGAGAAGACTTGGACATAAATTTGAAAATAATGAAAGATTCCAAAACATGACATTAGCAAATATAAGCATTAATATTACATGTCGCAATTGTAAAAACACATCTAATAATTTTGCTAATACCTTTAACAAGTGAAGAAAATGAAAGGATATGGGTGGTCATGTAAGGATTGTCACCAACTTCGCCTGGATCATCAAGCTTATGCTCTCCCTTGAACACATACCTCACATGCTGTCTCCATGTTCCTCTGTCTGCTCCTTTCCAGTCTAGAGATGTCTATTCTCTCTTAAACATGTAATTCTCTTCCCCTCCCCTTTCTCTCTCTCCCCCTCTCATGTCTTTCTAAATAAATTTCAATAAACTTGTTCTTGCTTTACCAAAAAAAAAAATTTTTTTTTTCACCAACTTCATATTAATGACACAAACTCAGACCACCAAGAAGGAAATAGCAGGGAGTATCACATGATTAGATTTCAAATAAGCTTCTGCTGGGTGAGCAGGTTGTTTAAAAAGCAAAGGCGTTGCTGGTAACTGCACTTCAGAGACCTAAAAAGAAAATAGCAGAAGACAGGAATTCCAGCCAAAGTAGCAAAAAGAAGCAATCAGCACAGCCCTGTGGCTCCTCCTCGCCTCTTTCCTGGAGGCACAAAGCTGCCCGGCCTTGGAGAGCTGCAGAGCAGGATCAAATAGGGTCCCCGAGTCACCCCTTGGTGTTTGTTCCTGTCAAGCTTTCCCAGGGACATTTCATTTAGATCTGAAGTCTGACAGTTCCGCCCTGGGCTCTTTATGTCACAAAGGGTAAAAGAGACTTTCAAAAAGGACTCTGCCCTAGGCCTCAGGGTTTTGCCTAGAAGCAAGCAAAAATCCTGGTTTCTGAATCCAAATGCTGGTTCACTCAAGCCTGAAGGGGCTGCAGCTGAATACCCTCAGGGGACTTTTCCACCCTCCATGCTGGCCCCCTTGCTTTCCTCAATCTAAAAAATCAATGCATTTATTGGTCTGCCATTTTCTTCCATTTTCTTCTTGTCTTTTTCATTTCCTCTTTTTTTAATGTTTATTTTATTTGGGGCATCTTAGTTTACAGCCTTTCATACATGAACTGTTCTAGTACCACATCCTCCACCTCCCCCACGCCCCCCCCCCCCAGTGTCCACTCCCCTCCGTGGAAAGCTTCTTGTTAAAGACAAGTTCTCAGCTTTTGCTGCCTTTGGGCATTTGTTATTCTCCTGTTCTGTGTCTTCACATCCCACATATGAGAGAAATGATTCTCCTTCTGACTTCACTCGGTATCCTACCATTTGGGGCCCATAGTGTCCAGTGTCCACTTGATAAGTCTGCTGTGAGTACTAAGGAAGTTTTTCTTCTTGCATCTTACTGCTCTCCATATTTTGTCTCTACTTTGACTTTCATTATTCTAATGATGATGTGTATAGGTATATTTTTATTGGCTTCTCTTGGCTGAAACCCTTCAGGCCTCTTGAATCTGGGTGCTTGAATTAAACTCTGGGAATGTCTCAGCTCTGATCTCTTTGACTTATGATTCTTTATCAACATGACCTTCCTATTCATCAGGGACTCCAATGTTCTTAGGTTGTTCCTCTTGTATCCATCCCATAGTTCTCTTGTATGCTGTTTGTTTACTTTGAGGGTTTTTTTTTTCTTATTTTATTGTTCTATAGTAGTTTCCTGAACTTCATCTTGGAGCTCACTTTTATCCTTGAATGCTGTTACTCTGCTTCCCATGTTTCCACTGAGTTTTTTTTTTCACTACCAAACTCTTCAGTTCTGTCACTTCTATTTGTAGTTTTCTCATTTCTGCTCTCATAGTTTCCTGTGCTATTAACTATTAGCACCACTGTTTCTTTGAGCTCATTAAACATCTTCAGCATGTAGCCTCCGAAATCCTTGAGAGATTATACAGCTGGTTAATACTGGGAGTGTCTTCCAGGCTACTGAATTCACTCAATGAGCTTGGTGGGGGTTCTAAGCTACTTCCCCTATTGCTTCTGCTGCAGTCTGGGCTAGAGTCTTTCTAATTTACCACTCTCGCCCCTCTACCAGGGAGGTCTCTGGGGGAATCCGATGAGTATTGCCTCACCTCCTCAACTGGAGCCCCCCAAGCCAATCTTGTGATTACTGACTAGCTTCTTAGAGTCTGGTATGAAGGTTCCATGAAGACATTCAATGACCTTGACCCTTCCATTCAATTCAACTTTAATTTATGATTCTGTGATTTCTTAATATTTGACTACCTTTGTGAATTTGTTCTAGATATGTGATTGGATGTAGGGTTATGCTAATATGATTTGTTGCATTTATAGATAGAGAAGTACGCTCCACAGCCTGTGAATTTATTGCCAGAGTACAGTATATGCTCCTAGGATACACTGGAGGATGAGGAAGGAAGTATCATGAGGTCACTGTCCACACTTCCAGGAAAGTGGTCATTACTCTAGGGGAAGTGCCATGTGACAGCAGAGCTCTGGGTACTGTCCTTCAGCTCCGTGTTCACTTGTCAGGTCCCGCGGTGTCCAGGAATCTCAGTGGGCAATGGCCTCCCTCTCACTTTCCCCCCTTCTTTTTCTCAATCCCGACTCTTCTCATCTTCAGATAACACCGCCCGGATTCTCACCAGAAGGTCTGGCTTCCGGCAGCAGGAGCAGAGTGCCTTTTACCTGCCCATCCAGATATCAGACAACGGGCAGCCAGCCCTCAGCAGCACAGGCACGCTGACCATCCAGGTGTGCAGCTGTGATGACGACGGCCACGTCCTGTCCTGCAGCCCTGAGGCCTACATGCTCCCAGTCAGTTTGAGCCGGGGTGCCCTCATTGCCATCCTGGCCTGCATCTTTGTCCTCTTAGGTGAGTCAGTGGTTTCCTTTCATCCCCTGGGTGCTGCAGGAGCTTACTTTGCTCACTTAGGGCTGTCATCCTATCAAACCTACAAAGGACTGTTTTTTCATACTGTTGCTTGGTAGCAAGGTGGTAGCGTGAATCTGGTGAAAAGGAAGTTGGCAATAGTCCCTCCCTTCAGATACTGCTGACCTCTGTGGCCAGATCAAAGCCCAGATATTGGTCACACATCAACGCTAGGCAGGACTCTCTTCTAGGAGCTGGAATGGATAAGCAGATAGGTGCTAGCCTTCTCAGAGTTTGCTCCAGAGCAAAGCAAATTCTTTTTGACATCACAGAACTAACATGACAAACTGATTATCCTATTAGGCTGTGATCATCACCTCTTCTAACCCCTTCAGTTCAGATAAGTAGCTAAAGAAATTGTGACAGGTCCATAACCGAACATCAGAGATTAAGGCAAACTGAAATACAGGCAGGCACAATCTTGTGCATCCTTATCTGACCATTGGCCCTAAATGGTCATGCCCCAACTCTGAAGGTGGCATCACAGAGAAGAGAAACAGAGTGTCTAGAAGGACGAGAGTAGTGAGGGAGGGCCTCACCAAATAAGCAGAGATGTCAGGGATGTGACAGAACGAATGATATGGTGGGGCTGTCTGTGTAGCAGACATGGCTTCTGCTGCTGGAGTGTAAATTGTCTGGAGCATTAGTGTCCCTCCCCTCCCATATACCAAGAAACAACGACTAACAGGGTCGGTGTGCCTTTGATGATGAAGTAAGATCTGATGTTCTGATGGCAGACTAGTGGAAGAACACTTTGGGCGTACCAGGGTCCCTCTGCTCTTCCTCTCAAGCCATACTGCAAGGGATCCACCCCATTTACTTCTTGGTACACAAAACTGGGCAATATGTCTTCAAACTTCACCCTCAAAAACAACTCCTGAACCAACTCTAGAAACCAAAAAGTTATTGGTACCTACCTCTGAATTCCTCTGACTGGATCAATTCATAGCATATATATCTTAATTAGAGTAAAAGCAGAAATAGTAGATGGTAATACTATTTAATATATAATAAATTCTAGAGTTATACAAGGGGGAAAAGCAAGGCACTCAGGATACAAATATCCACATATATTCTTGACCCTGACCAAGAGTCAAAGTCAGACGAAAGGAAGAACTTTCTGTTACAACATGTCAGCACTTGGTTGAACTCCTAGGTAGGTCTGTGGCATTAGCCGCATCAGCCCTGGGAAAAAAATAATAAAACGTGATTAATTTTTGTTTTTAGAAGGGGGACACAGGATAAATGAGTAACCTTTTTAAGTCCTTGGATGTCTGCCTTTTATGGTTCCTGTCGCACTGACAAAGTCTTCATGTAATTCCTGGACTGTCCATAAGGTGGCATTGGGAGTCCTTGTGTGCCTAACAGGATCAGCTGTAACAGCCCTATGAAGAAACGTTCTCCGAGGAGAACTTTCCAGGCTGACTTTCCTTCCTTTTATCTTAGAGAATTATCTATGCTATTAAGTTCACCCTGGCCTACAAAGAGCAAAAGTAATCATCTTTACAAAAAGACTGATTTAAAGAGATGAGCAGAGGGAGGCTGTCAAGTTAAACGCAATATGCCAAGAGCAATTTATTTTGTGCCTTCCGATCACATTATGCCTTGTCTTTTGACCTGTATGGAATAAACAGACAGTTTTCAGGAGTTAAACTGAATAGACATGTCACAAAATCCTCGCAGTTTTAGGCACCTATTTTTAAGAGCACACTTCCCACAGTAAAAGAGAATTTACAAAACAGTTTCAGTTGTAGTTGACGTTTCAGAAAAATACTATTTGTGGACACAAATAGTTTTGTAATAGTAATAATTTTTACTGCATTTCTTCATATCTTAAAAATTTATCTAGTATTCCCACAATATCAAAAGAATAAACTTCCTTGGACTTGATTCCAGGGAAGCCTTTCAGTGAAATCACATCTGTCACAAAATTTGAGTTTCAGGGTATTACATAATATTTGTTATTCTGATCAGATTAACTAAAAAATAAAACATTGCGATCTTTTTATGAAGAGATGAAATAGTTCTATAAAATACTCACTTCTCTATCACCCTAGGAATTCTGGTAGGTTTTCAAAATCATTTTTCAGTATCTAGCATGTTTTAAAATACCACTTGCCTTGCATGAAGCTGACCGGGGTTTGATCCCAGGCATGCCATATCAGGTCTCAAGCCCACTAGGAGTATCTCTGAGTGCAGAGTAGGGAGTAAGCCCTGCACATCCCTGGTTGTGGCCCCAAAACTAATTCATATATTAAACGCCGCCTTACCATGCCATTGCCATGTGTGTAGTTTTCCCAGTCCTCTAGGAATAATTAACTAGCCCTACTTTGGTATTCTCTTCACAACACTTGTAACCTGCATATAACAGCCCTTATCATTGCCTGCCTTGTATTAATCATTAGTATCTATAATCTCCTTAGACTGCAAACATATTAAAGCAGAAATTACATCTTATGCAATGTTATTACCCCATTGCTTAGTACAGCACCTAAACAATATCTGAGTTTGGTAACTGTTTAACTGAATCTACCAATACAAGTTCACTTAGAACCCTATTCTCCTACCTGCATTGATCCAAATCACATCCCAATGTTTGATGCAGTTGTCACCCTCACTTTCTTAGAGCCCAAGTCCATTTCACTAAAATCTTAGTTGTATAGTCTGAGTCCCATTTTTACAGGGAGAAAACACATGAGAGTATGCAATAGTCCTTCTATGTGTGCAGTATAGTCAATCTATTTGAGAAAATATTTTGTATTAATATTCATTAATTCCAATTCCTGTAAAGTGCCACAATTCTCCATTACTTTGAAAATCATTATTGCAAATTTTTTAAGTCAGTCTTGAAAAATACTACTGGGCATACAGTTATACTCCATTTGTTTTTTTCCCTGAATAAACTGGGGTCTTATTTTGCAGTGCTGTCAAACTGTCACCAGCTGTAACAAAGTACACCAGAAGAAAAAAAAATCAATAGCAGTTCTATAGCTGAAATCTCCACGCACTTCCTGGAAAATGTTTTCAGTCAGAGATAAACAGTTCAATGGGATTATCTCTATCTCTCCTTTAAGCCACAAAGAACACACCCTGGGTGGAAAAATGAATTTGTGGTGATAAAATGTTATACAAACATGCAAGAGCACATCTAACTCTGGGGCTTCTTTGATAATGTGATGAGCAATGTGAAAGGTCACTGCTCATTTCTGCCCTTCCAGGAAGACAATGAAGCCCCAAACTCACAGCCAGCTCTCCCACAAAGCTTTTCTGAGGATCTGCTAGTCATCTATGCTCTTAATTTTTTAAAGTTAGTATAGAAAAACTAAGACAAGCTCAAATTCATTATGTCTGTATGAAAATGCATTAGTAGAGGATTTTTATTTAAAAGTACAATGCTATTAAGATGCTAACATAAGAATCTGTAAGCGAGAGTACAGCAGGTAGGGCACTGACTTTGCAAAGGGCAGAACTGGGTTATATCCCCTGAGTGCAGAAGTAGTTCCTGGGTGTAGAGCCAGGAGTAGGCCTGAGCATAGTCCGGTTTTGTCCAAAAACAAACAAAACAGATAAAAAAAAATGCAGTTTGCCAATGTAACTGTAATGAGAGAAATCTGTATTTGCCTTCATATAAAGATACAACCTGATCCTTACATTACATTACTGAACGCAGGCCAGAGTGTCCTTGTTCCTGGAATTTTATCTTGACTGCTTCCTGGGTTATACACAAAAACCAACATAGTTTCAAAGCTGTTAGTTGATATTGAATACATGCAACTTCTAATTAAATCATTTGAAAAGATGTAGGGCTTTATTTGCACACACAATCTCTTTTCTAAACACAAGTGATGACAAGTTGTGCTTCCATTTTCAACCAGGGAGGGCTTCTTAAACTTCAACTCCTGACACCTTTGCTGGAGAGATTTTTTTAAGTGACTCGGGGTATACTAGCGTATAAAAATGGGTATACAAGGAGTAAGAGAATTGCCTTCACTGCAGTTGATTTTGGTTCAATCCCCAGAACCAAATGGTCACCTGGACACCCCAGATGTACCCCCGGGAGACCCACGAGCACTACCGGGGAAGCCTGGGCAGTCCTCAGGCCCTCGAACTGAACCAGTAGTCAACAGCTGCCCAGATGAGACACCTAGTGTCCCCAACACTTCTTAGGGGACACCACCCCCACACGCACACTGTCACTGTCATCCTATTGCTCATCGATTTGTTCGAGCGGGCACCAGTAACGTCTCTCATTGAGAGACTTGTTGTTACTGTTTTGGGCATATCCAATATGCACGGGTAGCTTGCCAGGCTCTGCCTCACGCTGGATACTCTCGGTAGCTTGCAGGGCTCTCCCAGAGGGGCAGAGGAATCAAACTCAGGTCGGCAGCATGAAAGGCGAACGCCCAACCACTGTGCTATAGCTCCAGGCCCCGCCCCCCCCCCCCCCCCCCCGCAACACACACACAATAGGTAAAGAAATATACTCGGTAACAATAAACCATACAGAAATTTATTTTAAAACACGTATTTTTTAAGTGTTATGACTCACTGTTTAAGCAGCTCAGAATGGGTGGGAAACAAGAGACAAAATCCATGAACCATTTGGGAAGAAATAAAAAGCATTCTCGGGAAGCGAGAACTCAAGGCACTGAGCAGTGCTTTGCACATAGGAGACCCGGGTTCCATCCCTGGCCCCACAGTGGGTAACCACTGAGTTATTGACATTTTATCACCCACAGAGTTCAGTTACCGCCCCAGCCCCGGGCCCCAGCACCCCTGCGATGTGTCGCTTACAATAAACATATTAACAGACCAGTGTTGACAACATTTCTGCTGCACGATCCAGGCTTCCGGGCATGCATGTTAGTAAGCTGCTCGGGATGCGGTGGAAGGGCAGTGCACTGGTCCACCGCATCCCAAGGCCGGCCCAGCACACCCCTGGGAGGCTTCGCGGGCCCGTGGGGCACGTGGGGATGACGTCACGCCGGCCCCTTCCGGGTCTCTAACGCGCCCGCCCTGTTTCCGGTTCCGGTCCCGCAGTGCTGGTGCTGCTGATCCTGTCCATGCGGCGGCACCGGAAGCAGCCGTACATCATCGACGACGAGGAGAACATCCACGAGAACATCGTGCGCTACGACGACGAGGGCGGCGGCGAGGAGGACACGGAGGCCTTCGACATCGCGGCCATGTGGAACCCGCGGGAGGCGCAGGCGGGCGGCGCCCCCAAGGCCCGGCAGGACATGCTGCCGGAGATCGAGAGCCTGTCGCGCCACGTGCCCCAGACGTGCGCCGTGAGCAGCACCGTGCACAGCTACGTGCTGGCCAAGCTCTACGAGGCCGACGCCGACCTGTGGGCGCCGCCCTTCGACTCGCTGCAGACCTACATGTTCGAGGGCGACGGCTCGCTGGCCGGCTCGCTGAGCTCGCTGCAGTCGGCCACGTCGGACTCGGAGCAGAGCTTCGACTTCCTCACGGACTGGGGGCCCCGCTTCCGGAAGCTGGCGGAGCTCTACGGGGCGGCCGAGGGGCCGGCGCCGCTGTGGTGACGGGCGCCGGGAGGCGCATGCGCGCGTGCACGCGCACACCCCGTCTGTCCTGCGCGCCGCACCGCCGGTCTCGGCCCAGCTCTCGCGAGATCAGCTTTACCCAGTAGCGGACGCAGAAGGAAGCGCGGGAAGCAAGCGGGTGCGCGCGGCGCCGAGGACCTCTGCTTTCGTTTTTTTTCGGTGGTGGGGGTCGTCGTCTTTCTCTGTGACCCCACGCGAAGGTCTGCGGTTCCAGGTCACGGGTGTGGGGCCGGGGCTTTTCTTGGCCGTGGCCCGG
This sequence comes from Sorex araneus, assembly GCF_027595985.1. NCBI lineage: Eukaryota > Metazoa > Chordata > Mammalia > Eulipotyphla > Soricidae > Sorex > Sorex araneus. Next base: position 368,369,565 of record NC_073303.1, read on the forward strand.
GCCCGTAGCGCGTGATGCCCTTGCGGAGAGGCGGTGCGGAGGCGACCACGGGAAGCAGAAAATTCGACCTTTTCGGGGGGGAGGGGGGTGGCTTTTAATCTTCTAAATTTTTTTTTTAATATTTTCTTTTCATCTCTTGAGTTGTTTTTTTTAATCAACATTTTATTCCCCATGGAAGAGTGTTACTGGCTCGTCAAACTGCACAAACCAAGCCACGCAGAAGAACGCGGGGGAAGAACTTGTTCCTCGGTGGGATATAAATAACCTCCTTGTTCTGGAGTGGATGGTTTTGGTATGGTTTGGTTTGGTTTTTGAACCCTTTTTAAGACCAGGATAAGGCCACGGCGGCCTTGCATGGGGGAGGGGTGGGGGGGTGGGCGAAGGAGAAGAGGCGATGACGTGGACCTCAGGTTGCTGGGCTGAGCCAAGCGTTGTTGGTATTTCGGTGACCCCCAAATCCATCCACTTAGAGTGCTCTCAGCTCTTTAATGATACCCCTTGCGAAATTGTTCGAAGGAAAAACAGAAAATCTGCCTCTTTTGCACTGTAGATGTCTCTTCCATGTGCCAAATGTGAAGAGTAGATGCTACAAACGGAAGCCAAATAAAAAGCAGCAGATGGGGGAAAGAAAAAAAAAGCTTGGGTTAGAGGGCTTTCCTTAATCCTGTGTGAGGTCAATCCAAGGGATGTTTACATACTGTAGATAACCTACTTGAAAATCAGTATTATAGAGAATAAATGGATGTAAGAAAATTACATGTATAAGTTTTGTATATTTGTTAATAATTTTGGTAATAAATATGATGTACTGCATCTCAGTACCTTAGCATTTCTTTTAATAAAAGTTGAATAGAAGGGAACGTGTTGCAAATTCGTTTCATTGCTGGGCAGTTAAAAGAGGGCTTTGCTGGCAGGGAAGGCGGCTCAAAGGACTAGAATGCACTAGGGAGTCCCCATTAGATAAGGAAAACATATGATCCCCAAGCACCACCAGGTGTGGCGGAAAAACGATAAAGATGATTCTGCATCCTGACCTCAGATCTTGGAGCTGGAACTGATTCATAAAGCAAAGCCACTAACAAGGAAATAGGAGTCTGTGTGTTGTTTCCATCACTGAGCAGCGGAATGGTGTGATTCAAAGTGTTAAGCTTTAAGTGAACTCTCTTCATTCCCCCATCTCTGAGAACAAAGGAGAGTTTGATAAAATAAAAGATAAAATGGGGAATTTAGCCTATAATATTCATTCTGTGAGAGGGCATTGCACAGAGCCATTAAGGAGGCAGGCCCTATGTGCTTTCATCTCTGTTCTACTAGCATATCAAATTTGTGTACACAAATATGGGCTAGATTGTTGGTACAGTGTCGTGCTGAATGAGCTCACAAAAGGCCAGGAGCACATTTTCTTCTTTCTCTACAGTAGCTAATAGTCCTTTGCATATAAGGTACTTGATAGATGCTTAATGAGTGCATCATAAAAAGGATCTCTCTGGCCTGTGACTAGGGGAAATATATACTTGTCTTCACAGAGAATAGTAATGAACAAAAAATAATAATGAACAAAAGCGTCTTGGTTGTGGCAATGGTTCTGAACTGTCAGTATACATTTGAAGTAACCAAAGCTTGTTGGACCTGAATTTAATTCAGTTGGTCCGGGTAGTTTGCAGTTCTAAGTTCCCAGGTGACTCTGATGTTGCTGGCCCAGCAACCATTCTTTGACATCGTGATGGAGTTACCCTCTCCCAAACAAGGAAGATTAGATTTTCAGCCCCTTGCACTTGGGCCCACTCCATCTGTAGAGTGCTGCTGTGAGATTTTTTTTCAGAAAAAAAGGACACTTTCAAATAAGAGAATGTGTAAGAAGGCCCGGAGACCAGGAGGCACTGGAAGCTGCTGAGCGTGGAAGTCAGAGGATGTGTTTTACAGCTTTTCCCTTGATGCACTAACATCTAGGCTAATTCTCAGCTTCAGCAAATGAATCCTTTCCTCCCATTGAACGGCAGCTCTCACACATCCTCTTTGAGGGTAGAAAGTGGCATACAAACAAACTTAGCAAAGCAAAGGAAAAATGTAAAAACTCAAGTCACAACTAGACACTGCAACATAGCTGACATCGGCATGTAGCCAAAAGAACCCCCATATTACTCTTCCTTTCTGTCACTTGAACTCAGGAAATATTTGTCGCTATTTTGCTTTCTGTTGCCTGTGTTCAAACTAGTAACAGCTGCTCTCCTAACTGTGGGGGGTTGTCATGCCTCCCTCATCCTGCAAATGTAGTCCCCATGCTACTAGGCAAGAAGTGACTAAACCATCTCCTGGAGATTCTGGTCCCCAGGAAGATGTTTAATGGTGTGATACTGGAAGTGTGGGAGAAACACAGACTAGGAGCTCTGTTCCAGCTCACACTCCAAACTGAAAGAGATTTTCCCCTCCAAGTGAGTTTTACAATCCCCCTTTCCACACACAGTTAACTACAGCTGGAAAAGAAAACATCACTACCACCAACAGAGCAAGCAGGTTAGACAAGAGAGCTGTAAAATTATCAGGCCTTTTTTTTCTCTTTTGCTAACTGATCAACTAGCTTATCATTTACTGTTGCAAAGCAAAAAGAACATCTGTAGAAATCCACTGATAAGACTCTGTCTGGGACTGAATTCTGAACAAGAACACAAGCAAAGATAAAAATCACCAATGAATTTTCTGAATCAAATCAGCAGAATATCCCAATATGGCAGAGAGCGAAGGAGAGATGAAATTATAAATACGAGAGAGAAGCTGTCAAACCTGAAAACACAATTCAGACAAGTCAAAAGTAGTGTAGATACATTGATAAAGGCTTTTTACTATTTTACTCGTAAACCAGAATGAGACCTTGATGTAGAAATTCACATATATAACACCCAAAGTGCTGGGACTATGTAAAGATGAAATATATTTTACAAGAAATTCTTCCTGCAGGGGCTGAAGTGACAATACAATAGATAGGGTGTTTGCTTCGCACATAGCTGACCAGAGTTCAATCCTCGGCATTCCATCTGGTCCCCTGAGCACCACCAGAAGGAATCCCTGAGTACAGAGCCAAGAGTAACCCCTGAGCATTACCGGGTATAGCCACAAAACAAAGTTAAAAAAAAAAATTTTAATACCACAGTCTTGGTGACTTTACCGGAATTAATTTTGTCACAGGTCTGGAGTTTGGAAGCCCAAGATTAGGGCACAGCCTGGTGACATTCCAGGGAGACCTTTCCTGTTCTGCAGGTGGTTACCTTCTCCTGTGCGCACATGACAGATTGAGCTCTCTGAGGTCTTCTGATGAGGACACTCTTCCCACATGACCAGGTTCCCACTCTCATGAACTCACTTAACCTCTACTGCTTCCTTCCTTTAAGCAGAGTCACATTAGTGGTGACAGCTTCAACACACGCATGGGGGGGATATTTGAGTTGAGGCTACTACAATTTAAACTGCTGGGAACATCTGTGTGTCTGAGTCTTTTATGAAAATAATGTCTTCTTTTCTCTTGGGTAGACATTCAAAAAGTGAATCCTTAGGATCATAAAATTGTTCTCTGGGGTGTGTGTGTGTGTGTGTGTGTGTGTGTGTGTGTGTGTGTGTGTGTGTGTGTGTGTGTGATTTTTTTTTTCCATTTTAGGAATAACAGAGTATTATAGAATCTCACCGTGGTTTGGGCTTGTAGTACCCCCATGACTAGTAACATTGAGTATTCATTCGTGTGCTTACTTGCTGTCCAGGTACTCTCTGTGGTGGAGGTTTCACCAGATGATTTGCCAGTTTTAATAAAGGTGCTGGTTTTATTGATGCTTTGAGATTTCTTTTGGTTTCTTTAGATTTGGAGGGATACAATTTCTCTATCAGGTATGTGCTTTGCAGAGCCCATGTGACATATCATTTCTTTCTCTTAACAATATCTTTTGAAGGGCAGGAGATTTTATTTTAAGATTGTTTTATTGGTGTCAATTCTAAGAAATTGTTGTTCACCTGTAGTCACTAAGATTTTCTTTCATATTTTCTGCCGAAACCTTTCTAGTTTTAGGTTTTGTATTTAAATATATATTCCATTTTGAGGGTTTTCTGTTTTATTTTGCTTTCAGATTGTCTAACATAAAGCCAGAATCCTTTTTACTGTCGCCCACTGGGGGGAGGGTATATGATTAATCAATTGTTCCAGCAGCACTTATTGAAAAAATGTCTTTACTTTTCTTTAGAGCCTTTGGGCTTTTGTGTGTGTGTGTGGATTAAACTGAGTGTAATAAAAAAAATAGGTTCTGTCCCTAGACCCTATGAATGTGCTCTTATTCAGAAAGAAGTTTTGTTTATAGACATAATCAGATTCACAGTGGACTATGGTGAGCCTTAATTCAGTGACCCGGGCTAGGGAAACCTGGACATAGAATCAGGGTGTGATGACAGAGGCAAAGGTTGAAATGGTGGGACTAAGCCAGGAAGTGTCACGAATTGTCAGCAGCCAGCAAAAGCCAGGAGAGGAGCCTTGAACAAATTCCTGCCCAGAGCCATGGAAGGAGCAGGCCCTGGCGACACCTGGCCTTCCGGCCACTCCAGCCCTGTAAGAGAGGGCCAGGGAGGAGGCTCCCAGCAGGCCTGAGCACATGTGTCCTATGTGAAGCACAGGTTCGAGTCCCAGCGCTACTGAGTGCAACCCTGAGGACCCCAAACTGGGGTTCCCAAACTGAAACTTAAAGAACCTAAGATAATAAATGCTCATTGTTTGATGTTACTCCTTTCAAATGGCTTTATTCATAGTTTACAATATTAGAGAATTTCAGGGGGATACCTTGACACCTCTTTTTGTGTATAGCATACACCAAAGTCCATTTGCTATAAACCACCCAGTGTGTGGTCATCTGTAGTGGAAGAAACCAAGTCTGGAACTGTTACCATCTATCATCTTTATGCGTATGGGCGGTGCTGGGGAAGGAATCCAGGGACTCATATATGCAAGGCCAGTCCTCTGCCACTGAGCCACAGTCCCCAGCCCTTGATGATCTACGTTAACGTGGAAAATAACTAAGTAGGAATCCAGTATCTGCACTCTCATCCTGGCTGGATCTGTGACACATACACACCAGGTGACTTGCGAACAATTGAGTAACTCGTGTGTTCATTCTGTGAACCTTTGGGAAATCTCCACTCAGCCCCCCCCCCCCCAAGCATGGCCCAAGGGCATGGAGAAAAGACTCTGAAGGTGCCCTGTGGTCTGCAGTCCCGGATTACTGACTTGGCTGTGAGCAGCTCTCCCTGCTCCAGGCAGGGAGCGGAGAAGGTCGAGTCACCAGATGTTGGAGAAAAGCAATTCCATTCACGCAATCTCACTCGGGCCACCAGAGGGGCTGCAGAGACCAGAGAGAGTGATGTGCCTGCTGTAATGAAGCCATGTGCTCGTGGGTCCTCAGCGCAGCAATAGGACAGGCTTTGAGAGGTGCCCGGTGCTCAGGATATGGAGCATGTGACCCGTGGCAGTGGGTACCTGTCGCATGACTGTCAGTGAAGTGCTGAGCTGCGGAAGAATTGACCTTCTAAAAGCATGCTGGGGGTCGGAGCAATAGTACAGCAGGTAAGGCATTTGCTTTGCACACAGCCGCCTGGGTTCAATCCCCGGCATCCCATATGGTCCCCCGAGGACTACCGGGACTAATTCCTCAGTGCAGAGCCAGGAGTCACCCCTGAGCATCACCGGGTGTGACCTAAAAAGCCAAAAAATAAATAAAATTTAAAAATAAATAAAATTTAAAAATAAATAAAAATAAAAATAAAGAGTATGCTGCATGCGTTTCTCCTGTGTCTTTCACTTGGCATTCCCAAGCTCTCCCAGTTCGATGCTCTGTGTTCCCCCTGCCAGGCTCTGTGGCAGTACATTCACTCATCTTAATTGCTCTCCTTCACCAGCCTACTAAGGGGCATGGACCGCCCCAGCTGTTAGGCAGGAAGAGTTCTATTACCCTCCAGCAATCGGCTCCTCAGCCTCAAGTTTTGCCAACTGCCAACGATGTCTCAGGACTCTAACGATTGCACTTATGATGGTCAGCATGAGATGAGTCTCAAAGGCTGGGCACTAGCCGAAGATGGGAATTAATGACCACCAGGACGAGCTACGTCAGGAGGCCCCTGCTGGAATCATTGAGAACAAACGGCACTGTTTAGGAAAGAGGGAGACAGAGCTCGCACTAGCCCCCGTCACGTGCAGGCACTGGGCAAGGTGCTTTCACACGGTGATGACACTGAAACGGAAACGGAACACAGGGGCCGGGTGTGAAGCACTCACTGTGTGTGCTGACGCCAGCGGGTCCTCTGGCTTATACGGCGCAGAAGGAGCTCTGCTCACCCAGAACCAACATCTGGTGATGAACTGCATCTGGTGACCCTCTGCCACCTCAGCCCTCACATGGGGCAGCGCAACCAGGCAAGGACAGTTGTCATTTAAGAAGAGTGGGTGACCGTGCTTTGAAAGCTCCAACTGTAGGATCCTTTCTGAAAGCATGATTTCACTCTACAAGTGAAAAAATAATAATGTCAGGGCTGAAGCCATAGTACAGTGGGTAGGGCATTTGCCTTGCACGCGGTTGACCCGCGTTCAATTCCCAGCATCCCATATGTTTCCCTGAGCATCGCCATGAGTAATTCCTGAGTGCAAAGGAGGAGTAAGCCCTGTGCATCGCCGGGTGTGACCCAAAAAATATAAAAAAGAAAAAATAATAATGTCACAGCCTTGATTATCAGGGAATTCCCATAACCCAGGTGAATCTCCTCTCAAAGGAGCCATTTGCAGATGACACTGGTAAGCTGTCATAGTGACAGTGAGGTCCCACCAACAAACTGGGGACAAATTCTTGGTAAATGCAAAGCCACTTACCCCCTCAGGCTCCCACCTGGATTCAAGCATATGCCATCAACAGCTGAGGCACACGGGGCCAACAGATTATTTATGGGACTTGGCCGAGGCGTCACTATTGGGGCTCTTACTCACCCTTCCCATGACGGCACCCACTGTGACAGCGAGCAGGTAAAGTGAATAATAATCTACCCGACTTGGAAGGTCAATTCACGCTCGTATTTCTAATTATGAAGTACCACCATCACGGAGGGCCTCTGCTAGCATGAGCTCCTACTGTGACAGGAGACTGATCATTATTCAAAGTTGTCCTTTTGTGACAACGTGTAACAGCATAAATACAAAATGCTTGAGTGTGATCCCTTTATCACAAAGAAACAAAGGTATTTTAGTTTCTTGAAATGGGAACGATACTTTTCTCTACTTCCATCAGTGCTAATCTCACTGTTCCTTTCATTGACGTAGCTTAATTTTACTTGACATAGTTATAGGTAGCACTGTAGCACTGTGGTCCCTTGTTCTTTGATTCGAGTGGGTACTAGTAATATCTCCATTGTGAGACTTGTTGTTACTGTTTCTGGCATACCAAATAGCCATGGGTAGCTTGCCAGGCTCTGTCGTGCTGGCAGGATACTCTCGGTAGCTTGCCAGGCTCTCCGAGAGGGATGGAGGAATTGAACCTGGGTCGGATGCGTGCAAGGCAAACGCCCTACCTGCTTTGCTTTTGCTCCAGTTGCTCCCAGACATATTTATATGGTCTGGAAAAATAGCACAGCTCATCAAGAGATAATTCATGCCGCATGTAGGAAGCCACAGTTCTGTGGACACAGCCAGAAGTACCCCTTGAGTACTTCTCAGTGTAGTTCCCCTCCACACCCCCCAGGTCCCCCCCAAATCTCTTCATTAAAATATCACTTGATACAGGAGCTCTGGGCCCAGGCCTCATTCGCAGCAGACCCCATGACTTAATGCAGCAAGCATTAGGCCGTCCACACCCGGAGCGCCCTCCCATACCTTCTCCCAGAAAAGAGCACAGCGCTCACGCCCAGCACTCTTGCTCCCATTGCAGGAAGTGAAGGGAGGGAATGAGCTCTGCTGATCTGGAATTGTGCCTCCTGCATAAAAGTGGGAAGTTCTGCGAACTATTTCTATTGTCACAGTGAAGTCGGCCCTGCAAGCTAAAGGGACCAAAAGACCAGTGGGAGTTCCACCGTTTGAAGCATCACTGGCCCATAATCAGTGGGCTTGTTTACGTAACACACATATAGATGTAAAGAATTGACTCTTGAGCATGGGTTTCAGCGGCTCTCTTCTATGTGCCTCTCTACTCACTGATGTATGGTGTCATTGGGCTCAACCCCAAATACGGAACCCTTCCATACACATCAACTATAATGGAATTGAACATCCTCAGAGTTTGGAGGGAGGGGAAGGGGTGGTATAATCAAGCTTCCAATGTAGACCCAGGGTCTATGTTAGTGGCAGGGGAGAAAAGTTACATATTTTATTTTTAACATTTTATCTCATAGAGGAAAAGAAAGAAAGAAAGAAAGAAAGAAAGAAAGAAAGAAAAGAAAGAAAGAAAGAAAGAAAAGAAAGAAAGAAAGAAAGAAAGAAAGAAAGAAAGAAAGAAAGAAGGAAAGAAAGAAAGGGAGGGAGGAAGGGAGGAATGAAGGGAGAAAGAGAGAGAGAAAAAAAGAAAGAGAGAGAAAGAAAGAAAGAAAAGAAAGAAAGAAAGAAAGAAAGAAAGAAAGAAAGAAAGAAAGAAAGAAAGAAAGAAAGAAAGAAAGAAGGAAAGAAAGAAAGGGAGGGAGGAAGGGAGGAATGAAGGGAGAAAGAGAGAAGAGAAAAAAAGAAAGAGAGAGAAAGAAAGAAAGAAAGAAGAAAGAAAGAAAGAAAGAAAGAAAGAAGAAAGAAAAGAAAGAAAGAAAGAAAGAAAGAGGGAAGGAAGGAAGGAAGGAAGAAAGAAAGAAAGGAAAGAAAGAAAGAAAGAAAGAAAGAAAGAAAGAAAGAAAGAAAGAAAGAAAGAAAGAAAGAAAGAAAGAAAGAAAGAAAGAAAGAAAGAAAGAAAGAAAGAAAGGGAAAGAGGGAGGGAGGGAGGAAAAGAAAAGAGAGAAGGAAGGAAGGAAGGAAGGAAGGAAGGAAGGAAGGAAGGAAGGAAGGAAGGAAGGAAGGAAGGAAGGAAGGAAGGAAAGCGAGAGAGAAAGAGAGAGGGCGGGAGGAAGGAAGGAAGGAAGGAAGGAAGGAAGGAAGGAAGGAAGGAAGGAAGGAAGGAAGGAAGGAAGGAAGGAAGGAAGGAAGGAAGGAAGGAGAAGGAAGGAAGGAAGGAAGGAGAGATTGTAGAAACACAGTATAAGTTTCTAAAGGCTCCCTCTAGCCAAAGATAGACTAGATGCAAAAAGTGCCAATACAGGAGAAACGTGACCACCACAATGAAGCTCACATTAATTGTATTACTTGATTGTATGAGGCTAAGCTTTCTAATAAGATCTACATGGATAAACGAGATAAGAGCAAGCTTAAGCAGATAGGTTCTTTTTATATCCTTGATATTAACTACTACACTTGGGAGCCTAGATTACGGAATGCTAATCATAAGACTCTTCAAGGGAGGGCCCTATAGCCTCGGTCCTTCTGTTCTAAAACTTTGCTTATAAATGAGATTATTCCACCAGGCTGCATGGGAAGTGTTTGCTCAGCTTTCTGTTCTCAGCTGTTCGTTGAAGTTTCACACCGCCTGGAAGAGCCGGGGAAGGATGTTTTCCACGTGGCACATGGAAAATAATACTGATATGGGCGTGGAACACACTTGGGCTGAGGAAATCTGGCCTCAAGGAGGAGACATTAGGGCAGTTATCACATCTTCTGGTTTCCTCCTTCCAGACAGGTGCCTGCAGGCCTCTACTTCTCCAGACGTACGAGTCTGACCTTGCCACAGGGGCCCACTGAGCCCCTCACGGGCCAGCAGGAATCTCTGCCAGACCAGGATCTGCCAAGCATCCTCCCTCCGTGGCAGGATTGGCGACGTCTAGACTGCACTGGAGCCTGTGTCTGCTTAAGGTTGGAGCAGCAGTGCAGGGATAAGACACTGGCTTGCATGCGGCCATCTTCCATTCAATCCCCGGGACCGCATTCAGTCTTTCCGAACAGCACTGGGAAAACCCCAGAGCACAGACCTGAGATTAGCCCTGAGCACGGCAAGGCAGGACTCAGAAACCTCCCCCGCCCAAGAAGAGAAACTGGGAGCAGGGGAAAGAATTCAAGGGGGTGGCGCCCAGGCCTGACTGAGGTAGGCCCCAAGTGTGACCTCTTGCACGGCATTGCCAAGTGTGGGGCAACTCAACATCCCTGGCCCAAGCACCAAAACTATGGTGCCCTCAACACGGAGGCAAGCATCCCCTAGAGTGGCCCCAGGAGCCCCAAACACCACTGGGAAGCATCCATCCACCAAGAGAAGAGAAACTAATTGGCGTGACTCTCAGGAATGATAACCACTGATGCCTCCACCAAAGTACACAACCCCCCAGCACCCAAACACAACCAGGGTGCCCCACCAAAGTGAATATTAAGTAATCCACGTCCCTCTGTTGTTCTCATGAGCAAGGATGGGTATTTTTATTGGCTGCTCCTCTGACCCCATGTCATTTTGAGAACAAAATGAACAACAAACATTTCCAGAGTAGAGACACAAAAGAGTTACTGCAGGCAGAAAATGACACGCTGCGAGAATAGGAAGGACCCGTGTCGATGACGAGTGTGGAGGTTAGGGTTCTGCAGCAGCAAGCCAAGCAGTGCCAAGGTGGCCGGATGCCAGAGAGAAGCATGGGCAGGAGCACCTGAGTAACCATGAAGCAAGAAGGACCCAGCACTGCCACTGTCTTGAGTCTGAACTCCATCTTGACGCTTCCTGCCACCTGGTTTCTGGAAATTTCTTACAGTACTACCCAGAAATAAACATAGTAACTTAAAAAGTATCTATGCAGACATATATGCAGACATATATACACATATGTATGCATGCATATAGACATATATGTGTATATACGTATAGACTGTGTGCATATACACATATATACATGTAAACAATACATGTATATATGTGTAGATTATGTGTGCCTAAATACATGCATGCATATAGACATACATGTGTGTATACATATCAATTATATGTGCATATATATATACCTGGGGGACTTCCCTAGTGGTGATCAGGGGTTCTGGGTTAAAGTACCAGCTGGCAGTTCAGTGTTTAGCTCAGAGATATGGTGCTGGGGTTCACCAGAACCAGACACCTAAGTCCTTGGGGCGCGTGCAGTGCTAGAAATTAAATCCATGGCCTCATGCCCGCAGTCTGGCCCTTCAAGCTCTCTCTGGCCCTTACATACATTTTCTGCTCTCCTCAGCCATCTTGGCATTTTTAATGTGTTTTCACAATAGCCCCTCACATTTCTGCATTTTCAACCATTATGGTCCCTGGCTTTTTCCTGGGTTGAGTAAAATAGGATATGCAAGTGCTTTTTTTTTTGCCAAAGGAACCCCCATCAGACCAGACGTGGTGCCTTGTTCACATCTCCTCTGACACCTCCCTGGAACCAGACAAGTGCAGGAACTGCGAAATACTCGCTTAGAAAGTTACCGAACAAGCCCTGGATGGCACTCTCCTCCTGTGTGCTCCCATCACAGTGAACAGTGACTTGAAACAACCGGTTACTGAGTCTGTTAGCGTTGGCTCACTCTGGGGCCAATTACCAACCAACAAACTGGCTTCCTTGTGGCTATCAACCTAAATCAGTCTGTCCAGACAGAGGCGCCAATTATTCCAGGTCCATTAATACCATCCCCATCAATTATTACATCACTGTGAGCCGAGAAACAGTCGATCCCCCGAGCCAGGTTTGGGGTCTTTAAACTAATTGAGTGTCATTGATCACTTAGGGCAGAATAGGAACCCAGGGCTTCCGAGGCAAAAGTCACTCCTGAAAAGCAAGACTTCGAGTACTAGTTGCCACACATCAGGGATTGTGTACGCACAGCACATCCCTCAACAGAATTGTTGATTCATTTGTTACTTGTCTTAATGAGTTGGCTCACAGGTGAGGTATCCATTGGCTTCCAGGGACTCTTGACTTTCTCTCCAAGCATAAGGCGAAGCCAGTTTTCTCCTTGGGCTGGGAAGGAGTCTTTTTTTTTTTCTTTTTGGGTCACACCCAGCGATGCACAGGGGTTACTCCTGGCTCTTAACTCAGGAATTACTCCTGGCGGTGCTCGGGGGACCATATGGGATGCTGGGAATCGAACCCGGGTCGGCTGCGTGCAAGGCAAACACCCTACCCACTGTGCTGTCGCTCCAGCCTCATGCTGGGAAGGAGTCTTAATTACCTGCGAATAAGCACATCGGGCACTCTTATAAGAACTAAGTTTCACTGGATTGAAATACAATCAGCACACAGATTTCTGCCCAACACACAGAGAAAGTCCGTTGTCAGTGTTCTACATGACTGAACGCCCTGAGCTTTCCTCTCATTTGGACTCAGAACCCTTCCAGGCAAACACATGATTCCTGCACATCCCTTTCACCATGAATCTTCCCGCTTGGTGGCATTGGGGGCATGTTTTAATTAGCTCGACTACTTTGTCATCCCTTTAAGTATCTCTAAGTTCCTGCTGGCTTCTCGGGCTCTCAGGAAGAGCCCCCTTTCCTGGAGGTAGCTGGGCGATCTACATCCACTCTCGACATTCTTCTGCTCTCTGAGCTAAGCATTTCATTCGATTTCCTTTCCACCATGCCTGTGAGATGCTGACAGGCTTGGCCGGTGTTGGGTGCTCTCCCGCACACAATTTACAAGCAATCGGAAAGGGAGAAGAGCAAAAGCGCCTCGCTGCATTTCAGAAAGTCTCAAGTCGTCAGCATTCCCCACCGCCGCCCACCCCCGCCCCAACACACACACACACACACACACACACACACACACACATTCCCTCCAAAACGCAGGGCACCTACGGGAGATGAACACGCGTTCGGACATTTTTATCTAGCACCGTCTTGTGCTATGTGCTCATTGTTGGTCAAGGCAGGAGGAAAACACCGAATCCAGGGGCCAAGAGATCAGCCAGACCTCCCCTCAGCTCTGCTGAAATAAACCTGCTCTCGCTGCAGAAACAAAAGAACAGAGGTCTGTGAGAGAGGAAGCTGAAAGAAGACAGAAAGCGCTAGAAAAACCAAGAGTGGGAGAGTCGAGGGGGAAAAGAACAGAGAGGGGCAGCAGGAGGGAGCCCACACAGACTTCAGCTCCGGCGCCAGTGGAGGGTGAAGGGGACACGGCAGCCTCCACCAAAGACTCTGAGAGCAGAACACGCGTGAGAAGAGTTTGCGTGAACAAACAAGGCGAGGACAGGGGTGAGACACAGAGTCAGAGGCAGAGACTGCTCTGGACGCACAGATGCGGGAACTGAGAAGTGAAGGGGAGAGTCAGGACAGCCTTGAGTCTCATCTCCCCACGTGGGAGAAGCCTCCAGCCCCCAGTGCAGTGACTCCTGCCTTGGGGGAGAGGTGATTTGCAGGGACAGCGGGCAGGGTGCAGTGAAGCTGGCTAGAGAAGGAGCAAACCTGAATCTGCCCAGAACCCTGCCCGCATAGGGCAGATGCCATCACCAACCCCTATGCCCCAGAAGAGTCTGCGTGGGGGCCTGAGCACAGCTCTCCTCTCCCCTGCAGAGCCCCTATGCTGCTGGGAGACGCAGTGACATTGGGAACAACATCACTGCGATGTCTGTCCTAGACGGGTGCTCTTGTGCTCATGGAAGATGGGCTCAGTGCTCTTGGGAACTCTGATCCTTGTGGCTGGCGGTAGGGAAGAGCAGCAGGAGCCCACGTCCAGTGGGGCAGCCCGTGGGGACAGAGAGAGAGAGAGAGAGAGAGAGAGAGAGAGAGAGAGAGAGAGAGAGACATCCTTCCCAGCCTGGCATCCTCTCCAAATTTAGAAGCAAGAACTAGCCTTCCCAGAGGCTCCTTTGAAACTGTTAAGAAATTATAATTAGACTCGGTGCTTCTGCTCAGCCTTTCATCCCCCCCGCTCGGGGCATCTCCCCGCATCGTCTCATTAATCTTCACCAGCCCACTCCAGGCCGCTGGCACCTCCTGTCATCTCTATTTTCGGGATGAAGAAGCGAGAGGCAGGTACAGGAGCATGACCCCCTGCTGCCCTGGACGCCGTGAGTCACCGGCCAGCTGCAGATGGGGGCCTCCGATTGGGAGCAAGAGCTCCCGAGACTCACTGGGGCTCCAGGGCGTTTAAACCCATTTCGACCCAGGGAAGGTCATGGACTCCCGCTGGGAGCTGGAGCTGGAAACAGGCGTGACGGGAGACCGCCAGGGCTCTGAACAGGCTCCACGGAGCAGAGTGTGGTCCTGGGTTCCTCTCCAGACACCTGGGGCAGGTGGGTAAGTGCTCGGCATGTTCCCTGTTCAAGGAATAAAGTCATGGGCCAAAGACAGAGCACACAGGGGCAAGGGGCTTCCCTTGCATTCGGCCCACCCTGATTCAATTCCCTGCACTACTTTTGTGGACCCCCAAGCACTACCAGGAATGATCCCCGAGCACAGAGCCAGGGATAGTTCCTGGAATACTGTTGGCTCCCAAAACAAAACTAGAACAAAAAAATTCAATACAGTTTCAAAACCTGGGATATTGATGGGTCTGGAGACACCGTCTGTGGGTTCAATCCCCGGTATCCCGTATGATCTCCCATGCACTTCCAGGAGTAATTCCTGAGAGCAGAGCCAGAAGTAACACCCCCAACCCCCCAACACTAGGATACTGAGCCAGGAAGACAGTTCAGGGCATGTGGGTTCAATCTCAGACTGTTCACGGTCCCCAAGCAACCCCTGGTGCAAGCACCAAACTTGAGGTGACCCTTGGCATCAACAGGTGTGGCTCCCTAAGATAAAACTTTAAATCAGGACACCGGCCCCACCAACATCACCCCATTTCATTCACTCAACTCTGTGGAAGACATGAGGGATGTTTTAAATAAAACCGTACATGAGAGGGCATTTTGTCCAATCGAACTTAATTGAAAGTTTTGCATTCTTTTGGTGTGGAGAGAAGGAGGGCAGAGGTTTACATCACACCCGGGGGTGCTCTGCACTCAGGGAGCACTCCTGGTGGGTTTGGGGGGGACCAGATGTGGTTCTGGAGATCGAACCTGGGTTGGCCACATGCAAGGCCAATGTCTTCCTCCCTTTCTCACAGTACCCCCCCTCTTTCTCTCCCCTCTCTCTGTCTCTCTGTCTCTCTCTGTGTCTGTCTCTGTATATCTGTCTCTGTCTCTGTCTCTGTCTCTCTCCACACAGAGAGAGAGAGAGAGAGAGAGAGAGAGAGAGAGAGAGAGAGAGAGAGAGAGAGAGAGAGAGAGAGAGAGAGAGAGAGAACCAGGTCCTGGGACCCAGCTAATCTGATGTAAAACAAGTTCGAATGGAATTTGAACCCTAAACCTGAAAAGGCTGACATGAGCCTCTAAGGCCCAGTTATCTTTGGGTATCTGCTACCCCAATTCCCACCCCCAGGAGCTGTCTCCCAGCGGGGTTATCCAGGTGGGGTATCTCCTAAAGAAAAAAAAAATGTCATGTTCCTGTTCACCGTGAAGAGATTCCTGGATAAAAGCTGGGCGGGGAAACACTGAAAGGCGGGAGCTGTGTTTCAAGTTAAAGGGGAGCCGGGGCCATGGCTCAGGGTCAAGAACGCCGCTTACAGGCAGGACACCTGGTCCCAGCACCAGAGAAGAGAAGACAAACAGATGAGCAATTCCAAGTGCTTAACCGAGTAAAGTCAGCTCCAGCCAAAAGGGCCTGGGCACCCTCCGCCAAGCGGGCCGGAGCAACCCTGGTAGGAAGCCCTGGGAGCAAGGCAAGGAGTTGATCTGGCCGGGGGCTCCATCATCATCTCTACTGAGTGAGTCCCAGGCGGCGGAGGGCCTCCTGGGGGGTTTCCTGCCCGAGACATTTGCAGCGTCTGTGGGGTGCAGCTCACCCAGCGAGGCTGCTGAAACCGCACTGCTTCATTTGTTTTCTTTGGGGGGCCACACCCAGCGATGCTCAGGGCTTGCTCTGAGGGTTCCTTCTGGTGTGCTCGGACCCTCTGGGATGCCGGAGATCCACCCCATGCCCCAGCGAGCAAGGCAAGCACCCGACCCCCAGTACTATCGCTCTGCCCCCCCCCCCCCCCCCGCGTAGTTGCTTCAAAGGAAGCAACGGAAGGTTGAAGGAGGGGAAGGCCTTTGCTCATGGGAAAACGTGGGGCTTAGAAATGCAAAACGCTCTGCACAGCCCATGACTGGTGGGGAGTCCCAACGGGGAGCGCCCCGGAGGGTGCAGGCGGGGGGGTGGGTGGAGAGAGGGTGCGCTGAGCTCTGCTTTTCCGTCGTCGCTCTCTCTGCCGAGACAGGGAAGTGCGCGACGCCGCCGGGGTGGGGAGCTGCGTGCTTGCCACGTCGGGGCGGGCTTGCAGAGAGAAAGGAGTTCCGCTCGGCCTGCAGTCTGGCCTTCGGCCACAGGAGGGCGCCACCGGCATCCAACTCCCCACCTGTCGTCCTCTGCGCCGAGCCGGACCAAATCCTCTTTCCCCTGGGCCGCGGCACGGTGAGGTCACCCATCCCTTAGGGGTCCCCAGGGAGCACCGTGGGAGGAGTGTCCCTGGCAGAGAAAGCAGCTCAGAGCCAGGAGGAGCTGGCGAGTGGCCCTGTGCGGGGCAGCGGGGGGGCTTCCCCCCGGCCCAGGCGCCCAGGCAGCTTGGTCACCTGATGGACCTGGAGCCTGACCCCCCCGACCCCCGCAGAGACCCCCCCCCACCCCGCCACCAGCGAATTGTTCGAATACCTGAAGACAGGAAACTCTCTGGGCTGGTCGCGCACAGGGCAAGAATTCCTCAACTGCCTCCCTTGGCGGCTCCCCAAAGCCCCTTTGTTCTGGCCCCACCCTCGTGCAAACAAACCCACCCTCCGCCTCCCGGGACTGCGTGTCCCGGAGAATTGGGAGGAAAGTGTTTAGATCTGGGGGGCGAAGACGCTTCAGAGGCCTTTCACCGAACACCCACCCAGCCCGGCCACCCTTTCTAGCTGTTTGCTTTTGCCTCTGTCCCCATGAAAAGATTCCGCTGGCTCCTCTGGTCTGAGCACGGGGTTGGGAGCGGCTTGGGGGATGGGAAGAGGGGAACTTGCCAAACCTGGAGTGAGCTGGCGGCAACACGAAGCCAAACTAAACTAAGCAACAAAGAAACGCGCCCCACTTGCCAAGGGAGAAGGACGGATTCAGAGGAAGCCAGTGCAAATACCTGTATGACTGTGCAAAATAGATAGGTCTGGGGGGCTTGGGGGAGGGGTGCGCTGGGAGGGGTGGGGGCTTTTTGTTTGTTTTACACCCAACCAGGGAGAAACAGCCACGATCATGCCAGGCAAGTGCCTCACCTGCTATGCTGTTCCTCCCTCAGAATAGATCTGAACCGAGGGACAGGACCGCGACTCGCAGAGTCAGACACCGTCTGCGGTGAGTGCTGTGCAGCGAACGGTTCCCTCTTCCTCCTGCTCAGATGAGGACGGTGGTGCTGGGCCCCCAGGGAGCCCACGGTGGGGGGTGTTGAACCCTAACATGTGCCCTTTGTTTGGCCTTCTTTCTGGGACCAGTGTCACCTGTCCTTCGTGTCACTGCAGATACTACAGAAATCCTCTGGGCCAGAGAGATAGTTAGGAGGGTGCTGGCCTCACCCGTGCGTGGTGGGTCTGATCCCGGACGCCACATACAGTTCCCCGAGCCCTGCCAGGAATAAACCCTGAGCACAGAGCCAGGAGTAGGCCTGGAGGACCACGGGATGTGAAACCCCCACTCCCCCCCCAAAAGAAAAGAAAAGAAAAGAAAAGAAAAGAAAAGAAAAGAAAAGAAAAGAAAAGAAAAGAAAAGAACAAAAAGAAATCCTCGGTCCAGTGCCCTCCAGCCTGCAGATGAACTGTGAGGCAGGTTCTAAAGGCAGGCATGGCCCGTGTGTCCTTCTGGCTCTGGGGAGAGGCTGCTGCCTCAGCGAGGTATGTCAGGGTGTACACGCAAGTAAGGGTGTACACGCAAGTGCTGTGGGTGAGTGTGAGAAACTGTCCCCTGGGGGGTTTACAGCGGGCACACCTTCACTATAGCTTTTATGTTTCTGAAATCACAGCTACACCCTCCACTCCCAGGACTTCCAAGCTGGAAACAGTAGGAAGGATAAAAATAACACAGCGGGTAGGGCGTTTGTCTTGCACTCGACCAACCCGGGTTCAAATCCCAGCATCCCATATGGTCCCCCGAGCACTGCCAGGAGTAATTCCTGAGTGCATGAGCCAGGAGTAACCCCTGTGCATCGCCAGGTGTGACCCAAAAACCAAAAAAAAAAAAAAAAAAGTAGTTACAAAAAAAAAGAAAAATAAAAAAAAACCCACAACAGTGGATGTGGCTGAGTAAGCTAGGGGGGCCCCCCACAACCTTTGGTCAAACTCTAGTCCCGAGCTTCAAAACGACCAAGGCGCCCCTCTGAGATTGCATCAGTTTTAATAAACATTTCCAACATTTTATTATTATCAGTAAACGTTTCGTTTATATGCCTATTGTTTATACCTAACTGTCCCGAGCCTTGTAAAACTTTCTCGGGCACAAAAGGGGTCAGTGGGGAAATTTTAAAAGCCTCCTTCTAGCTAGATGCTGCTATAGGGAAGGGATCTTATAGGTGTGCTTAAAATGTATGTGCACTCAGACGAGGGAATCATCTTCCATGCTGTGGGTGGGCCACGGTTAAGCAGTTGAGGTCCTTGGGATATTTTGGAGAGGGAAGAGCAGATGACGGAAGATCTGCAGCTCCAAGTGTGAATTACCGCCCCCCTCCCCACCAGGCACCGTGCTCACGCGCATTGTTTAAAGAATTGAAATATTACTGTAGATAAACATTAAATACATTTTTCTTTTTAAGAACAGCAAAAATGACCTGTAACTTTTAATTAAGTAACTTAATGCAGTCTCCCCTCAGTGAGAGGATGTCTTAACCTTAGGCATCTGCTATCAGTCATAATAACGTGGCACAATTATTACTATATAAAACTGTAGTGCTGTGGTCCCGTTGTTCATCGATTTGCTCGAGCGGGCACCAGTAACATCTCCATTGTGAGACTTGTTGTTACTGTTTTTGGCATATCGAATATGCCACGGGTAGCTTGCCAGGCTCTGCCGTGCAGGTGGGATACTCTTGGTAGCTTGCCAGGCTCTCCGAGAGGGACAGAGGAATCGAACCCGGGTCAGCCACGTGCAAGGCAAACGCCCTACCCACTGTGCTATCGCTCCAGTCCACAATATTAAAGCACTAACAAATAGCCAATATTCAGCGGTGAGACACAGCCTTAGCACTGGATATCATCCCTAGCACTACACACACACACACACACACACACACACACACACACACACACACACACACCTCTACACACAACACAGGCCAAAAAAGGAAAAGTTTAAGAGCAAACAGTTCCTGCCAAGTAAATACAAATCATCTTAATCCTCATCTTCACTCAAAGAGAGAAACAAACATGAAGACGGTGAGATTGGGTGGTTTGGGTGTTTTGGTCGCCTGAAAGGTGGCAGCGATGCAAGAATAAGGGAATCACACCAAGACTGAGAATAAACATCAGAGCCCACTCATGACGGGGAAAGGCGATTGTGTCCAGCCCAGCCTTCAAGGAAGGCAATTTGGCATCAGCTGTCAAAGTCACGAAAGCTCATACGCTTGACCCAACTTATACCTTGACCCAACTGATACCCTTCTAGAACTCCACCCTACTACAGTTGTTTGTCTACGTACAGAATGATATTCTTTGTGATTGAAACAATTTTAATATATATAGACACAGAGAGAAAAAAATGAAATGATCTTAGATAATTTATACAATAGAGTAATTTCTAGCTGTTAAAAAATTAAGCAGTTCTTGATGCAGTAAGATAGAACAATCTTTCAGTTGTATGTTAAATAAAATGAACAAGATGACAAGGAGGGCGCTTGAATGCTACTATTTGTAGTGCTAGAACAAAACAGCAAAATATCAAAAAATTGTGTCAAGATAAACTGGGAGATGAAATAAGATACTGGAAAATGTGGTTATGACCCCAGATCATAATTCAGACTCTTCAACCTGAGAATAAAGGAAACACTGACTTTTCAGCTCATCATCTTCTTATCCTGAACCTAATACACGAATATGTACCAGCTATCTTAAAATAACTAAACTTTGGGGGAAATAAAGTTATTATTATAAATGTATTTCCTGATTTGCTATAATGACAGCGACTCTGGAGTTAAATTATAGCTTATGTTTGGATAAATGATAATTGATGATCAGATATGAAACAATAATGTGGTACATTTGTTCTCATTTCCTTTTCTGCCTAAATAAGGGCAGTAGAAAAGGCACTGTAAATGACACAGAGGAAATGAATCTTCTCTGTTAACATTTTAAAAATGAGTTTGCTAGTCCTTTGACTTTTTCATGTATTCAGCCCTACAAAGTGTGTTAGCTAAATGCCCCGGACCCAGAGTCACAGACCCATTCCCCATGGCTCACTAAAGACTGAATATCACTGAGGTGCCAGACACTGGAGCCCATTTGAGAATAAGACCAGAACCACGACTGTCTTCACGAGCTCAATCGCTACTCTTGTCATATCACTCTATGTGAAAAACGGAGAAATCAGCTTTCCTTGTTCTGTTTTTTCTATTTCCCAACTATGCTCGGGGCTTGACTCATAAATCTGCACTTGGGGGATCACTCCAAGGGGTGCATATGGGGGACCAAGACTTGAACCAGGGTCAACTGCGTGCAAGGCAGTGCCCTACTCACTGGAACAACATGTTTTAAAATATGGAGAAAGCCACAGGAAAAACAAATTTAAAATAATCACTTGGGAAAGAGACCAATGAAAAGTGATGGGGAATAGTCCTGGAGGCCCCTAAGAATCATTCCAGAATGAAACTCCTCTTCCTAGGCATTCCTCAGCCTAGCTTCATACTTCCTGAACATGGTAAAGAGACAGGAGGCAGGGACAAGCAAAGCCAAGAGGGGCCCAGCTAGCACAAGAACCCGGGAAGCTGGGACTAACCCCTGCTCTTCTTCTTCCTGTTAAACAGAGGTCATTGCCTGTTCGTTGGTGCCCAGCTCAGACTGAAGAGTTGGAGAGAGATGAAAACTCTAGCCCTGACGAAGCTAACAAGAGACACAGCTGGGGCTGGAGCGATAGCACAGTGGGTAGGGTGTTTGCCTTGCATGCGGCCAACCTGGGTTCGATTCCCAGCATCCCATATGGTCCCCTGAGCACCACCAGGGGTAATTCCTGAGTGCAGAGCCAGGAGTAACCCCTGTGCGTTGCTGGGTGTGACCCAAAAAGCAAAAGAAAAATAAAAGATGCTCTTAGATCCAATGACCTGACAGAGCTGATAAGAGGGAGACAGGCTGAGGCGGCCATGTTGGATGGCGCTGGGGAAAGACGCCTGAGGAGAGTCCACGTGGGCAGAGCCCAGGAAGGGAGGGAGGCAGGGGTACCTGGGCGAAGAGGTTTTCGTGCAGAGAAAAAGGCCTGGCATGGAAATGTACTTAGAAAGTTGGAGAATCAAGAGTGAATGTCCTCTCCAACAACACATTCACCCAAAGCCTTAAACTTGCAGCAGCAGTTCAAACCCTCAGACAAGAACTTCCTGTCCCCATGGTGAGAGGCAACAACTTTCACAAATGTTCTTCTATGGAAATATTTTTTTAATTATTCCGTTAGCCATGTAGTGGTAACGAGCAATATAAAATAAGGTATTGTGGGCCTGCTATGGGGACAGGCTTGAGGGGCGATTGGGAAAATGGAGACAGTGGTGGAGGGAAGGTGACAGGGGTGGTGGCATTGGGGGATGGAATAAGAATGCCTGTGACAAACCATCATGAACAACTTTGTACACCACGATGTTTAAGTAAAGCGGGGGACAGGAGGAGGGTGGGGAGAAAGGAGTGAACATTCTCATGGCGTCTAGAAAGCCCTCGCTGAGGAATAATGTCAGTCTCTACCAGACAACACTCCAGGCCGGCGCCTGTGTGACTCCACACAGAAAGGTCTGGGTCAGAGTCTTATTTCTCCACAGAGGAGGACCCCGCTAGCGTCGGGTGGTGTCAGTGGCACCGAAATTGCCCTCTGGCCAAGGAACACGCCCCCAAACTCACTGGCCCTTCTGGAGGAAGCAGCGCTTAGGGCCCGTATTTTGAGCTTTGAAATCTGAAGTGCCTTGGAAGTGGTAATGCCCTGATTTGAAGGTAAAAATAACTGTTTGGGAACTGCTGTGAGCCGTCTACAGGCTTTCTGAGTCAAGGGGAGGACAGGACATCGCAAAAATTAAACACACACAAAAGCCTGAAGTCCCCAAATCGAGCTTCCGGAGCCGGGCTATTTTCTCTCAGACAATCGCTTGAACAGAAATATTCTTTCCCCCTGGAGAGACAAAGGTATTTCTGTGAAGCTTTCATAGCTTGTTAGAAATATCCCTTAGGGACCGACAGCTCCCTTTGGAGTCTCATTATACATTCACCCAGTGGTGCTCAGATCTGGAATGCCGAGGCGGGAAGCAAGGCCGTCCGCGGAGGGCTGTGTGTGCCGGGCACACTGAGGGCACCGAGCAGTCACTAAGCCGTGCTGGGTATTCAGTTCCACGGGATTTGGGAAGGACCGTGAAGCCAAAGACCCACATCTGAAACAGCCAAAGGCCAGTCAGAGCAAGTGTTCCTGAACTTAGAGCCTTGGAACCCCCTCTCAGCTCTCATGTTCCCAAGCCTCCTGGCATCTGGGAACTGAGGCGATTCATTTCCTGGTCATGGACAATGGAAGGAAGAACCCATTCTTTCCACCACAGGTGTGCTAAACTGAGGCCACAGGCCTTCTGAAGAAGCTTCCGCCTCTTCCGCCCCAGAGCCACCCTACCCCCCAGGCCAGGAGTTAAGTTGGGAGGGACGGATGGGCAGGGTCTGAATGAGACTGGGTGGTGTCCAGACCCCGTGACCAGGGATCACCCTCTTCATGGACCTTAAGCTGTGTGAGCTGTGTGCGCTGGGAGATCAGCTGTCCACAGGTGTTTCCCCTGTCGTCTTCCAAGACTTCCAACACCAAAGACCTCCCCTGTGTCAGTTTTTGCTGCCCCCACTGCCCCTACCTCCTGTGTGGGGAAGCCGCAGCGCCCAGGCTGGGCAAGCCCCAAGTGCCAGGCCGGGGGCAGGACTCGCCCCCCTCCCCCTACCCCCATCTGGGTCTGGAGGTGCTGTGGGGAGCCAGCTGACGTAGCCGTCAAGTCACGAGTTCATGACCACCAAGTGAATGGGAGAGTCAGGAGGGTGAAGGCGATCCTCACGAAGAACCTTGAACTGGCAAAACAGAAGCTGAGGTTGCTCCCCATCCCCGCCCCCCCTCCGCCCCCACCTGCCAAAATGCCCAGGGAACCCCCTGCAGGAATGGCAGCCCACGTGCAAACAGGAAGGGCCCAGGAGCCACACCATCTCTCACCCGCCTTCGTCTGCCGCTCCACCCTGGCCACGCACGCATCTCTCCTGGCAAGACTGAGCGAGGAAGTCCCAGGAGCCTCCAGGCTCGCGGAGCTTGGCCGGAGGAGACTTGTCGACAAGGTGCCAGGGAGCACTGGACTGCACAGGAGGACTGAAGAACCGGACAGGACGCATGGCTGCTGCTGGGCAGGACCAGTGGCAACACCTCGGTCAGACACTCAAGACCACATTGACGTGGAGTCCAGAGAGGCACTGTCTCTGCTGGCCCTGCTTGGACCCAGCACCTCCAGACCCAGATGGGGGTAGGGGGAGGGGGGCGAGTCCTGCCCCCGGCCTGGCACTTGGGGCTCGCCCAGCCTGGGCGCTGCGGCTTCCCCACACAGGAAGTAGGTGCGGTGGGGGCAGTGAAAACTGACACTGGGGAGGTCTTTGGTGTTGGAAGTCTTGGAAGGCAACAGGGGAAATACTTGTGGAGAGCTGATCTCCCAGCACACACAGCTCACACAGTTTAAGGTCCATGGAGAGGGTGATGAAGAAAAAAATGATCCTAATTTAAGGGGTCACTGTCACTGTCATCCCGTTGCTCATCGATTTGTTCGAGCGGGCACCAGTAACGTCTCCCATTGAGAGACTTATTGATACTGTTTTTGGCATATCCAATATGCATGGGTAGCTTGCCAGGCTCTGGCGCGTGGGCTTGATACTCTCAGTAGCTTGCCAGGCTCTCCGAGAGGAGCAGAGGAATCGAACTCAGGTCGGCCGCATGAAAGGCGAAAGCCCAACCGCTGTGCTATCACTCCAGCCCATACCTATAGAGAGGGCTAGAGAGATAGTATAGCAGGTAGAGCACTTGCCTTGTGTGCAGCAGGCCCGGGATCAATCCCCGGCATCCCAAATGGTCCCCTGAGCACTACCATGAGTAATTCCTGAGTGCAGAGCCGGGAGTAAGCCCTGAGCATCACCAGTGTGATCAGAAAAAGAAAACTAAAAAAGGTTAGCTACAGAGAGAGGAAAAAAGGGGTGAATTCATTTGGTAAAAGAGTCAATTGTTTGGTAAAGGTTGGGATTAGATTTTTAGTAGGACAAGTACGTGTTGATTTTTAATGACACAAGCAGGAAACTTACATGATCATATAAAGCAATGTTACTTCAATGAAGGTTATAATAAAACAAGAGTTTTATCTGCCCAGACAATGTTATCGAAGGATTTTGAGGAAAAGGATCTCCAATACACATCTCAGTCACCTTGAAGTGATATAACAATCAAATTTAATGTTAATTTCATGTGCAGTACAGTAGCATATTCAAAGTGAGTCAAGCTTATGATATGGTTGTTATATATTAACATGACAGACACCTTCTGTAATTCAACAGTGCCTGCTATTATCAATTAACACTGTACTTTGTCTCTCTTGTGACTGTGAACATAAGTTTACTGTATATAACATAAGTTAACTCTATTTTAAAGGTTTATACGATTTTACATGCATTGCATATCCTCAATCAGGTGCACGACTTCATTGAAACAAGACTATAACCTCCGAAGCATTTAAGACTGACCTCTCCTTCTACCATAATCTAACCATAACTGAGATTTGGCCTTTTGCTGTTGATACTTTTGAATAAAATTTGATTTATATCATAATAAAATAGACTCTTGGCTGGGTTTTCCATGAATGGATAATAACGTTACAACGTTGCACACAACTACGTACGGCTGCTTTCCAAATCATATGACCCAGATTTTCTAAAGTGACATGTTCTATGAATGTCCAGAGGCAGCTGTCCACAGACCAACTCAGAAACTTGGATTCTCCCAGCATCTCAGCCCCTCTTCTTCCAGAAGCCATTAGAATCATTAGCCACAGGAGCTGGGAGATGGCTAAAGGGGCTGAAGCGCCTTGCAAAAGTGAGACCATGAATGGACATGGAGAGTATCATGCTGAGTGAAATGAGTCAGGAGAGGGACGGACATAGAATGACGGCATTCATTTGTGGTATATAGAAATATATATAGAAGACAAATATCAAAGGCCAGGGGAAACAAGGGCTAGGAGGACTGGTCAATGGTTAGAATCTACCACAAGCATGTGTGGGATAGAGGGTAGGTAAGATAGAGAAGGGACCCGTATGGCAAGAATAGTTGGAAAATGATCATGCTGGACCAGATTGAGTGTTAAAGGTAGGTAAAGGGATATACATGACAACCTTTTAGTATCTGTATTATCATCCCGTTGCTCATTGATTTGTTCGAGCGGGCACCAGTAACGTCTCTCATTGTGAGACTTGTTGTTACTGTTTTGTCATATCCAATATGCCACGGGTAGCTTGCCAGGCTCTGCCGTGCGGGATACCTGTATTGCAAACCACAATACCCAAAAGGAAAGAGAGAGGCAGAGACAGAGACAGAGACAGACAGAGAGACAAAGAAAAGTGACTGCCATAGAGGCAGGCTGTGGGTGGGGTGGGGGTGAAGGGAAGGAAATTGGGGACACTGGTGGAGGGATGGGTGCTGAAACAGTGTATGACTGAACCCTAATCATGAACAGCTTTGTAAGGGTCTATCTCACAGTGATTCAATAAATAAATAACATTTTAAAAAAAAAATTTAAAAGTGAGACCAGGAGTTCCATCTCCCGTGTCCACAGTTGCCTGGAGCACAGTCCTGGCTGCCCTGCTGCCAGAAAACCTGTCATTTGCTGTTTGCAAGTGACTTCCGGCCACACTAGCCGGGCACAAGCACCACAGCCGCAAGGGGACAACCCTCGGCCGACTCCTCAACTGGGGAGATGTCTGAGCCCCACATCCAGGGCTGAGTCCCCGTGGGCAACACAATCAAATTGTGTGACAAGTCCCCCGTCCGCCGTACAAAAGCATGTGCTCTGACTCGGCTAAGAAAGCCCCCGCAGGCCCCACAGTTAGGGACGGGACGTCCAGCAAGCATGGCAGGACGAGTGAGCAGCACGGCCAAGCGTGTCTGTCATGGCAACAGCATCCGCAGGAGACGGGGACACGGGGAGGATGAATCCTTACGAAAGGGCGGGGGGAGCAAAACAGCCAACGAGACCGGAGTATCCTGGAAGTGGTGAATCTCCTTTCTGCCCAGTTCCTCTTGATCAAAACCCACTTGCACAGCCAGAGTCTGACTACAAAGGAAACGGAAATATCATCTTCCTGTGTTCTCAGGAGGACAAGAGCCAAGGAGAGGTTTGGTAATCACCTTCCATTGTTTGCCTTAATGTCAGACCGTGGTCGGAGAGGAACAATCTCCTTGGGTGGGTCTGCCAAGTTTTCTAAATGTCTCTGTTCTCACGTCTCCCTCCCCCTAGCTGCAAAGACGACCTCGAGGCTCCGTTAATACTCTGGAAGTTAATATAAAGTTGTGATCATGACCGACTTGCCCTTGAGTGAATATTGCAACTTACGGTTGTTTGTTTAATTTTTTTGCCACATCCAGTGGTGCTCAGGGTTTACTCTTGGCTCGGTGCTCGCAGGACTAGAGGTGGTGTTGGGATCAAACCTGGGGTCAGCTGCATGCAAGGCAAATGCCTAAACCCACTCCAGCCCAAGTATTGCCATTTAGATCATGGACTTTCCATGACCAAGTGTCAGTTCTCTCCACTGGGGACTTCTCTGCGTAGTGCTTGTCACTTTCTCCCAAAACCTGTGCTAGGACTCTGGTCAATGCCCGGGACTAAACTGCCTGCTGCTCAGGACCCTCTAGTTCAAGACTAACAGTCAGTAGCGGACATGTTCTACCCTGCAGAACTGAACCCTCTTCTCCTCACCCACCTCTTCTGAGCTGTTTTTATCCATTTGCCCAGCCCAGATCCTTCTTAAAGCTTCTGCCTGCTTCTTTTTGCCCATACCCAATGATCACAGTCTAACAATTTCTTTTTAATCACGGTAAACTATAAGTCACATAATGTACTATCTTGGCCTTTAAAATAAAAAAAAAAAGTGTCAGTCCCTGGTTTCATCTCTGTAGCGTCTCAGGAATCTCTACAACATCCCCACCTCTACCTGCCCATGGCAGTTAGACAAGCTCAAGGCCAGAGCAGCACCAAAGCTGAGGTGGGACTGATTGCCGACCCCCCGCCACAAAGCAGGAGAGATCTCTGTCCACGCAGGACTGTGCGTGCAGGGCAAAGCCAGAGTCTGACAGGGGAGAAGACAAACAAAATGACGGATATGCAGCCCAGAGGTGGTTCTTTCTCCACCCTGAAAAGGAAGGAAATTCTTACTCAGGCTACAACCTGGATGAGCCTTGCACATGTTATGCTAAGTGGGATAACCCGGATATAAGGAAGACGCACAGGAGGATTTTGCTTCTCACATCAAGATAAGGCAAATGTATGAGACAGACAGTAGGGCCGAGACTGCCGGGGCAAAGAGAGGGGTCACCGGAGAGTCCCCCTTCATGGGCACCGGGTTTCTGTTCATTTCTGCTCCCTGGGAGGAGGCGAATGTTTTAAAGCTAGCGGCTGTAACTGCATAACAGGGAGAGCCATTCATGTCACTGGATGGCAGGCACACTCAGAAAGGGCTGAATAGCCCGTGTTCGGTCTATATTTTACCGCATTTTCAAAAAAGATACGGCTCTGCGAGAGCGGGCAGGGAACGGATGCCGTTCCTTGGTGATCTCTATTTTTAACATCAAAAATCTAATTAAAGATCCATTTGAGTTCTGGGCGACCGTTAGCCGCTTCCTTTTTCTATAGCAAAAGGGAAAAGATGGAGCCAGCAGCCCAGAAAGGAAGCCACTGAGAAACGCTCGGGCCGGAGAATCCGCCTGCAGCTTCAGAGGCGGGAGGCTTCTTGTTCCTGGATTAGTCCTGTGTGGGGAAAGAGACACCCCCATGAGCTTGGACTCAGGCTTTCTCTTAAGTGCTCTTTTTATCAGACTGTAGTCCATTAAATGAGATTTAATTAAAGCTGATTTGATGGATGGACTAGTTGCTCATAATCTCTCCGAAGACTACATAGG
Source organism: Sorex araneus (assembly GCF_027595985.1). Taxonomy (NCBI): domain Eukaryota; kingdom Metazoa; phylum Chordata; class Mammalia; order Eulipotyphla; family Soricidae; genus Sorex; species Sorex araneus. The sequence goes on from NC_073303.1 coordinate 368,398,004, forward strand.
TTTATGTCATGGATCCAAATCCCCCCTCCGCCCCACCCGCCCATCTTGGCCCCTGTATGGCAAAATGATTTATTTCCATGGGGAGATCAGGCAATACTATTGATCTACAGAAACATCCCTTCACTTATTCCTGGATAGTGGAGCTCCTTAACTGTTATTAAATCAGCTGTTCATCGGAGAACATGTCACAAATTGAAACTACACCCACAAATCACAGGCTGAAGTGGAAAACCAACCCAGTTGGTGTTACTGGTGTTACGTGATGGAAACTAGGATGGGGGTTTCTTCCTGCTGAGGTTATCCCATGGAAATGTTAAAAATGCAAAGCAAACCTCCTTTGCAAAATAATAAATGACATAAATCATGCTGACAGCTGACCATTACGCTGTAACATTCCCCAAGTCTTGCACTAATAAGAGGCTGAATTAGATTAATAACTGTGCATTCTCCTAAACCTTTCAAGGAAATTAATTTAACTCCTCACCTGTCTGAACAAAATGCTTAGGAAATATTAACTGCCCGATTCTTATCACCCAAAAAAAATTTCCTTCAACATCTATTTGCACATGGGCTTTGGCTAAGCACTTTCTAAGCAATTCAAACTGATGGATTATATCATCTCAAATGTTCTTTTCCTACTTTAAAAGACAACCTTGTTTAAGTGCCAAAGAACACTGACTTTTTTTTTTAAGTTGGATTATTTCCGGTCATAAAAATATAGGAGGTCTTATTTCATTACAAGGGAACACCACACCAGCCCTGATATAATTCACACTTGCATAATTCAAGAGTGATTTCCTCACGGGAATAAATATAAAACATGACAGATGTATTCTCAGCGCCCATCTACAAGTTGCAACGTATTTTTGCTTTAACGCTGCTTTTGCTGTTCCCGGCCCGAGTCTCATATTTCAGCGTGTCGTCTCTCCTCCTAACTGCACCATGTTTCATCCCGGCGGTTTGCCCTTCCTGGCATCCCATCACATAGAACTTCCCTTCACAAGCTATGGATTTGGGGGGCACATTTTTCAGCGAGAGCGCACTTGCACGGCTCTTTTATGAATTTTTGAATGCCAGCCTTCTGGGTCGCTACACATTTTACATGATAATAACCGTGAATGTGAAGATAATAGCATAATAACCCAAACCTTCATGTGTAAACAAAAGCCTGGCCTGGCGCATCCCTGCAGAGCCTGGCTGGCAGCTCAAGTGGCAGTCAAGGAAAGAGGACACAGCACCTGTCACCCGTGCAGCTTATTCAGCTTGGCAAGGTGGCGGTTTTGCCAGTACCTCTAACTTGGGGGGATTGGCACACGTTTTGCTTTGTAGATGATGAAAAATTTTGCCAGGGGGCAGGGAGGCTGGTGTTAAGGCACTTGCCTTATGTGCCTGTGGCTCCTCCTCATTTGCTCCTGCCGGTAGGGGTAGCCCCTGAGCATCACCGGCCAGGTGGGGCCCTGACAGCACCCCCACCATCTTTGTTGTCATTGTGGGGGAAGCTGGGGATGGACCTAGAAGTGTTTGCTTGTGTGAAGCTGTGTCCCAGCTCCTAGCACTGCAGCAACAAAAGAAAAGAAAGTGATTTTGCTGGGTACGCCGGAGAGATAGTTCAAAGGCAGGAAGCCCAGTCACCCTGGCACACGAGGGACCCCAAGCACGGGGGCCTCTTCCCCAGCCCCTCTGAGTGTGGCCTCAGTGACCCTCAGCTGCTGGCTGGAAGAGCAAACCCCACTGCATGTCCAGTGTGTGTTTGAGTGGATGTGTGAATGTGTGTGTGCATGTGTGAATGTGTATGTGAGTGTGTGTGAGATTGTATGTGTTTGTGAGTGTGCATGTGTGAGTGTGTGGTGAGTGTGTGTGTGTGTGTGTGTGAGAGAGAGAGAGAGAGTGAGTGTATGTGTGTGTGTGTGTGTGTGTGTGCATGTTTGCCTACTCCATAGCCTTGCTTTCCTAGGGGCTAGTTGAGACACTCAGGAGGAAACAGCATTCAGGACCACTATTGGGTCTGAGGGGGCCTGAGGCTTTTGTCTTGGCTGCCACCAAGTGTGATCCCTGAGTACAGAGCCAGGAGTAGACCCGAGCACAGTCAGGTGTGGTCCCCAAAAACAACCACACAAGAAACAAAAAGGCCACGTGGCAGAGGGTGGAAGGTTCTAGCGTCAACCAGGGTCATCCTCAGAGACGGCCGTGAGCAATTATCGAGGGACTGACAGTCCAGAGGTGGTCACACACTCACATGCTCACACCCATGCTCATGGCCTGCACTTCCTCCGCGTGACCCTCTGAGCAGGGGTGCATTCGAGGGTCAGTCAGAGTTTCAGTGTGGGTCGGGTGCTGTCGCCGCTGCCTGGCTCACCCCTTCCTCGGACCCCGTGTCTGTAAGCGGGGGGGGGGGGGGGTATTCAGGCAGCCCAGGGTGGAGAGAGCAGAGGCATGGTCAGTGGTCATGCAGATGGCGGTCCTTGCCCACTGGGGGGGCGTCGCACCAGGTGTTAGAGGGCTGGTGTGCATGTGCTGAGAAACAAACCATATTTTTTTCTTCCGTGAAAGAGCAAAAATGGACTTACCACTGGCACTGAAAATGTGCTCATTTATTTTTTAAAGCCTTAGAGCCATTGCAAACAATTCCAACAAGTACAGAGGGCTAAGGGTGTGATTCATTACTGCACAGCTAAGATATGAGCTTTCTAAAGCTGGGACCAATGTTCCTTTCTTTCTCTGTGCCTCTATTTCTTCCCTCATTGCTATTGCATTTTGCCGGCGATGCTCAGGGGATACTCCTGGCTCTGCAGTGCACAGGTGGGCCGTAGGGGATGCTGGGGATCAAACCCGGGTCGGCTGCATGCCAGGCAAATGCCCTACCCACTGTGCTACCACTTCAGCGCCATATTTCTTAGTCTACCTGTCCCCCCATTTGTGGAGGGCACCGAGAGGACCATCCTTAGCAGTGCCCCATGCCAGGACTTGTGATGCCATGTGAGACCATGTGGTGCCAGGGGGCAAACCCAAGGTTCCTGTCTGTGAAGTATGAGCTCCAGCTTTTGAGCCATCTTCCTGGCTCTGATTTCTGAACAACAACAAAAAAAGGTACACTTTATTCTAGAGCACTCTTCCATATCAGTATCTTTTTTTTTTTAATAGTCCAGGAGTCTCTTTATTTTTGAACAAATACTTCTCATGCCATGAATTCATAGGGGATGGGCTCCAGCCGCTCAAGTTCCTTTCCGTTGGTCCTTACAAAGTGGGCTTCTCTGGGTGGGGCAGGCTGGTGCTTCAGTTGAACCCAAGTCCCTTTCTCTTTGGCTTCCTTCTGTTTTTGATCATCTCCTTCACCTGTTTCAGGAAGCTGTCTCGACCCTTAGAGTGCTTGATATGCTCAATGCGGACATTAATTCTCTTGGCAAGAATCTTGCCCTTGACTTGTTTGTTAACGACAATGCCAACAGCATGCTGGGTAACATTGTAGACTCTTCCAGTTTTGCATGATAACATTTGTGGGGCATTCCTTTTTGGACTGTGCCCATTCCCTTTATGTCTACGATATCACTTTTCTTGCATATACGCATGTATGTGGCCAAAGGAACAACTCCATGTTTTCTGAAAGGTCTAGAGAACATATAGTGAGTTCCCCTCCGCTTTCCTTTTGTGTTGGTCATTTTGGCAATTTACTGGGCGCTGGCAGGTCCGGCCAAAATGCATATCAGTATTTTTCAAAAAATTCTTGTTATGACTTCTTTGTGCCCCAACACCTGGATGTTCTCCTCTGTTGATGACCATCTAGTGTGATTCAGAAGACCACCATTTTATAATATCCCCTAAGAACTGGGATTGCTCGTAATTTTGTGATTTATCAAAAATTACAATCTTGGCCAGAGACAGGTAGGACCCTTGTCTTGCACACAGCCAGCTCAGGTTTGATTTCTGACATCCCTCATATGGTCCCCTGAGCTCCCTTCACAAATAAATAAATAAATAAAAGCACACTATTGTTTTTGAGATTATAAAAAGAAGTAGTTTGCCATGGGCTGCTGGTTGATAGTGTGTTATAGTGTGTTACTCTACAATTGAATAGCCAACACACCAACAATAGCCTGGTATCCCAACAGTAGCAGAATACCCTTACCCAAAACTTATATTCTGGAGATTTGATTGGGTAGAGTGAACAAGATAAAGATAAACAAGCAATGGACACATGTATACAAATCAGACAGTGGGAAGTTCCATGAAAAAAATAAAATAGCAATAGTGGACATAATACCAGGTGCAAAAAAAAAAAAAAAAGACAGTTGAGTGGAAGCATATGAAAAGGAACAAATGAAGCCAGCCAAGGGAATCAGGAGTGAAATGCAGTCCCAGAGGCCAGACTCAGTATCCCAACCCCTTTGGTTAGGGATGTTGGGAATTTTGGGGAAAGTTGGAAACCCTTATCTAGTCCTTATCCTTAGGATAAGGAGATAAAAAGAAAAGTCCGAATCACACATCTTTGTCAGCAGACACATCAGAAGTCTGACTCAGAGAACCAGCCCATGAGGAACTCATGGACAGCCAGCCTGGCTACCACCAGTCACCCTGCAACCCTCCCTCACCAAAAAGGTGCCCCCCATTCTCGTTTCCTATAAAGGGACTCTGCTCCGTTGCTGGCGAGAATGCTGACTGGTCCAGCCTATTTTGGAAAACAGTATGGGCATTCCTCAAAAAGCTAGAAATTGAGCTTCCATATGACCCAGCAAAACCACTTCTGGGGATACACGCTTGAGGCCCAAAAACACACTATAGAAAATCCATCTGCACTTCTATGTTCATTGCAGCACTATTCACAATAGCCAGAATCTGGAAACAACCTGAGTACCTGAGAACAGGCAACTGGATAAAGAAACTGTGGTACATCTACACATGGAATATTATGCAGCCACCAAGAAAAATCCACATATATGGATGGACATGGAGAACATCACAGAGTGAAATGAGTCACTGGTAGAAGGACAGACATAGAATGATTGGACTCATTGTGTAATTGGACTCATATACCAAAAAACACAGTATGAGACTAATACCCAAGGATAGTAGAAATAAGGGCCAGGAGGAATGGTCCATGGTTGGAAACTTGCCACAAATGATGGTGGGAAGAGGGCAGCTAAGATAGAGAAGGGACCACTATGGCAATGAGAGTTGGAAATGATCACTCTGAACAAGAGCTGAGTGCTGAAAGTAGGTAAAAGAACAAGCATGATAACCTTTCAGTATCTGTACTGCAAACCATAGAGCCCAAAACGAATGAGAGCGAAGAGAGAGAGAGGAGAGAGAGAGAGAGAGAGAGAGAGAGAGAGAGAGAGAGAGAGAGAGAGAGAGAATATAAAAGTGCCTGCCACAGAGGTAGACTGGGGGGAAAACTGGGGACATTGTTGGTGGGAAATATACACTGTTGAAAGGACAAGTGATAAAACATTGTATGACTGAAACCAAATCATGAACAACTTTGTAACTGTGATTCAACATGGTAATAATTCAACATAAAATATATAATAACACTAATAGCAATATCACTGTTGTTCAATTTGCTCCAGTGGCTGCCAGTAACGTCTCCATTCGTCCCAGCCCTGAGATTTTAGCAGCCTCTCCTTATTCGTCTTTCCCAATGATTGGAGGCTCTTTCAGGGTCAGGGGAATGAGACCTGTTGTTGTTACTGTATTTGGCATATCAAATACGCCCTGGGGAGCTTGTCAGGCTCTGCCGAATAACAATCCATTGCTCATTGATTTGTTCAAGCGGGCACCAGTAACATCTCTCATTGAGAGACTTATTGTTACTGTTTTTGGCATATCCAATATGCATGGGTAGCTTGCCAGTTTCTGCCGTGCGGGCTCCATACTCTCAGTAGCTTGCCAGGCTCTCCGAGAGCCGAATAACAATAGATTTTAAAAAATAAATAAAATTTAAAAAACAAGAACACAAACAAACAAACAAACAAACAAACCCCTTGTGACCATGCAGACAAGAGAGTTGCTTTCAGCTCATGAGCTCAGTGACTTTTGACCTGCCAAGGAAGATATTTCTCTCCACCCATCACTCTACTTGTTTCATGGGCCCTCGAGTGGCAGTGGAAACTTCAAGGTTGCAGGAATTTGTTTGCACAAATGTGTATGTGGAAAATATGTTTTGTGTTAGCAGAAAGTATTACAAAAAGAGGTCAGCAGGTGCAAAGGACCTGAGGCATGCCTTTCGAATCACAAAGGCCAAGAGGGCAAGAGCAGCCTCATAGCTAGAGAGTAAGCATGGCTGCCCTGAGATTTAGTACGGAATTGGAGGGAAAGACTTTGTAAAATGTTTTGCATTTTATTTTTGGACTTCTTTGTTTTGCTTTCTTTGCTTTGCTCACCGAGGGCTTCACACATGTGAGGCATTTGCTCTAGAATGGAGCCACGCCCCTGAGGGGAGTTTTGTGTGAATGACAAGGGAAGCTCTAGAAAGAATTTGAATCATTCTACATGGATTAAACTTAATTTGAATGAAAGGAATATCATTCTCGTTTCTGCTTATTGAGACCCGATCATGGAACAAAGACAGAAGCAGAGAGACCAGTGAGGACTTTATTGAGAAAATTAAAAAGCAAACAGAAAACACAAATGCCAGAGCTCAAGTCCTGGCAGTTGGGCCACAGTGAGAATGGTAGTGAGGGTGAGAGATGGTGAGGTTCTGGATATTTTGAGGGGAGAGTGGGGGAGCTTGGGTCACACTCAGGGGTACTCAGGGGATGCTCCTGAGTCCGCTCAGAAGTGACCCCTGCTAGGGTTTGGGGAACCACATGCAGTGCCAGGGATTTTATTTTGTTTAGTTTTGGTTTGGGGGCAACATCCCACAGTGCTCAGATTTGTCCTTGGTTCCTTTCCCAGGGATACTCTTGGCATTGTTCGGGGAACCATATGCAGTACCAGGGATGGAAGCAGGGTCAGCTGCATGCAAGGCAAACCCCCAAGCCCCTGTGCACTCTCTCCAGGTGCCAGAGATTTAAACCGTAGTGGGCAAGATGCAAGGCAAGCACCTAACTCCTGAACTATCTCTGCAGCCTAGTTTCTGGACTGTTTGGAAGGGAGTTCCAATAAGATTTACTGATTGTTGCATGGAATGAGACAGGAAGAAGCTAACCATTTTTTTTACTTTGACAATTGAACTAGATTGCACCCGGGAAGATGAAGACCAGAGTCAAAGTGACATGTTGGTACAAGTTGTGAGAACGGGATTCAGGGGTCCCAGTCTGGACATTTTTGCTTTGTTTGGCGTACCTGTTAGACTGTCTTGGTAGTTATCAATGAATCGCAAACTGCTCTAAGAATCAATTTTGGATAGGATAAAAAAAAGCACAAGCCATTATATATATACATATATATCATTATATATAAACACAAACGTTATCAAAATCCTAAACTGTTCAGAAAGCAACTGTCAAGCCACAGAATCAAAGATAATAGTCACAACACATCTAGCAAAGAACTTTTATCTAGAATATCTAAAGAACTCTCCTACTTAAAAGCACAAAAATAAATCCACACTCAAAAAATATGAATATACATAAAGAAACACAAGGCTGATAAGCATGGGGAAAGGTGCTCAATATTGTGTCAACAGAGAAATGAAATTAAAACCCGAATGAAAATGTATTAGGATGACTAAACTCAAAATGATTCGCAATACCGGGAGTTCGTGATTGCAGTTTGAACTTCCTGGATATTTTTCTTCTAAATACAGGACAAAATTTCAAGTTACTTTGGAAAAATTTGGCAGGTAGGGCATTTGCCTTGCACGTGGTCGACCTGGGTTCAATTCCAGCATCCCCTAGGGTCTCCTGAGTGCAGAGCCAGGAATGACCCCTCAGCATGATTGGTGTGCCCCCAAAAGTGCCCCCCCCAAATATTTGTCTTGGTGCCGAAGCACCTGCCCTGCAAGTGTGATACTCGGAGTTCGACCCCCAACAGTGCTCAGCACACCAAGTGCTGCTCTGCTCTTGGACCCCCAGCAACACAGCAGAGTTGCAATTGCCAACACACAGCCCTGGTGGTGAGCACTGTAGCCAGAGAGTGCCTGAGCACCAGAACCAAAGCACCGACTCCAGAAGCACGTGATCCAGCCCTGCCACCAGAAGCCCTGGGGAAGAAGGCAGCCAAAGGTGCTGACATCTCAGTCCTGTGTGTAGCGCACAATCCCTGACTCGACAATGGGAAAAGGGCGGGGAGCGCTGGGGAATTGAAGAAGCAGCCCAGTGGCTTCAAGACATAAGGATATATGACATTGCTAGGGGTCCGCGAGGGCCATCAGTCTTATGTTTCACTCAACTACTCTCAACTGGGTTTGTGCCGGAGTGACAGGACAGTGGGTAGGGTGTTTGCCTTGCAAGTAGCTGGCCAGGTTCAAAGCCCCGGCACCGAGCATGCACCCTTGAACTGGCCAGGAGCCATCCCTGGGCACAGAACCGGAAGTCAGCTCTGTGGACTGCCAGGTGTGCCCCCAAACAAACAAACAAACAAACAAATAAACCTCAGCTGGGTTTGCTCATTTTGTGTCTTCAGGTTACCTGTTTACAGGTCAAGCTGTGGATCTGGACCCATGTGCAAGATGCATCTCTCCGTCATGACTGGACAGGGACCATCAGCAGAAACACACTCCGAACCTTGCCCTGAACCTCAAGTACCTCTCTGGCATCCCGCAGGGTCCCCCGAGCACCGCCAGGAGTCACCCCTGAGCACAGAGCCGGGAATCAGCCCTGAGCACAGAAGCAGGAGTCAGCCCCGAGCACTGAACCATGAGTCAGCCCTGAGCATCGCCGCGTGGGACCCAGAAAGCAAGACACCCAAAGTGGGGGTGTCGTGTGTGCGGGGCCGGAGAGCCCGGGCCGGGCTCTCTCTCCCGCACCCACACCACCTAAATTCTGACAAAGCTTGTGTCCTGGCCAAGCCCAGACCCAGCAGGTGGGGCAGGAAGCAATCATGAGAGGAAATATAAAGGAATGAGGCAAAGGGTGCGACTCTTAGGGAAATCAACCTCAGATGCATGCCCAGAAGTCGGAGATCTGGGCTGAAGACAGAAATCTGGAATCTTCAGCCGCGGGAGGCTTTGATGCTGGAGACTTAGACAAAGCATTGAGACAATGACTGCTGAGCGCGTGGAGGAGAGATCCCGGGTCTGGGAGAAGCAGCAGGATCAATGTGGACGTTGAAGTGGGTTGCTGGTGATGGAGGGAGAGCCAGGAAGGAAGGGCATCCTGGAAGCCAAGCCGAGCACACATTTTAAAAGGAGGAATGATGGTTTGCGCCAGTGACTGCTCTGTGAACTCGATAAGGCCGTTTTTAAATGCTGCCTGGTTCCTTCTGAGTAGCCGCGGCGCTGTCGGCTGCGGGGCTGATGCGGTTAGAATGCATAAAGGAGCTCGCCCATCTGATCTGCAGACACAGGAGGCAGCCGGGTCGAATTCGTTCAGCCCCTCCACGCCGCCTCTCGGCCTGCTTCCCGTTGCTGATCGAAGCCTGAGTGATTTCCACTCTCATTGAGCTCCGGAGCCCAATTATCAATGCACGAAGCATTTATTGGAGCTTTTGCTGTCGCAGAACTGCTCTGAGCCGTGGGACTAGAACAGAGGATAAGTAGGTTTCCAACTGTCACACAGCTTACATTTCAGCGGTGGAAAGAAAAACCATAAAGGAATAAACATATAAATTAGCGAGTCATTTCGGGGAGCGGGAAATGTTGGGATGACAATAAAACAGAAGGGTGATAGCAGCGCCTGTGGCAATTATTTCTGATTGTACGGCCAGGAAGGTTTCTCCCAGTGGAGCAAGAGTTGGCCAAGGTCCGAACCGTTGCTATTAGACAATCCTCGGTGGGCTTCATTAAAACCTCATGCGGCACAGGAAGGAGAACCCCACCTTAACCCCTATTTTCCTTCGTGTCCTTGTCACTGGGAAAAAAGACGAAGTGATGTCACAAAGGGTTAGAGCACATACTTCGCATGTGGGGCCTCAGGGTTGGGTTTTTAGCAGTGGCAGAGGTTGCTGATGGCCGCTCTCCCTCAAAAAGGACTTGGGCAGGAGGACAAGAACGCAGGTGGGTTTCTCGATGCCCGCTGGGCCACGTCTCTGTAGAAAAGGCTCCGGGGCTCAGAGAAGGGCCGTTAGAAAGCACTAGACTCGCTGGAAACCTTGCAAGGGAAGCAGAACAGCCTCCTTGGACTCAGCAACCGTGCTCTGTCCGTGGCAGGGAAGGGAGATGATACTAAACTCTGCCCAAGGGAAACTCAGCATGGGGTCAAAGCCCCCCTGGCGGGCAACAGCCCTCTGAACAGAGATGTCAGAGAAGGGGGTGGAGATGCTGGGTGACAGATGAACCACGTCTCCAAGAGACCTTTCAGCAGCCTCAGGTGGGAGGATGTGTTCTTGGAATGAAGACACCAATTCAGAGGGTCTTAGGAACACACCCAAGGCCCTTTAGACAGCTAGAGACCAAGCCAGAGTCGTGGGGCAGTGGGGGGCTGTTTCTGGAGCCCACCTGACTGAACTCAACCGTCCTGCGGCCAGCCTGGACACCAGGACGCAACCAGCAGTCACCGACGCAGGGCAGAACTGATTCGTGTGAAACGTTCTTCAAAAGGGGGTGAGCACAGGAGAGGGAGATGAATAATGCCAGGGTATTTAGTTTACAATGGGCAGGGAAAACAGCAGCACAGTTTAGAGAAAACGAAAGGTGCTTGTGCTCCCTGAGGCGGGAAAGTCTCTAGACACTAACACCCAGAATATTGTTAGGAAGCCACCAGAGGTCATGGAAATAGCCTCGCCTTCTCCCTGGCCAGCACCTCGCTAGAGGAAGTCTGGAGGAGAAGAAAAAAAAATTGAATGGTCAGTGCCAATGTGGGGATGGGGGAAAAAAAATCCGGAGCTGGAGCCATAGCACATCGGGTAATGTGCTTGCCTTGCACATGGTCGACCGGAGTTCAATTCCCAGCATCCCAGATGGTCCCCTGCACCACCAGGAGTGATTCCCAACTGCAAAGCCAGGAGTAACCCCTGTGCATCGCCAGGTATGACCCAAAGAGAAAAAAAAAATCCACAGAAGCAAATTAAGAGAAAGTTCAAGAGGAAACAAAAAGAAACGAAAGAAAGAATTTCAGGGAGGGGAAAAAAAAATCACACCAGAAACTAGGGCTGGCTCCTGCCGGAGCATCAGGACGGCTCACAGCAGAGAGGGCGCGGGGTGCCGGCAGCAGACTCACCCCCTCCGCCCCCCAGTGCTCTCCCTGCCCATCTGTCGGTTCATTCCCTCCGTCTCTGCCACCACCGCAAACACAGGCCATTTGGTCATCGGAACTACGACTGCCATCCCATTGCTTCGGGCCGCCCTGCTGTTCTGGGTTTGGTTTGTGACAAATATCTCCGTAGCGGGTTTCTCTGTCTCTGCGTTTCCGCGCGGCCGTGGGGTTTTGGTGCCCGGGTTCAGAAACACTCTCTGCAGCTCCTGATATGAAGCGGCGTGTCGGGCTGGCTTGGCAGACGCGGGCCCACCTAGATTTGCAAATCCCTTTGCCCCTGGGCCTGTCCACACATTCCTCTCTGACCCTGACCTGGCTGAGAAACCGCAACCGGAAGCTTCCGAGAAAGGCGGGGGAGCGGCTGCAGCACTGCGCTTACCCCCACCCCCCCCACCCCGGAGCCGAGGACAGAGCTGAGCGGGTGGGTTTTGTCATGAGGACATCGAATTTATATGGAAAAAAATTGATGCCCGTAGGCTCCCCTAAGGAACAGGGCGGCGGGACACGTGGGCCCAGACCCGCCCGTCCACTCCGCGCTAGGAGCCATCGCCCTTGCAGCCGCCAGCAGGGGGAGATTAGTGACATTTTTCATGTCACCTCCTCTGCTTTGTAAGTCATCAATTGAGCGAGCGCGTTGCCCCGCAAAGGGCCTGAGGCCTTGGCTGAGTTCCTCCAACTTGGCCAGGGTCCAAGTGCCAGGCTGCCAGGCCACCCCAGGCCGCCCCTGTTCAGCGCCGCCGCCCCCCCCCCCCCCCCGTGGGTACTGTGAGCTTCTCACTCCAAGGAGCGCCACCCCGCGGGGGGCTGCCCACAGGGGCCAGCGGCTGCCTGTTCTTTCCCCTTCATTTGCCGGGACCTGGGCAGCAAGCACTGCCCTCCCAGCAGGGGCCCACCCAGGCCTTGTCACCCCCCGCTCAGACCCAATAACTGGACCGAGAGAATCGCAGCTGCGCTGCTCTGCCCAGGACGGGGACACGGGAGGGGCGGGACCATGGGGGGGGCTGTGTGGGAAGGAACAAATGTCTGCGACATTTCCTTCCCTTTGCAGAGTTCACTCCCTCCCTCCCCTTTTGGTGATGCTATTGTGTGATGACCAGAACACAACTCCCTCTCCTGCTCCTTCTCCCTCCCTCCCTCTCTCCCTCCCTCCCTCTCTCCTTCCCTCCCTCTCTCTCTCTCCCTCCCTCCCTCCCTCTCTCCTTCCCTCCCTCCCTCTCTCCTTCCCTCCCTCTCTCTCTCCTTCCCTCCCTCCCTCTCTCTCCCTCTCTTTCCCTCTCTCTCCCTTTCTTTCCCCCTCTCTCCCTCTCTTTCCCTCTCTCTCACTCCCTCTCCCCCTCTCTCTCCCTCCCTCTCTCCCTCTCTTTCCCCCTCTCTCCCTCTCTTTCCCTCTCTCTCTCCCTCTCTCTCCCTCTCTCTTCCTCTCTCCCTCTCTCTCCCTCTCTCTCTCCCTCCCTCTCTCTCCCTCTCTTTCCCCCTCTCTCTCCCTCTCTTTCCCTCTCTCTCTCTCCCTCTCCCTCTCTCTCTCTCTCTCTCTCTCTCTCTCACACACACACACACACACACACACACACTCAGAGCACAGCACAGCACACAGCTGGGTTAAGGAGAGGGGCTGTGTGCTGTGTGCCGGGGTCTTCACGCCTCCTTCACTGGGGTGGTCAGGGTCAGTGAGATAAAGGGGTACCAGTTGACATCACTATTCATGTGACCACGGTGAATAGATCCTGCTCTCTGCTGTCACCTGTAGCAGTTGGGGCCTGGAGCTCTTTGGCAAAAGGGGAGTCTCCATGCTGGCTTCATTGTGCCTGCCCTGGGGCAGAGGGGAAGAAAGGAGGGGGGTAGCTTCCCGGCAGCTCACTCTCCGCTGTCCTGGGGTGGGAGTGGGGGTGAGTCCTAACAGTTCTCCCCCACTTGGTTTGCAAGCAGCCAACCCCAGTCCAGTCCCCAGCAAGCACACAGTCGCCTACCCCAGCACTGGCAGGGTGATCCCTGAGCACAGAGTCAGGAGTAAGCCCTGAGCATTGCTAGGTTTGAGCCAGGAACCAAACTGGGCTGGAGGGGTGGAGGCAGGGAGTTCTGTCTTCCAGGAAGCAGGAGACACCCTTACAGATATAAATATCCCTCAGAAATGCACCTCTCCTTTACAAAAGAATAACTTTTTCCCTGTTTTTAGAACTTTACCTACAAGGACTTGGTTAACAGCTTTAACTCAAAATAGCTCATATGCCGGAGAGGGCTAATTTGGGGTGGCACATTCTGCTATCCTTCAACTTGCTTTCACCTGAAAACAAGAGAGACAGACAGACAGACAGACAGACTGAGAGGGAGGGAGGAGGGAGGGAGGGAGGGAGGGAGGGAGGGAGGGAGGGAGGGAGGGGGAGGGAGGGAGGGAGGGAGGGAGGGAGGGAGGGAGGGAGGGAAGGAGAGGAAAATGTTCTAAGGACTGGAAATTAAGCAATAAATATCCACAAAGCACAGAAAATTTGTATGTTAACTACAAAAATCAAATCAAAGTAATAGAACCGGAGAGCTAGTAGAGCAGGGAGGGCATTTGCCTTGCACATGCTCAACCTGAGTTTGATCCTCTGGACCACATATATTTCCCGATCCCTGCCAGGATTGATCTCTGCATCGATCTCAGGATTGAGCCAAGAGTAAACCCTGACTACTGCTGGGTAGGGGTCCCCCACCTCAGTAAAAAGTGATAGAAAGTACTAGAAGAGAGGGAAACAATTTTCATCACCTTAAGCATTATCTCGCATAATGAAATATTAGAGGTTCGGGCTCTTTTCTTGCCTGGAGCCAAGGTCAGGTCAATCCCTAGCACCGCACACGGTCCCCTGAGCATGGCCGGCACTGACTCCTGAGGGCAGAGCTAGAAGCAAGCCCTGAGTCCGTCTAAGGATAATCGCAAATCATAAACCACTACCACCCCCACCCGCTCCCAAAGGAAGAAAGAGAGGGAAGGGTAGTCGCTGGGAGAGGCAAAAGTTTATCCAGGGGAGGCTACAGGGAAGAGCTCAGAGATGAGTAACGAGGTGTCCGGGTAGGAGGGAAACCAGCCTGTTCCCCTCTGGGCTCTTTCCCAGGCTGGACAGATAAACAAGCATCGAAGAAATTGATGAGAATTTGGTAAAACAAACTGAAGAATTCCCCAGACGGTCTCTTAGATATCATAGCTGAGAGCAGAGAACACTGGGGAGAAGGGATGGTTGGTTAGGAACCTTGTCAAAGAATCAAACACAGCCCTCAAAAGCAGCCAGATTTCAGGCCCGCAGTCTTGATTGGAAAGAGATAAGGAGACGGGGTTTTCTCAGGTTCAAGGAAGGAAAATAGAAATCTTTTTACCATTGGAATTTGCAGAGAATCAGGCAGCTTCCGTTCTACCTTCACCATCCCCCCACAATATTAACCTCTGCCAAAGACATCTTCTGGGAGCTTTTGGCTCCGCCCCAAAAGTTATGTAGGGACGTTATTCAGAGCAAGGGCATTGCCTCGCCATTGATACAAAGTCCCAGAGAATCAGTCATCCTCTTCTGGGCACGCAGAGAGAGAGCCTCCAGCAAACCAAGATTTCCTTTATATATCTTTAGAAAAGGATGTCCAGAGATTTTCTTTATCTGCTCTCTAAAAAAGAAAAGGGGGAAAAAAGACCAAAAATAATCCTTATACCCAAGAGACACATTTACGGCAAATTCTAGTCAATGCAGGAATTTGAATTTGTTCCTAAAATATTCACATTGAACTACCCAAAATATTGAAAACAAGCCTTTCCACTTTGGCATGGGGTGGTATTGAATTGAGAACAACTAAGAATCTGTGGGCCTGCGGGGAAACTTGACCAGAGCCTTAACTACTTAAGGAATGGAAATAGGGGCTGGAGCGATAGCACAGCGGGTAGGGCATTTGCCTTGCATGCAGCCGACCCGGGTTCGACTCCCAGCATCCCATATGGCTCCCCCAGCACTGCCAGGAGTAATTCCTGAGTGCAGAGCCAGGAGTAACCCCTGTGTATCGTTGGGTGTGACCCCCAAAAAAAGCAAAAAAAAAAGGAATGGAAATAGAGGGGACCAGAGAAATAGTCCGGCAGCAGGTAGGGTATTTGCCTCATACACAGCTGACCCGGGCTCTATTCCCAGCATATTGCATGGTTCTGCAAGCCCCATCAGTAGTGATTCTTGAAGCCCAGCCAAAAGTAAGCCCTGAGCACCACAGGGTGTGGCCCAGAAACACACAAAAGAATGAAAAAAACATGAATCTTATCCAAACTAAGAGTCATTACCAGAAATAATCTTCCTACTGGATAAACCTATTTATATGGCAGGCCAAGGACCTAATTACAGAGTCTCTGGTCTTTGCCATCTGAGTCACCTTCTTTAACTTAAGTCCCCTTTCTTCCTCCTTGAAGGTCCAGCCCTCTAATCTCATCTCTTAACACACATGGATGTCCCCATTTCCCCCTCACTGACCTTGAAATCCACATCCAAGTGAATTCCCATTCACATGCATGCGTTAAATTTTGTTTTGTTTCATTTGACTACAACTAATCTGTGTTCATGCAATTCTTCTACCAGCCCAAAGAATCCAAAAGGCTGGGGCTAAGTGTTTCTCCCCAGCATCCCCTTTACTACCTTGGTGGATTAAGTAGGTGGAGGTCCCCAAAGTTTACAAGTACTCCTGAGTCAATTAAGTACTGTAAGCACTGTCGTCCCATTGTTCATCTATTTGCTCGAGTGGGCACCAGTAACGTCTTCATTGTGACACTTGTTATTGTGTTTGACATATTGAATATGCCACGGGTAGCTTACCAGGCTCTGCCTTGCGGTGGAATACTCTTGGTAGCTTGCCAGGCTCTCCGAAAGGGAAGGAGGAATCAAACCTGGGTTGGCAGCATGCAAGGCAAACGCCCTACCGGCTGTGCTATCGCTCTAGCCCCCTGAGAGGTCCTGAGTCAATATAAAGAGGAAAAAATAAATCAGCAAATTGTGGCAAACTCGCCCCAAATATCATTCCAGTTCACTCCCAAGAGTCAGTTTATTTGTGCTTAAATGCCTGTTGATGAGTTTCTTTTGTGATGAGTTTCTTTTGTGATGAGCTTCTAATGAGCATCCAGGAACACGGTGAATCTGGTAGAACAAGTCATTCTCTTCAGACGCACGAGTCATCCTGTGGAAGACGTGTCTACGCCACTCAAAAATATGCCTCTTTAACATATTATAATAAAATTCTAAATATAATTATAAAATAATTTTTGAAGTGGGTGTTTAAAACCCAGCAAACACAAGAGAAATTTTATAGACAGAACATGTTCCCCTTTCATCAAGGAAATCTACACTCAGAAAGAAATCGTTTATAAAGCTATCTCCCTCTATGTATGAGGTGGAGAAGAAGGACTCATACAACTCCTCTCTGAAGAAGGCACAAACTTAAAGTCTGTCTGACGAAAATGAATCCTTGTTTACCAGACTCCCCCTGGCTGCTTTCAATAACCACATCGCCCAGCCAGATGCTACCAAACGACATTTCTTTTGTTAGAGTTTAAGCTCTACCTGTTCCTCTGGGTTACTCATCGCTGGACACTCCCATGTTTTGTAGGTATATAACACATGCCCTAATAAACTTCTACTTGCTTTACTCTTGTTCATCTCTCTTTTTTTTTTAGAAATTCCTCCGTTGAGAACCTAGAAACACAGAAGGGAAAACATGGCTCTCTTCTCATGGAACCAAAGGAAATCAAATTAATTTGAGTGTAGCAGTGATTCTGCTATCTCACACTTTCTTATACTTAGGGAGGAAATTCCCCCTAAGTGAATTCAGTACTTTGGAAACTCCTGGTTTATGGTATTAACTATCTGGTAACAGCTCTGATGAGGTTTTAGGATCTAGCTTGGGGTCCTCAGAGTGACCTTCAAATCAGACACGGGCCTGAATATTCATGAGGGCTCTGATGGAGGAAGGGGTTGTATTTCAACTGCCACTGGAGACTATAGACTCAGACAGGAGTCATTTGTGCTAAGTCCAAGTCACCAAACTTACTGTGTAACCTAATTATAGTTCCACCCTCTCTCCAGTCCATCCATCTGCAGTTACCTGGACAGCACCTCTCAGCTCATCTGCCTGGCAGATGTCTGCCATTCCCTAGGGAAGACGACCTTTCCACAGCCCCTCCTTCTTCACCAATGTCACTTCCTCATTACCCCCACTCCCAGCCTGTTAGTTGCTTTTTACTATGTATGACTCTTGGTTGTCTTTTTTTTTTCTTTTGGCTTTTGATTTTGAAGCCACACCCAACTGTGCTCAGGGATGACTCCTGGTTTTGCACTCAGGGATCAATCCTGCTGTGCTCAGGGGAACATATGGGAGATGAGGGTCGAACCTTGGTTGACTGTGTGCAAGGCAAATGCCCTTCAGCTGTTCCATCATTCTGACCCTATGTGTATGGCTTCTTGGGTCTCCTTTGTCTTTAGAAAGGATGAGGTGTTACTTCACTCATAAATTACTTAATAAAGTCATAAGAACTCTGAATTTTATTTAGGTGAGATTAACCTCTTGGTTGACAAACCCAAGGCCTTTTCAGTACCTGAAACAAATTTCCCTCCTGTCTGTGTGGGTTTCAGCAGCCCCCACGCCTGACCTCTGTCTTCTCTCAGGTCCGCATTTCACACCTTCTGCTTGCTCATTCAACTTTCTGATTTCCAAGCCTACATACACACCGTTTCCGTAACTTTATTCACTGCAGCTTGTACCCTGAACTGCACAGTGCTACCAATTGCACCTCACACTGTGCACATTTATTCTTGTCACTGGGTGAGGGCCAGTAAGGAAGGAAAAGAGCGACACTCAGCCCAATACTCCTCCTGAGTGAACCCCATGGGAGTGAACTAGAAAGATGCACCTTCAGAGCACAGCAGGCACATGTGGAAGCCCCATACAAGCCCACCAAGCGTCATGAGTGAGGATAGTAGCACGGGAGACTACCAGAACCAACCTCTCAGACAATAACTATAAAAACATCATGATGAAGATAGTGATGGTTCATGAGCTCAAAGAAATGATAGTATAGGTAGTCAGTAAGGAAAGGATGACAGTGAAAGTGAGAAAATTACAATCAGAAGTGATAGAACCAAAGAGTACTGTAGGTGAAGTAAAAAAAAAACTCAGTAGAAGTTTTTGGCAACATAATACAGGAGCCGAGGGAAATGTTGGTAAGCCCTAAGATGAGATGCAGAAAACCTTTAGGAGTCAACAGAAGATGGGAAAAAAACATCTAGAAAGAAATGAGCAGTCCACCAGAGAACTGTGGGATAGGTGAAGAGGGATAACATAAGAATCATTGGCGTTTCTGAAGAATAAGAAGATAAATCTGATGAAAAACACTAGTAAACAAAATAGTAAATAAGAATTCACCGAGGGGGCTGGAGAGATAGTACTGAGGTAGGGCATTTGCTTTGCATGCTGTCAATCTAGGTTTGATCCCTGGCATCCCATATGATTCCTCAAGCACTGCCAAGGAGTAATTCCTGAGTGCAGAGCCAGGAGTAACCGCTGAGCACCACCAGGTGTGGCCCCAAAACCAAAGAGAAAGATGATATCAGAGTTAGTACCATAGGTAAGATGCTTGCTTTGCATGCAGCCCACCCAGGTTTGATCCCCAGCATCTCGTATAGTCTCCTGAGAACTACCAGGACTGATTCTTGAGTGTAGAGCCAGGAGTAAACTCTGAGAATTGCCAATACACCAACACACCTCCCCCCCCCAAAAAAATAGAGTTTTCCAGAGTTGAAATGTGTATGCACCCAAACCCAAGAAGCTCAAAAGCTCCCAATAAAAACATCTACATATAAAAACCCCAAGACACATTTGATTCAGAATGACAAAAGCCAAAGGCCAGAGACAGAATATAGAAAGCAGCAAAACCAAAGAGGGAACTGACATATAAAGGATCTCCCAAAAGAAACACAGATCTCTAAAACCAGAAGAGAATGGTGAGGTATTGTTAAAAAGAAAAAAAAAACTGAATAGGATGAATACCTCACCAGGAATATTCTATCCAGTGAGATTTGGATTTGGATTCTCTCCATTCAGGTTTGAAGGAATGATGTAAAGCTTAATGCACAAGCAGTAGCTTAGACAGTTCTTAGCCTTGAAACCAGATTTGCAAAGAATATTAAAGGCGCTATTCTAAAAGAGAGGCAAACTTCTCAGCACTTCGTCATTAAGTGTGGCATTCACCGAGGGCATTTATAGTCGTCCTCCTCTAGATTAAGAAAGGCCTGTTTATTCCCAGTCTGTTAAGGGTTTTGTACTTTTTAAACAGTGAATTAGTATTATCTTTATTTCAAATGTTCTTTCTATTCTATTCTTTCTATTCAAGTTCTCTGAATGCTCTTTCTATTCAAGTGATTGTTTTAGATATCTATAGAGATTTTCTTTGCCTTATTAATGAAGATACTTAACCATTGTCTAAAATACATTATTTTCTAACATAAAATCAATGTTTCCTAGCCAGAGTGATAGTAGAGCAAGCAGGACACTTACCTTGCCCATATCTGACCCAGGTTCAATCCCCAGATGTTCCCCCGAGCGCAACAGGGAAATTACTGAGCACAGAACCAGGAGTGAGCCCTGGCATTACCAGTGTGACCCAAACCTCACCCACCCTCCAAAATTAACATTACATTTTTAGAATAAAACACTCCTATGGGCCTATTCAGATTTTGCTTAAGATTTATCTAATTCTCCAGGCTGAGCCATAGTACAGCAGGCAGGGTGCTTGCCTTGCAAGCAGCTGACCTGGGTTCAATCCCTAGGACCCATCTGATCCCAGAGCCCACCAGGAGTGATCCCTGAGCACAGAGCCAGGAAGAAGCCCTGAGCACAGCTGGGTGTGGCCCCCAAACAAACAAACAAACAAACGAACAATTATCTGATCCTCTTCTCCTCTTACTAAGTCATAAATTTGTAGGTTAGCTACAGATGTATTAGTATTTACAAATGTAACATGTATTAGCATTAAATTATTCATACTATTAATTTAAAATTTTACATATCTGTAAAAAAATACTGTATACATGAAAGTTTGTTCATTTAGGGTTTTTTCATTTTGTTTTTGCTTTTTCTTTTTTCCTTTTCTTGGCCACACTTGGCTATGCTCCAGGCTTCCCGCTGGCTCTGTGCTCAGGGTCCACTGAGCAGTGCTCAAGGGACCACATGTGGTGCTGGAGTTCTCACACAGGTCAGTCACATGCAAAGCAATCCCCTTATCTGCTGTACTATGTCCCCAGCCTAGGCCCATAGAAACGTGTTTTATTCTAACAGAGTTGTAAAAAACAATTTTATCAACTTATCACTAATTTACCAGGCTCTGCCGTGCAGGTGCGATACTCTCAGTAGCTTGCCGGGCTCTCCGAGAGGGGCAGAGGAATCGAACACAGGTCGGCCGCATGAAAGGCGAACACCCTACCACTGTGCTATCAATCACAAATTTATAATTCTGTAGAATTTTAGGGATTTAGCTTTATTCGCCTATATGTATATAGCTGTCTCACCTCCACAGTGGATAAACAGTCTCCGTCATCTGTGGACTATAGTAAGGAAACCACAACCAGCCCAGGAAAGGCTTTGGGAAGGCAAAGGAAAGGATTGGGAAGGCTGTCTGGAAAACTCAGCATAGGAACCATGGGAGGGGGGTGGGAACATGGGTGGAAGGAAACAGTCTCTCTGGTGGCAATTGTGGTGTTGGAACAATGTGTGCATGAAATTATCATTAGCCGAATTGTGAATCCTGCCTTCTCTTCCTACTCGTTATTTCAGAATCTTTCACTTCTTCCACAGGAATGCTGACCTTTCCACCTCTACCTCAACAGCAGGCTTTTCCGGGCCTCAGATATTTTTCTCTTAATAGGAAGTCTCAGAAATAAAGGAAAGCAAAATAGACAGAGCTGCAAACTTGGGGCTTATTTTTAGAAACCATGTATCCATATAAAATCAAGACCCGGAACAGAGTCACAGAACCGTCTTCAAAGTGAATTGCAATATCTTCTGTGGCTCAAATCAACTTCTATACTACAGAGCAATAGATTAACTTATGCTTCTGTTAACTTTCCTTTCTGTTCTCCCTCACCGAGGTGCCTGATAAATATCTAATATGAAATTTGAACATGCACACCACTTTGAGTTATTAAAGGACCTGGGATTTATATGCACGTGTAAAATCGTTTTAGTAGTCAGTTCTTTTACACTTTATTCAGTCTCAGCCTCCTTTTCCTCTGAGCTCTGGGCCCGGCTCACACTCGCTCCAGCCTGGAAATGTAACGCCTGCTCCTGATCTGTGGCAGCAAGACGGGCTGCTTGTCCAGAGAACACCAGTGGGAGCAATTATTTGCATTTCCAAGAAGCTGTATTTGTCTGAGAGATCTTTAGGCCTATTTTCTCACCTAGAAACAATGAAAATGATCCCGAGTAAAGAAGTTGACCCCTGTCTTTCCTTCTGCAACTCCCCCTTTATGTTGTTACAAGCTTGACTCCAGAATGGCCATCTCAATCGTTTACTGGCTATGACTTTAACGGGGAACAACAGTCTGGATAAGAGACATAGGAACAATCAATCACTAAGCTGGCCATTCCTTCAGCTCAAGACAAGGCTCTGTTTAAAACAGATTCTGCAACTTGCTAATGCAAGCAACGTATCTGCTGCACTCAGTTCTCAGTAAAATGTTAGAAGGCATCTTGGTTTGTACTAGCTCTCCCTAGCTTTAGCATCGAAGTTTCTTTTCTAAATTTATTACTTATTTATTAATAATGGAATAAAGCTGAGTAAGCTTTCTTTAGTCTAAAATAAAACAGGAGATAAACTAGCTGTGACCTTGGATTTTATGACATGTTGAATAAGTAAACATGCACACACCATTAGTTAAATATAATGCACTGCATTGTCATCCCGTTGTTCATCAATTTGCTCTAGCGGGCACCAGTAACGTCTCCACTGTGAGACTTGTTACTGTTTTTTGGCATATCGAATACATCATGGGTGGCTTGCCAGGTTCTGCCGTGCGGATGGGATACTCTCGGTAGCTTGCCAGGCTCTCTGAGAGAGACAGAGGAATCAAACCCGGGTCGGCCGCATACAAGGCAAACACCCTACCCGTTGTGCTATCGATAATACAATTAAAAATAAAAATGACTATATTTTATAAATAATAATAATAGTCCTCATCATTGTCCTTGACAATCATCTCAAAAGATTAAAAGCACACATAGAATCGCAAGACTCATCTGTCTTCAGTAATGAGCTCAGTAAATCATTATCAATTGTCTGCCCTGAGCAAGGGACTGGACTCCTCATGTCAGGACCACAGAGATGAATAGGAGATAAAACCAGGACCAGAGGAAATTATTCTTTTCTCGTACATTAATCAACACTATTTTAGCATCCACTTCTATTTTTCATTCTGAAACAAGACTTATACAAGGCAGAATCAAAGTATCTGGCATAAGCGAAATCTGTAGTCAAAATAATGATGTCAAAATAAAGGAGGAGGAAAATATTAAGGATTTTCTTAGGAAGTCAATTTGTGTTGATTGGAATTCCTTCTTTCAGAGCACTTCTTTTAATTTTTTAAATGTTATTTATTTATTTATTTGATTCACTCAACACGAGATACAGGTACAAAGCTCTCATGATTAAGTTTCAGTCATACGTGTTTGAACACCTATCCCCAGAACACTTCCATATAATTTAATTTTATTATTATTTAGAGGGTGTGTGATGGGGGATTTGGGGTTCTTTTCTCAGAGCACTTCTTTTTATTTTATTATTAATATCTTGGGGGGTGGCGTGGAGATGTGGGTCTTACCGGCTGTGCTCACAGCTTAAATCGTGACTCTGATCACCCCTAGCATTCCTTAGGAGGACCATATGAGTTGCTGGGGATGCAACCAAGACTGACAAGGTGAGGCACCTTACCTGCTATACTATCTCTCTGGATCTTTAAAAAAATTTCTTAAATGTTTATGATTTTTGGCCCACAACAATTGGCAGTGTTCAGGACTTAGACCAGACTATGCTCAGGAATCAATCCTGGCAGTGCTTCAGGGGACATTCCCTCCCCAGTGGCCCACCCAAATTCTAAGATAAGTTTGCAAATATTTAAATTGTAAATTTGCTTTGGATTTATTCTAGCCATTTCCACCTATGCTTTATTAGATAAAAGCAAGGTAATCTGGCTGATTTCCTGGCAGAACACAAAACCTATGTGAGATAGGGCTGTTGATGGTATGAAGTCCATTGTGCAAATACAGAGAAAATAGATATGTTGACTAGGTAATTCTCAGACCCAGCAAATTCTAATAGTCACTAAAGAGATTTCCTGTTTAAATATGAACCAGTGGAGTGATATGAAGAAAATGTCAGCAGGTGATGTGAGCTGAGGCAGAGATAAGCAGCCATCTTTGCTATGGAAGTGCTTTAACAGTCCAGTCAACTGGTCAACCTAAAGCATTATCATTTAAGACAATGTTCAACCTAAAGCATTGTCATTTGAGACAATGTTCTAGCCTGAATCTAAATTTGCTTGAAGACTACATAAATCCTAGCAATGTGATGTGTAGAGGAGGATAAATAATTTCCCTCTGTCTTTCTTATTCCCCACCTGGGGTTCCTATAAAAAAAATATGTACTAATCACAGAACAAACAATTGAAGCCAGTAACATGTATAACTCATGTATACACAGGAGACACCCAGAAAAAACATAAATGATTCAAAGAGATGTCTTGGAACTCCAGCTAAAATAACATCTTGAACTAAAGACAGGAGAAGAGTGTGAGGGTTTGGGGAGGGTTTATAAGGAAGATATCAGGGAAAAAATCATGGTAAACATGTTCAAGTTTACCATTCAGATTTAAATCAGTTCCTTCTCCATTGAGAAGATTTAGACACCTCTCTCTTCCTAGTACAGAGAGTGAGACGTCCCTAAAATCAGGTATCACCTTTTAAGTGTGAATTTCCTTTGCAAAAGGGTAATTTCTACATTGTTTTAAGAATTTCTTAGGTTTCTCAAAATTGCTCAAACCAATCTGTTTGCCAAAAAGGGCTAAGGATAGGGGACACACTCTGCTTTCTGATGGCCTTGTAATATCTGTTTACCTTATAATATCTCTAATGAGTGTTAAGGAGATTAAAGGGAGAAGTAATCATGTTAACAGAAATCAAGATCTTCCCTCAGGGAAAAAAAGATTGATGACAAACTTCCAGGCTATCTGAGTTCTTGGGGCATTTTTTGAGATTTTTACAGCTGAATAGGGCAGTGAAAATTCTTTCCACTTATGGTTGACTTAAATATCTTTTCTTTTCTGTTTCATGCCACATGTACCCCTCAATTCAATTTCATAGAAGCAGCTAACACTTGCAAACAGCATTTCCAAGAATGGCCCTTTAAAATGGCCCATTGATAGGGTAAAGATCAAAGTTATCCAGCAAAAATGTCTCATATATCAAATCATCACATTATATCTTCCGATTTTATTTCTCAATTTACCCACAGTAAAGTTGAAACAACACAATTTATTTAAAAATATAGTTAGGCATCTAAGTCTATTAAAATATGAGGTAAATTGGGACCAGAGATACAGTACAGTGACTAGAAGGCTGGCTGACCTTGCACTCAGCCGACTCAGGTTTAATCCCATATGGTCCCCTGAAATGATCTCTGAGCACAGAGCCAGGAGTAAGCCCTGAGCACTGACAGATATGTCACAAAAAAATAAAATTATAGTTCACCCATATGAATATTACAACCAATGTTAAGCAGAATAATACATTGGGATTAATTCATTAAAACATTTAAGAAACTGGATGGAGAAACCAAAGGTAGGAAAGAAACCAGTTTGAACTGATCAAAGTTCTACTAACAAGGCTACCATCCTTCCAATTTCCCACCAAGACTCCTTCATTTGGAAACTCTTTTCTAATGTGAAGGTGGTGGACATGGACCCTCTCTTTCTGAGTTCACCTTCTTCCATTGTAAAAATAATCATATGTACTATTTCAGTAAACAGATTGTTTTAAATGTTTTTTCAACAATGAGAGCAATTAAGGGAGAGGCATGAAAATACATAATCAGTTGCTCTAAATATATTTGCAATTTTGATCCAAGACACCTAATCAGGAGACCAGATTTGACCCAGGTTTGACACCTGCCACCATTGGCTTAGTTTAGTTTAAACCACATTAAAATTCATTTTTAAAAAAGATACGTGATCAACAGGACTATAACTATTCAAAATCAGCAATGACCTTGAACTTTTTATTATAATCTTATTTCATCTGTTTAAAATACCAAAGCACAAAAAGAATAAATTGCACTCAGTCATGTCTCCAGTATATGGTAGAAACTATAACAATTAAAAATTGATCAATAGAGCACCATATTCTTAATGCATATGCTAAAGCTATTTGCAGTGAGAATAATATTGCTCATACAACAGAGCTTTTGTTGTGCTCAAGTGAGTTAATTAGTGTAGGGTTTATAAGACTGTACTGCTCATGGGAAAGTCTGAATGTACATTAGAGCCAATGTGGAGATGCTGGTGATGATGATAAAAATTATGACAGTTATGAGAGATGATGTGTCACAATGGAAATCCCCCTATTCATATGCTATGTCAAAATACTTGATGCTAATGTGTGTATGGATAGTAAATTGTTTGGTGGTTATAAATTCCTTCCAGGCCAGCACGCCTGCAGTCTTGCATTACTCACTCTCTCATCTAGCGGGGATTCTCTTTTTGACCAGCTAAACGTGATGGAGCAGATACCATGTGATATTCTGAAGTCTAAGCCCCAAGAAGAAAAGAAGGAGGATGAGGACGAGGAGGAGGAGGAGAAGGAGAGGAAGAAGGAAGAGGAAGAAGAGGAGAAGAAGGAGGATAAGATGAAGGAGAAGGAGAAGACAACAAAGAAGATGATGATGAAAAAGACAACGACGATGATAAAGAAGTCAACGACAAAGAAGAAGACAAAGACGACGATGAGGGAGAAGGAGAAGGAGGAGGAGGAGAAGGAAAATGAGAAGAAGAAGGAGGAGGAGGAGGAGAAGAAGAAAGAGAAGGAGGAGGAGGAGGAGAAGAAGAAGAAAATTCAAGGATCTTGGGCCATGGTACTTGCCTTGTACATGTACATGGTACTTGCCTTGTACATGACCAACTCAAGTTCAATCCCCAGAACCCCATATGGTGTCCTGAGAACTATTAGGAGTGATCCTTGAGATCAGAACCAGGAGTAAACCCTGAGCATTACTGGATGTGGCCCCAACATTAAAAAAAAAAACCACTTAATTAATTAATTAAAAAATAAAGAAAGTAAATTTAATTCAGGCATCTTATTTTATGGATGTGTATTGGTTATCTCCTCTGTGCCTCAGCAATAATCTGTGGCACTGGGCCGAGTCTATAATTATAGCAGGAATTTAATTAATGAAGGCTCCACTGAATGAAACACTAGCAGGGAAACAGCCTCTACTTGCGATGAAATAAATAAAATATTTCCCAAGCTGTTCACTAAAAGATTTATGAATCCTCGCAGAAGCTCTGAATCTGGCTCAGGCTGGCTGCAGCTCTCGAGGAGGGCAGCTAGGAGCTCTGCTCTCTTCCCGGTCTTGAGCAGGATGGCCGAGGGGCCACACATCCACCTCCCACCTCTCTTCCTTTTGTCAGGCAGAGGCTTTTCTCTTTGCTCCATGTTGCTGTTTGTTTTGAAATTTAACTGGATTGGACAAATCTAATGACTGATAAAAATTAGCAGGGTATAGGTGGATTTAGGAAGCCATGACATGGTGTCCTACTGTTTCCTTAACACAGAGACTGGATCGCATGGCTTCCATCAGCCTCGACCGTGTCCAGAGGAGGAACACCTAACCAAAGCCCCTTTCCTGTATCTTCAACCTTTAGTTCTTCTTCTTCTTCCCTTTCCTCTGGGTTCCCTCTTCACCCCATCTTTATGCTTAATTTGAAAACAGTAAGTGAAAAGGATAGGATTTGGAGAGGGCTCCAGCAAATTCCCTTGGAATTCTAAAGGACCTAAGAGCTAATTGCTTCATCTAGCCCTTGGACCACACTCATTCCTCTTACTTGTTCCAGCCTCTTCATAGACCCCCAAAGAGGGTGGCCATGAATAAAAAGAGAGAATATATAGTAGGGTTTGTTCTTCTTCTCCAGTATCCTGATACCATTGAATACTGTTATGGAGAGGTGGAAAGAGTCAACATATCAGGAATTTGGAGAAAACCAATTTGGAAGAGAGATTATCCTGGTACTGTAATTGATACCAAAGGATAGGATAGGATAGGATAGGATAGGATAGGATAGGATAGGATAGGATAGGATAGGATAGGATAGGATAGGATAGGATAGGATAGGATAGGATAGGATAGGATAGGATAGGATAGGATAGGATAGGATAGGATAGGATAGGGTAAGGTAGGGTAGGGTAGGGTAGGGTAGGGTAGGGTAGGGTAGGGTAGGGTAGGGTAGGGTAGGACAGGATAGGATAGGGTAGGGTAGAGTAATGTAGGATTGGTTAGGGTAGGATAGACTAGGATGAGAAAACAGCTTGGGAATACAAACAGCTCAACAATCCCTGAACATAAACTGGCCTATAAACCTCATAGCGTTACATGAACACCAGGAGGTAATTAAACACTGAAAACAGATTTTTGTTTTCATGGAAAACTATACATTGTCTAAAGGAGTCTTCCCTGGGTTACAAGAGGAAGATTCTTCAAGATCACACCAATGAATCCCTGAGAACATAGAAACTAAACCCTATGTGTACTATGTTTTTTCAAGAGTCAGACTTTTGATTCAAAATAGAAAGTAGAGGCTCAAGTGCTGTCCTTGATGCTGGGCCTCCGCCTAGTTCTATACCTAATCTAATTGCCAGCTTCAACCTCTCTCAAAACTGCCATCAGAACACTTACCAATCTGAAGTTCCGAGACTGAATCATCTGCATAAAAAGCACGACCCTGTTTCAGAGGGTAGGTGGCTCCAGAGGGAAAGGAAGATTATGTCTTTCCTTTAACTATTCATGCTGCCCAACCCTCACTCCAACACCCCCCCCCCACCCCTTTAGTAGGAGCCTTTGAAAAGATGGCCTACTTGCTAGACCAGATGCTGCCCAGTTGATGAAGCATTTAATAAAGCCAATCAGATCTCTAATTTTAGGAACTTTGGCTTTGTTTAAACAGTATGATCAAGTTCAATTTATAAATTAGGTACACTAAGAAATTAAGAGTAACGGACCACAAATTAGAACAACATACAGCAATTGAAGTCATGTGAATGGGATCTCTCTCACTCAAAATTCTTTATTATCTGTACAATTTTCTGACCAGGGTTGACATCAGCTAATGAAATCTTACAGAAGGAACCCTCAAACCAGGGAGAAGCTATCTGATGGTATGACAGTTTTCATAGCTCTACGAATTGAAAATACGCAAGAGCTAAGCAAAATGATTCTTGGCTGTAGACAGGAAATTCTCTACTCTCCTGAGCGTTTCTATGCCTTCCCTTTCCTCATGCACACGGAGGGCCTCGGCACATCCAGGATAATATTCCTGCATTCCATAGGTCAGTGCATTTATTATCACCTTTCTATTGGACTCGTCCTAATGAAACCAGCCAAAGATCAATATTGGACAAGGACAATTGTCCTTGTCCCAAAGTCTAAAGATAAAGGACATGAATGCTCAGTCTATCCTCCCGGCTGAAACCTAATTTTTGCTTTCTTTACCTTTACCTTTACCCCTGTGTATCTCAGGGGCCCAGCACATAAATGCACAGGAAATGGAATCCATTTGGCCTCTCCCTGATCTGCCACCCATCTTGTCCTTCCCCTCTTAAAATCCCTTCTTGTGACCTGTAGGCAAGGTTTTTTTCCTTGCTTTGAAAACAAGAGCTTTGCCATTTTCCACCCTGTCAGCTTGTTGCCAATAAAGCTTTTCCTCCATCCATCACTGTGTCTCTTATCTGATTGTCCCTGGAAGCCGACCTTAGTGGTCACAATTTGGTGTGCTAGCCAAGAGTGGAATCTACTGCAGCAAGCCAACCTTTGGTCAGGAAGCTTTGGCTGACGGGGCTCTCTTTGCCCTGGGCACTGTCCCTTGCCTCTCCCATCCCACACCTAGCCGGGGGCGGGGGGAGGGGGAGGAAGTTTATCAACCTGCTGTACATAGCTACTTCTGTGTGCATAAATGGAGAAAGTCACCATGGACACACTCCCAAGAAATGTCCTTCCCCTCTTTCTGGACCCCATTTCTCTGAGGACTTGCGGCCATTCTTCCAGCACTGTCTAGAAGGTGAGGATCTCTGTGGACTTCAGCCCCGTCTATGAGCTGATTCATCAGTCTGTGCGTGACCACTTACGTGTCTTCTGTTATTTCTCAGAAAAATAGTGTGCTGAGAAGGATATTCTGACAGAAAAGACATTTGCCCACCTGTGAGAACTCTGGCAGATTCTAGCTCAGATTGTAGCTTAAATGGGAGTTATCATGTTCGGATTTGGTGAAATTAGTAAATGAACAGGACAAGCTGACTCACTGATGAGGACCACAGCATTGTGTAAATAAGGTTGGAACCCTACGGGTCCCTCAACCAGACAGGTTTAAGCCGTCATACCACCTCCGTGACTATGACATACCTTTGGCAGAGGTCAGCTAGGAGTTTGATTCATGGGCCATGGTGGTTACATAAACATTTTGTTACATGCTTTGGTTTCTAGCTTTCTCTGTGAATCTGAGCGCTTACATCATTACTTTTATGTTTGTCTCTCTCTCTTTTTTAATTTATTTTTTAATTGAGTCACCGTGAGAACAGGTACAGGGCTTTTAGGATCGAGTCTCAATCATACTATGCTCAAACACCCATCCCTTCACCAGTGCACATGTTCCACCACCAAAAACCCCAGCATACCCTCCCTCCCACTCCCCCCTGCCTGTGTGGCAGATGATTTTCACTTTAATCTTTCCTTACTTTGATTACATTCAATTTTCGACAGGAAATTCACTATCATTATTTGGAGTTTTTCCTCCAACAGTCAGACCTGTCGGAATGGCATCATTAGATTGCATGTCTTCTATTGTTGGTAACAAAGAGCATATGATGTTGCTCTTTCTCAGTCGAGAAAGCGGCCACCCACTTTTGGAATTCTGGTATTAAGTCCAGAGGTATTTCTGCCAGCAGTCGCTGCATTCTGAGATTGGTTTTTGTGGCGCTGGGATCATGGCTGTTCAGGAGTGGAGGAGCTGTTCCTGGGTGACTGTTTGGGGTCTTATTTGGGCAGGAGGCAGGGCCGGTTCTGCCTCCCCCATCGCAAGATTCCCCATGCATCCCATCCCATCACTGCAAACTCCTACCTCTCTGTCCAATTGGTTCTGAATGATGGCGGTCGCCATGCTGTCTGGGGGGGAAAAGGCCAAGGGACAGAAACCCTTCCCTTCCCGAGGCTGCACAGGGCCGTAGCTTAGTTTAGAGTCCAGGAGTATATTTGCCAGCAGCCGCTGCATTCTGAGATTGGTTTCTGTTCCTCTGAGATAATGGACGCTCAGGGGTGGCGGAGCCATTCCTGAGCATATTTTGTGTATATCAGGAAAGTTCGTGCGGCTGCTTATGTGGCCGAGTGGTTTGGAGATGTCCCAGTCCTGCATACCAGAGCCATGTTAGTAGAAGCTCAGTGTCACCGGGGCTCCATCTGGAGAAAGCGTGCTGGCTGTACCTTCTCCGTCTGACACGCCGCTATTGTTGGCCCGGTCTGGGGTCCGGAGCATTCTCCAGCTTGCGACTCCTGCCTGAAAGGCCCGGATTCTTCACTTATGTTTATCTCTTAATTGTATGTGTTCTGAGATCTAGTTCTTCTTTTCTATTGTTAAATTAGAAGGAAAAGCAAAAGTTGCAAACACCAGTAGATCTAAAAGTCTCTCTAGGCTCTAAGAGACCCAAGACTTATCTAAAACTATTACTATAATGATTCTTCTTGTCTTATGGTGAGTGAACATTGAATATTTTGAATAATAATTTTTAAGTCTATTGATTTGTTGGATCAAAATTAAGTTGAAATATTCCTAATTTGGTTTTGGAACCTAGGGGGGAAAATGGAGATTTCATATCAAGAAAAGATTAAGTGGATTTTACTGGGTAAAAAAAAAAAAACAGGCAGATAGACTCGATGGAATGAGTATGTGCTTTGCATGGAGGAATCCTGGGTTCAATCTCCAGCACCACATGGCCCCCTAAGCAATCCTGAAAACAATCCTGAGCACCATGGGTGTGGAGAGGATCAGAAACTATAATAACAACAACAACCAAAGAGATAATGTAACAATATTGTTCGTGTGGCTTGGAAGGAAGCAAGGGAGGTACCTAAGATAGGAGTGCTGGGGCCATAGTGAAAGAAAGTACGTATAGTACAGATGGTAGGGCGTTTGCCCTGTACATGACCAACACCGGTTCAATCCCCAGCATCTCCTATGGTCCCCTGAGCACCACCAGGAGTGACTGTTGTGTGCAGAGCCAGGACTAACTCCTGAGCATCATCAGGTGTGACCCCGACAAACAAACAACGGAGATAGGAGTGCGTCCACCTCTCTGCACCACCCACCCGCATCACCAACGCTCTGGGAAATGGCTGAGTGGGTCAGGACTGGCAGAGTCTGCCGTGGGCACCTACCCAGCAGACCCATCCCACCAGCCCCACGAGGCAGCAGCTTAGCTGTGCCTTGCCCAGCTTGGGAGATGATCCCGGCCACCTGCTTACTTGGGCAGCCCTGGACTCCAACTGGAGCCAGAAATTGCTCTTTGCGGGGCAGGAAAGTCAGTCCTTTCCTCAGCACACGCATTCTGGGTCCATTGCCTTTCCCTCAAAGAAAAGTATTTCAGGAGGAGGTAAAATAGTGAAGCAAGATGGGTTTTACTAAAACTTGGTAAGATGTGATGGGAGAAAAGGTGAGGGAGTATGTGTTTAAGAGAGAACATGGGCTTCTCCCAAGCGGGAAGACTGAGCAAAGAGACATAGAAGCAGGCACGCAGGATACATGTATCCAAAGAGACCATGAACTTGAAGAGCAAACCCCACTGGCTTTGGAAGGGGTTTTATGTCATTCTTCCAAAGGATCCCTTATGTCACCCCTCCCCCGCCCCGACTTACGGGAAAGCCTTGCACTGTTGACGGTCTTTTCACAGTTTCAGCCCTTGCACTGTGAATGTTTCTTTTATAATTTCCTAGACTCTTTTGTAGCTTCTTCTCTGAGGAGTCCTCCCTTCTCTAGGTGCAGTTTTCAATTTCTCCTCTCCAGAGAACTCAGGATTTGTGTTTCAAAGCGTCTGGTCTTCATGCCCTCGAGTTACCTCTGAACTAGGCAATGTCTTCTTAAGTTTTAAGCTGGTAGGACTCTTGCCTTGCTCAAGGCTGACCCTGGGACAATCTTAGCAACACCTATATGGGCACTGCCAGGAGTGACCCCTGAGTGCAGAGCCACAAGTAAGTCCTAAGCACTTCTAGGTAGCTTTGTAGTACTGTCATCCTGTTGTTCATTGATTTGCTTGAGCAGGCAACAGTAATGTCTCCATTGTGAGACTTGTTATTACTGTTTTTGGCATATCAAATACGGCATGGGTAGCTTGCCAGGCTCTGCCATGAGGCGGGATACTCTCGGTAGCTTGCCGGTTTCTCTGAGAGGGATGAAGGAATCAAACCCAGATCGGCCACGTGCAAGGCAAACACCTTACCCACTGTGCTATCACTCCAGCCCACTGCTAGGTATGGCCCCAAAACTAAAAAAATAACACCCCCCAAGAAGCCTCCTACTCATTTACCTTCAACAATATCATGCCCAACAGAGGAATATTTTCAGGCCTAATATTGCATCTTTACAAAAATTATGACTCCCAAGGATTACTTGAGTTTCAAAAATTGTGCTAAGTTTAAAACTGCAGACCTAAGGAGGGAAATTAATGGAGTGGTCTGACTAGGACCCAGGAACTCCAGAAAGGAAGACAAGAGTTCTGTGTACCTGAGATCTGTCATTAGTGACCTTCATGCAAAGTAAATTAGGACAGAGATTAAAGCCTTGTCTTGTTTTGATGAGAACTGGGTTTGATACCTCGATCTCAAAAAATGTTTATCAAGTTTTATTATATAGGTAAAGATCCAGGTTCTGTTAGGAATTAAACTCTCTCCCTTTTTAAAAAAATTTTTTTAATTAGTTTTTGGGCAACATCTGAAAGTGCTCAGGGCTTACTCCTGGTTCTATGCTCAGAGATCACTCCGGCAGCGCTTGGGGGACCATTGCCCGGCATCTAACTTAGGTCAGCCCTGTGCAAGGTAAGTGCCCTACCTGCTGCACTATCTCTCTGGCCAAGAATTAAATTGTCTTTGTCTTACAAGTGAAGCTACAATTTCACAAACTTTAGAGATAAACCTCCAAAATACATAGTACAAGACTAACAAAATTAAATCAAAGAGTTTTAAAAAATATTTTATTAATAAACATTGGCAGTTCAAATAGTCTCTTTATTGGTATCTGAAGTTTTAGTGAAAACTAAGATTTATTTTCATATCTAAATGTATGTATGTCTCTCCCATTTCATTTAACTTCTAGATGAAATTATTGAACTGTCTGAATGCAAATGCTTTTAGTCTAAGATAATTTTGGTTATCTTAGACTAATAAAACTGGTTTAGTTTTTAAACATACAAGTCTCTAAAGTCACAAAATTAGATGCAAAATTTTATTCTACTGGCATTTATTAATCAGAATTAGCTAGAGTTTTCTGAAAAAGAAAAGTAACTGAATTAGTCTTAGAAGGTGTTTGACTTCTAAGTCAAACAGTGCAGCACTGTAGCACTGTTGTCCCGTTGTTCATCGATTTGCTCGAACGAGCACCAGTAACGTCTCCATTGTGAGACTTGTTACTGTTTTTGGCATATCAGATATGCCACAGGTAGCTTGCCAGGCTGTGTCATGTGGGTGGGATACTCTCGGTAGCTTGCCGGGCTCTCCGAGAAGGACGGAGGAATCAATCCAGGACGACTACCTGCAAGGCAAATTGCTGTGCTATTACTCCAGCCTTTTTTTTTTTTTTTTGACTAGTTCAGAGACAAAATGTAGTTGCTTGCATGCATTTCCAAGTCAGGTGAACTTGCCTTTGGAAGGTAAATGTTAAGCCACGTGAAAGAAATCCTTAGGAGCACTTCATCTCTAAGGTTTTTGGCAACACATTCTTAGAGCTGCTTAATGAGTAAAGAAAGGATTATTTCGAGCAAGGGAATGATTCTAAATTATTTCTCCACCTCTGATAAAGCCAAAGCCTGTAATACTGAGTCTCAGTGAAAGTCTAGAACGGCGTTTCTCAACCTTCTTTCAACGGTGGCCCTTCTGACCTTCCCTTCCCATGTCTACCTCTCCTGCTGCTCGGGCTCCTGGTCTTGTGCGATGGCCCCCTTTGTCTGAGTTGCTTCAACTGTTCCCCCATATGAATATGCTGGGTTCCTGGAGGGAGGCCATATGACCCCCAGTTGAGAAATGCTGGTCTATAGGACTAGTTTGAAGATGTATCTTATTTTATTTTTCACGTCTCTTGGGTAAATCAAGTTGTGCTATGTTTAACAATAAATTTATTGGATACTCTTAAAATCAGGGGTTTAAGTCTACAGATTTTTTTGTTTTGGTTTGTTTTTTTCTTTGTTTGTTTGTTTGGTTTTTGTATTTTGGTTTTTGGGTTTTTGTTTGTTTGTTTGTTTGTTTGCTTTGGGGGGTAAAACTCAGCATGCTCATGACTTACTCTTGGCTCTGCACTCAGGAATTACTCTAGGCACTGCTTGGGGACCGTATAGGATGCTGGGGATTGAACCTGGATGGGTCACATGCAAGGCAAATGCCCTACCTGCTGTACTATCCTCAGGCCCTTCTACAGCATTGTAAGTATGAGAGAACCACCAACATAGGGCAAAATATAAATGTAAAAAGAATGTATAAAAGTTTTGACAGTTGTGTTTTAAAGAAGAAATTTTGTTCAAGCTGAATTGCAATATGATCTCAAAAGTAAATTTTAATATTTATGGTATAATTGGGTAAAGTAAAAATTTACCCGTTTGTTTAAAGTTTAACTTTCCTGTGACACTAAAAGGACAAAATGTATTATGAGACTATGGTGAGATTAAAAAAAAAAACTATGAATTGTTTAATTTGTCTAGCAAATAAAAATAGGTTTATTAAAATTAATTTGTATTTCAAGTCTCTATACCATCAGACTTTAACAAAACCTAGTCTTTATTTTAGAGAAACTTTTAGTTGCAGTTTTGAAATATTTGCTTTTTTAAGGTGGGTAGCTGAATATGGGTAGCTGAATAAGTCTGATGGCTCTCTAATACATGTGAGACACAACTTTCCAAAAATCAAAATTCTAAGAAAAAAAAATCGTAGTTGGTTAACACATTGGTATCAACACAAACTATCTGTGGCTCACGCTCACATGCACACTAATGTCATATTAGACAGACTATCCCAACAGAGATGATTATTGTTGCCAGAATTTAAGTTACTGAAAACTAGTTTACAGAACTGAGTATACCAAGAGTAAGGGGTGCGGGGTACTTGAGTAGGGAGGTGGTTGGAAGGAGCCCCAGAGACAATGATAGAGGGAGGCAGACTCTGATGGAGGGAGGGAGTGGTGCTGGAAAACTATACACATGAAACCCTATCATTGGCAGTATTGGGAATCCTGGTGCTGAAAAAGAATGGAAAATAAAACGTTCACATTGCACTTCAGATCAGCACCAAGCAGAGACTATCAATGAGGCCACCACCTGGTGAGACGCATCAGCACGTCAGAAAAAGCAAATCAGGAAAGGCCTAAGGCCTATCAGAGAAATCATTTTCTCCCCTTCTGCGAAGAGAGATACTGATAAATCAGGCCTATTTGTTATGCTAAGCCTTCATGGAAAGCATTGCCACAGAACAAGAAATGTTCGACCTTCTTAACGTATCTGTCAATTACAATGTGGGTATTGTAAAATTATTTGGAAATTCTGAAGAGAGTTCTGGTTACATCTGGGTATTTGGGGATGTTGTTGGTCACATTTGCCGGTTGGCTTAAGATCTTTAATTCTAAAACCTTTTGTCATTTGTAGAATTATTCTAAATGCAGTATTCAGAGAAATCTGTAGGGGGAAGATCTTTGACAGACACACTAGAATACAGATTTGTCATGGAACTGAAATTAAAATGGTAGGGTTATAGAAAAACTGGACATTTCAAATTTTTCAGGAGATTAAGATTTTCCATATGGGACTGAAGAGACTATTGAGAATGAATAATATAAAATTCTATATAATTTTATATAGAAACCTTGGAAATTGTATTTTATAATCGGTAAAACCGAAACATTTTCATTTATTTATTTATTTTTATTGTTTTATTGAATTGCCATGTGGAAAGTTACAAAGCTTTCAGGCTTAAAAAACTGAAACATTTTCTTTCTCCTCTTCTTGACACCTTTAGAATTTTTAAAAAATACTTCATGTTGATCTTAGCCAAAAGGCTGAGAAGCGCTAGCACAGCGGATAGGGCATTTGCCTTGCACGAGGCCGACCCGGGTTTGATTCCTCCATCCCTCTCGGAGAGCCCTGCAAGCTACTGAGAGTATCCCACCCACACAGAGCGGAGCCTGGCAAGCTACTCATGGCATATTCAACATGCCAGAAACAGTAACGAGTCTCCCACTGGAGACGTTACTGGTGCCCGCTCAAGCAAATCAATGAACAAGGGGATGACAGTGCCACTTCATGGTCGGCCAGAGCAATAGTACAGTGGGGGGAGCGTTTGCCTTGCATGCAGCCGACCTGGCTTTGATCCTCCATAGGATCCTCAAGTACCACTAGGAGTAATTCCAGAGCAGCACAGAGCACAGAACTCCTGAGTATCCCTGGCAGCAACCCAAAAAGAAAAAAAAAAAAAAGATGCCTTTACATAAAGATAGAAAGTGACCTCTTCTATATAATGATGATTTGGAAGCTGATTGTTTTACTAAGATTTTGGAATATCAAAGGCAACACTGCTTTAGAAATTAAGATGAACTTTAACAAGAGGAACAGTTGAATGTCTTGTTTACCCTGCTAGTGGGGCGACAAGTTGTCCCTTGAGTTCTGAAGCCTCAAGGATTGAGATATTAACCCCCAAACACAAGTGTTTTAGTTGCATTTTGATGGCTCGTAAAGTTTTCTTATAACCCCCTGAATACTTTCCACATTAGCTCAAATTAAACCCACAGTTGTCCTACAATTTGGGCCTTATACAAAATTGTAGATATAAACCTAATGGAGGGCAGAAATGAATCCAGAGCAGGCCGCTCCGCCATGCTACCTAGGATGTGGCAGAGTCTCGGGCTGAAAAATATATCAATATCTTGTGGCAATCTCTAACCAGATAGGATGCACCACCTGGTCTTCAAAACCTAGAAAGATTCCCAAGGGTTAAACAAACTAAACTAAGAGTGGCCTGAGGTCTGTAGTTAATAAAAGATGCTCTCAGGAGAAGGCCTCTAACTTTAATGTGGTTCTTCATCTAAAATTGCAGATTAAAGGAATCTGTGTAATTCATTCATGCTATGCCAAAAACAGTAACAATAAGTCTCTCAGTGAGAGACGTTACTGGTGCCCGCTCGAACAAATCGATGAGCAACGGGATGCTACCAATGCTTATGCAAAACTAACTGACCACAGTTATTAAAGGAAAACAATCTGTTGATGTAACCATTTAGCAGACTTGCAGTGAAGGTTTCCACTTTGAGGAAATCAGATTCTTGCTCTCAATCTTTTTTTTTTTTTTAATTTCTGGTTTATAAACTGGAATACATCTTGAATTTTTCTAATATCCAATTTTGAGTTTCAGAGCTAGCATTTCCCATATTTCTTAGTTGACTTGCATTGATCAACAATGCAGACAGTTCACTTCTAAAGATTATGTAAGTTGGAAACACAAAGCTTGATCTAGAGTGGAAAGACAGTATCAAAGTGATTGCGCTGTTCCTCTGGATGCTGGAGCCATCAGAGACTCTTTAAAGTCAGTAAAACCGGCATCTGAAGAATCCTTTACTGAGATGTAGAAACTGTAGTTCTTGAAACTTAAGTGAATTTAAATTTCCAGTTCATTTCCGTTTTAACTGACTTCTCTTCTGTCAAGGATTCAGACACCACTGGAATGGACTGACTTATCCCAAAGACTGAGGGTCTGATTTTATGAGATCATTGGACAGAATAAATCCTGAGTCACTAAACTTCCCAAGGAGTTCCAAAGATGGGATTGCAAAGCAACCAAACTGTCTCCCGCCAAAAGGTCTTGTGTGATGGTTCCTTACTCAAGAGGGTCCCTGAGGGAGTACCTAGTTTACCTTGTGTGATGGTTCCATACTCAAGAGGGGCCCTGAGGGAGTACCTAGTTTACCTTGTGTGATGGTTCCTTCCTCAGGAGGGGCCCTGAGGAAGTACCTAGTTTACCTTGTGTCATGGTTCCTTCCTCAGGAGGGGCCCTGAGGGAGTACCTGGTTTACCTTAGTGGGCTATTTTTCCTGTCAGTTCAGCTTTACTTTACCCTTCCCCACATACCTCCTCCTACCCTTCAATAGTTTTTTTGTTCACCAAGAAATGGCCAGTTCTGACTCAGCATCTGTGAGTTTCATAAGAAAATGTGGGCACATGGGTCTCCAGCATCCTGTGGCCAAGAAACATTCCCCTGACCAGCCTATGGCGATGGATGGGCGAAGGACCAGGGGAACAGAGAAACAGGGCCCCAGGCTGGTTGGTAGAAGGTTTATTTCTCTCTCTTCCACAGCGTAGTCCGATCTCTCCCCTTACAGCTCAATTGTTGTCATAGTTTTGGTCATAGTCCCCATCATCATAGTTCCCTCATCCTCATCCTCCCAGTCCTTCCCGTAGTTCTCATCATCATCGTCTCCTCATACTCCTCCTCCTCTTTGTCCTTTCAGCACAGTTATATAGAAATCATGAAGGATGGGGGGACACAAGGTGGGGTTGAACATTGTCATAACGACCAACCGAGGCAAAGCCACTCCTTCAAGAGAAATTCTAGGAGATTGACTCAAGGACACGATCTCAGCTGAGGGTTTGGCACTCTAGATACTAGGAGATCTGCTCAAGGGTGAGATTCCATCCAGGGTGTATTGCTTTCTCCTTTCCTTAGCTAGTAATTCACTTAAACAATCTCAGTAAATTTACTTCTTGTAATATTTTCAGCCATTTTTTCTGAACACAGTAAGAGATACATTTAAGCTTAAAGGTTGGCTCTTCCTGGGGACATTCTAGACAATATAGTCCTCAGGCCAGGTTAGTCTTTCCTAACCCCAACAGGATTCTTATTTAGTTACTTCTTTGTCAAGACAGAGTGTGTTCCACGACCGTGCTCTTAACTTATGGTGCTTAGCTTGTCCCTTCCCAATGCCAGCATAGCTTATAGCTTACCCTTGGTCCATCCTTGTCCCTCACTGGGACCCTCCCCTTGAGGGTGTAAGGAGCTAAGGGCAACTGAGGCCTAAGTCAAGTAAACATGGTGGATGCCCAGGAGTAAATATTATCTGGAGTCATTAACTCCCATGTTACAAAAGCATGGCATCAACTGTCTTCCTAGGTCTATACAAAAAGGACTTTGCTAAACCATGCAAGTGACATAAAGGAAACAAAAAAAAGTAATATAGGATTATTATTGCTTGATGGAATTGGCTGTGCCTCAGGAGCACTGTTGTAGGAGTAACTCAGTAAACCGAAGCTCCCTGCAGGAGGAGCAAGGATAACCCAATGTTATCCAACAAGCCCCTTTTTCCTTTTGATCAACTTCCAGTGAGAACTAAAACAGTGCGCATAAAGGAAAACAGCTTTCCTCAAGAATCCTGAGGGAAAGAGACAATCAGTGGTTGTTTCAGCAGCCAACTTTGACTCCATGCACTCACTCCCCTGGATATGGAAGGAAGAACAGGTGAAAAACAGGAACGAAGAGATCGGTATTGGACAAGGACAAGTCTCCATGCCCCCAAATCCAAAGGCCCTTTTTCTTCGGTTCACCCTTCTCCCAAAACAACCAAGCCTTACTTCCTTTAGGTTTACAGATGAGGCCATGTGACAAGAAAGGATTGTACTGTTCGTTCTGTCTCTCGTTGGTCTGCAGTCCACTCCCTTGTCTTTCCTCTGTAAAGCTCCCCTTCTGTGACTGCCCAGACAAGGTGGCTGCTCTAAGGACAGGAGGTCACCATCTTTCAACTTGCTGGCTTGTTGGTCTTTCTCGACTCATCACCATGTCTCTTGTTCGATTGGCCGGAAAGGAGAGTAGAGCCAAGAGCTTCAGTCACAGTGACAACTTCCCAGTGTGGGTGACAATTTTCACACTCCCACTATTCAATTGCTAGTGAAGGAGCAATGCACTAGCATATGCTCCTTTTCTATCTATGTGAGATTTGTGTTTCCACACCTTTTTGGAAATGGTTAGGATTCCAGTTCACCAACCTGCCCGGTGATCCAGCCCAAACTTCCAAAGCTGGTGAGAAGGAAATTGTCCTAGAGCACCTCACCCCCTCTGTGACATTAGCATAGTAATGAGGCTTCATTCCGGGCCTTTTCTCTCCTTCCCCCAGGACTCCTTAGAGGTAAAACCTCATTACCCCAGGGAGGAGGGTTTAATTCACTTCTAAGTGACTGGACCTCAAACTGGGTTTCCAGCCTCAATCCCCGCGTGGCAAGACTCATTTGCAAGTAAATAAAATGCAACCGTTCTTTCCTAACAGTCCTTAATGTCTCTGACAATAAGGGCTACTGCAAAATTTTCATAACAAAAGGTCCTATAAATGCTAAGTAAAGCACATCAAAATAAAAATCTAAACCTTCTCCTAGAATATATAAATTCCCAATTCCTCTTCTTTCCTGTTTGCCCTCTCTCAGTTGGAAGGCATAATATTCCTTCTTATTCTTCAAAATTAATTTGGAGACTAGGGATGCAGGTGCAATGAATCACTTGCCTAGCATGTGTGAGAAACTAGCTTCAAAAGAAGGAAGAGGAAGAGGGGGAAGAGAAAAAGAGAGAGGATGGAAGGAAGGAGGGAGGGAGGGAAGGAGGGAGGGAGGGAGAAAGGGGGGAAGAAAAAAGGAGAAACAAAGGAAGGAAGGAAGGAAGGAAGGAAGGAAGGAAGGAAGGAAGGAAGGAAGGAAGGAAGGAAGGAAGGAAGGAAGGAAGGAAGGAAGGAAGGAGGGAAGGAAGAAAGGAAGGAAGGAAGGAAGGAAGAGAAAAAGAGGGAAAGAGAGAAAGAGGGAAAGAAAGATCATTGATTCTAAATTCCTCCTTTTTTTTTTCTTCACTACACTCTGACCCTTTGATAGTGGTAGTATCACTGTATCACTGTCATCCTGTAGTTCAGTGATTTGCTTGAGCGGGCGCCGGTAACATCTCCATTCATCCCTGTTGCATGCTAGTGTAGCCTGACGGCGTACTGGGGGCTCTTCCAGGATCAGAGGAATGAGGACCGTTATTACTGTTTTTGGCATATCGAGTACGCCACGGGTACCTTGCCGGGATCTGCTGTGAATGGTGGTAGCAAATAATTCAATTGCTTCAAGTAGTTGTCCTTTTTGGATCACACCTGGCTATGCAGAGGGGTTACTCCTGGCTCTGCACTCAGGAATTACTCCTGGCAGTGCTCAGGGGACCATATGGGATGCTGGGAATCGAACCTGGGTTGGTCACATGCAAGGCAAATGCCCTGCCTGCTGTGCTATGGCTCCAACCCCTCAAGTAGTTGTTCTTCATTTGTAATTTTAAACTATTTTTAATTTTACTTTAAAAAAGATATTTAACATATTGCACAATGCAATGTAACAGTACTATAGTTACATGCATATAATTAGGAACAAATGAATGTGTGAGGAATTGGCCCAGAACAGACCCATAGGAATTAGTTTAGTTTTCTCAAGATTCTTTTTACAGGAGCCCGCATTACAGAATAACTTGTTTTTCTGGCCCTGAGCAAGGAACTCGGATACAGGCGCCCCAGGTTGCAAGTCAGACCAGATAACCAGATGCCTCTTACATGCCTCCTACAAAACCCATGCCACTAGACCCATGACTGCCCTAAAACCCAGGATATTCCTGAACATTGACGCAAATGTTGATCTCTAAAACTATAGGCTAAGGAGTGATGTCCTTCTAAATGGATTGGTTAGGAAAACATGTATGTATATTTACAAATCTATTGGCTATGAAATGCGCGGGCTCTGCTGTAACAGCCAGTGAAGGCTTATATAAGATCTCCTTTGAAGAAGCTCAGGGTCTTGCCTAGCACACGAGACCTGCGTGTCACTGTGTGCCTGTGTACGACCCTGGCTAGCCAGCTTAATAAACTACCCTCTTGCTTATTGCATTCCTACGTGGTCCTTGTCTGTGGTCGGAGATCCAGAACCGGACCCTCACAAATGCATGTCAGGATAAGGATAGCTAGGTGGTCTCTCATCAGTGCAGGTGAGGCAGAGCCTGGGGTGGAGGGTCTCTGTGTTTGTTCGCAATTCCCAGGGTCTTCAATATTTTCAAGAAAGAAAATATTGAATAAAAAAGATGTTCAGACTCAGAGTTGGATAGTAGGAAGTTTACTGGGAAGTGGAAGAGAAAAGAGAAGGTGCTCCCCATGTGGGGAGGAACTTAGTGTAGGACTAAGTTAACTATGGGTCTTTTTGGTGAGATTTTGATGGGGAAACCGGATCTGTGTGTTAACAGAGAATGCAGGGAATCTACAGGGGGGGGGGGGGTCAGGCTGATTTGTCTTTCTGGTCACCTGCCTCGGGTATTGCTCATTATCTTGGTCTTGTGACTCCTAGTTCCGGGACAGAAGAATACAATCCTGGGGAACTCCAGGAATGCTCAAGATGGGGCCTTGGGGATGGGGTGTGTTCAGAGGATGGGGAGAAATGGAGCTGCTGGCGAGGGGAAACTGTGGGCTCCCCTCTTGCTGGCAAGGGGAAACTGAGGCTTCCTCTTTCATTAGGAACTCATGTTCCCGGAAAGCAGGCAGAATAAATGAATGGCCCACTAATTTGTGCTTTAAAAAGACACAAGGACCACCACCGTAAGACCCACCTGGATTCTTCAATGATTTAGGACCCATAAAACAAGATTTACACCAACCAGAGAGACTGAGGAAAACTAAAACAAACGTTATTCCCTAAGATGATTAGAACATATCAATTTTATCATTATTTGTTGATATAGTCAGAATTATTTTTCTCCAAATTCACAAATTTAAACTATAATCCGCAATAAGACTGTATTTGAAGCCGGGCCCTAGGGAAAAGTAATTAAGGTTAAATAAGTCTAGGAGGTCAAGGTTCAACTTCAAAGGGAATGGTTGGGGTGGACTGGAGTGATAGCACAGCGGGTAGGGCATTTGCCTTGCACGCCGCCGACCCGGGTTTGATTCCTCCGTCCTTCTTGGAGAACCTGGCAAGCTCCCTGTGGCATATTCAATATGCCAAAAATAGTAACAAGTCTCACAATGGAGATGTTACTGGTGCCCGCTCGAGCAAATCGGTGAGCAACGGGGACGACAGTGCTACGGCTCTCGGCCAACCTGGGTTTGATTTCCAGCATCCCATATTGTCCCTCAAGCATCGCCAGGAGTAATTCCTGAGTGCAGAGCCAGGAGTAACCCCCGAGCATTGCTGGGTGTGGCCCAAAAAGAGCAAAACAACAAAAAAATCAGGGTAGGCAATAGGAGATGCCAGTGTTCTCACTCCCCTTCCTCCTCTCCTCCAACGTGTGAGAAGACAGACAGAATAATTGCCCGAGTAGATGAAAACATCTGTCTGCTGAACTCATGCGGGTTCACTAGATGTCACCGTGGAGGAGGACCTGGTTTCCAAGAGAATTTCAAGCAATGATTTTCATAAGGGAGAAATTCGCTGAGTGAAGTCAGTAGTAGGGGAGGGAGATATTCGTAAGCTTCTAGCCA
Source organism: Sorex araneus (assembly GCF_027595985.1). Classification (NCBI taxonomy): domain Eukaryota; kingdom Metazoa; phylum Chordata; class Mammalia; order Eulipotyphla; family Soricidae; genus Sorex; species Sorex araneus. The sequence continues at coordinate 368,442,339 of NC_073303.1, forward strand.
CCTTAGAGTTATGGGGGGGCGGGCAGGGTGCAAATTTTACTAACAAAATGAAATATTCTGACAAGGAATGGGGGGCGCCGGCAATGCGTTCTTGGGACACAGTAAAACCAAGGTGGGAATTTGAAGATGCCCTGCCACCCCGTAGCCCTAAAAGCTGCTAAAAGCATTATTGCCAAACCCACTTTGGGAGCACTGGAACCAAAGTCTGACAATACTTTTGACGCGCACCAGCGCAGGTCCAGAGACGGCTGCCCCCACCCCACCCCCAGAAGCTGCAGCAGGAAGAAAGGCCAGACAAAGACTATCAGAGATCATCAGCTGCACTCCCAGCTCTCCCCCTTAGCAACCAGCCTAGCAACAGATTCTCACTTAGGTAGAAAGCTCCACGTGCAGGGCAGCTTGGGAGAAAACCTAGATAAACTAACTCAGACAAAGGAAGAGTGCACAGGTGTTGCCGGCCGGCCCTGCTGCACGAACCACGCTGCCAGGCACGTATTGCCCACAGCTCCCCTCTAGAGATGCGCAGCTCTCGCCAGCTGTGAAGCCCGCGGTCTGTCTTGAGCAGCATCTCTCTCTCTCTTCCTCTTTCTCTCTTCCTCTCTCCCTCTCTCTCTCTATCCTTCACTCCCTTCCTCCCTCTCCCCCTTCCTCTCTCTCCCTCTTTCCTTCTCTCTCTCCCTCTCTCTCCTTCCCTCCCTTCCTCCCTCTCCCTTCCTCCCTCTCCCTCTCCCTCTCCCTCTGTCTTTGTCTGTCTCTGTCTCTCTCTCCTTCCCTCCCTTCCTCCTTCTCCCTTCCTCCCTCTCCCTCTCCCTCTCCCTCTGTCTTTGTCTCTGTCTCTGTCTCTCTCTCCTTCCCTCCCTTCCTCCCTCTCCCTTCCTCCCTCTCCCTTCCTCCCTCTCCCTCTCCCTCTCCCTCTGTCTTTGTCTCTGTCTCTGTCTCTCTCTCCTTCCGTCCCTTCCTCCCTCTCCCTTCCTCCCTCTCCCTCTCCCTCTGTTTCTGTCTCTGTCTGTCTCTCCTTCCCTCCCTTCCTCCCTCTCCCTCTCTCTCTATCCTTCACTCCTTCACTCCTTTCCTCCCTTCCTCCCTCTCCCTCTCTCTCTCTATCCGTCACTCCTTCACTCCTTTCCTCCCTTCCTCCCTCTCCCTTCCTCCTTCTCTCTCTCCCTCTCCCTTTTTCTTTCCCTCTCCTCCTTCTCTCTCTCTGTGTCTCTCTCTGTCTCTGTCTTTCTCACTCCTTCCCTCCCTTCGTCCCTCTCCATGCTCAAAATCTCCAAATGAAAACTGATTTTTCTTCACTATCTTGTATCCTACAATTCTTTTCTGTGAGGGCAAGATGATGGACCCAGAGCCTGTGCGTGGTCTAAGAGTGACTCTCCTCCCCCGCAAAGAGCAATTCCTCTTGCACGATCTTCCTGGGTGACAAAGGTAGGAAGAAAGCAACAGATTTCCTTCTCCAGGCTGGCTCATCTCTCCTCTCCTTTCATAGAAGCATTCAGGGAACCCCCCACACACACCTGCAACAAAAAGACAGATTCACAACAGTGAACCAGGCAGAAGCTTATGTGCAAGTAAAAAAAATTTTGTTTTGGTTTTTTGAACATAGACATGAAGTATCCATTGGGATTACATTTTTAAACAAAAGAACAGAAAGTTTAGGGAAGTGACAAGACAAAGGAACAGGTTTTAAGTTTCTAGAGATACTAAATATTTTAGGAAGGCAAATACAGAGGGAAGCTAATGAATAGTAAGGAATAGGCATCAAAGTTTGCTACAGAAGTTCTTCCTGTATCATCTGGTCTGATGAGGTGCTAAGATGGTCTCTGATGATAACTTTTGACATCCTGACAAGAGGGAGGGACACCTCTGCACACCTATGTTCTGCATTCAGGCAAACAGGAGCGGAAAGAGAGCTTTCCTATCTACTTCTCATTTGCCTTCACTTAAAAATAATCCTGACATGAAAATGGCATATTTGGCTGGCCTATTCTGCTACTTTCCTGGGGGAAATCTTTCTGTCACCAAGAAAAATGTCAGGGGACACATTTCATCCTCCTACGGTTGAGCTCAAAGTGCAAGACACTCCTAATTTTATTTTAACAACGATACATTATTTCCAACCTGAATGATTTCTAACAACAAACTTTGAAAGTGGGGAGGTCAGGGCCATAGGGATTATATAGTCGGCCGAAAGGGGCTTGCCATGCATGCGGCCAACCCAAGTTCAATGTCCAGCTCCCCAAATGGACCCCTGAGCCATGCTGAGCTCAGGGCCAGCAGTTAGCTATGAGCGCTAGTAGGTGTATGCCTAAAAACAAATAATCAAGATTTTAAAAGTAGGAAGAGATCCTATAGTGGGTAAGGTACTAATCTTGCACACTTCTGATCTGGGTTTGATCTCTAGTACCACTAATGACCCCCTGAGCCTGCCAGGAAGGATCCCTGAGCACAGTTAGGTGTGGCCCTAAAATAATTACAACAGAATTTTAAGGTAGGGCTCTTGAAAGTGAAAGAGGAATCACCTGGTAAACACTAAGAAAATACAAAGAAATGAAAACCACACCATGCGTATTCTTTGATAAGTCTGAGGTGACTAATTCTAGGCGTCCTTCCAAGCTCTGTGTTTGGAGGGTCCCTTTCTGTGTAAAAATAAAAAGAAATGGCGCGGGCGAGGGAAGGGACGCCTCACCGCACCGAGCCAGGCACAGGGCCTAGGGCAGCAGCCGTCTCTCCCGCCACCCGAGTTCGGTAGCCTCCAGCCACTTCCCCCACCCCGGGGAGGTTGATGGCGAAGATGTGGCAGGCGAAGGAAGGAACGGAGCCATGATGGTTGGTCTCACTTGCAGTTTATTCCAGTCTTCCCTCTATACACTCTCCATCCTCTCTATCCTTTCCGCGCTCTATACACTTTCTGCTCCCTCACCTTCTCTCCAAACCCCTTTTATTGATCATGGCCCTTCCAAAGGGCGCAATACATTGACGTCACCAAAAGCACCAAAAGATCTTACAGGAAGAACATTGAGGCAACATAATTCTCTTGTATCTGCAGGCCTGCTAATCTAGGCCCCCGGAAAGAAGATACAAAAACAAAAGGGAAGCCTTCTTTGGGCTGAAAGCACTCGGATTTACATCCCAAAGACCAGGCTGGGCTGCAGCCTGGAATCTACAATGTCAAATCAAACCTGGCTAGCACCTTAGATCTGCGGGGTCAAAGATCAGCTAGGTTTCTGTGACAAAAGGTTTCTGTGACAAAACTCCAGAAGGCAGCTGGAAAAGGGGAAATATTCCAACACCTTTCCCTCGTCTTTCCGGGTCCTCCTTCTGGTATCCGCCATGGCTTCTAACCCCCTAAACTGTCTTTGCTTGCTCCTTTCTTGCTCAGATCTTTCGACCAGGGTCTTGCTGCACTATCCATGCTGACATCCCATTATATTAATGATTCCTTTGCTCCCGATGCAGGCCTGCAGCTCTGGTCTGTATTCAGATCGGGCGACTCTCATGCCTTCCAAGTAAGCAAAGCACCACTGATCGGGCCGTTAGAACAGCAGAAATGCGTTCCTGTCCATCCTGGAGGCTGGAAGTCTCACATCTAAGTGGCTGCCTCACTGTGTGCTGTCAGTTGACCCCTTTTCTTGGTTTATTACCCATATCTTTTGCTAGTTTGTTCATTTGGTTTTGCAGCCATGCTTGGTGGTGCTCAGGAATCACTCCTGATGGGACCATCTGAGGGGCCAGGGATTGAACTCGGATGGCCCAAGTGCCAGTCAAGTTACTACCCACTGTACTATCTCTCTGGCCCCTGTGGCCCATACTTCCTTGTTGCGTCCTCACATGGTAGTAGAGGCCAGAATGGGGTGAAGACAACTCTGGAGTCTCTTTTCTAAGGACACCCACTCACACGACTTAGGCACCTCCCAAGGCCTCACTTTCCTACCTTCAGGAGATTAACTGTCTCCACTGAGGATCACCCTAGGCAGTGCTCGGGGGACCATATGGCTGCTGAGGATCGACCCTGGGTCGGGCACACGGTAGGCAAGTGCCTGACCTGCTGTTTGATCTCTCCAATCTCAGGGAGTTAACTGTAGCACTGTCGTCCTGTTGTTCATCGATTTGCTCGAGTAGGCACCAGTAACGTCTCCATTGTGAGACTTGTTGTTACTGTTTTTGGCATATAGAATATGCCATGGGGAGCTTGCCAGGCTCTACTGTGCGAGCGGGATATACTCAGTAGCTTGCCAGGCTCTCCGAGAGGGACAGAGGAATCTAATCTGGGTCAGCCATATGCAAGGCAAACGCTCTAACACTCTACCCACTGTCTTTCACATATAAATTTTGAGGAGATGCAAAGCCTTTTTATGAACATCACAAATCCAATTAATGGAAAGTATCTGCAAGTCACTTAGGGACATGATGGGACTGTCCTGAGTTTGGACAGGGTTTGGGCTTCTGGAGGATAGAACTGGAAAAGGGCAGGGGACAGGAGAAGACAAGACCCAGATGTAAGCCACCTCCAAAACTAGTTTCTACTGCTGACCTCACTTGCATAGATATCTTGATTTCCTTTTTATCAGCCACCAATTCATAAATCTGGGCCTCCTATCTTACAGTCTTTTTTGATCCTAGAATTCACATTTCTAGGTCTTTGGATTAATTTTTCTTTATTTGCTCAAGAGGTACTTTATCCAATATAAAATATTAGGCCAGATGCAAGGAATTATACAGCCTAATCTTGTACAACTCTAGAGAGGCATTACTGTGAGCAAGTAAAACCTAAAATGAGAAACAGGGGCTGGATGTAAACAGTAAAGGACTTGTCTTGCATGTGTGAGGTCCAACATAAGGGGAGAGAGGGTGAGGGGGGTGGGGAAGGGAGGAGGAGAGAGAAAGAGGGAGGGAGGAAAGGAGGGAGTGAGTGAGGGAGGGAGGGTGGGAGGGAGAGAAGAAAAAGAAAGAAAGAAAGAAAGAAAGAAAGAAAGAAAGAAAGAAAGAAAGAAAGAAAGAAAGAAAGAAAGAAAGAAAGAAAGAAAGAAAGAAAGAAAGAAAGAAAGAAAGAAAGAAAGAAAGAAAGAAAGAAAGAAAGAAAGAAAGGAAGAAAGGAAGGAAGGGAGAAAGAAAGAGAGAGAGAAAGAAAGAGAGAGAGAAAGAAAGAGGAAGAAAAGGAAGGAAGGGAGGAAGGAAGGAGGGAGGGAGAAAGGGAGGGAGGGAGGGAGAAGGAGGAGGAAAGAAGGGAGGAAGGAAGGAAGGAAGGAAGGAAGGAAGGAAAGAAGGAAGGAAGGAAGGAAGGAAGGAAGGAAGGGAGGGAGGAAGGAAAGAAGGAAGGAAGGAAAGAAGGAAGGAAGGGAGGGAGGGAGGGAGGGAGGGAGAGAGCCAATAGTAAGCCAGAGAGAGTACAGGGTTTAAGTTACTTGCCTTGCATCTCTGAGCCTGGTTCAAGTCCTTGCACTGCACGTAATTCCCCAAGCACTGCCAGGGGTCACTCCTGAGCAGAGCCAGAAATATCCCCGAGCACCTATGGTGTGGCCTAATCCTCTGCTAAATAAAATAATAAAACAAAATGAAACAAAATAGCTGCTTTTCAGTCCCTCTTGGTGAGGGGTAGGGGGCGGGGGTGTCACACTAGCCACTCAACCATGCCACCATGGACTTCTTCTTTTTTTAAAATTTGGGACTGTGCAGCAAAACTTAGGGACTCCTTGTTCTGTGCTCGAGTGAACCCCACCAGTGTTTGAGTAACACCACGCGGTACTTGGATTTGAACCAGCCAGTGTAGCTTCGTGCAAGACAAGTGCCTCACTCCTGTACTATCTCCCAGCCCCTTCTTATCCTTAAGGATGGCACATTCCCTCCTGGACTGGAGGGAATTTTATAGGCTTGAGTTTGCAAAACCAACATGGAAAGGTCAATTAACTTCCCCCTGTGTATCTTGTTATCCAGGTACATGATAATGCTCGTCTATGGCTTTCTGTCTGAGCTTTTTGTAGACACTATTAACTGAACTACAGCTAGTACCTTGTAGGAGCTATACGGTTTTTGGTTGTTTGTTTGTTCGTTTGTTTTGTCTTTGACCTCCACTACCCCACCACTGCCATGCTCCAGGCCACTTTCCACATGCATGAGTGAACATGTTCCTGGACCACGTGGCCACAAGGCGGCCATGCAACACATCATCATAAAGGGAAATATATATATATATGCCTATATATATATATATATATATATATGCCTCTCAGAGAGCCTGGCAAGCTACTGAGAGTATCCCACCCACATGGCAGAGCCTTGCAAGCTCCCCATGGTGTATTTGATATGCCAAAAACAGTAACAATAACAGGTCTCATTCCCCTGGCCCTGAAAGAGCCTCCATTCCTTGGGAAAAATGAGTAAGGAGAGTTTGCTAAAATCTCAGGACTAGGACGAATGGAGATGTTACTGGCACCCTCTCAAGTAAATTGATGAACAATGGGATAACAGTGATACAGTGACCATTTATTTCCCATTTATTTATTTTTTAAAATTGAATCGGGACCTATACGTTTTTTAGGTTGAATGTGAACTTCTGCAAAGGAGAATTAGTTAAGAACTCTTGAAGAATTTCTCATTCCATTACCAGAGATGTAACAGGGACAAGTTCTACCTGGTCTATTCCTTCTCCCCTCAACCCCCTCCACGGAGACACGATGCAGAGCAGCCTTTGCTGAAGCCAGACTCCCGCGTACTGCTGCCGTGGCGATTGTCATGACCTTAATTACTATTGTCTATGATTCAAAAACACTAATTGAGTCATGGTCCCATTGCAAATGTGACTTAACTTGCTGTTTTACTGCTTGCTCAGGCGCTGCAAATAAAAAATAATGGCAGTTGTAATGAACTCAGTACCAGCTATATAACCTGCCCCGTAGCCCGTGACGGGTAAAAGTTCAATTAAAAAGTAAAGTTATTAACAGAAAAAGATTTCGTCACACATCTGTCATACAGAGTGAGACAGGACACAAAAATTACCTTGTTCCCCCAGAGAGGAAATTAGTAGGAGGGTCTATAATTTTATCTGGGGGCTTTCAAAGATAAAGCCATAGCCCCAATACACAAAGCGACTAAAATTTCTCCATATATCATCATACGAAGAGCCACTTGTTTAAGAGGTCTAACTAAGCACTTCTTATAGAAAGTGGGCAGAGCATTACATGCCAAGACTGGAAGGGAAAAGATTGTGAAATACTGCTAAAGAGAATATAGGAAACCTACAGAAATATCTGAAAACTAGCTAGGAAGTTTATTATAAGTTAACATCCAAAAATATTTCAATATGTAACTCAGTGGTGAAATACATGTGTGCTTTGCATGGAGTAATCGTGGGATCTTATTCCTCACATCACAAAGATAAGCTTAACATTTTTTTTCAAGGCTTGAAAGCTATATTTGACAGAATTAAAATATAATCTCTAGGGTAACCAACAGGGGAAGTTATTATCAAAAGAAAGTAACAAAGATTGACGGGGATATGGAGAAATTAATAAACTTTGTATACTACTAATGGGAATTAGAGATTCGGTTCAGCAGAGCCTAAAAATGTTGAACTGAGAGTCCAAATAGTCCAAGATTTCACTTCTCCGTATGTTATCAAGATAATTCAAATCATATGACAGCCAAAAACTTAGATACAAATGTTTACAGGAGTATTATTCACAATAGCCCCAAAGTGAACTGATCCAAACATCTTTTGATTGACAAATGAGGGATCCAATCACATTGCATACACTCAATAGCATATTTGTCAACTCCCCCAAAGGAGCACTCATTCTTGCTGCAATGTCCATGAATCTTGAAATCTACTTAGTGAAAAGTTCCAGATATAAAAGGCCATATGTGATATGATTCTATTGAGATGAAATTAGAACAGGTAAATCAGTAGAAAGAGAAAGTAGGTTAGTAGTCCAAGGACTGGGAGATGGAAGTGTAAGAGAGGGAAACTCTTTTTCATTGGCTGGGCTTACAAAGCATGCTAACGGCTTAGCATAGGATGAAATTATTAATTGCACGTGTATGCATGATAATTTCATAAAGAAATAACATTCAGAGAAGGAGAGATAGTACAGAGTACAAGGCACTTCCTTGCACATTGACAAACCTAGTTTGATCCTTGGCACCACATATGGTCCCCTTGGGAGTGATGCCTGAACACACAGTCAGGAGTAAGCCCTGAATACCCCAGGAAAGATCCAAATTCCACCCTCTCACCAAAAGGAAAAAAGACTCAGAGTTGGGAATGCAGTTCAGTGTTATAACACTTGCCTTGAATGTAGTGTGGTCATGGGTTTGATGGGAAGAGAAAAAGAAGGAAGGAAGGAAAGAAAGAAAGAAAGAAAGAAAGAAAGAAAGAGAAAGAAAGAAAGAAAGAAAGAAAGAAAGAAAGAAAGAAAGAAAGAAAGAAAGAAAGAAAGAAAGAAAGAAAGAGAGAAGAAAGAGAGAAAGAGAGAAAGAGAGAAAGAAGAGAAAGAAAGAAAGAAAGAAAGAAAGAAAGAAAGAAAGAAAGAAAGAAAGAAAGAAAGAGAGAGAGAGAGAAAGAGAGAAAGAGAAAGAAAGAAAGAAAGAAAGAAAGAAAGAAAGAAAGAAAGAAAGAAAGAAAGAAAGAAAGAAAGAAAGAAAGAAAGAAAGAAAGAAAGAAAGAAAGAAAGAAAGAAAGAAAGAAAGAAAGAGAGAGAGAGAAAGAAGGAGAGAAAGAAAGAGCATGTGTTTTTCATGGGGGAGTCCCAGCCCAGGTCCAATCTCCGTTACTCTAACATTGTCTCCCACTTCACCCCTAAGCGTTGTTAAGAATGAATCTGGACACCCCAGCACAGCCAAATGTGACCCCATAAGAATAACAGCAGTTAAAAAAAATAATAAACTGTTCAAAATGAATGTAGACACCTAATTGTCTTTATTAAACAATTCTTTAATCAGACAGTGCCCCACGTAGAAAGGCCCTTCTGGGGCATGCACATAATGGAAAGTGTTTTTAATCAGAAGGAGGGTGGGACACAGTTATTAGCAAAAGAGAAGGAAGATTATTTTCAGTCAAACCACCTTCCCTTAGGGGAAGGAAGGGGGGATGGAGGCGGGGCACTGTGCTGATGCCCTCACAGTGCTAGCCAGAAACTCAGGGTTAGAAACTCTGGTTAGAACTCTGAGCTAGCCTGACACTGCTCTGTTTAATTTTTCTCAATGGGGTTCCCGTATGAGCAAATCCTGGCCCCCCATCACCTAAGGAAGCAACCCTCTGAGTACAGAGCAAGGACAGCCCCTCCCCACCTCCAAAGAAGAGCTAATGGAATTTCCTTTACAAAAGGTAGAATTTATGCTTAATTTATAGGTGGTTGGGGACTATCGATTAGTTTTTCTGCAGGTTCTCAATTGACTTTAGCCCAAAATTGTTTTATCTTGGTTTGGGGGCCATACCCGGCAATGCTCAGGACTTACTCCTGGCTCCGTGGTTAGGGATCACTCCTGGCATGACTCTGAGAAACAACGTACGGGGGTACCAGGGACCAAAGTTGGGTCAGCTGTGTGCAAGGCCAACACCTGCCCAAGGTACTGTTACTCAGGCTCCTAGCTCAAAATTGTCTTTATGCCAAAGAACTGGCCTGTCCTCTGTCAGTCCAATATCTTTACCACTTCTCTTTAACAGTGGCACCTTTGACCTTTTGAAAGTAGTAAACACACACACACACACACACACACACACACACACACACACAGACAAAACCAACAATTTTTTGGTTTTTTGTGCCATACCCAGCAATGCTCACAGGTTGCCCCTAATTCTGCACTCAGGGATCACTCCTGGTATGGCTTAGGGAACCATATAGGATGCCAGGGATCAAAGCTATGTTGGCAGCATGCAAGGCAGGCACCCTACTACTATACTATCGTCCCCAAAACCAAGTAATCGAGACCATCTAGACCACAGGAGAATCAATGTTGTGGATGTATCTTGCAGGGTATAAACGGTGCATTTGAACTGCACATTTTAACCCTGAGCCAAAGAAAATGTAATTTTTCACTTGGTGGATAAGTAATCTGACCTTCTTCCACCATTGTTATGAGTCAATGTTTTTCCACTAAGTGGTTTACAATGAAATCCAACCTGATCATGTATGTAAACAATACTTTCAGAAGCATTCAGTAAGGGACCTTATGACACAACAGTATAGTAGTGCATCTCACTCCAGAAGTGACCAGTACTCTTTGGACCTAGATGTCCAGCTCTTCCATCGGCGGCTTCCCCGGCTCCTTGGGAGACAACACCCAGACTTCAGGGATGAAGCGTTACTGTCTTGGCAGCTTTCTTAGTTGGATTCTTCAGTTAGATGGGAATCTGGTCCTTTCTGCATCAGGACGGCCCTGACGACACACTCTGGCTGAACACCCCAGCCCTCCTCAGTGCTCACTCTGACGGGCCCCTCTGTTCCTTCCCGTAGACCTCCACCCACTCTGGCCTGTTCTCACTCAGTTTAGCCCCCTGCTGCCATCTCTGATCCCGGAGAGCAGGAACGGTCCAATCCCAGGCTGGTTCGACCCTCTCCGTTGGCCTGGCTGCCTCCCAGCTTGAGCTGGACAGGTCTGGAGAATTGGCCCAGCGCAATGTCAAGGCCTAGTAAGCATCTTGCTTTGTCAGGTCCTTCCTCTCCACTTGGCTTTCCCACGCACCTTGCCAAGCCGAAGTCAAAGGAGTCTGGGATGAGAGTGCATCCAACTCGCCCTCGTCCTCCTACTTCCGTCTCTCGGTTTCTGCTCTGCCATCCCCTGGCACTAAAACTCAGTTCTCCTTAAGCTCCTGTCTATCTTCCCCAGCAATAGACCAGTTTTACTCCAATTCTCCAGGGAGGTATGGAGGGGCTGTCAGGGGTGGGTGGAGAGGAGCTGGAAACCCTCTTGGTTCTGCTTCATGTGTCCAGACGAAATACTCTCCTCTTTCCTGCACTTACGCAGCATTTTGTCAAGTCTCACCTCCACAGACTCCCCCCTCCTTTGACTCAAGACAAGAGTGCTGGGGACCACACCTGCTACTCAGAACAGGAAGCTGAGAGGTTGGAGTGAGAGTACAGTGGGTAGGGCATTTGCCTCGCACATGGCTAACCCAGATTCAATCCTTGGCATCCCATGTGGTCCCCAAACACTGCCAGGAGCAATTCCTGAGTGCAGAGCCAGGAGTAACACCTGAGCTTCACTGGGTGTGACCCATAAAGAAAAGAAAACAAAAACGGAAAGCCGAAATAGGAACAAATGCTTTTCAAGATGCTTCTGGCTCACCCGATGTGTACACACTACTTGATGATGGATATTTAGCAGTTAAAGATATTAAGGAATCCTGGGGTTATTTGTGAAGCTTAGACAAAGGCCAAGACATGCCACTATGGTCCAGGGAGTATTGCAAACAAGTCAACCAAAGCCCTGCAACTCATGGGAACCTCCATCACTCTAAGCACCCAGGACAGTGCTAATGCGGGGGGTGGGGTGCCCAAGGAGGGGTGTTAAACTTCCTATAGAAAGAAGAGCCTCTTTTTTTTTTTTTTTGCTTTTTTTGGGTCACACCTGGCAATGCACAGGGGTTACTCCTGGCTCTGCACTCAAGAATCACCCCTGGCGGTGCTCAGGGGACCATATGGGATGCTGGGATTCGAACCCGGGTTGGCCGCATGCAAGACAAACGCCCTACCCGCTGTGCTATCGCTCCAGCCCCGAAAGAAGAGCCTCTTTAGTGGCATTTTAGTACTTTCAGAGCTAAGTCTGGTGGCCTCTCTAGATGGGTGGACAGACCACAAGTGAGTCTTTTTTTTTTTTAATAAATTTATTTATTGAATCACCGTGAGAGCAGTTACAAAGCTTTCGGGTTTAAGTATCAGTCATACAATGATGAAACACCTGTCCCTTCACAGTGCACATTTTCCACCACCCAAAACCCCAGTATACCCCCATCCCACACCTCCCCCTACCTGTGTGGCAAATAATTTGCACATTACTCTCTCTCCACTTTCATTACATTCAGTATTTCAATACCAGACCCACCATTATTATTTGGGATTTTACCCCAGCAGGAATGAGTCTTTTAAAATAGTGCCACACCCCCCCATTCCTGCAAAAGAAAAAGGAAAAAAAGGCAGGAAGGCAGTCAGGAAGGAAGGAAGGAAGGAAGGAAGGAAGGAAGGAAGGAAGGAAGGAAGGAAGGAAGGAAGGAAGGAAGGAAGGAAGGAAGGAAGGAAGGAAGGAAGGAAGGAAGGAAGGGAGGAACGGAGGGAGGGAGGGAGGGAGGGAGGGAGGGAGGGAGGGAGGGAGGGAGGGAGGGCAGGAGGAAGGAAAGAAGGAAGGAAGGGAGAAATGGAGGGAGCGAGAAAGAAGAAATGGAGGGAGGGAGGAGGAAGGGAGGAAGGGCAGGAGGAAGGAAAGAAGGAAGGAAGGGAGAAATGGAGGGAGGGAGCGAGAAAGAAAATGGAGGGAGGGAGAGAGGAAGGAAGGACAAAACCATGCCATTTGCCACGACATGGATGGAACTAGAAGATGTACAGTACTAATAGTACTATATATTACAGTGCCTCGATCAAGAAGAACATTTTGGCCACTGCAATGATCTAATAATTTTTTTTTAAATAAGTGTGCCAGCGCCGCCCCTCCCCTGCAGTGTGCGAGCAGCACGGCTGAAGTGTGTGACCCCTGAGTTGCACAGCCCTGCCCACACAGACCCCGAGTGAGCAGCCACGCAGCCAGCCGTGCCCCAGTGAGCACCGCAACCAAGCGTGTGACCCGGGTCAGTATCACATCAGCACAGCAAGGGAAGCAGGGGTGAGTGAGGAGGGGGAGGCGGGACTCCCCGCACACTCAGCCAAGCTAGGGAGGCTATCGTGAACGGCCAAAGGTGGGAAGTCTATTTCATCTGGAGGACCCCCAAGGCTCCTGAGTCTGGCCTCTTCTGGGAAGATGCAGGGGTTTCCTGCCGTGTGGGACGAGGATCAGTACCTCACGCAGAGAACCCTCCGTGTCTGGGCCCTCGGGAAAGACGTGGCCCACTAGCTCCTGAAAATCTCCTGTAAGCAGAGTGAAAGCAGATTCTTTGCCGCCCACTGGAGGGTGCTCGGGAGCCCAGAAATTCCTGGGCTGGGGGTGGGGACTGGAGGGTGCAAAGGGCGTCCCCCTTTTCCCAGAGGGACCCCAGTGACTCCAGGGACTCTGGATATCTAGGTGGTGGCCCCCACCTTGAGTCCTATCTTCGTGCCCCTGGCACCTAAAGGCACAATGAAGAAGTGCTGTGTGTGTGTATGTGTGTATGTGTGTGTTTGTGTGCTCATCCATGCCCAGCCTAAGCAGTATGCAGGTGTGTATGAGAGTCTGTGTGTGTGTGTGTGTGTGTGTAACATCCGGACCAAGCAGCATGCAATGTATGTGTGTATGTGTGTGTGTGTGTGTGTACAATCAGACCGACCAGTATGCAGTGTGCATGTTTTGTGTGTGTGTGCACACATTCATGCCAAGCCCAAGGAGTATGCAGTGTGTGAATGAGTGTGTGTGAGTGTGTGTGTGTGTAACATTCAGACCAAGCAGCAGTATGCAATGTGTGTGTATGTGTACAATCAGACCAACCAGTAGGCGTGAGTGAGTGAGGTATGTGTGTGTGTGTGTGTGTGTGTGTGTGTGTGCTGCAGGCCCTTGCTGGCAGTCTGTCCTGTTTAGCTCTTTGCCCCTCTGCCCAGGTTGCTGCTGTCTGGGAGGAAGGTAATTGTCCTCTGTCACCTTCTTTTGCAGTTTGCAGGCAGGAAAACAATCAATTCAGCTCTGGAGAGATTTGCAAGCAGCAGAGAGGGAGTGGTGTGCCCCGGGAGCCCCTCCATCGAATAACGGACCACCCGATGTACTTGCACAGGGTACTGGAGTCTCCAGAGCGGCAATATAGCATTAAGGAAAAATTCCAAAAGACGTTGGGTTGGGAAGAATGAGGAAGTCTGCAGCGTTTATCCACAGAAGCCTGTCTCCCATCTCCTCAGCCGCCAGAGCGACTCCCCGTGCTCCTGGCATTCTTGATTTCTTGATTATTTATTTTCCCACCGAAACCACCACCATGCCGCTTAAGACACCTGGGGCAGCCTTCAGCGGTCCCAAGACCCAGGCCCTCTCTGCTAGTTTGGGAGGGTTGTTTGGAGGCCTCTCTGCCTCAGTGTGTCCAGCTGACAGAAATTTCAAGGGATGGCAGTTCTCTGGTCCTCCCCACCTGGCTGGTGGAGGAGTCATAGTAGGTCGCATGAAGAAACAGTCCTTTTGTCATGTTCTTGCCTAGATGTGCAACATATATGAATATTTATATTTTTTGTAGCCTTTGGAGACTATTTATGTGAGGTCTGTTAGAATAATCCTTTTTATTTTGCCAAATTACACACCTTTTTTTTTCATTTTTCCTCTCCACTTTGTTTCTTTGCAAATGATTAAATGGCAAAAGACCAACAAGTCCTGATTTATATACTGCAAGCTGGCTCGCTGGAGTTAAGTTGGGAATTGGAATTTGAATTCCTTAATTTATTTATTTTTCCCTTCCAGCTAATGCGACTTGTTTGTTATTCTGAGCCTGAGTGCTCCCGCTAAGAAAAAGGGGCGCCCTCATGCAGGGCATTCGCCACCTGCACATTTCCATGGGCACTCCCACCTCGACTCTCCCAACTTCTGAGCAAATGGGCTTCCACTGAGAACCTCTCCAGCCCAGTTCCTTTGCAGGTTCAAAGCAGGAAACTGGGCAATGCCAAGCACCCAAGGAGGGGTTCCTCCCTGCCCTCCCCTCCCCTCTCCCCACACACAAAAAAAATTCAAATTGTTTATTTAAAATATTTCCAGCTTCTGGCCCAGAGAGATAGGACAGGGGTTAAGCGATTGCCTCGCCCGCACAGGGACCCCTGAGTGGATGTCCTGTACGGTGTACGGTCCTGACAGCACTGCCAGCAGAGAGGCCCGAGCATGCGCTGGGGGTCAGCTCTGAACAGGGGTGTGGCCTCAGCACCCCCCTCATCATTCCAGATCTTTCTTTCCTAGGGAGAACACTAAGAGAAGTGTCCCCCTGATGTCACCGGGCCCCACAGTGGCTCATGTGAAGTGGGGAGGAGAGAAAGACGGTCACTCTCTCCCAATCCGCCTCTGCCACCCGGGACCCAGGGTTACTGGCTTCTCACCTCAAAGGAATTTCAGGAGTAGACGAGCAGTGAAATTACAGTTTTTATTTGGAGGTTTTGAAGAGGAGGAGGGAGAGAACGTGGGAGAGAGAGTGGGAGAGTGGAGAGTAACTCAAGAGAGAACCTGGCCTTCTCCAAGGGCAGAGAGAAGCCCTACACACACCCCAGCATTAGACAATGTAGCACTGTAGCACTGTTGTCCTGTTGTTCATCAGTCTCGAGCGGGCACCAGTAACGTCTCCATTGCGAGACTTGTTGTTACTGTTTTTGGCATATTGAATATGCCTCGGGTAGCTTGCCAGGCTCTGCCGTGTGGGCGGGATACTCTCCGTAGCTTGCCGGGCTCTCTGAGAGGGATGGAGGAATCAACCCCGGTAGGCCGCGTGCAAGGCAAATGCCCTACCCGCTGTGCTATCGCTCCAGTCCCATTAGACAATGAAAGCAAGAAAGTACACATCTCAAGAGGGGATAGGAACATGACACATGTGCCCAGGCACCGTATGTGCTGGGCAGCGTATGCACACACGTCCTTTGCTCAAGGTGGCCTTCGTAGGGTTTCTCCAGCCTGCCCCCAAGTGCGGCTTCTACCTAACTGAAAGTCCGTTGCTAAGGCGGTTGCCAGGGGGGTTGGGAGCGGTGATGGTCTCCTTTGAAACTCCTTTCCTGGCCTTATGTTTCTGAGGAGCGTCTCTGGGTCTGTTGCTGTCTGTGAGGTGAGGGGCTTTTCAGGCCTGACTTCCTGTTTTTCCTGTTTTCTGCAAGGCCGGCTTTTGCCTTTGCCTTGGGAGGGGCCTTCCCTATCCTGCCTACCTCACCCCCATCATGGAAGGTCGGAAAAGCCGGGGTCCCTGCGGAGGGAGGTGTCTTGGGACCATCGACATCCCTCCCGCCACTGAGTGGGTTTCTGGCTGGAGCTGCTGGTGGGGCCGCGTGTCCCACCGCCTCAGCCGTGACCTTCTCTGCGCCCTGTTTGGGCGATTCAGGCTTTGCCACACCCTGTCATGAATTCCCTCCTCGGGCACCGGCCCGCCTGGACTGGTGCTGGGCACGAAGCCCCGCCTGCAGCTGCTGAGCAAAGGGGCCACGGCCACCGCAGAAGCCCATGCCTCGGGCCCTCCGCCCGCCAGCCCCGCCCAGGCCCCAGTGAACCCAGCAAGTGCTGAATCCCCAGGGGCAGATGTGTGTGTGTGGGGGGAGGGCGTGGGGGTGGGGGACACACAGCCAACAGAAGCCGGGGAAGGTGGGGCACAGGGCCTGGCCCTGCACACCCCACTGAGCTCCCCACCCCTCGGGGACAGTGGCCCTGGGCACCCCACTGAGCTCCCAACCACCCAAGGACAACACCTGTGTGTGCTCCAAGCTGGCCATTTGGGACCTACGGCTATGGCACCTCCGGGAGGTGTACCCCTCTGTGCTCGGTGTACCCCTCCATACTGTGTACCCCTCCGTGCTCCGTGTACCCCTCCACACTGTGTACCCCTCCGTGCTCCGTGTACCCCTCCACACTGTGTACCCCTCCGTGCTCCGTGTACCCCTCCACACTGTGTACCCCTCCGTGCTCCGTGTACCCCTCCACACTGTGTACCCCTCCGTGCTCTGTGTACCCCTCCACACTGTGTACCTCTCTGTGCTTCGTGTACCCCTCCACACTGTGTACCCCTCCATGCTCTGTGTACCCCTCCACACTGTGTACCCCTCTGTGCTCGGTGTACCCCTCCACACTGTGTACCCCTCTGTGCTCCGTGTACCCCTCCACACTGTGTACCCCTCCGTGCTCCGTGTACCCCTCCACACTGTGTACCTCTCCGTGCTCTGTGTACCCCTCCATACTGCCATCCCGGACTCTGTCCAGCTTCCCCGCGGGCCCCTGCGTCTCCCTAGAAATGTGAGAAGGTCCTTGTTTACTCTGGACTCACACGCATTCGTTTCTGTTAGTTTCTGTTTCTCTCCACCCCCACCTCCCCTCTGGGCCTCCTTGGAACACAGAATTTCTACTAGTCAGAGGCACAGGGATGGTTTTATTTATTTATTTATTTAAATTTTTTATTAGAGAATCACTTGATGTATAGTTACAAACTTATGAACTTGTGTTTGCATTTCAGTCATACAGTGATCGTTTACCCATCCCTCCACCAGTGCCCATTCTCCTCCACCAATGATCCCAGTATCCCTCTCACCACCCCCACCCATCCCCCACCACCCCACCTTGCCTCTGCGGCAGGGCATTCGCTTTTGTTCTCTCTCCTTTTGGGTGTTGTAGTTTGCAATAGGGGTATTGAGTGGTCTTCATGTTCGGTCTATAGTCTACTTTCAGCTCACATCTTCGAACCTGAATGGGTCCTCCCGACATCCTCTACTTGGTGTTCCCTTCTCTATCTCAGCTGCCTTTTCCCCCAGCATGTGAGGCCAGTTACAGGGATGGTTTTAGACTGCTGAGGCTGTGTGACGCCCCCCAAAGCCCTTGGCTGCAGGGGCATCCCGGTAGACGGAGCTGTCAGCTGGTCCCCCGTGGCCTTGCGCCCTTTAACGCCAGGGCCTCTGATGCCCATGGCGAAGAGTTTCCACTAGCTGCCCCGCCACCACTCTACCCTCACCCCTTTGGTTTGTTTTTGGGCCACACCCTGCTGTGCTCAGGGCTGACTCCTGGTTCTGTGTTCAGGGCTGACTCCTGGTGGTGCTTAGGGATTGTATGTGGTGCTGGGGAAGCAAGCCTGGGTTGGCAACATGCAAGACAAACATCCTTTCTGCTGTACGAGCTCATGGCCCTAATGTTTTAAAATTAATATCAGAAGATGCCAGGCAAGAAGATAATTCAAGGGACTGCAATATAAACTATACACATGAGTCCTGGGTTCAATTGGTTTGTGTGTGTGTGTGTGTGTGTGTGTGTGTGTGTGTGTGTTTGTTTTGGTATGATCTTCCTAAAAACAAATAATAATAATTAAAAAATAAAATGTTTAACTATGTGGGGGAAATTGAAATTTAGCGGTGTTGTATTTTAGGGCCACACCTAGCAGTGCTCAGGGCTTACTCCTGGCTCTGTGCTCCAGGATCGCTCCTGGCAGTTCTCAGGACCATATGGGGTGACTGCAAAACTAGCACCCTGCTTGCCATACTCTCTCTCTCTGGCCCCAGAAAGCGGAAGCTTTTGTGTACCACTTATAGGCTTATACATTGGGACACAATGTTTGGGAAAGGCATGTTTCCAGCGCTGTATTTTTTTTTCTTTTTGGGTCACACCTGGCGATGCACAGGGGTTACTCCTGGCTCTGCATTTAGGAATCACTCCTGGCGGTGCTCAGGGGACCATATGGGATGCCAGGAATCGTACCTGGGTCAGCCGCGTGCAAAGCAAACGCCCTCTACCTGCTGTGCTATTCCTCCAGCCCCCTCCAGTGCCTCTTAAGAATTAATCTACACATACCTTGCCACCCAGCAACTCCACAGCCAGAGCTTACTCTGTAACAGTGCTCAGACACACACACACACACACACACACACACACACAGCATACACAGGAAGGGACTGGACAGATCCATTGGGAGAATTCACACATCCCTCAAGAAGAGGGGAGACTTCCCAGGAGGTAACAGAGGAAGGGACAGGGGTGGAGTGAAATGGGCAGACAGGTCTATTTGGTGCTGGGCTGGCACTGCAACTGTGGTGGTGGGGAAGAGGAGTCATATAGAAGTGACAAGCTGCACCCCCCGAAAATCTATAGTACTGCTATAGCAAATTAATTACGAACAACAGGGGAGTGTCATGATAAATATTGACCCAATAAATGAAATAACTTTGCTAAATGAATGAATCAAATTGTCGAGTAGGAGATACATATGTTATCGCTCCAATTTATGGGGAAAAAATAAGAAAAGATAAGAACAGCTAGATAGAGGTGGGCAAAAAATTTTCCATTTACACATCAAGGTTCTTGATCAAGACACCTCTGGCCATAAAGGTCACATTTGATGCTTTTTGCACAAGAACCTCAGCCTTGAGTCAACCGAGATTCTGTACCATCCTGGGTAAGGAACAGACAGAACCTGGGTCCCCACGGGGCACGAGCCAGCTGATCTGATGGGAACAGATATTTGGGAATGAGATGTTGGCCATCCTGAGCGTTAACCTTCCAGATAGTGATCGCTGTGTTTAGCACTTTTCCTGGTTAGTTCCCCATCTACATTCCTTTAGGTAATCGAGAGAGCTATAGAACTCCCTTGAGTCTGCTGGGTCTTGGTTACCATCAGCTCAAAATAATTCATAAGCCACAAAAGCTTGTTCTGAATCCCCTCAAATAGTCATACATGTACAAAAGTGAGAGCACTTGAGCTCAGGAGAAGGCGATGACTCCTACCTGCTATGAAGTGGTGAGCTTATTATTTCTCGCAACGTATTGTATGATATGGACCATTCAATGATACAACCTGTTCCTGGCCTCTCTGATGATCAAGTCTTCGAATGGACAAGTCTTCCAACTCACAACCTGTGAACTTCATCCCTGCATTACCCAGATGGAGCTGGGCGCTGCCTTCCTGAGAAGACCAAGATGTGCTTTGTGAGGAGTTTGGAGCTGCAACTTTCCAGCTCTGTGTGGTACAGATGCTCGTGTGGCTTTATCAAGTTCAAGTTCAGTGTCTCCCTGAAGAGAGTCTCTTGCCCTCACACCTGGCTGTCTTCACCAGGGCCCCTCGGAGGGGTTGGGTTTCAGTTTCCTTTCCCACCCTGAGCAGAGCCCCTGAGGCTGAAGACCCCTGGAGACTAGCCACAGCCATGCTCAAGGCCCCTCTCCACATGTTCAGACGAGCTTCACGCATGAAGGAGCCGACAGAGGAACCCAGATGTGTGGAACCCAGGGCTGAGACCTCCAAGCCTGCTCAGATTGGGACTGGGCCTCTTCTGCTCAGATTTCCCATTTTCCAGCAGCTAGGCCATCACACCCAGGGCCTGCCCCTAGCGCCGTGTAATTCCACCAACGGCCAACATCCAGAGACTATAAAACCAAACTCCTGGAAGGCCGCTCGACATCTTATAGCCTAGTTCTTTCTCTGGGAGAACCTGGCAAGCTACCAAGAGTTTCCTGCCCACATGGGAGAGCCTCGCAAACTTCCCGTGGCGTATTCATATGCTAAAGTCAGTAACAATGATGGGTCTCATTCCCCTTACCCTGAAAGAGCCTCTAGTGCGGCACCATTGGAAAAGACGAGTAAAGAGAGGCTTCTAAAATCTCAGGGCTAGGATAAATGGAGACATTACTGAGACCACTCAAGATATTCGATGACCAACGGCATGATGATGATGATGAATTTCAGTGCCAGGCTCAGAACCAAATCTCAGAACTGCTGTGAGCCCAGAGGCACTTTTAGAGATAGTAAAGGGGTTAAGGTACTTACCTTGCATGTGACAGACCTCAGCTTAATCCCGAGCACTGTTGGGAGCAACCCTTGAACACAGACCCCGAATAGCCTCTACAAACAAAGGCAAAAACAATCTTGAGGAAGATTCACCAGGACTCAGAAACTCACATCCTGTTTCTCCTTGAGCTGCAGTAGCTCAAGACTCTCCACTCAGTTGACAAGGAAAACACCCCAGGGGCCAAAGGATTCTCTGGTAAGGTCAGTGGGGGCCAGGCAGCAGACGCTCGCAGGGACAGAGCAGGGGAGGAAACAGAGGAAAGGGCAGTGAAGAAGGTCAATGACACCAGGAGGCATTTTGGAAGTCATGAGGAAGAAGTGCACAAGATTCAATATTTACATATGCATGAAAGGCCACCACCCCGGGCTTGCCTTCCAACTCACCGCAAAGCTCTTTCTGCAGATGACTGTAAGAGGTGAGTCTTCCCGAGTCAGAGAGGCGCACTCGTCCAGAATGGACTAGGGGAGCTGGAGCGACGGCATAAAGTGTAGGCGCACGTGCTTGGCAGGTCGGTGCCTCGGGTTGGATCCCCAGCACTGCCTGGGCGCAATCCCCCAAGCTCTGTCCCCAGAGGAAACCTGCTGGATGTTCCCCACCCCTCCCCCGCCCCCGCCTACTTCCCAAACTGACTAAATAAAATGAACTCCTTGAAATGAACCTCCAGGCTTCCCTTACACAGCACACGGGGCCTTTCAGGTGGGGTTGGCAGCCCAGTGGTATCTCTCACTCTTAGCTCTGGTGTCACATTCACTGTCACTGTCATCCTGTTGCTCATCGATTTGTTCAAGCGGGCACCAGTAACGTCTCTCATTGAGAGACTTATTGTTACTGTTTTTGGCATATCCAATAGACACAGGTAGCTTGCCAGGCTCTGCCGCGCGGGCTCGATACTCTCGGTAGCTTGCCGGGCTCTCCAAGAGGGGTGGAGGAATCGAACACGGGTCGGCCGCGTGAAAGGCGAAAGCCCAACCGCTGTGCTATCGCTCCAGCCCAGGTGTCACATTATCAGACGCTAACACTTGCCAAGGTGTTCCGAAATGCCTTTATTCTAAGGGCTGTGTAGAAGAGCCCTTGTGATCTTCACAGCAGCCCCGTGAGAGCTGCACCATGGAGGAGCCCCCTTGTACAGGTGGAGAAGGGACCGTGAGGTCCATGCGGCCCAGATCACCCACCTGGAACCGTGATTCTCAAACCCGATGCAGGTTGGCACCACTGGGGCCTTTTATTAAAGGCAGAGCTGGACTGGGCCTGTGCAGGGGGCCTGAGGCCCTGTGCTTCTAACACATGCCAGGGGTGCCAACACTGCCCCCCGCCAATCCCAGTCTGGCTACAGAGCCACTTATGTCTGCCAAGGACAGAGATCCACCGGTGACTTATTGATTTGGGTTTGGGGGCCTTTCCCAGCTGGGCTCAGGAACCACTCCTGGCTTAGTGCTCGAGGGTCCTTACTGGTGTTTCTCAGGGGACCATGTGGTGCCAGGGATCAAACTCATGCCTCCTGCGTACAAAGCATGTGTTCCAGTCCATTGAGCTTCTATCTTCCTCTCTCCCTCTCCTTCCCGCCCCCTCTCCCTCTCTTTCCCTCCCTCCCTCCCTCCCTCCCTCCCTCCCTCCCTCCCTCCCTCCCCCCAACAAACTTTTTATTTATTTATTTATTTGCTTTTTGGGTCACACCCGGCGATGCACAGGGGTTACTCCTGGCTCATGCACTCAGGAATGACTCCTGGCAGTGCTCGGGGAACCATATGGGATGCTGGGAATCGAACCCAGATCGGCCATGTACAAGGCAAACACCCTATCCGCTGTGCTATCGCTCCAGCCCACTTTTTAATTTTTTTAAATTTTGGGGCTGGAGTGATAGCACAGCAGGTAGGGCGTTTGCCTTGCACGCGGCTGACCCGGGTTCAATTCCCAACATCCCATACGGTCCCCTGAACACCGCCAGGGGTGATTCCTGAGTGCATGAGCCAGGAGTGACCCCTGTGCATTGCTGGGTGTGACCCAAAAAGCCAAAAAAAAAAAAATTTGTTGGTGTAGGGCTTCCGAAGAAGTACTCAAGGTAGCCACCGGGGGCCACTTCCGGGAAAGCTCCACCAAGTTTGCTGCTAGGGTCCGAGGATGTGCTGCTGCTTGGACCCTGGGTCCCGGGGACCACCAGGTAGTACTGGGGCCCGCCAGGCCAGTCCAGCATGCACTGGGCCAGCAGGGTCGTCCTGGCAGAACTGCAGGCCTCTGGGACTATCCCCACAACGCTCGAGAGGCTCAGTGCCGGAGTGTGACCTGTCCGGGGACACAGGGGGCTCGCTCCCAAGTCCTGATGCTCCCTGGCCCCTCAGTGTAGAGGGAGGAGGCGGGGAGAGGCTCTCAGGCCTCTGTCTCGGGGCCCAGTGCAAGGGCCAGTGCCAGCTCCTCAAGGGATGGCTCATGGCCACACCCTCAGACTCACTGGGCACTGCATAACCACCACTACCACCAGTCTCAGGGATACAGGCTGTGACCCCGAGGGGCGGACACTTGACCTTAAAGGAGCAGCACTCGAAGACCTGAAAGATAGTACGGAGATGGGGCACTTGCCTTGCACACAGCTGTTTGATCCCCGGTACCGTGTATGTCCCCCCAAACACCGTCAGGAGTCATCCCTGAGCACAGACTCGGGAGTCAGCCCTGAGCACTGCTGGGGGTGGTCCAGAAACCAACACAGCCCCAAAGGAAAGGAGCAGAGCCCAGACTGAAAGCAGAATTCCCACGGACAGGGGCACCTGAAGGGCGCCCGGATGCCACCACAAAATGCGCTTCTCTGGAAAGCCACGGAGCAGTCGCAGGCTCCGGAAAAGCCCTTTCCCTTCCTCCAAGTGCCTCAACCGGAGCATGTTTCCCCTCCGGGAAAGGAAATTTATATGACTAGGGGAAAAGTCTTTGTAAAAATATCTTTGGGGCAGGAAGTGAACTCTGGGGAGAACCGTGATGGGAAACAGCCGCCTCACACACAGCAAGTCCGCCCCTGTGTGCCCTGCGTCTCCCCCCTCAGCACCGACCCCTTAATACCAGCCTCCAGCATGGGGCTCTGACGGGGCCCAGGAGGCCGGGAATGCAACTTTGCTTTTCTCTTGCAACTCCAACACAATTCAGCTTGATTTTGCAGACCCATGACGTCAGAGTGTGTGTGTGGTGGTGAGGGCATAGATTTTGCCCCCTCCGTTTCAAAGCTGAGGCGTATTTGTACCTAGGATCTAGGCCTGCAGAGGGGAAAGAGCGCAAAGGCGGACCCTGGAGTCCCTTAGGCACTAACAGACCGTCTCAGCCCAGGGAGAGAGCACACAGGCCGCAGGGCATGCGGAGCCCCGCAGTGTAGAGAGGGGAGAAGCACCGAAGCTTAAAATGGAAAGGAAATCGCGTTTTGTCTTTAATTTAAAGAGTAAAGGCAGAGACTGAGTAGGGTCCGTGTTGTCACAAAGACTCCGCTTTTGGTCGAAGAGTGATGGAGTCAAGGGCTGCCAGCAGGAAAGAGACAGGATGGACTTTCCTCAGAGATAAGAGGAGCTCTGGCGTGAGGAACGGAGGGGAAAGCGGTGGAGAGCAGGATGGGGACGGGCCTTGGCTGAGGATGTCTCGCTCTGTGGAAAAGACATGGGAAGAGCAGCAATGGGGTCGTGGGGAAAGGCAGAGTAGACAGACACCCGGGGAGCAAGCAGAACAAAGGACAAGGAGTTGTTCCCCCAGAAGGCAGTGTTCAAAGGGAATTTTGAAGGGGAAGAAAGGTAAAAAGCATGACTCACCAAGTTATAAAATGAACACATGGCAAAGAATTAATTTTTTCCCATAAAGGAGGACCGGGCAGGTGTTATAACTGGTTCAAGGGAAAAATTGAAAACCAGACACATTTATAGGTGAGGAATATTGAAAGGAATGTGCGAACAGGGGCCAAAGGAGCTTCTTTCACAGCTGGGGAGTGAATTCACCCAAGCAGATGCCAGAAAGCGCATAGCAGGGCTAAGAACAATTTTGCCTGTGATCGGTGCTTGTCCCCAGGGCTGTGCAGTCTCACAGACAGGGGGCTCAGCGGGGGGTGCTCCAGCGGTGGGGAGCTTTCCAGAAAGGCACATGATTCTTCTTGTGACAGGGACGCACATTGTTGATGGGAACAGTGAGAGGAGTGGCAGGGACAGTACCCAGGCCACATGGACAGGCAGGTCTGGGGGCTGGGAGAGAGAGCCAAATCTGAAGTATTGGCCAAGAGCCAGTATCTCCACAGCAGCAGTTAAGGTGCTTGCCTTGCACGCAGTAGCGCTGGCTTTGATTCCTAAAACAGCTGAGCACAGCTGGGTGTGGCAACCCCCAACCAAACCATTGTAGCACTGTCGTCCTGTTGTTCATCGATTTGCTCTAGCGGGCATCAGTAACGTCTCCGTTGTGAGACTTGTTGTTACTGTTTTTGGCATATTGAATACGCCACGGGTAGCTTGCCAGGCTCTGCCGTGCAGGCGGGATACTTTCGGTAGCTCGCTGGGCTCTCCAAGAGGGACAGAGGAATCGAACCCTGGTCAGTCGCATTTAAGGCAAATGCCCTACCCTCTGGGCTATCACTCCAGTTCCAACCAGGGTACTGGAACTTCCAGATGAGAAAGGTAGGTGTGGCTGGGCAAATCTTTGAAGCGATTAAGGGGAATCTCTGCCCTGGGAACCCGGATTGCTGTTGAAAGGAAGGGGGCATTGAAAAGGGAAGCACGAACGGCCTCCCGTCTAAGCCTGACTGCCACTCTCTGGCCAGGGTGGTCCTCGTTTGACTTTGAGAACAGAGTCAGGCTCTGGTTGGGCTCAGGGCTTCTCTTTGGTTCGGTTCGGTGTCTTTGGCTTGTTGTTGATGTTGCTCTGCTTTGGGATCATATCTGGTTATTCTCAGGGCTCACTCCTGGCTCTGTCCTCAGCAATCACTCCTGGTGGTGTTCAGGGGACCATAGGGGATGCTGGCAATCGAACCCGGGTCTGCCTCAAGCAAGACAAGCGCCCCAGCCCCCGTACTATCTCTCCAGCCCTTTCATTTGTGGGGCGGCTCTACTTTGAGGACCTCCCTGATTTCTGCAAGTGTTGCTAGTACTGAGCATCTTGCTTCTGCTCGGTTGGTCTCAGAGTCCCTGCTGGGAGTGCTCAGAGGCTACCCCGAGCTTGGTGCTCAAGGATCAATCCCAGTGGTGTTCGGGAAGCTTGTGGCACCAAGGATCAAGCCCAGGCCTCCTGCATGCAAATGATGTACTCCGATTCTATTAATGATTCCCCTGGCCCATATTGTTCGTTCTTGAATACATTTGATTTGTTCTATTTTTGTGGCACTGTGGAAATCACCACTGGCAGTGCAGATGGGGAAGATGCAGTACTGGGACTGGCATCCTGGGCCATGAGAGTCACTTCCCTTAAACACTGTCATAGGAGCTTGAGTGCACAGCACTAGGGCATTTCCCAAACAGTTCTGGGTGGGAAGAACCTTCTCCTCGAGCTGTGTGAAGTTTAGAATGCTTTTTTTTTTTTTTAATCAGAAAGAAGTCATCTGTGTGACCATTTTCCCATACTTTGTCTGATACTTGGGACAACTCCTCAGACCCCATGGGGGAGTGTGAAGGATGGATCATCTTTCATCTGCCAATTCAGAACACGACATAGAAAATCCCTTTTCTCTATACGTACAGGGTAGAGTATTTTCATATTTGGGAAATAACACAACCAAGGGACACTTGGGCTTCTTTGGACGTTTCAGGTCATATGGGTCAAGGAAATGTTTTCTGGGGGAGGGAGGGGTGTTTGAATCATACCCAGAAGCGCTCAGAGGCTACTCCTGGCTCGGTGCTCTGGGATCACTCCAGATAGCATTCAGGAGAAACTATACGTGATGCTGATGCTGAATCAGTGTTGGCAGCATATAAGAGCAAGTGTTTTAACCCCTGTACTATCTTCCTGGCAGGAAGAGTCTATTTTAGTAGTTTATATTGAACTTCTATTCTATCAACTTTATTTATTTATTAACTTATTTTGACTTTAGGGCTTTACTCAGCTGTGCTCAGAACTAACTCTTGGATCTGTGCTCAGGGATCCCTCCTGGTGGTGCTTAAAGAATCATATATGGTGGAGGGATCGAATTGGGGTCAGATGCACGTAAGGCAGATGTCTTACTTACTGTATTATCACTTCAGCCTTTGTAAAGGCTTTTTTTTTTTCCCTAAGTAAAGCAACATGATATACTCATGGTAATTAATTTAACTAGAAACCAAAATGATGAGAAGGAATTATCTATTGTTTGTGCAGATCCAGGAAGGAATCCTGTTTCTCAGCCTCAGTACCTCTCCATTCTCCATTCAAGCAAGTGACACGGAACCTTCTCTGGAGGCCAGTTCCGGTGCCAGTCTCGGAAACTCTTACACAGAGGAGTCTGGGTCGGACTAGGTTGCCACAAGGGGCTTCTGCCACAGAACCTAAGTTGCAAACTCGAGTTCATGGTCTGTCCTTGATTGCCATTGATCTGGCCCCTTCTGAGCCCAAACCTGGAGATTAGGACCCAGCCCCTCCCCGTCCCCGTCCCCCCCCAATGCCCTTCGCACTAAAGTCATTGTCTGAAGTCAGCTGTCACTCTTTGAGGACTTTGAGCATTGCCTCCAGCAGACACTCTCTGCTCACATTCTCCCTGCCCTTTGGCACATCCAGACCTGGGGCAGGGTGGGGAGGGGGCTGTTAGGCCCACCAACCACCCCAATGCATTCAGCTCTGGACTCCACACCAAAGCTCATCCTCCCACCAGCAGGAACACCGGGAACGGCAATGACCGAGTTCCATGTCTGGGTCCTGTCCAGCTGACTCTGCTGGTCCCAAACCACGTTCACTGAGCATTCGGTGGGTGTTAGTTGCTGTGCTGTCTAACTTTAGATTCAGAACGAGTCGGCTTCATAGAACCGCCTATTACAGAGGCTCAAGAGACTCTGAGAGCCTTGGGTCAAGTTGCTTGTTCTTTTTGTTTGTTCGTTTGTTTGTTTGGGGGCCACACACGGTGGTACTCAGGGATGATTCCTGGCTCTGTGGTCAGGGATCACTCCTGGCTGGGCTGGGGAGACCCTATGTGGTACCGGGGATTAAACCTGTATCAGTCACCTGCTAGGCCATGGAGCTGGCCCCAAGTCACTTATTATTTTCCCAGCCATTGCCTCGGAGAGGCTGCGACTGTCTCCAGAAATGGTTTTCTGTGGCTTCCCCCTTCTCCTGCATCCACTAAAATACCTGCTCTCCTCTGCCAGTCTCCAAAGGAAAACATCGCCAAGTCCTACTTTTCAGTGTGTGCTCTAGCACACAGGGTGAGGTGTATTCTTTCATTTTATATAAATACCTTGAGATCTAATATTCACCTCCGTGTCCCCAACATTAGGCCCCCGCGCCCCGCATGCACGGATGCGTGTGCCTGTGCGCATGTGCGGTGGTTGCAATGACCTGCTTGGAGGTGTGTTTGATCTTGCTCTCCGGAACCGCATCAGGAAGCACTCGACCCTGAGGATGTGTGAGACACTCTGCTCAGAAAGTCTGTGCTCTCTCATTCCCTTCACCTAATTCGTGCTTTGATTGAGCCTCATTATTGAATGACGAATCTGTGGCTGAATGAGAAAACAGTAATTCTCCAAGTTTCATAATTAATAGGGAGGAGACAAGATATAAAGCCCAGTTGGCTGGCCATATGTTCTCGATCTCACAGAGAAGTCCCTGTGAGACTTGTCCCATGGGGTCAAGGAGTGAATGCTTCACCCCTACCCCCTTAGTTAGGATCCAACAGCAACTTACAGCCAAAGACCAACTTCCCTCCAGCCATTGTGCTCTGACATAAAGGAGAGCTCATACGGAACCTAATGCCGCTAATTAGAAATTAGAAAACTTGGCAGAACCTCATTTAGAACAGATTGTTCTTCTTATAAAATGGTATCGCTGACTCTTGGATCTGCTGCTGACTCCATTGCCTCTTTTGATTTGAAGAGGACATGAGAAATACCAAGTTGAAGGGGAAAAATAGACATTTTCTTTTATATAGTGGAACTGGAGAAGAATGAAAATATACATATATATGTATATATATATATATATATATATATATATATATATATATATAAAACCTGGAGAGGCTGTGTTACAAGCATGGAAGTGATTAGGATCAGTTGGGGAGCCAGGGAGGAAGTCGGTATTTCCTTCTCCCGTGGTTGAGATGTCTTTCCCATTGCCAAAGCACTGGAAGACCACAGATCACCTCCATGAGTAACCCCCTCACCCAAACTCAACCATGAGCAGTTGGCTTATGGGAACCCCTCTGCTTTCCAGGCAGTAGGCCAAGAGCTCTAGCTTCGAACACACACCCTCTGGA
Organism: Sorex araneus; assembly: GCF_027595985.1. Classification (NCBI taxonomy): domain Eukaryota; kingdom Metazoa; phylum Chordata; class Mammalia; order Eulipotyphla; family Soricidae; genus Sorex; species Sorex araneus. The sequence goes on from NC_073303.1 coordinate 368,471,307, forward strand.
GTTAGATTCCTGGGTACCACTCAGGGATCACATGACTATGGATGAAGGGCACTGCCCCGCACCTGATGTCCACAAAGCAATGAGCTCTCTTTGGCATTGGATACATCCCAGCCATGATGTTTGCTATTAGTAACTGTTTACTCATAAAACAAACAATGAAAATTTAAAAGCTGTTTGAAGAGAAACCAAGCCTCCTATGGAAGCCAGCTGACAAAATGCATTATTTAAAGTACACTTGACATATTTGCAGAAGCAAAGACAAAGAAGTCACTTTTAATAAGCCTGACACGTGAAGGCTATTCCCCCGCACGTCCTGGGGCAAGCCAGAGTGACGCAAGCACCCAACTGGATGAAAATAACCCCCGTCCTGGAGGAGAAACAAATTCTAGGCCAGAGATACTTTCTTTATGACATGAATTAAGTATGTAAGCCAATTCCTTATTGAAGAGGGATCGATATCTGTAATGAAAATCACTTGATAGCTGTAAGCTATGCATTCATCCCTCTTAATATGAAACATCAGTAATCTCAGGGACTGAGAGGCAGTACAAGGGTTAAGGCACTTACGTTGTATGTGGAAACCCTGGTTTGATCCCCAGCACCACACACAAATGCTCCTCCAATAGCTATTGAGTGACCAAGGGTGATTTGAGTTGTTGAGTTTCTTTCTTTCTTTCTTTCTTTCTTTCTTTCTTTCTTTCTTTCTTTCTTTCTTTCTTTCTTTCTTTCTTTCTTTCTTTCTTTCTTTCTTTCTTTCTTTCTTTCGTTCTTTCTTTCTTTCTCTCTCTCTCTTTCTTTCTTTCTTTCTTTCTTTCTTTCTTTCTTTCTTTCTTTCTTTCTTTCTCTCTTTTTTCCTCCTTTCTCTCTTTTTCTTTCTTTCTTTCTTTCTTCCTTTCTTTCTTTCTTTCTTTCTTTCTTTCTTTCTTTCTTTCTTCCTTTCTTTCTTTCTTTCTTTCTTTCTTTCTCTTTCTTTTTCATTCTTCCTTTTCCTCCCTCCCTCCCTCCCTTCCTCCCTCCCTTCCTTCCTTCCTTCCTTCCTTCCTTCCTTCCTTCCTTCCTTCCTTCCTTCCTTCCTTCCTTCCTTCCTTCCTTCCTTCCTTCCTTTTCTTCTTTTTTTTCTTTTTTCTTTCTCTCTTGACACTTGGCAGAGCTGCTCAGGGACTACTCCTGATTCTGTGCTCAGGGAATCACTCCTGGCAGTGCTCAGAGGAACATATGTGATGTCAGGGATTAAAAACCAAGGTCTGCCACATGCAAGGCAAATTTCTTAACCCCTGTACTATCTCTCCAACCCTCAATCACTTCATCTCTGTAAGATCTGGCATCTTATGCTCCCCCACCCCTTCTCCCTGCCACCCCAGGTAATTATTCTCTCAGAGTTTTCTACTGTGCAGTGGGGTTCCAGCTCCTGGCTGGTGTCCCAGGGCATAGTGGGTAAATGAACTCCAACAGGAAGTACAACAAGGGCACTGGCAGGGGTGGGGGGGAGGCCACCTGCAGTGAATCCCACGAGGTGCAGAGACAAAGAGCTGTGCCTCAGGGGCTCCCTTTCCACTGGGAGCCCCCTAATCACCCTTCCATGAAGACAGAGCAGCAGGGGCCCTGCCTCCCTTACAGCTTCATCATCTTTATGGCAACCCCCTTTCTATTTACGGCTCTCTCCAATGCATGCTCAAACTGGAATGAATCTTTTAAAAAATATTTTTTAGGGGCTGGAGCAATAGCACAGCGGGTAGGGCGTTTGCCTTGCACGCAGCCGACCCGGGTTCGAATCCCAGCATCCGATATGGTCCCCTGAGCACCGCCAGGAGTAATTCCTGAGTGTAGAACCAGGAGTAACCCCTGTGCATCGCCAGGTGTAACCCAAAAAAGCAAAATAAATAAAATTAAAAAAAAATTTTTAAATGTATTTTTTTTGTTTGGGGCCACGCCCAACAGTGCTCAGGGCTTACTCCTGGCTCTACGTGCAGGGATCACTCCTAATGGGCGCGGGGGACACTAGGAGGTGCTGGGGATTGAACCCTGGTCAGGCGTGTGTGAGGCAAGTGCCCTACCCACTGTACTATCGCTCCAGCCTTGGAATGCGTCTCTTAGACCAAAGTCCACCTCACTGTTCTTCAGTGCTTTCGCTTGTCAGCTCGCACCCCATGCCTCCATGCCACCCTGCCTCGTCTTGCTCACTCACTCCGGACTCCTTCTCCAGTGGGCTTCCGCCTCTCAGAGCCAGAGGCAGCCTGTTCCATCTCCCTGGGGCCCCTTGCCCTATCTTGTAGGCCCAATTCATTTTCTGCATGGGAACCCAAAGCCACTACTTGAGGGAGTCAATTTATTCCTAACAATCCCAGTTTAAGTTAGGGGTCACTTTTCTGTTCCCTCAGAACTAGCCATCAGGCTTTGTAGCTTTGTGTATGGTTCCGGGGATGTATAGATATGCATAGAAACAGATACCTAAATATTTCTCAATACTGCCTCTACTTCAAGACTGGAAGTTAGGTAGATGGAGGGCCCCAGTCTCATGCTGACTGCCCAATGCCCAGGCCTGAGCCAAGTGTATACAGCATGAATAGTCTATAAAAGTGTGCTGAACAATTAAATAAATCAACGTGCCTGGTTGACTTGGGAGGGAAAGAGGAAAGGCAGGGATGAGTGATTCTCAGCATTAACTACCAAGATAATGATTTTTCTGGGAAGGAAGACAATATTTAACCAGCTGTGAACAGAGGCAAGAAAATTCAAAAACAACTCATTTTATTTAAAAGAGAAATTCTAGAGAAGTTAACTGTTTAGGACATTATCCACCACAGCGTTCAAGGAAACAGTTCAGTGAAGGAACACCACCACAATTGACAGTATAAATCCCTTCTGCGCACTTTTGAAACTTACAAACTCCAAAGAGGGGTGGCCGGATGCCCAGGACAGAGACATGGCCCATGCTGGTGATCTGCGTGTGTTTTCTCGGAAATAATCGCCTCTTCGTGCCTGCATGTATGAGCGCGCACCGACTACCGTGCACACATCAGCCTTCTTTGTAAAGTCCGTCTTGTTGCTCCGTTGCCTGCCACCCCTCTTGCTGCCAGCTCGACTTGGAAACCAGCACTGCTCATGTCAGGCAGTGCTTGGAAGGCAGGACTTGACGTGCTCGCTGCGATTCCTTTCCAAGAAGAACCTGAGCAAGGGTGGGGGACCCGCCTGCCCCACTCCCTGCGACTTCCTCCCTTCTGTATTCCAGGAGCTATTCATTTTCTCTGCTCCCACCACAGGAAAATGTTTGGTCTCAAAGGAAATAAGCCAATTAAGCAGTTGCTTAAGGGTGAAACTAGAAGAAGAGGGAAATTTTAATGGAGCTGCTGACTGTTCGTCCTGAAATCGAATGAGGATGACAACTTCTGTGGAAATCTAATAGACGCCATCATGGTCAGGCCCGGGAGTCCTTGAGCCGCCGCCGACTATGCAATTCAGCAGTCTGAGGCAGGGGAGCAAGTTGCCCTTTGATAACAGTGTTTGTTGGAGAGTGTGGGGGGTGGATAATAGGAGGAAAACATACTTAAGCTGCAGACGGCGTGTTAGGTAAGCTGTGTGAACATGTGAGCCGGTGAATTCCAGGAATCCACATCCATCCTCTGCTGACATCGTCACATAATAGGATCTCACAAGGCAGAGACCTTTGGGTCACTATGGCTTGCTGGAGCAATCTCAATCTGGACCTCTCATCTTGGAAGTCCAACCTTGCCCAGGCTCCGCAGGGAATGGAATCAAAATGGAAGGATATGTACAGTGTGTGGTAGAATAATGAGCAAGGCTACTTTCAAAAGTGTTCCAATGAAGTAAAAGAAAATTAAATTTTAAGCCTCTTAAATAAATTAATTTTAGTGTCTTGTAATGTGAAGACTCCTAGGGAAGATGGGAGGAAGGAAAGAAGAAAGGAAGGAAGGAAGGAAGGAAGGAAGGAAGGAAGGAAGGAAGGAAGGAAGGAAGGAAGGAAGGAAGGAAGGAAGGGAGGGAGGGAGGGAGGGAGGGAGGGAGGGAGGGAGGGAGGGAGGGAGGGAGGGAGGGAAGAAAGGAGGAAGGGAGGAAGGGAGGAAGGGAGGGAGGGAGGGAGGGAGGGAAGGAAAGAAGGAAGGAAGGAAGGAAGGAAGGAAGGAAGGAAGGAAGGAAGGAAGGAAGGAAGGAAGGAAGGAAGGAAGGAAGAAATTCAGAGGTGAAGTAGTTCTGAGATGAAGTACAAAAGAGCGAAATTAGGGGAGAAGGTGACTCTGCTCCCAGAGTATTGAGATTACCTAACAGCACCATCCCACACCTCCCTGTCTAACGTATTGGGTCTAATGTCATCACCCCACATCCCACATAATACTTTTGTAAGGACAAATCAAGCCAATGGTTCTTAGTCTCTTGACAAGTAAACAGCATCCTTGTTGTCAACCAATAATATGTTGGGACACACACACCTGCCTCCCTACCGATGACTGCACTGTCATCTCCCATTGTGAGAAGAGACTTGCTCAGGACTGCACCATGCTCCACAGAGACCACACGGTCCTCTCACCTGCTCTGTCCAGACACTCTCTCTTAGAACCCACCTGTTTACTCAGATGGCGTCACATTTTCCTCATCAGTAGAGGATCTTCCCCCTTCCACCATAATAAGCCCAGAAGTCACCATTGTCAGATGAACTGCTTCAGATCCTGGGTTGAACGTGTGTTCCCTCAGAAGTCATCCCTCCGGCTGTGTATCGGCGTGACCGCAGGCCTGGGACGTTGGAATGTTGTCTTCTTTGCAGTTGCTTTCCTGGCCTGACCTCTCCAGAAGTAACTTGATCAAATGTTCCCTTTGTGGATAGTTGCTATCTTTTTTATTTTTTTGCACAACTCTTTTTGGTCCCAGATGTAACAAGGAACCACAAAAGCATCATATTTTCTGTTGCAAAATTGGAAAACTGGAAATTTGCCACTGAGGTGAGCAGAAATTTCCACAAGGTTATTTTTCTTCCTTGACATTAGGAAAGCAGTGTTTCCTGACAAATACGATTCTCCGATGTGATGAAGGAATCGTAGCGCCAAAGCAGGATTGTGTGCAGGACAAACACCATTTGTTATTGTGACTTTAAACAAACCAAAAGGACTTGCTCAGCAGCGCTAACCTGACTGACTTTCAGCTGCTCACAAAGTTCCTTTCTTGTGCAAACAGAACAATGCAGCCATTTAGTTGCTCTGCTTCGCGCATTCATTCAATATTTAATAGCTTTCAGAGATTCTCGTTCATTTAAGAATAATCTACGGTTAATGAAAACTCTTTGGTAAAAAAGGAAATGGTAATAGCATTAGCTCGTTGTTTATGAATAGAAAAGTTTGGAAACATATACACCCAGCTCTGTTTGGCAGGAAGAGAAAGGGAGGAGGAGTATGGCTATACTTCATGGTTTTATTTATTTGCCTGCATTTTCTGCTTAAAATGATTAAAACTAAAATGGTAGAGGATTTGCTGTGTGTTAAATACTGTTTTAGGTGTTTTGCCAGTACACTTCCTACCAGGTTTTCTTCTCTGATTGGATAAATGAGGAAACAGAGGCAAAAGGATGGTGGAAACTTGCCCAGGCTGCACAGCTTTAGCAGAAGTCTGATTCCAGAATCCAAACTCCTCACCACTCTTGATTTGTTGGCTGTACTGATCTGGAAAGTCAGTGAAGAATTACTGTGATTTAGTAAGTTAAGTATTGTGGCTGAGGTTCTTGGTTCTGCTGAGAAATGGTTCTGTGGCTAATGCATGTGCCTCTCACATGGGAGGCAGTGAGTTTGACCCCCAGGAGCTATCTGCATGTATCCTCAGCCATGCTGGCAGCCCCATCTCTGGGGTCCTTGATGTCCCAGGTGACTTCCAGCCATACTGTAGCAAATGTGTGTAAATACATCTAAACAGGTGTGTGGCTCCTTTGTCATGTGGGCAAGACCAAGAGAAGGACAGGAGGTGAGGAAAGGAATGAATGTACAGTGTGGAGCCAGAGAGAAAGGACAGGTGTTAAGGTGTTTGTTTTATACCCAGCTGACCTCAGTTTGATCCCGGACACCACATATGGTTCCCTGAGCACTGCCAGGAGGTATGGTCCAAACAAACAAACAAATAAATATGGTGACCAGATCAGGTGACTTTGATTGCCTGAATGAACCCCTCAGGACAAATATAGTTTAGAATTTAACTTTGTCTTGGCTTCTAAAAGGAATCTCTTTAGGGGTGGTTTTGTTCAGAGTGGGATTTGGTTATGCCAGAATGAAGAACAATGTGGTCTGGGGGAAGGGGTGCTTCTAGTTATGACCTAAAAGCCTGGAGGTTGAAGAGTTAGACCTACCACGTAGACAACTAGTCAACCACACCTATAATATGGAGACCCAATAAAAACAGAACACAAAGAATTGGGCGAGCTTCCCTGGTTGGTGGTATTCTATGGGATCATCACCCATCAGTGTCAGATCATTGTGTTCTTACTCCAAGGATCGAGAACTAAAGAAGTTTTGCATTTGACACTCGACTGGATTCTGCTCTGAGTCCTTTCCTTTGAGTTTTATAAAAATATCAGTATATTGTTCCTGCAGTACACCAGAACTAGGAGTTCAACTGTGAATCTTTCCATCAAAGGATCCAGTCTGAGCCTGGTTCTGGAGGCACTGAACTTGAAGTTGGTGATGGAAGAACAAGGTGGTGTCAGACATCTCTTCTAACCTTGTAGGTGCTGCAAACTCCTTAGATTTCCTCCGTTTCCTCCTCAACAAAGTGAAGAATTTGAAAGAATAATCTCTAAAGTCCAAGAGCTTTCCCAGCGAAGGTACTAGCATTTTAGTAAGACTCTTCCGGCAACTGGAAGCCTTGATCTAAGAAAGCCCATGCTAGGGAGATGAAGAACAGGTGAGATTTGGGGACTAGAACTTCTCCTGCATGAATGACACTAGTAATGTCATTCACAGGTACAGACATGACAGTTATCATGGCAGGAGGCCGGGAGGTAACTGCGGAGGGGAGCAAATCCTCTGAGCTCAGCAGTTGTTTCTATACCTAAACAAATTAGCTAGTGGGTTCTGTTCTACTAGAGCACATAGCGCTGGTGGACTCAATGGAGCCTATGTGCCCAGACCCTACTTCTGCTTCAGCCTCACAGTCTGCGAGAAGCCATCACACTCGACAGACTCAGACATGGAGACCAATGCTGTCTGACTCGAGTTGCGGTCACAGGGTTCCCCCTTCGGGAGGGAACGTCCACCAATGAGTCTTCTGAAATGTTTATGTAAATTTTCAGAATGCTCTAAAACACATGAGTTGGGTAGTGTTGCATGATTAGACCTTGGTTTATTGGGTCCAGGCCGTAGGGTCTCACTCAACGTTGCTTTGGAGTTGTTTGTTGCCATTGTGTGGTGGTGAGGCTCAAACCCAGAGCCTTAAACATGCAAGGCAAATGTTCTTTTTTTCTGAGTCACATCCCTGACCCCTTGGACACTGCTTTGACTACTTGCCAAGTGGGGCATCTGCCATACTTCAGTCCTGAGTGGAAACCATAAACCCTCATACTTATCACCTGATCGACCCTAAGGACGTCGTTACCTGTTCTACCTGTTCCATGACAGCTCCTGCTTTCTTTACTCTTTATTTGTTTACTCTTCCAGCCAATGTGTTCATAATATTCTCATCTGATCCTTTCAATGACTCAATCTGTTAGGTACTATCCTTTGTTCTATTTTTTATTTTTAATTTTTTGGCAGGAGAGGGGGGAGGTGTTCAGGTGTTCAGGCAAAAAAGTGAACCTTTAGGATATTTAGTAGTTTATCAATGTTCACATCATATTATGGACAGAATACTAGTAACACCAATGACATGTTTTAATCTCCCCAAACTGTGAAGTGTCATTTTCATGGGCAAAGCGGCCTTGCTTATGTTTTTAAGACCTTGGATTACTCTCACCTATATACAAATATACTAGAAGGGTACCTGAAAGCATGGGACAGGAGGATCAAAATGACATTGGGAGCAGAGCTTGGACTCTTGTGAGGAAGAAGCCACTGGCCAGTGAGAGCAGGTGACCTCGAGAAACTAGAGAAGGAAATAACCCCCAGAAGTAATGCAGCCTAGATGAAGAAATTCAAGAACCATAAGAAAATTACTCTGTTTCATTTGAACTCACTAAGCTAATGGCAATTTGATAGCAGAAAGTAAGAGTAAGTAAATATATCTACTAAATGATTGACTGGGGCTTTGAATGAAGCCGTTTGCCTCTCAAAATCAGTGCTTCTCTCAATATATCTGTCCTAAGTCGTTATCCCCATCTAGAATCCTCACCAATGGCACTTTCTTTTCTTCTTTGTATATGTGTGGGAGTGTTCAAGGCGGCTCAAGGCAGTGCTCAAGCCCCAGCTCTATACTTGGGGCTTCTTCCCAGCCATGCTGGGGTGGGGGAGAGGGAGAGCCATGAAGCTCCAGGGATTGAACTGGTCTTCCTGTCTACAAAACATGCTCTTAGTCTTTGAGCTATCTCTCTGGTCCCTACTACTGATAGTTTTTTTTGGGGGGGGGGCTATAGGAGGGGTCAAGTTGGGTATTCAGGCCATGTCTGGTGGTGGTCAGGGACTAGTTCTGACTCTCTGCTCATGAGTGACCTAGAAGCTCTTAGGAACTCATATGAGGCACCCGGGTTTGAACCTGGGTTAGCCCTATACAAGGCTTCCCTCCTGTGCTATCTCCTTGGCCACTCACGGACCAACACTTCAAGATCCAAGAGCTGTAACTCTTTCTTCTGCAGCTCTAATTGCAGAAATTCAGGCCATGTGAGGCACAGAGTTGTGGAATGCTCAAGGCAGCACAGAGACTAAGAAGTCAGCTGAGCAAGGCTGGCCCACTCACTCGAGCTTGCCGAGCCTCAGTTTCCTCCCTGGGAAAAGGGGAGACAATGATGGTGCTGGTCTTCAGGGAATTTTAAAAGGATTAATGTAGTCCCAAGTAAATCGACAAATGCAAAGCCCGGCAGAGATAAACACACTAAAAGTATATTACTCTCTTAAAACTTTACTGAGTGTTTAACATTACCCTCGAGCCTTTCGCAAGGGAGCTTTTCTTTCAGAAGTCACAAGATTTTATAAAAAGAAAGAAATTTCTTCATTTTTAGTATAAATTTAGAGTCCACTTGTAGGCGGTTATTTACAAATAAATGATGTAATGGTTTGAATTGTACCCTTTCAAAATTTATGTCAATTGAAGACTCCAGAAATGAAGATCCCAGAAATTTACATCAAGTTAAGAGTCCTGATCTCAGGTGGAAATAGGGTCCTGGCAGCTATAATCCAAGCAAGGATTGACATGAGATCATCTTGTGTTTGGGTTCTGAATCTCTGGACGGTCTTCCAGAAGGGCAGAGAAGCACGAGCAGAGGCCAGGGGATAGTGGCTGAAGATGGAGTCAGAGGCTGGAGAACAGTCCCTGGCCCAGGCTCACCCTGCAGGAAACCGCCGGCAGTTGGGGAGAGCCAGGAAGGGTCAGCCCCAACCCCCAGACTCACCAACTTCACACTTCAAGTCCTTAAATTTTGCAAGAACTTGTCTCTGCTGCCTTTAGCCGTCCAGCGTGTGGTAGCTTGTTCCAGGAGTGCAGGGACTGAATATCAAGGAAGATGCAGGGCATCTTCAAATCACCCCCAACTTAATTGCTTTCTCAGCTCCAGGCCTGCTCTGTGGGTCCCCGGGAAAGACAGCTCCGGGTAGAGAACGCTGTGTGTCCTGTCTACTTTGCAACACATGCACACCAGGTAGCAAGGGGCAAGTGATGCAGCGTCCGTCGGATAGAGCATGTTATTTGGCAAGAGCCTCAGAGGAGCATTTATCTCTTAGAGAGAAGGGGCTTTGGGACGCAGAGGGCATGACATAACTCTTGGCAGCTGCCGTTGCCTCAAAGTGAGGTGGCTGAACAAGTAATCTTTAAGGTCCCTAAAATCACAGAATTATTTACCAAGAACAGCTGTAAGGCCGGAAGAAGATAGCAGAGAGAGATGTAAAGAGTCTTTGGAGCCTTGAGCCTTGGAGCCAGGGAAAACAGCTCTTGTCAATGCTAGGACCCACATATCATCTGAAGCTTTCATCTTCACACAAATTTTATGCCTGCAACTGCCTGCTTTGAAGCATCGATAACACTGACGTACCCAGTTCCAGGTGAAAAATTCGCTATTTATTTTTTTGTCCCTTTATGTAGTTTGGGGGTCACACTAGCAGTGTGTGGGAGCTCTCCTGCCTCTGTATGCAATGCTTGGGGGACCATATCCAGTGTCAGCCACATGCAAGGAAAACACCTTAAGCCCTACACAGTCTCCTGAGGTTATTTTAATTATCACTGTTATTTTATAGTTGCTCAGGAAACGGTAGTTGTAGTGGAGGTGAGGAGCATGTGGTGCTGGGGATCAAACCCAAGGCCTTGCATGGACTGGGCATGTGTTCTACCCCTTGGTCCGCATCTCTAGCCCCAGGAGTATTCCTTTAAGTGCAGGAACACTTGTGAACTTGACAGACTGAAGTCCTCAGGTCCACTCACATCGACAGGCACAGGCCCTTGGATGCGCTAGAACACTCGCTTGGTGTGTCTTGCTTTCTGTCTCCCCGCCTAGAGGAACATGCAGCCCTGGTTTCCGTAACTCCCTGGTGCTGCCCACAACATCCGAGAGGTTTTCCCCGTGGAGGACACTGCCTCCCCCAGTCTCACTGTCAAAGGACTCTGCACAGCAGGCTGGGTCTTACTACTCACCCTGCAGAGACTCAGGACAAGGTTAGGGATGACTGACTTAAAGAGATGAAGATCCTCTCCCAGTCTTTAAATGATACATCAAAGTCACCAGGTAAGCTCCAAGCACCACTGAGGGTGGGCCCCTAAATAGACAAATAAGAAATCTCCCAGGCTGTGGCACTTCCACATAAACTCAGAGACAACGAAGAGGAGAGTTCCTGGGAGTTTCTGGAGATTCTAGGCCACATTCCATTTCTCGCCTGCTCAGTCTGAGTCCTTCGGTCTCTGCCTGGTTTTTGTACAACCAAATCATCAGGCTCCTTCCCCACCACGTCCCTCCACGCACAGCATTGTGTGGCCTCTGGATCCCATCTTTCCAGTCTCTCACTGCTTCACGCGGTCATGTCCATTTGCATGAAGTGAACCACCTAAAGGCATCAGCTGATGTCACCAGTGTACTACATCTGTTTTGAATGTCCTGCCATATTTTTCTGATCAAGAGAAATAATCAATAATGCTACTGCTTAGACAGCAGGAAGGGAGTGTGTGTGGTTGGGTTGGTGACCACTTCTGGTGGACTTTGGTGGGAACCAGGGGACTGGAAAATGACATGAGCAATGACCTTTAAATAAGTGATGAAATGGTCATTTCAAATTTCATGATTTTTTTTTGCGTGGGGGTCGTCTCCCAAACAGTGCTCAGGAGTACCAGGAGGGTCCACTCATGATTCTCAGCAAGTTCATGCAAAGGCCTAAGGATGCAGTTGTGCTGCTGACTTAGACCCCTTCATGCCAGGGACTTCCTGGGACCCCACTGGTGGTGCATGGGGACCTCCAGGAATGCACCCCGTGATGCTTGAGGGACTATGTGGTGCTGGGCATTTGCTTAGCAAGTGTTCTAAACACTGTACTACCTCCCAACCCCCTAAGATGTTTTCAGTCAATAGGTTAATGTAAAAGAAAATATATATACATATATAGGAATCAATTACAGAACACGGGCACTTCAGAGGAAGAGAGACAAAGTGAATAACCAAGTGATAACTACTTCCCAAGAAGATGGTGATGGGATAGTGGTGTGTTAGGGTACCAATGGGCATAGAGCAGTCACTCTAGAAAGGGGAGAAGTGGCCACAGAGAACAGCACCCCCAGTGGTTGGTCTTCAGGGGCAGAGGGACTGCAAAATAGCCCCTCTGGGGTAAGCAAGAATACCCCCGATGCCACCACCATCTGCGGCAGTGGAGAACTGTCTCTCGGAGATCCCTGTCAAGCCGTCTCCACAGCCCCCCCACACCCGCCGATGCCCGAGGCACTGCTGAAGCTCAGAACGAAGCACCAGCTTCGCCACCTCCACGGCAAACTAGGCCATGCAGCAACTAGCAGGGCCTGGTAACTAATTTCTCAGCGCTCGGAGGATGATTTTTTGAAGGTATAAATGAATGTCACTCTTGGAACCTCAGAACACAGCTCACCCAGTGTGAATCATGGGGCTAATCCAGCGCAGGACTCAGGATGGTGTGGGTCGTATTATTTGTCCGGGGCCCAGGGGGAGAAAGCCGTGATGTATTGAAAGCTGGGTGTTTTCCGAGTGGAGCATTAACACAGTGAATTATACGGGGAATGCAAATGAAAGAGCAGGGAAAGTGACCTTGAGCTCTGCAGTTCAGACGGGTTCCCTGTGAGCTAACAGCCTAGCTGATTGAAAACATCAGGAGCAGGGGTTACAGATGTTCTGTTTAGTAAACAGAAAACATCAACAACTGGGTTGTACATTGAAACACACAAAGATGTGGAAATAAGCACAGGACAAAGGGGGAAGTTCAGGGAATTTTTCCCGAGCATTCCCCACTCTCCCCTCCCCCTCCCCCCAAGAGTCATCTCTGCAAAGGCATATTTTCAAATATAAATGAAGGAAGGAATTCCATGGAAGAATTTCTCTTTGGGCAGAGTTGTTTCCAGACCTTACAAGGTTGGCGGGGTTAACGCAATCCACTGCTAAAACTGCCTGTGGAAATTAAAGAATAAACCACATCTCAGAGTAAGCATCTTTGGAGGGAAAAGCAGGGAGGCAGACTAAGAGAAATCTAGGGGACATTTCTATCCAGCAGGATGAGAAAGGGGAGAAGAAATGTCCGTTTGGAGATGAGCCCAGAATAAGGACTCTGTCTGAGCGTAGGCCACATGCCTTAAACCCACCGAGAAGCTCATGAATGAAATCCCACTTCTGACTAATGACAATGACTGAAGGCATACTAGACCACTCCACCTACAAGCTGCCCTGAAGCTGCTCACTGCGCGCCTGCCCCTCCCATCCCTTCCTGCAGACCCCAATGTTTGAGCTAGGAGAGTGGTCTTCAACCAGCTGTCTGTGGACCAGAGCTGGTCCGTAGGTGTAGAAAGGTTGAATAAGGGAAGGGATTTCTCTCTGCTCTGAGAATGGGCTCCACTAAATACCAGCCCTGGGCTCAACAAGGCCCCCAAGGTCTATAACCTCAGTGTGGGGAGGGAGGGGATCATCCTTCACTATTTTGGGGAAAACTGCTTGACACACTGAGTGTCAGTGACCAGCCCAGGCAAGGTGCTGCTCCGACTCGGTCCATGTCTACAGCCAGAGAGGCAAAGTCCTCCGCTTGGGGATGCAGGGATGCAGGGATGGAAGAGACCCAGAAACACTGGGACAGTTTGTGGACTGACCGTTCACCTTTAAGCAGACCAGATGAGAAATCTGAGCATTGCATTCTCTATGCCATCGACATAATATCCCTTGCCAGAGTGACGTCCAGAGCAATCTCCTAATACTCGGCCAACATCTCCCTGGGGAAGGGAGTAAGTGTGGACATCCAGACAGGGGTTATGCCAAAATGTAAATAGGGAACAGTCCCCAAAGCAAGGAGTGTGAGTGACCTGGAGAGGTTTTCAGAGAAGGCTCTGCTCTGAGCACTCTCAGTTCTGAAGATGAATTTTTTGTTGTTGTTCATTAATTTTTGACCCCACCTGATGATGCTCAGGGCTTACTCCTGACCCTGCATTCAAGAATCACTCCTGGTGCCGCCCTCCACTGACATGTAATCCCGGTGGCTACACGTGTGCAGCCTCTCCATTGCTGCACAATCATGGCCCCGGAGGTCAGCTAAACTACTTTGGCCACCAGCAGCTTCTTGCATGAATGTCTCTAGACTGTGAACTGAGCCACGGCCGCCATCTTATGATGACCACAAAAGGAAGGTACGAGCTTGCAGTGATGCAATTTCTGGCAGAAATTCCCCTGGACTTAGTTATTAAAATACAGAAACCCAATATCTGTATTTTAGTACATATATTTAGCATGGACCTCATATCTCTTCATTGTCAACAATGGAAAACAAATTATCAAATGCTTCCTTTCAACAGGTCTGAGTTGGGTGGGGGGGTGGAACTCCAAACAATAATAGTGAGTTTTTGTTGAAATATTGAATCTAATCAAAGTAAAGAGAAAAGTAAAGAGAAATTTATCAGATACACAGGCAGGAAGTGGGGGCGGGGTGGGGGGAGGTATACTGGGGTTCCTGGTGGTGGAATATGTGCACTGGTGAAGGGATGTGTGTTTGAGCATTGTATAACTGAGACTTAAGCCCAAAAAGCTGTGTAACTTTTCACATGGTGATTCAATAAAAAAAAAAAATTAAAAAAAAAACAATAAAAAAAAAAGAATCACTTCTGGTGGTGCTCAGGGGACCATATGGGATGCAGGAGTCGAATCTGGGTTGACCACATTCAAGGCAAATGCCCTTCTTGCTGTACTATTGCTTTGGCACCTGAAGATGAATTTAATTTGCTTGTTAGGGGTGCCACATCCAGCAGTGCTCAGGAGCTGCTAAGGGCTTAACACGCAAGGGAACCTTTGTGGTGCAGGGAATCAAACTGGAGTCAGCTGTTGGCAAGGCACGTGCCCGAGCCCCTCCCTGCACCGTCTCTCCTGCGCCCCAAATTCTCAGCTTTGAGAATCCAATGAGACCCACATTGCCCTCAGAGCAAGAAGGGCCCACAAACATGATTCACTCCAGATTCAACCTTCATGCCTGTGTGATGGCAAAAGAAATTCCTCCCTGTGTCTCTGCGGACGGAAGTTTCATAGCCTCCCTTCTCGGCACTGCTGTTAACAATCCTCCATCACCAAAAGAAGGAAAAATCGAGAAGGGATTCACTCACAGACCTGGGCCATTTGCCAGATCACAAATAGAGACCGGGAATCAAGAGATTTGGGTATTTCTCCCAATCCTGCACTTAAGAAGCTGCGTGAACTTAGGCCAGCTCCGAAGGCTCAGTTTCCTCCTCCCCAAAACGCTGCAGTGATTACTTACATCCCTACTCATCTCCTGGGAAGTAGGAAGTTAAGATACCCACAGAGGGAAGGACCCTGGAAAGTTCCGTGTAAACATGACAGAGCTGTTTGGATTCATGATCGATCATCTTCCCTCTGGGTTCTCACTCCGTGCGATTCCCCGACTCAGCAGAGTTTGTCCTCAACTCTCCAGGGCTGGCAGCTCCCAGGGCTCGGGGATCCAAAGTCATCCAAGCAACTGCTGAGCCAAGAAAATGAAGGGGACTGCAGAAAGGCCGTCCTGGGGATGTGCGAGAAGCTCCTTGTCCCCACGCGCAGGGGGTTCAGGCAGGCAAGCACTGCAGTCACGTGATAGGCAGAACCCCTACTCTACCCTGACTGATCTCCACGGAGTCCTGGAGAGGGCCCTGCTGCTGTCCTTGGCTGTTTGCGGGTTCAGCTTGACACAGAGTTTGAACGGGTCAGACTTTTTAAACAGACGCGCCGTTCCTTTACAAAATCAGGTCAAGAATAAGCAACTACAGCCATTCATGAAAAGCTTCACCAAGCCTGCATCCAGCTGTGTACTAAGACCCAGTAAAACTGGATTCTGCCCCAGACTTATCCAGGAGTTAGATCCCAGTTCCCGGCACCTTTTGTTGTTGTTGTTGTTGTTGTTGTTGTTGTTGTTGAGTCTGTGTCTGTCCTCTGGGCTGCAGGAACCGAGGTACGGGGATGCTCTGTTCCCCAAAGAGCTGCTTGGAACAGCTGAGTGAGAGGCCCTGTGCAGAGTGGGAGTTCTTTGGAAAAGGGTGAGGGATCCTTGGGGTGGCCACAGGTATGGAGTGAGGCACTGAGAAAAGACAGCTCTTAGAATCCTGTCCAGCAGCAGCTAGGCACTCTTGAAGGACACCTGGCCAGGTGACATGCAAGGGAAACTGCTCTGGACCCAGGTTCCAGCCCTAAACCCATAGCATGCCCCGGTTCCGGAAACTGCACTACCACAAGCTCCATTAGCTCAGAGGAAGGTTGTCTGCATGCAGTTCCCCCAGAGGATTTAGAAAACAGACATCTCCCAAGGAGAGGATGTCTCAGGTCCAGCAGAGAATTAAGAAAAAGGTGACCAAAATCAGATAGGGGCGAGTCCGTCTGGTGCCCACCCATGCAAAGAGCCCCTGGCAGCTGCTTGCTTCCACAATCCAAAATTGCCGCCATGCCCTGGCCGGACTCCACTGAGATATAATCTGTTGAAAATTTGCGTATGCAGATTTTATAACTGGAGACAGACTTTCTTGGGGATAGGGATGGACTACCTCCCCTCACCTCCTTGTACTTCCAGAAGCCTCAGCAATCACGTCCATACCCCAAAGATGCCACAGAGTTTTATTTTTAAAAGGTTACTGCAGCCATATCTTTCCAATAAAAATACTGAACACCTGAAAAAACCCACAATGACCTCTTAGTATCTGTATTGCAAACCATAATGCACAAAAGGAGAGGGAGAAAGAAGAAAAGTTCCGGCCATAGAGTCTGGGGGTGGGGGATGGGAGGTGGAAAATGGTGGGAGGGAAACAGGGGACTTTGGTGGTAGAAATGTACACTCATGGAGGGATGGGTGTTGGATCATTGCATGACTGAAAACCAATCGTGAACAGCTTTTCAATGGTCTATCACATGGTGATTCAATAATTTTTTTTTAAAAGGTGACCAATGAAAATACATAGTATAGGGACACAACAGATAGTACACGGGTAAGGTGCTTGCCTTGCATGTGACTGACCCCAGCACCAGCCCCAGAAACACATGGTGCCCTGAGCACTTCCAACAGTGATCCCTGAGCAGAGCCTAGAATAAGCTTTGAACACTATGGGGTGTGGCCCGCCTTACATAATAAAGTGTGTTGATATATGTAATGCATATATATATATATATATATATAGAGAGAGAGAGAGAGAGAGAGAGAGAGAGAGAAACAACAAATCCTTGAATAACATCATTTCATTGAAAGTTACTTCATAATATTGTGAGAAAAAAATCCTGATTGACATTAAAATAGAAGATACTGTCTGGTTTCATTATACATAGACAGGTTCTAAGAACCTATGGGACTTAGGATGTACATGTATGTGTACACATGCAGTACATACAGATTATAAAATAGGCTAGATATGAATTCACGTACATATATACTAGTAATTGCATTGCTTACCATATAAGAGGAAAACAGAATTCAGCCAAACAGGGACAGGCACGCTCGCACTTCCGAACACTACGCTGTACAGTGAAACAAACATCCTCATATCCCACTTCCTCCCTTGGCTGCCCTATGCCTCAGCGCAGCAGCCTGTGTTCACAGAGGTAGTGGTGGTGGTGGGGGGGGTCACATGCTTATGAATCTTATCAGCCTGACTCTGTTTTGAGAACAGAAGACAGAAGAGCCCAGAGCGCAGGAAGGAAGATGAGAGACTTGGACAAGCAAGCAGGAAGATGGAAAGTATCGGCAGCTCCAGGTGAAAGAAAGCCCATGGCAAGTCAGAAGGAAACTTCATCATCACAGGAGCAAACAGTAGTTCTTTATTTTTCACTTGTATCACTTGTCTTCCCGTTGATCTTCGATTTGCTCGAGCTGGCGCCAGTAAGGTCTCCATTTGTCCCTGTCACGTGCTTGTGTAGCCCAGTGATATCTGCTCGCTCCAGGAACAGGAAGAGCCTCAAACCGTTCATGCAGGATTTTGACGAAGAAGTCTGACCACCCCGTTGGTGGGTGGCCACGCGGTCTTTAGATGTCCTGTAGAATCTAGTCAGTAACAGCCCTAGTCCAGCGGTCGTCTCTGAATCGCATTACATATCTGGCCCATCTGGTTTTTGATGTCTTTATTTTTTTAATTATTTATTTATTTATTTATTTATTTGGACTTTTGGGTCACACCCGGCAATGCTCAGGGGTTACTCTTGGCTCTGCACTCAGGAATGACTCCTGGCAGTTCTCAGGGGACCAAACGGGATGCCGAGGATCGAACCCAGGTTGGCTGCATGCAAGGCCTTCTCCACTGTGCTATTGCTCCAGTCCCAGGAGCAAACATTCTTGACAAGATCTGACAGGGGGAAGATCATGACCCCATAATGACGTTCATCCAAAAACTTACATTGGCCCAGGAGATAGTACCTGGGTAAAAGCTCTAGCCTTGACCTGGGTTCGATCCCCAGGTCTGCATATGGTCCCCCAGCTGCCACCTGGACTGATCATAGAGTCAGGAGTAAAGTCCTGACAGCTGGCTGAGGCCCAAAACACAAACCAAAACCAAACATAACCAAAAAATTAAAACCGCTAACCAGTCAGTTAGAGGGTTATTTGTCAAAGTGAATGTTCATGTAGAGAAGCAGGTCAGAAACTGGAAGAAATACTGAGCCCCACAGATTGGAAATAATAAAGACCAGGCATAGAGGGGGCTGGAGCCATAGTATAGAGGGGAGTGCACTTGCGTGGCACATGGCCAACCTGGGTTTGATCCCCAGCATTCCACATGGTCCCCGGGTCCCCCCATCTCCACCCCATGCATCTCAAGGTCCCCACCAGGAGTGATCCCTGAGTACAGAGCCAGGAGTAAGCCCTGAGCACTTGGGTGTGCCCTAACCCCAGCCTTCCCTCAAATCGCAGAGAGACAGAATCACGTCCCAAAACAAGAAGTCCAAAAGCAGATCCAGAACTCAGGCAAAGAGCAAGAGGTCCGCAACAAAAATAAATAGATAGATAGATAGATAGATAGATAGATAGATAGATAGATAGATAGATGGATGGACCAGAAATGGGAATTGAAGAAAATAGTGAGAAACAACTTCCTGTCAGCAGGAAGGCTGGAGCCAGCATGTTGAAAGCCCCCCTCCCAACCCCAACCCCTGTCCAGACAAAATTTATGGAAAATGGGACACAGCTGCCACGACTCCCCCAACCCAGGAGCAGCGGGAGGCAGCGCCCACGGCCTGCTCCCCGAGCTCAGTGATTCTCCAGGACCATGTGCCTCTGAACCCACAACCAGACAGAATTCATTGGTCTTTCTGGGGAAAACCGTCTGGGGCGGGGGGGGGCGGGTGGGGGGCCTTTGGAGAGGGTCCGAGAGAGGCAGAAGGTGCTTTTTTGGGCGGTCTGTGAGTTCCCAGGAAGGGAAGGGCAGACGTGCGTTTGGGTTCTCAGCAGCGCCCACATGCCCTGCCCAGGGGCGCCCTGCACGTTCCCACGCGCCCTGATGCACACAGGGGCCCCAAAGGCAGAGGAGGTGCTGGCACCGCTGAGCTCACGGAGGAAACCAGCTGGAACTGATAGGAGCGACTTCATCATGTTTTTTGTTTGTTTAAAAAAAAAATGTTCCAACCTTGACTTTGAACTTTGTCAAGTCAAAGAAAACACAAAGCTGAATTCTAAGGAAAGCGCTTCCCTCCCCATGGTTGACCGCGTTCTCAATCAAGGAACACCACCGAGCGCAGGGTCCTTCGCCTGGCCAGGGCTGTGATGGAGTAAATTCTGGATCCCTGCCCTTTTCACAGGGCATCTTTCTTCCTCTGGTGGTCGAGAGGTAGGAAACTGCCGCTGCGTTTCAACGATAACGTCTACAAGCTCACATTTAGCTACAAAATGTTTCATACACGCAATTTGAAGTGTGTATTCAGCAGGGAAGCCGCAGTACATACACCAAAACCCCCATCATCAGGTGAAGTTGCTTAGACTTCTTTGTAGTCCATCCCTCATTGGAGATGACTTGTCATTTTCCTTATAGAAACAGCATCATCTAGAACATTTTATCCTGCAGAGCTGCAGTGACAAATTATGACAAACCAGAGGGCTTAACACAACAGAGATGTGTTTCCCCCAGTTCTGGAGACTACAGTCAGAAAGCACGCTGTAGGCAGGACCGTGATTTCTGGAAGATTCTAGAGGATTCCTTCCTTATCTTCTACATTACCCACAGCTTCCTGTGCTCCAGAATGTCCTTGACCTGCTGCCAGGACATCAGTCCAGTCTCTGCTTTCATCTTCCCATGGCTCACATGGCCCTGGTGACCTGTGTCCCTGGGCATGTTGTCTTACAAGGACATCAATTCATTGATTAAGGGCACTCCCTAAATCCAGGCTAACATCTTTATATTAAAGATTAAAAAACTTTTAAAAAATTGTGTAAGGGTGTCACACCTGGTGATACTCTGTGCTCAGAGATCTCTCCTGAGGATGCTCAGAGCCCATGTGGTACTGGAATTAAACTCAAGCTTTCTGTGTGAAAAGCATGTTAGAACTATTTCTCTGGCCCATTGATGACATCATCGTGCTCTCAGCAAAGACGCTGTTTCCATATATGATCACTGTCACTCAGGGGAGATCCAGGGCCTTCTCCTATTTCTTCTATTCTCTTACACGTTACTATCAAACTGGCAATCCCTCTGACACCTGTGTGTGTATGTGTGTGTGTGTGTAGGTTTCTCCGTGATACCAGCTGAGGATCCTAGTTAAGTCAATGTTGACTCTATGTTTCCACAGGCACAAGGCACAGCCCCACAGCCTGTTCCCATTCCATTTGAGGTGCCAATCGAATGTCTAGATTATCTGGGATTCAGAGCAATGGGCTGTAAGTCAGAGGTTCCCAAGACCTGGTCCCCCCTTGGGCGCAATTACTTGCAAGAGCTGCACTTAGAACTCAGGAACTGAGTTGACTGAGTTTTGCCAGTTGGTTATAAAAGAACATGTTAAAGACCCAGAGGGAGATAATGCCCAAGATAAGAAATGTAGGAAGAGACATGGAGCTGCCATGTCTCCCCAACACGCCACTCTCCCAGCATCTCCCTGGGAATTTGCATGATGGCTTCATCATGCCAACAAGTAGATCCCTACTTTCCTCCATCTCTAGTCCTTCTCCCCTCTCTGGAGAACGGAGGCGTGGTGGGTGGAGTGGAAAGCGAGGCTGAAAATACCAATCTTCCAAACTTGTTCTTTCTGGGGAGGAGATACAGCCCAGGGGCCACCAAGTCACCTCATTAGCCACCACTATCGACCAGGAAATGCAAGGGATTTTGAAACTGTCTGAGGCTCTGAGTCAAAAGCCAAATATTAGAACCAAAGATGATACCCCTGGTATAACTTGGAAAATTAGAAGGATTCGTATAACTTGGGAAACTAGGAGGGTTCAAGGAGCTCTGGGCAAGGAACTGAGTTAGAGATCAGTATATATATATATATATATATATATATATATATATACACACACACTATATACACACACATATATATACATATATATTTCTTCTTCTCCTTCTTCTTCTTCTCATTCTTCTTCTTCTTCTTCTTCTTCTTCTTCTTCTTCTTCTTCTTCTCCTCCTCCTCCTCCTCCTCCTCCTCCTCCTCCTCCTTTTTCTTCTTCTTCTATATATTCTATTGTCCCTGTCACTTCCATATACCCGAGGTAAGAATTGGACATGATTTTGCACAGATATGCCACAATGCAATTATTTACTCATATGGGAAAGGACATTTAGATTCTTCCATTTGTTATATCACACATAAAACTGCAAACATTCTTCATTTCTTTTGAGTAAATGTGGTTTACTCTAGTATGTATCTATGAAATTTCAAACATTTTCTTATTGAGGGTAGGTTTGGGTCATACCTAGTGGTGCTCAGGGTTTGATCCAAGCTCTGGACTCAGGAATCACTCCTGGTGGTATCAGGAGACTATCTGGTGCTGGGGATCAAACTGGGGTTGCCCTGATTGTGCCCCCCCATCTAACTTTTTATAAAATTGCCAAAGAGTTTCCCAAGGTCGTTATACTAATTCACTTTCCCACGAGCAGGGTACAAGGATGGCACATATTCCACATTCCTACCAAGCGGTGTTGGCATTGTCAGTCTATTTAAATCTTTGAGCGGGTGTATCTCATTGTGGTTTTTATTTGCATTTCCCTGATGACTAATGATGATGAATATCCTTCTAGAAGCTTATTGACTATTCATATATTTTCGTTGTAAAATGCCTGTCTAAATCTTTTGCTCATTTTTAATCGGATTGTTTTTCTTATTCTTGTAACCATTCATTTTTAAAAGTGTGAGTGTTTCTTTTTTTCCTTTCTCCCTTAACAAGTAAGAACAAAAACAATTTTAATTTGGTGCTGGAATGCTCTGCCAAATGTTGAACAACTCATGAGATATATTTTTCCAAACCAGGACAGAAACTCTGTCCTGGATGGCAGAACAACGCTGGTGATGAACTGGAGAGAAACCGACCCCCCCCCCCACTGGTCCCCCTTTGATGGATAGTGCCTGTGATGTGCTTTTTATTCACACAGCCCTGCACAAACTACATACATCCTTGCACCCCCGTTTCCTCAATACTAAAATAAGGAGGTTGCAGTCAAGTTACCAATCTTCCTTCAAGTTCCACTGTGTCAGTAATTCTTCTGAGAAATGGTTAGTCACAAAGAGCCTTCAAAATATGCCCTATTTGAGCACTCAAACAATTTTTAAAAATTCATCGGGGCTCCTGAAGTCTGACGGAAATCAAATACAAGAGAGATGAAAGAGCAGAGTGTGTGGAATGGCAGATAACGGCCGTGTGGGAGCTCGGGGCGGCTCGCAGTGGACCTAGCTCCACGCAGACATCAGCCCCATGCTCCACGCTCACCTACGGCCCAGTCATTCCCACACACGACCAGGCTGATTCCCAGGTCACTCCTCTCCCCTCCCCCTCCAAAGAGCAGCAGCATCTTTCAGGAGGAGAATGTCTGAATCTCCACAGTGAACTGACACGGGCCTTGGCTCTTTCTGCGTGTTAGGAAGAGTGTATGTGCGATGGCTCCGGATTCGTTCCATGTACCGTCCACTTTTGACAATAATGTGATAAAAGTTTGTCCTTCAAAGCTGAAAATTATTTGCCATGCAGATGAGCTCATCTCTGCCTGGCAGTTTGATTTGATCAGAGGATTAAAAAAAAAAAAAAAAGGTCCTGTGGGAAGAAGTGAGTTGTTTTTCCCAAAGGAGAGATAAGCTTGTTGGACCGCCCTCAGTTCTCCTGGTCCCAAGGAACACAGCAGCCAGTGGGAACTTCTGCATCAGGGTTGCATCTGGGTAATGGTACCTTTGAAGCAACTGGCCTATGTGATGCTTGGCCAAGAATTCTGATACCAAGTCAGAATTATATGACTTTAGGCTAAGGGCCATTTGGCCAGCAATCTTTAGATTTCATTAGTACTGTGCTCTGGTCATCTAGATTTGCCAGCTAAAACAATAGTGTTATACATTATATAATGATAAAGTGAACCATTTAAAACACATTTTCCTTGATCAGTGTATCAGGTACTAAACCTTATGCCATGGCAAAAAGAGTCAACATTACTTCTTGCTTCTTGAATGACCTGACCATAGAATAGAGCAACTTTCAATTTTAAGCTGAATTTAGTCCTAGCCTTAATTTTAGGATGGAAGAACAAAGCAGCAAAGGGCAGTTACCATTATACCTTTTCCTGGGAGAGCAGAAGAATATGAACTTCAGGTATTTAGAGGTCGAAAGTTCACACAGATGTTTAGCCAAACATATGAGAGACACTGTCTTCTCTGGACTTATTTTCTGACTGGTTAATATCTAAAACGTATGGCCTTAAAAAAGTATAATCAAAACGACATCTGCACATGTATGTTCATCGCAGCACTGTTTACAATAGCCAGAATCTGGAAAAAACCTGAATGCCCTAGAACAGATGACTGGTTGAGGAAACTTTGGTACATCTATACAATGGAATACTATGCAGCTGTCAGAAAAAAAGAGGTCATGAATTTTGTATTTAAGTGGATCGGCATGAAAAGTTTCATGCTGAGTGAAATGAGTCAGAAAGAGAGAGACAGACATAGAAAGATTGCACTCATCTATGGTATATAGAATAACAGAGTGGGAGACTAACACCCAAGAATTGTAGAAATAAGTACCAGGAGGTTGACTCCATGGCTTGGAGGCTGGCCTCACATTCTGGGGAAAGGGCAACTCAGAGAAGGGATCACCAACTTTAATGTAGTGAAGGCCATGTGGGGGAAGGGAATTGCGGGCTGAATGAGGGTTAGAGACTGAGCACAGTGGCCACTCAACACCTTTATTGCAAAACACAACAGCTAATTAGAGAGAGAGAACAGAAGGGAATGCCCTGCCACAGTGGCAGGGTGGGGTGGGGGGAGATGGGATTGGGGAGGGTGGGAGGGATGATGGGTTTACTGGTGGTGGAGAATGGGCACTGGTGAAGGGATGGGTTCCCGAACTTTGTATGAAGGAAGCATAAGCACAAAAGTGTATAAATCTGTAACTGTACCCTCACGGTGGTTCACTAATTAAAAATAAATACATTTAAATTTAAAAAAATAAAAATTAAAAAAAATAAAATCACTACTAAAAAATAAAAAATAAATAAATAAATAAATAAATAAAACGTATGGCCTTTTTCTCTCTGTCTCTGTCACATAGCCTTCATTGTTTTCAAAGAAATTATAATGGTGAAAGGATTTTAGTGAATATGCATATATTCATGACCTTGATGATGTTATTGATATTTTACTCTATTTGCTTTATCACATACCTATCTGTCCACTTCTTATTCTTAGGGGTCTTTTGGGCGGGGAGGGGGAACTCAACAGTGCTTGGGCCTACTCCTAGGTATGTTTTTTTGGGGGGAGGGGGATCATTCCTGGTGGTGCTCAGGATTCTGAGTTTTATCTCCATCCCGTATTATTTTTATTTGTTTGGGGGACGCTCAGGGCTTACTCCTGAATGCACTCAGGAATCACTTTTGACACTGCTCAAGGAACCATATGAGATGCTGGGGATCAAACCCAGGTCTGCCACATGCAAGGCAAGCGCCCTACCCACTCCGGCCCTTGTGTTTATTTTTTTAATATAATTAAAAGTAAACAACAGATATCCATTTATAATTTTTATTTTAACCTTTTTTCTTTCCTGTCAAGTTTTTGTCAGTTTTCATTGATGAATTTCTTTCCCCCATGAATAATTTAAAGAAAAAAAACTAGAATTCCAGAGGTAGCTAGTTCTGTTTTACCAATCCTGTACCCTCAATTCTCCGTAGGCAATTCTCACTCTGCATTTTCTCTCCTTTTTCTCATCCAAACGAACTCGATTGTCCCCCAAACTGACATTTAATTACGTTTATGTTCCCCAAAGTAGAAAGAGAAATAACCTTCAAAGGAAAGTAAAAAAGTCCCTCATCTGCCCTTGGTCTTCCAGGACTATTTATAGATGGAAGAACATGCCTTGTCACGCAGGAGCATCCACCGTCTCTCCTTGTTCCCCGCGCCCCACTCTTGGATACTCTCCATCTGTCTTCATTACCAGCATCAAATCTGACATGGAATTAGTGGATTAAAAAGACTATCAAGGGCTAGCTTTAAGAATTCTACAGAAATGTGGTAGGTAAAAAGTATGTGCTTTGTCTCTTCCTGAAACACCACTGATACGTAAGTAAAGGAATTTTTTTTTTTTAAGACAAAAAGTCAGAAGGACAAAAAGAACAGGAGCATGATTGAAAGTCATGTCAGTGAGTTGGGGAAGATTAAAAATGGACGGTGTGTGTGTGTGTGTGTGTGTGTGTGTGTGTGTGTGTGTGTGTGTGTGTGTGTGTGTGTAGAGAAATTCATGTAGCCCAACACTGAACGAGAAACCCACCTCCCCTCTCAGGAAGCAAGGATGAGAAACTATTCTGTTTGCTCTGTGAAGCGCAAAAGGTCAGAAACTAGGAATTTCTTTGAGACCGGGGCAGGGATGTAGGTGGAATAAGGTGCCATGAAAGGCTAAGGAGTGGCTTAGAGCCAATGGTACAGGAGTTAGGGGGAAGGACCACCGTGGTGTACCCCAGCCCTCCTCCTCACTGCAAAGACATTTGCAGAAGGAAATGAATCGAGTGCCATCTCTGAAATAGAAGCCCAAGAACAACAGAAGATGTGAGGCAAGACTTCGAAGTGGGATTTGATGGAAGTCTACAGACCAAATGAGGAAATGCCTCTTCTCTCCTCCCCAGCCGTTTCTCACAATGATTGTTGTTGAGAATATCTTGAGACTCAGAGCAATGTCCTCTGGATATGTCCTCTAGAAAAATCAAGGTTCCAGAGAGAAAAGACTTATAAATGATGCTATTTGGGGTTTTTCCAAAGAAATGACCAATTCTTTTCGGGTGGTGGAGAGAGAGCACAGGGATAAGGCACTTGCTTCACATGTGGCTGACCCAGTTTCAATCCCCAGCACACCATATGGTCCTCTGAGCTCTGCCAGGAGTGATCCCTTAGTAAAGAGCCAGGAGCAATCCTTGAGCACTGGGAGCACTGGTATGGCCCCAGAACCAAGGAAGGAAGGAAGGAAGGAAGGAAGGAAGGAAGGAAGGAAGGAAGGAAGGAAGGAAGGAAGGAAGGAAGGAAGGAAGGAAGGAGGGAGGGAGGGAGGGAGGGAAGGAAGGAGGGAAGGAAGGAAGGAAGGAAGGAAGGAAGGAAGGAAGGAAGGAAGGAAGGAAGGAAGGAAGGAAGGAAGGAAGGAAGGAAGGAAGGAAGGAAGGAGGGAGGGAGGGAGGGAGGGAGGGAGGGAAGGAAGGAGGGAAGGAAGGAAGGAGGGAAGGAGGGAAGGAAGGAAGGAAGGAAGGAAGGAAGGAAGGAAGGAAGGAAGGAAGGAAGGAAGGAAGGAAGGAAGGAAGGAAGGAAGGAAGGAAGGAAGGAAGGAGGGAAGGAGGGAAGAAAGGAAGGAGGGAAGAAAGGAAGGAGGGAAGAAAGGAAGGAGGGAAGGAAGGAGTAACCCTCCCTCTGTCAACAGTTATAATAGCCCACCTGTCAACAATAGCAACCAACACTTACACATCCTCCAAAGGATCAGGAGACATTTGAAAAAAGTTTGTAACAAGAAAAGCAAAAGCCAAAAGGAATGAAGAAAAAAGAGCTCAGAGGAAATGTAATTTCAGGATTCAGGGAACAGATAATGCTTTAAAATGTCTCATTAATGTAGTCAGAAAGATAAGAGCAAATAGTACACTCATAATGAAAGAACAAGAAGCTACAAAAAAGGAGTAATCAGAGGCTAAGAGGGACTCTTTTTCTTTTAAAGGATGATAACTGAAATGGTACATTTACTAAATGCACAGAAAAATAAAGTCAGAGGAAAATTTCAGAAAATAGAGCTAAAACAAGCCAATGGACATTAAAAAAGAAAAGCTAGGGCCCTTGTTTATAAATAAGGATTCCAATGTGGTAAAAACAAGAAAATGTGGAGCCCTGAGTGGCAACCCAAATCAAGCACCTATTTCGCTGGCCTGCTGGTGACCCACCAGCCATGCACATAAAGACATTCACTGTCCCTGGCCCCCTTCTTGGAAGATGGGCTCCAGCAGGACCAGAGGATAAGAAAGGAAACAGGAGAGAAAGGCAAAAGGCAGAGGCAGGAAACTAATCACAACTGAAAAGGTAATTAGACTAGTAAGAACAAGAGATAGAAAAGTTCAAACTAGATTTCAGGAAGGTACAAATGGGCAGACACAGATTTATGCAGTATTTGGAATTCACTTGAAACTTTTTCAGTAGATGTGCAAGTATCTTTTGAAGCATTTGGGGAAATACATGAAACATCCATATAAAAATATTGCAACTAAAAACTAAAACCAAAAACTAACTCCTGGAAGAAATCAACAAGTGTTATGAAGAAGGAACTGTACTCATAAGGATGTATCTTCTAGCAGCCAAAATAAAAGTCTATCTAGTTTAACCATTTAAATTATTCCTATTTATTTTAATTAATGTTTTGACAGCCGGGCTGGAGCGATAGCACAGTGGTAGGGCATTCGCCTTTCACACGGACGACCCATGTTCGATTCCTCTGTTCCTCTCCGAGAGCCCGCAAGCTACTGAGAGTATCGAGTTCGCACGGCAGAGCCTGGCAAGCTTCCCGTGTCTATTGGAAATGCCAAAAACAGTAACAACAAGTCTCACAATGAGAGACGTTACTGGTGCCCACTCGAGCAAATCAATGAGCAAAGGGATGACAGTGACAGTGACAGTGTTTTGACACAAAGTCATATAGGAAGAAGGAAAAAGGGAATCAACAGAAACTGGGTAATAAACAAAATGTTAGTGAAATGTAGATGTTATGTAAAATTGATTTCAATGACTAGATTACACCTGCATTATTTATTTATAAGCGTATAGTTTATTCCTATGAATTAGAATTGGTTGTCTCAGGAGAAAGGATGAGGGAGGGCGGCAAAAATAAAGCAATATACTTATAAGACTTTTAGATCCATGCTTTGTCTCCATTTTATTTATTTCTAATTATTTTGAATGTTTGTAGTTTATGTAGTTACCGTAGTGCTAAAGATAGTGAGATACCAAACTGTTATAACCCACCATCACTAAAGTGTTTCATGACCTTTTTAATACTGTCCCAATGTTACCTCTACTCCGGTCTTTCACCTCCGCCACTGGTCCCTCCCTACTTTTTCATAATTGGCTTTGTATTCTGATGCTCAGGGTTTATCCTTGCTCAGTACTGTCTAGTCTCTTGTCTGATCTCTCTATATTCTACAGATGAGTCAGACCATTTGCTATTTGTCCTTCTCCCTCTTAATTCACTTAATTCACCTACCATAACCCTTCTAATTCCATCCGCATTGTGGAAAATTTCATGATTCTATCTTTTCTACATCATCATCCCATTGGTCATCGATTATTTCGAGTGGTCTCAGTAATGTCTCCATTCATCCTAGCCCTGAGATTTTAAAAGCCTCTCTTTACTCAGCCTTCCCAATGGTGCCACACTGAAGGCTCTTTCAGAGTCAGGGGAATGAGACCCGTCATTGTTACTGGTTTTGGCATATGAATATGCCACGGGGAGCTTGCCAGGCTCTCCCATAGCTGCATGGTATTCCATTGTATACATATACTGTAATTTCTTGATCCATTCATCTGATAGTGGACATTGGGTTGTTTCCATATCCTATTATAATAAATGCTTACAATGAGCATAGGGGTTCATATCTCCTTTCAAATTAATGTTTTTGTGTTTGGAGGATAGAAACCAAGAAGTGGAATCTCCGGGTCATACAGGAGATATGTTCTTAATTTTAAGAAATCTCTTTACTGCTTTCCATAGAGGCAGAGCCAGACAAGATTTTTACCAACAGTGAATGTAAGTTCCTCTCTCAATGGGCCCCAGACAACACCAGTTATTCCCAATATTTTTGGCAAATGCCATTCTGACTGGTGAAATGGTAGCTTATTGTTTTCATTTGCATTCCTCTAATAGTAAGTAACAGTGAGCACTTTTTCATATGTCTACTTGCCATATAAATGTCTTCTTTGGGAAGTGCCATCTCTTCTCCCCATCTTTTGAGGATATTATTGGATTTTTTTGTTGTTGAGTTCTTTGGATGTCTTTTAAATCTTGGTTATGAAATTTCTATCTGATATTTCATGTGCAAACATTTTCTCCCATTCAGCAGGGGCCTTTTTATTTTAACTCAAGTTTCTTTGATCATACAAAAACTTTTTAATTTAATATGGTCCCATTTTTCATTTTTGTTTTTCCTGTCCTTGCCTCTGGAGTCAAATTATTGAAGATAGTCTGAGGTCCATTTCCTGGGGAGTTCTGCTTGTTTTTCTCCATGTATTTTATGGATTCTGGTCTAGTCTCTCAGGACTAGAATTTGTGTTGACTTTTCTGAATAGTGTGAGCTCCATGCTTTCCTGTTAGCTGCATGAATATCATAGTTTAAATATTTTAGAAACATCATTGTAAAATAAAGCATCACCTGATCTCCCTTCCCCGCTTCTGGCCTTTCAATCTCCTTTAGTCTGGGATCCTTTCATTAGTAACAGCACATTGATTAAACCATTATGGCCTTCACAACTGATTAGTGTCAGCACCTAATTTTTGTTTTCTTAAATTAAATTAAAAGCACAATATGATAAATGGAAAAAGCATGGTCGTCAAGAAAGGGAAAATGTTGATAGAGACCTGGTCACCTTGTCCCTCCCCTGGCTGGCACACACCAGAAACCTTGGAAAATTGGCTTTATAATTAGGAAATCGAGGCCCTTCCCCCACTTACTATAAAGAGTTTCCTTTATTTTAAGCAAATAGTAAATTCAATAGGTTTTCCTTGAACAGATAAGGGAGCTTTACAAATTATAGACTGTGATAACTTGATGAATACTGTACATCTTAAATAAATATTAAAAATAACGAAGTAGAGTTCCAACTTATAAAATTACAAAGAAAAAACGTAAAAGAAGTTCGATGATTCCAAAATTATGAAAGAAAACATAAAAAGGAACAAGAAAAACAGAAAACAAACAATGAGAGTTATTATAAGCCATTTCACTAGTTTCATTAAATTTAAAGGGCCTTTTTAAAGGGCCTAAATACTCCAGTTAAAAGACAGAAATTGTCAAACTGAATTTTTATTATTGGGGCAGGGGCATACCCAGAAGTGCTCAGGGCTCACTTAGATCTCTAAGCACTCAGGTGCTGAGTGCTTAGAGATCATTCCTGTTAACGCTTAGGGACCATATGTGGTGACATGTAAGGCAAGTGCCTTAACCCCTATACTTTCTACTTTGTTTCCAAACTGGATTTTTTTTCTTTTTGGGTCACATCCAGCGATGCTCAGGGGTTACTCCTGGCTCTGCACTCAGGAATTACTCCTGGCGGTGCTTAAGGGATCATATGGGATGCCGGGGATCGAACCTGGGTCGGCCGCGTGCAAGGCAAATGCCGTACCCGCTGTGCTATCGCTCCGGCCCCCAAACTGGATTTTTTTAAGAGGTGGGATTCTACTATTTGCTGCCCATAAAAACATATATGCTTTAAATATAAACTTAAAGGTTAGAAACTCTTATATTAACACTAATCAAAATTAATTTGGGATAGGATATATTTTAATCGAGTAGATTTCCAAGCATATCATATTTTCATGGATAAGAAAGTTCTTTTCAGAACGATTATGAGCTAAATTTACCAAGAGAATGAGATCTCTCTCCATGGAACCACACAGAGAGGGACATCTTCCTTACTGTGTATGCTGAAGACACTTCAGAGCACTGGCTTAAAATTCTGTGTCTACATCATGCCACTTGGAAATTATGTGGTTTTGTATGCAACTAGTATAAAATGAAACATTTATTGGGTGAAAAGGGAAGCAGTTACTATTGTAGAGTAAAAGAATCAATACTACTCAAATAAACGTACTATTCTCAACAGAAAGTTAACAGGTATTGACATAATTTTTCAAAAACCCACTCTAAAGTAATAAAGTGATTAGAGTACCAGGAAGTAGTTATACAAATCAGAATGAAAAAGAAACAGTTATCCTATTTCCATTCTTGGGTAAAGTTATTACAAATAATCCTGTGGAGATGTATTCTATTTACATCTGTGCCCCAAACCACCACATTTAATGAAGGCAGTTAGGTTGGACAATGGCATAAATACGTCAGCATCAAATCAATTCTACCTTTTTATTTAGTCATGAATGAACGATTTGAGGCTCTTTCTGTTCCTGGAGCAAACAGATATCATTGGGCTGCACTAGCACGCGACAGGGACAAATGGAGATGTTACTGGCAACTGCTCGAGCAAATCGAAGATCAACGGGACGACAAGTGATACAAGTGATATTTAGTCATGAATCTGGATTAATTCGTATGAGGGGAGCAGGAGAAGTGGTCTACACCAGGCAGTGTTCAGGGTCCACCCTAGAGGCACTCTTAAAACCCCGTGGTATAGGGGTTTGGACCCTGAACCCCCGTATGAAAAGCATGCTTTCCAGACCTTTCGGCAATCTCCCTGGCCCCAAAGTGAATTTCTCGAGACTAGAACATAATGCCAATCTAGCAAATGCTCATCTCAAGTTGCTCATTGTTTTCCTTACTCTCCTTTTTCTGCATTCAGTTATAGCTTCCCTGGTGAAACTTACACTAAAATGTGTGACAATAGCAGTGATGTTCTATTGCAAGAAACAAAGCAAAGAAATAAAAGTTGTGTTTAGGGGATAGAGAAATAAATGGCTTTTCTTTTCTGCTTCAAATTGGAAAAAAATGTGTTGAGACTTGAAATACTGTGTCCATTTCAAGCCCTAGTGGTTTATTTAACTTGGGTGGATTAATTTACTGGGGTGGTAGCTTGGCTTACCATCCATGGAGAGATAATTTAAAAAATCTTTGACCTTGTCAGTTTAGGGGACATTTCAGGTGGGAAGTGTTGTATCCGCTTTGTCACCTCCTATTTTCGGGAATCTTTCTTACCTTAAGATCTTGACCTTGCAGATTCTTAGTATTTATTGCTGTTCATTTTATTCCTACTACAATTCTTCCATCCCTTTGAATTTTTTATCTATTTTTTCCACTTGTAAAATGCATATTCACTTGTAAAATGCCTATTTTTTCAATAAAGTGTTTTGGTTTGAGGTAACAGATAAAAGAGATGAGAGATGAGAAAGAAAAGTAACATCTAATTAGTGTGTGCTCAGAAATGCCCTAGATAATTTATATGTAATCTCATTAAACACTGCAATCATATACGCACTTAGTTTTTCTTATAAATCAGCTACATTTAACAATGTACTTAAAATACACAGAATAGGTATGAAAGCCCAGATCCAAATTCATAGATTTCATTAGAAAAAGAAATTTGTACCCTATGGGTGGAACTGAAATTGGTGGAATCTCCATAGAAAACATCACAGATTTCTTAAAAAAAAATATATAGCATTTCATTACATAATAATCACATCCTGTTTTTAAGAAATACCAGGCACAATTTTTTTTGAAAGGAAAATACTTTACATAATGGTCACACCAACTTTTTTCCAAGAATACTTAGCACAAAATCTGCACTGATTAATGATATGAATAGTAATAAAAATGGAGATACCGTATGATCCAGAAATGCCACTTCTAAGTGTTTATCAAAAGAATGGGATCCCATTAATATATATTAATATATATGACATTGATATGTTTACATTCACGTGAATATTATAAAGTATATATACATATATACTCAATGAAATATTATTTAGACATAAGAAAAGGTAAAACCATGACTTCTGCAACAGCATGAATGGAGTTTGAGGTGAGTATGTTAAGAGAAATAAATCAGAAAAAAGAAAGACATCAGATGGTTCCAGTCTTGTATGTGATATCAAGAACCAAGGCAAACAAATTGGCACAGCACAATAAACAACTAATAACTCCTGGAATCCATGAAATAATGTGTTGGTAACTGGAGGAACGGGGGAAGCAGAGAGGAGAAGAACGGAGAGAAGTGTCATGTTCACCACTGTGATGGCACCAACTTTGGTGGTGGGTGAAATAGTCAACACATCCAACCCTGGGGGGATACTCTCGGCAATGTTATCATTCTGCAAGCAATGGCAAATCAAAGAAATTTGATTTAAAATGCATAATTCATTTTGAGTTCATTTTTGTATGATGTAACTCTGCCTGATCCAATTTCTTCCTTTGCTACTCTATCATTTTCTGAACTTCCCTTTCTGTCTTGGGTGGTGATACATATTGGCACCAACAAATATTTTCAACTTATTAGGCTTTTTTCCTATTCTCATTAAGACATATAATATATATAAGCCATCCATACTCATGTATTTGCTAAAGGTAAAGACATATACACACATGCACACACACACACACACACACACACACACACACACAACCATCTCAAAATGTCCATGTCCTTGGTACTTCTCCGTCCCTGTTCCTCCCAGCTAGAGAAAGAGTTCTTTCTGGGCTCAGCAGAGATAAAGGAGCAGCGTGGAGACGGCGGGGCCTCTCCGGGAGTCTCCTGTTGGAGCTCTTTCCCGTGGGCTGAGTTTTTGTCACAGACACCCACCGGGCAGATAGAAACCTCTGGTAAGCAACTAGAAGCCATCTTTCTTAGATTGCTTTTTCAGTTCCGAAGTTATGTGTGAAGGTAATTTCCTGAGCATTTCTTTCGAGATAATGGAGGTTATTCTGCAGGGCTCTACCAAAGAAGACTCTTGATTTTTCTGAGGAGGGAGAAAAAGGAGTTCCCTTGAGTTGAGAGAGTTCACCCTGCACTTCTCTCTCCTATTCGTTTCTGTGCCTGACAGAATTAACGCCGTCCCTACTTAACCTCCCAGCACCATCTACCCAAGGCCGGAGAGGAGTTTATTTTCAATATCCCACTTTTCCTAATCCATTAACCATGATAATCCATTGTGTCCCCTGGGTACTCAGCCATCAAAGCACTTGAGGATCAAATGGTTCTTTAATCCATTTACTTAGGGCACCCTAACTTACAGAAAATGAATCAGAAGTGTAAGTGGGCCGCTCTTCCAAGCTTCTCTTGGAACCTGTAAACAAGGTAGCAAATCCGGGATGACTTTGGATGCCAGGTGGGTCAAAAAAGTGGAACAAATCACCTTGGTTGGTTGCTTTTCCCCCGTGCTCCTCATTCTAACGGCCTTTGCTGCCTGCTTGGCTGACCTGCCTGCCTTCCCACAATCGCGCGCAATGAATTAACAAAACTCAGCCAGCCTGAGACCTAATTGGACTTTAAACTTTCCAGTGAGGGTGCCATTAATTCTCATCTTCCCTCTGCATCTGGTTAGCTGCAAGCGTTTAGGGAAATCACCCCAGGTCTTTGAAGTAAGAGAGCAGTAATTTTCATGCATCCATATTCTAGGCTGCTCCCCTGTGTCCTTATTCATGCCCTCTTTCCTCATTATTGAGAGGTGGGATCAGACCACCAAATCACCACTGACTCAGTGGCCCCTAAGAAGTCTCTTAGTATCAGGAACACCCTAAGGTCATTACTATTTAGCTTTCTCTACATTTTTCAGTTACCCAGTTAAGAGAAAGGGTAATAATCCTTGTTGAACCACTCAATAAAAGAAATTAAGATTCTACATTAACTAGAAATACTCTATTGTTGTGATCCTTTATAAGGATTCATTTTTTTTTCCAAAAGAGCTGGATTAACTTGAATTTAGAAAAACTCATGACTCTGATCATGAGAAGAGGCTTTTAAATTATTCATTATGTAGCAAGTTAAGTGTTCAATGGTTAAGGGGAAAAAAAAGCCTCTTCCTAAATAAAAAGCAATTATAGGAAGAATAAAAAGTCCTGTAATTTCTAGGTCCTTCCTGTATAGCTTCACCACAAAGTAGGGGCTCACAGAGATGGAATAGTGATGAACGGGAAGAAAAAACAGCCTTAAGGGGGAAAAACTCCAGTTTGAGAGAGAGGGTCCGCCCGGGGAAGGATAGCGGCTGCCGAGCGGAACCAGGTCAGTTATCATTCAGCGTCTGCAGCCCGCAGGACAGGCCCGCTGAGCTGGGGCTCTAAGTCAGACATGGACGCAGAGGATGCTGCTTCTTTAGCAAGTCAGACAGTTGTACGGCTCTCAGCGCCTGGTGGGAAACCAGGAGAAATTGGTTGCCCAGAGAAAAATCTAGGTGGGAAGAGGATATGGTTTTGAAAGGAACAGATCATCTGTGGCCCTCCAAAAGTCAGATGCTGAAGCCCATCCCCCACCCCAGAGGGAGGGCATTAGGAGGGGGGTGGATTGGGAGGGTGAATTTCTTGTGGATGGGATTAGCACCCACGGGAAGGAGGTCTCAGGGAGTTCCCTCTCTCCTTCCTCTCTAGGGGCCCCGGTGCAAGGAGGATCACCCACAAGTCAAAAAAGGGGGGTTTTAGCAAATGGTGAATGGGGAGGAGGGGGCCTTGGTTTCAGACTTTTCCGCCTCAGGATCTCTGAGAAATAAATGCTGGCTGCTTCAGCTACTCTGTGATATTCTTGTGAGAGCAACTCAAACAGCCTAAAAGAGCAGGGCTTGAGGGATCTAGAGAGGGACTGTTTGGCCCTAAGCATTTGTGAAAGGCATTGTTGAGTATAATGGATAGAATGACCTCTCTCCCTCCCTCTCTCTCTCTCCTTCTCCTTCTCTCTCTCTCTCCTCTCTCTCTCTCCCTCCCTCTCTCCCTCCCTCTCTCCCTCCCTCTCTCTCCCCCTCTCTCTCTCCCCCTCTCTCTCTCCCTCCCTCTCTCTCTCCCTCTCTCTCTCCCTCCCTCTCTCTCTCCCCCTCTCTCTCTCCCTCCCTCTCTCTCTCCCTCTCTCTCTCCCTCTCTCTCTCCCTCCCTCTCTCTCTCTCCCTCTCTCTCCCTTCCTCTCTCTCTCCCTCCCTCTCTCTCCCTCCCTCTCTCTCTCCCTCCCTCTCTCTCTCCCTCCCTCTCTCTCCCTTCCTCTCTCTCTCCCTCCCTCTCTCTCCCTTCCTCTCTCTCCCTTCCTCTCTCTCTCTCCCTCCCTCTCTCTCTCCCTCCCTCTCTCTCTCCCCCTCTCTCTCCCTCCCTCTCTCTCTCTCCCTCTCTCTCCCTTACTCTCTCTCTCCCTCCCTCTCTCTCTCCCTCCCTCTCTCTCCCTTCCTCTCTCTCTCCCTCCCTCTCTCTCCCTTCCTCTCTCTCCCTTCCTCTCTCTCTCTCCCTCCCTCTCTCTCTCCCTCCCTCTCTCTCTCCCCCTCTCTCTCCCTCCCTCTCTCTCTCTCCCTCTCTCTCCCTTACTCTCTCTCTCCCTCCCTCTCTCTCCCTCCCTCTCTCTCTCCCTCTCTCTCTCTCCCTCTCTCTCCCTCTCTCTCTCTCCCTCTCTCTCTCTCCCTGTCTCTCTCTCTCTCCCTCTCTCTCTCTCCCTCTCTCCCTCTCTCTCCCCCATTCTCTTCACCAGGTGAAGGCCTAAGCCCCAATACCATAATCTTCAGAGATGGATCCTTGGAAGGTGCTTTGGGCTAAATAATGTCCTGAGGATGGAGACCCCTGTGGAATGCCTCTCCCCCTCCCCCAAAAAAGAGACATTAGTGAGAGCTTTCCCACCCTCTCCAGGTGAGAACACGAGTGGGTGGCAGTTTGAACTACCCAGAAAAAAAACTGTCAAAACCTGATCCTTACCACAATTTTCCTTTTCCACTTTCTAATTTTCAGAAATATGAGAAAACAGGTTTTGTTGTTCAGTTCACCCTATGGAATATTATTATGGCAGCCTGAATCAACACATACAATTGAATGGCTCCTTACTGAGAAGCAGACATAAAAGAAAGGGGATAGCCAAAAAACTACTCTGGGCTAACAGGACCAATATATCTTGAACAATTTTTAAAATTTAATTAAAGAACTGTGATTTATAAAGTTATTGATATTTGAGTTTTTCGGCATATAATATTTCAACAACAATCTCACCACCAATGTTCCCATAGGTTCAATATATCTTTAGAATTTCTCTTGTACATACATTCCTGTTAATGATCCAATCATTATATGACTTACTCTTTGGACATTTAAATTATAACCCAGGAAGCAAGATGTGGGGGAAACTTCCATAATGGAAAAATCAAAGCGCTAATGGTTAAGTTTTCAGGAAGAGGAATGCAAACCTTGGTTTAATTTTATTTATTTATTGAATCTGGGTGAGATACACAGTTG
The DNA here is from genome assembly GCF_027595985.1 of Sorex araneus. Classification (NCBI taxonomy): domain Eukaryota; kingdom Metazoa; phylum Chordata; class Mammalia; order Eulipotyphla; family Soricidae; genus Sorex; species Sorex araneus. Next base: position 368,508,861 of record NC_073303.1, read on the forward strand.
CAAAGTTGTTCATGATTGGGTTTCAGTCATGATATTTCAACACCCGTCCCTTCACCAGTGTCATTTCCTGCCACCAATGCTGTTTCCTTCCTGCCACCCCCTCCACTGTCTGCCTCTACACTTGACACTTTTCTTCTCTCTCTCTCTCCCTCTCTCCCTCTCTCTCCTCTTACTCTCTTTTCTCTCCTCTCTTTGTCTCTTCTTCTCTCTTCCTCTTTTTCTCCCTCCCTCTCCCTCCCTCCTTCCCTCTCTGTCTCAGTCTCTCTCTGTCTCTCTCTGTCTCTGTCTCTGTCTCTCTCTGTCTCTCTCTCTCTGTCTCTCTCTCTCTGTCTCTCTCTCTCTCTCTCTCTCTCTCTCTCTCTCTCTCTCTCCTCAATTTAGGTCATGCCTTTGATGACTTGCTTCTGTGTCTCTCAGAGCTCCCAGCCAAGGAGTGGTCACACACCAACGTCACTCGCAGCCCAACCCCGCAGAGGGAGTTCACCTAGCCAGACTGCCAGACTCTTACTTTAGCACCTGAAATGATAACACTGCCCAAGTCGTGGATTATCTGCTGTAAGTCTTTGTGACTTACAAGGATGCTATTTTGCTCCCTAGTTGCACCAATTTACTAACAATATAACCTTGGGTGAGAAGCTTAATGATAGCAATTTACAAAAAAGCATCGTAGTACCTTTGTTTTAGGCTTCTAGTAAGAATTTTATAGCCATCTGGCACCATGCTCAGCCAAGTACTCATTTGCTACCCCACAAAGGAAGAGGAGGAGTGTTAGTGTATAACTGGGAGTTGCATCTCCCCGGGGATGAAACGGGAGCCTGGGGAGACTGCAAGATCACATGATACTGCCCTCCTTTCTGGTGAGATTTTGGCTTAGTCATCACTGCCTTTCCTGGTGGACCACTTGGTCTCCCCAGCTGCCTGGAGCTTGTCTGCCTCTACTCTTGATTAAACAGTCAAGAGAGGATATTCACATCAAGCAAGTATTTTCTGCTTGTTGCCTAAAAGCAACACATTTTTATTATTGCCACTTCTCTTCCAAATGCTAGTGGCTTTAATGGAATTGCAGTAGTAATGTTGTCCCAGTGTGACGGGCCACTATGACTGGATCATATTCCTGGATTCTATTTCTTTTATTAAAAAAAACAAGTGGCACACAGGCTCATCTCATGAATGTTAATGTGATCAAGCTCATCGCCCGGTGGAAAAACGTGCACTAATTGAGTCGTGAGAAAGGGAGGCTGGCCACATCAAACAAAAGAAAATCAATAGTCTTCAAAAGATTAGCATTCCCTGGGGCCGGGTGGGACAAGAGAAGTAATACTGTTGTGTCAAAATAGTGTTTGGGTTGGGGGAAAGCTAAAAATTTTTCCTTCCATATACATAAGACAGATTGAGTTAAAAAGTCTCATTTTTCTGGGACTGGTAGATGCTTCAAGATGCGGGCGAGCCTGCTCTGTCTGCTAAAGTCCTGGGTTCAGTCCTTAGCTGTGCATTGTTCCCCTGAGAACTTCTGGGTGTCACCCCCCAAACAATAGAGAAACCAAAACCATTTTATTTGTCCTTGTCACTAAAGTGCCTGTGATCCAAGCCAAGGAAGAGGGAGCAGTTGGTTTAGGTCACGTGACCCACACTCAGCAAACAATCAGCGAGGTCCTTTTTTTTTTTTTTCAAATATTTGGCTCTTCCAAACTGGGAATCAAGCCAGAGTGATGATTTAATTTTATAGACCTAGATCTCCCTCCGAACTAACCCCTCTGCCCTCACAGCACCACCAAGGGGCTAAGGTATGCTTGGGGTTCCCCATTCCCTTCATCATGTACTTCTCCAAAAGGAAAATCAGATTCTCGCCTCTTTTTTTTCTGTCCTCTTAGCATCAAACAGAAGTTGTGTCATTCAGATTGGTAATACAAAATGAGAACAGCCTGGGTAGAGTGAGGGGGAAAATGCTCCCTGTGTCAGACACTCTATGGTGATACCAGCAACCAGCAGGCACCTTACCAGGATCTGAAGGGAAGCGTGTACCTCGGAGTAAGGGCCAGCATCGACATCCATCTTCCGGTGGAAACCAAGCAGTAGCCTTGCAGCTTGCAGAATCAAAGTTACACGTAAGCAAGTTGCCTTATTAGCCACCACTTGGCAAGCCTGGGAGCGAAGCAATTCAAGACTCAGAGGACTGTGGTCGTGTTGGTGGAACATGGCCATGTGGCACAGACACACTGCTGGGGTTTCTAGAAACAGTTTCTTAAAGTGTGGGTCGTCACCCCATGTGAGGGCCACAAACTTCATAGGGGGGATGCAGAACATCTGGCAAAAGTAAAGGGTTTCTGAACCAATGGCATCATGAACCTGAGGTGGTGTTTCTGGCGGCACTCGTTCATGCTGCCATTCTAAGGCATGAGGGGTTGTGAGCGGCTAGTGTAAGAAACCTGTTCAAGAAGAAAAACAAGCCCAGTCTTCCGCTCTTCAACGACAGGATCTGCTGGGAAAGATCTGTTTGTGCTTCTTCCCCTTGACTCATTGACAGGAAGGCAAAAATGATGAAATCATATTATTTAATGACTGCACCCGTACGAAAGCTTAGAACTCTCTGCTGGTCATTAAGGTAAGTATGAGGAGTTATGAAAGCAATATCAACATGATGTCATCAATTATTGGCATCAAATATCCCGATTCTTTGTTAATGCATAAAATCATATTCAATGGGCTCCCTTTTTTCAGTTCTTTAAAAATGTTTATTGAATCACTGTGAGCTACAGTTACAAAACTTTCATGTTTTTTTTTTACAGTGCTTTTTTTTTTTATAGTTTGTTTTTAATTAGTGAGTCAACGTGAGGGTACAGTTACAGATTTATACATTTTTGTGCTCATGTTTCTCCCTTACAAAGTTTGATAACCCATCCCTTCACCAGTGCCCATTCTCCACCACCAGTAAACCCAACATCCCACCCCCCCTCCCCAGTCCCGTATCCCCCCCACCCCACACTGCCACTATGGCAGGGTATTCCCTTTTGTTCTCTCTCTCTGATTAGGTGTTGTGGTTTGCAATAAAGGTGTTGAGTGGCCATTGTGTTGAGTCTCTAGTCTATATTTGGCCCACATCATCTTTCCCCCACATGACCAACAACCACATTTTACTTGCTGTTCCCTTCTCTGAGTTGCCCAGAATGAGAGAACAGCCTCCAAGCCATGGTGACAACCTCCTGGTACTTATTTCTACTATTCTTGGGTGTTCGTCTTATAGTCTATTATTCTATATTCCACAGATGAGTGCAATCTTTCTATGTCTGTCTCTCTCTTTCTGACTCATTTCACTTAGCATGATACTTTCCATGTTGATCCACTTATATGCAAACGTCATGACCTCATTTTTTCTAACAGCTGCATAGTATTCCATTGTATAGATGTACCAGAGTTTCTTCAACCAGTCATCTGTTCTAGGGCACTCGGGTTTTTTCCAGATTCTGCCTATTGTAAACAGTGCTGCGGTGAACATATAAGTGCATATGTCACTTCGACTATACTTTTTGGCTTTTCTGGGATATATTCCCAGCAGTGGTATTGCTGGGTCAAATGGGAGCTCAACCTCAAGTTTTTTGAGAATCGTCCATACTGTTTTCCAAAAGGGCTGAACTAGCCGGCATTCCCACCAGCAGTGTAGAAGGGTCCCTTTCTCCCCACATCCTCTCCAACAGCGGTTGCTTTTGTTCTTTTGGATGTGTGCTAGCCTCTGTGGTGTGAGGTGGTATCTCAAGGTTGTTTTGATCTGCATCTCTCTGATGATTAGTGATGTAGAGCACTTTTTCATGTGCCTTTTGGCCATTCGTATTTCTTCCTTGGTAAAGTTTCTGTTCATTTCTTCGCCCCATTTTCTGCAAAACTTTCATGTTTGAGTTTCAGTCATACACTAATTGAAGACCCATCCCTTCAACAGTATACCTTTTCCACCACCAATATCTCCAGTATCCCCCCTCCTCCCCATCCCGTCCCCATCCCCACCTCTATGGCAGACAATTTCCCTCTTTCTCTCTATTTATGGTTATTATGGTTTGCAATATAGATAACAAGAGGCCATCATGTTTGGTCCTTTATCTACTTTCAGCACACATTTCCCATCCCGAGCCATCCCTCCAACCATCATTGTCTTAGTGATCCCTTCTCTATCCCAGCTGCCTTCTCCCCCAGCTCATGAGGTGGCCTTCCAACCGCAGAGCAATCTTCCTGGAAATGGGCTCCCTTTTGTAAAAGGGAAATAGTTAGAAAACACTAAGGAAAGAATTTGAATCTTCAGCCAGAGATATGCAAACAAGACTGATGAGTTGCTGTGTGGGGCTCCAAATAATACTATGGTGGGTTCTGGGAATGGAAAACTCAAAGCCATTCACAGTCCTTTGCCCCTGGCAGCCTGGGCTTTCGATTATATTTTCTTTCCCGGGTCCCTGGTGGCTAAGAGGTCATGTAATGCCATGCTAGCCAATCAGATAGGAGAAAAAGATTACCAGGTAGAACATTCAGGGAAGATTTGTAATTCTCAGATTTGTCTAACACAACTCCTTATCTCAGAATCCTCTGTCCTCCTGCCATTCCCTTCTCATTCTAAAACAGGCGCGAATCCTGGGAAATAGCTGCTGTTTGGACACCACGAAGATGGAAGTCTCCTTCTCAGGAGGAGGAAGATGAAACGAGTGGGGTTCTTGATGACAGTTGGAATTGTTGACTAGTCCAGCATTACCTGCGCCCCAGGCTTTTGGGTGCAGGTGACCAATTTTCTTGTTTAATATGGGGAGAAAGGGACTCTCCTTCACTGTTGGTGGGAATTCTGACTGGTTCAGCCCTCTTGGAAAACAGTATGGACGCTTCTCAAAAAATTAGAAATTGAGCTCCCATTTGACCCAGCAATATCACTTCTGGAAATATATCTCAGATATGCAAAAAAGTATAGTAAAAGTGACATCTGCACCTATACGTTCATTGCAGCACTGTTCACAATAGCCAGAATCTGGAAAAAAAAAAACCAGTGCCAGAGAACAGATGACTGGTTAAAGAAACTTTGATACATCTACACAATGGAATACTATGCAGCTGTTAAAAAAGATGAAGTCATGAAATTTGCAAGGTGGATCAACATGGAAAGTATGTTAAGTGAAATGAGTCCGAAAGAGAGGGACAGACATAGAAAAATTGCACTCATTTGTGGAATATAAAGTAACAGAATGGGAGACTAACACCCAAGAGTAGTAGAGATAATTACCAAGAGGAGTACTCCACAGCTTGGAAGCTGACCTCACATGCTAGGTGAAGAAGCAGCTCTGATAGAGAAGGGATCACCAAGCAAAGGGTGCTAGGCAGGCCCACCAGGGATGGGAGATATGAGCTGAAAATAGCCTATAGACTGAACATGATGCCTACTTAATACCTCTGTAGCAAACCACAACACCCAAAAAGAGAGAGAGAGCAAATGGAAATGCCCTGCCACAGAGGCAGGGTGGGGTGAAGGAGACAGGGAGGGGGTGGTGGGAAGGATGTTGGGACCATTGGTGGTGGAAAATGGGCACTGGTGGAGGGATGGGTACTCGATCATTGTATGACTGAAACGTAAGCATGAAAACCTGTAAGTCTGTAACTTTGTCTCATGGTGATTCACTAATAAAATAAAAAATAAATAAAAATAAACAAATAAATAAGTTTGCAAAGTTTGAAAAAAAATTTGCAACTTAATGCATTCCTAATAGGTACCCTTACTTGGTGCCTTTGCCACAAACTAGTTTAGTTCTGTAGCTCTACTGCTTATCCTAGTGATGTTGTTTGTGACTGTCTTGCTGGACATCTTTCAGCCCCAGGACTACATCTGTGCTTTTGGGCAAAAATCCCTTCTTTTTGCCAACTTTCCTGAAAGCCATGAATAGCAGTAATTATTTCAACTTACTCTGCTCTCTGAAGTCTGAAAATATCATTAGCATTTCCCTTTGTTCACTCGATGAGATATAATTTGGGCTTCCCTCCCCCGCCCCCCAGATTTATTCTAAACATAATGATGTTTCTTCCTAATACTCTACATCACTCTTGTAAATCAAGATCTTTCCATTTCCACTGGGAGACTGCTAGAAAGGTCAATTCCATCTACTCTTGAATCACAAAGCAAAAATATCTCTAAGGATAATCTACTACATAGCGTGTCTCCAAAAACAATGGTTCTAACAATCCCCAGCACTTCGTGAGGGACTTGTGAGCTAGCTAAAGGACAACAGCTCACATGAAGGGCCCATAAATATTTGATGGTACAATCTTAAGTATTCTGAAGATGAAACCACTCTGTACAGTATCAATTGTCCCCAAAGACTCTTCAAATCTAAAGAGTTGGCGTTAGCCACTTTCCTCATCATTTGTGGCATCCCACTCTCCCTTGAGGAACTCAACATAATCAATAGGAAGTGGTTTGTCCAATGTGTAGTGTGCTGCGTCTTTGTAATTTTCTGTGTGCATGTGCTGTGTGAGTGGAGTGACCGCAGAGCACACTCCTTAAGATTACAGATCCCAGGGGCCGGAGCGATAGCACAGCGGGTAGGGCGTTTGCCTTGCACGCGGCCGACCTGGGTTCAATCCCCGGCATCCCATATGGTCCCCCAAGCACTGCCAGGAGTAATTCCTGAGTGCAAAGCCAGGAGTAACCCCTGAGCATCTCTGGGTGTGACCCAAAAAGCAAAAAAAAAAAAAAAATTACAGATCCCAGAGGAAGGAGGCATCACCCAAGAGCCCCCTGCATAAATAGAAAGCAAACAGGAAAAGTGATAGCACTGCGACACTACACCAGGTTGTTCTGAGCCCTTAAAGCATAATAACTCATTTCATCTTGATGTCAATTCTGCAGGTGAGTTCTTGAATTAACCTTGTGGTAGAAGAGAAGAAATCGAGGCACAGAAAGGCACCATGTACAAATATGGGTACCAGGGCCTAGCCAGGTTGACATATACCATCAAAGACTTCCACCCATGCTAGTGGGAAGTGCTCATTTGTGCCTCCCGGTCTTGCTCTTCTCTTGCATGGTTGCCTCTGTTTGTTCCTTGAGCTGTTCGTTTCCAGCCGCCCCAACCCCCATCCCCACCCCCACCCATCCCCTTGAGTTCTTACATGGCCTTCACTGAGTGCAAGCAGGAATCCCCAGTACCCAGGGATGGGGATGGAGGTAAGACCAGCACTGGAGACTTTCCCTGACGTTCAGCATCCCCACTCTTGTCTGGTGATGAGTCCTTGGGCCCGTTGACACCCAGTAGCCCTTTTCAGCATCCTGAAGTTGCACTTCAGATTCACAGGGGGGTTTCTCTGGTGGGAGTGGAGGTGCATTTTTTCTTTTTTGTGTGAAAGCAATAACATAATGTACACAGTTGTAGGGGAAGGCAGAAAGAATGTGCTCTATTACTCTGATATCGAATTGGAAACTGGTGGGAATAAAACAATTCTAAGAGCGCGGGGAAGACACACTGGGTTAACAAAACTGAGCATAAATGGAAGCAAGCGTGTCACATGCAAAGAGGGCTAGGAGGCTCTCTCTTGGGCAGTCTAACATGCAACCAGCTGCCATGTGCTCAGAGCTAGAAATAGTAGAATACAAGACATATTGCTCAAGCTCTCACAAGCCTTGCAGTTGGACTGGGGGGACGGCTACTGGGTAGAGTGGAAAGTCAGATTTAGAAAAGCAGGGTCTGAATTTAAAGCTCACTGGACATATGATTTAAGAGTTAGACATCTCATTCTAAAACTGAGCGCTGCAGGGGCTGGGGTCCTGGGATTATTTGCTGTAAGGTTTGTTTATGAAAGCAAAAGTGATCATGGAAACTTGGCTTGTCTTGGACAGTACAGGTTTATGTCTCTTATCCTGGTGTCACCCTTTATCCTTTCTGAAGTGTCCTATTTGTATGACACTTTACAAGCTCATCTAGAAAGAAGCCCAAGAGCACTTGCTTCTTAAGGGAAAGGACTGTGTGGTCTCATTGCCTTTGTGCTCTGAGCACACAGTGCCCCAAGACAGAAACACCTTCACGATAGGTTAAAAAGAATCAGTGACTCTAGCCCAGAGATCGGAAAGAGCAGTCATGAAAGTAACGACTAAATGAAAATAATGCAGCATTTGGCAACACAGCATTTCAAGGAGGTTGTAGATAACGGAATCCAGCATTCCAGGCAAGCTAGAAGACTGGGAGAAATAAGATGAATACGAGCACTTCAAGAGATGGCTAATTCCACATCTGCAGCAGGGAAAGTAGAAAGACTAACAGGGATTAACTTGGGCCAGAAAGCCAGAAAGGACTAAAAGACTAAGAGGGGCTATGTCAAAAGCACAGATGAGCTGATTCAAAGGAGCTCCCACCGGCTACATTTGTAGATTTGAGTATCAAAAAGAATAGTGATACCTATGGATTATAATGCAGAAGAAATGAAAATCTTGTGTCCATACTAATATCAAACAGCAAGAAAGCCCTGGTAGCAGTTTTGGCCAAAGAACATCAGCCAATAAATGCAGGGGAACTGGAAAATCAACACTTTGTAAACATTGGTGCAATAACTGGCTCATCAAAAATAATCTGTGCATGGCACCACCGCTCAGTGAAAAGATTTTAGGAACAAAACATTCATATGATCTCTCGTGTTATTTGTTCATTACAAAACAGAAAAAGACAAAGAAAGATCCTTTTTTTTTCTCAAAAAGACACTCCATTTTTCAATGGAGATACTTGACAAACATCAACATGGAAACCAAAAAAAAAAAAAAAACCACCAGGGACCAAACTTGACATGTACCTCCTGATGAGTTGCAACTGGAAGCACATATTATTCATGTAGTATTCTTGCCAAAATGCAAAAGGAAACATTTAACTTTAATTGAAACTTGAGGGAACAATCAGACAAGTCCAGAATGAGGAACATTCTACAAGACAATTGGCCTGACTGCCTAAAAATGTTCACTATCAAAAAATTTCCAAAAAGATGATGGAACAGTTTAGAATTTAGATGAAGGGAGCTTGGAGAAACAAAGTAATCAAAGACAATGCAATTGCATTGCATGACATTTTATTTGGGACCAGAATTGAAATGCATCAAGGCATTTTGGAGTATATTTAAGGTCTTGAATATGAACTGTTTATTGAGTGAACTACTAAATCAACATTAAATTATTTAGGAACAATAATGTATTGTAGTAAATGACATTTTTTTAAGAAGATACATGCTAAGAATTTAAAGTGAAGTGTTTAGGTGAAATGTCGTGGTTAAATGTCATAATATAAATATAGTGCCTTCATTCAAATTGCTTTGCCAACACACACACACACACACACAAACACACATACACAGTTTCCTGTTAAGAAATAGGGAAGCAAATGTGCAAAATTAGCAATTTAGCGAAGTAAAAATGGGTGGTATTTATTATATAATTGGGTCAACTTTGCTATGGGTTAGGGTGTTTCCCAAATTAAAAAGCACAGAACTGGGGAGAGAGCTCAGAGGTCTAAGCCTGGGCTTTGCATTTGGGAAATCCAGATTCAATCCCTGGAGTGCAGGATCCTGGAGCACCAGAGAGAGTGACTCCCCAGGAAACATGCAGGGGAATTTCAGGTGTAACGCACATGCTTAGAATACGCAAGGATCAGAGTCCTAGCCCCAGCATGGCACTGACCAAAACACCACCAGGTGACCCTGACAGTCACTGGGCTCTACCAGGCCTGGCCTGGCTCCTTTCCCAACAAGACCTGGTGTGTCTCCTCCCATCCCAAAGGAAAAGGGGAAGGACATCTGGAAGAGAAGCTGTATGTATGTGACAGTAGAGAGAACCTGCTCTGATCCAAGCAGGTCGTTGCTTTGAAATGGAAAAGAAATCAGTGAGTGCTGGTCCAAAAGTTTACCAAGAGAAAAGAGGTAAAATCAAAGGTAGTCCAAAGGTAAACCTTGCATCCCACCTACCCTGGTTTGAATCCTCAGCACCACATGTGGTCCCCGACACACCACCAGGGGTCACTCGTGAGCAAGGAGCGTGGAAAAGCTGGGAGTACTGCCAGGTGTGTGCACTATGAACAGATCTCCCTTGACTGCCTGTGAAGTCGTGCGGGTAAGCCCATTACACCTGAAATGTATTGCAAGCCCAGTTGGAAAGATAGCCCAAAGACTCACCTCAGTCTGTGGAGACCCAGGTCTGATTCCCGGCACCCCACGACCCCCCAAAACAGCCAGGACTGACACTCTAGCATCAATGGGTGTGACCCCCAAATTATACACAGATCTAAATCTCTCATACATTGAAAATGCATTTAATTGACCTAGTGTACCAACCAGCATAGCTTAACCTCACCTCCCTTTCCGTGCTCAGAACACTTTGTGTGCCTTTTGGCAAAGTCATTTAACCCCTTATTAGCCGACTCTATTTTAGAATAAAATGCAGACTATTTCATTTATTAAATACCGGTCAGTTTGGGGTATTAATTTTCTAACCTTGACTGTGTGGCTGGCTGGGAGCTGTGTCTTGCCTTTACTGCTCAACCTCACAAGATTATGATGCTAGTCCAGAAAAAGATAAAAATTTACATTTCCCATGCAGTTTTACTGAATTCATATGTTTTTGCACCAGCATAACATTAAGCATTTGCATGCTGAATGCTCATAAATCAGGGACTGTCAGTGTGTTGTGGGCCTAGCATGGCCCCGGGCAACTCTCTCTGTATAACTCTCGAGGATGCCAATATTCTATCATTACAGTTATCACTGTGATTGCCATTATTGTGTGATTTTAAAAATGCTTGACTTGAATACCCAAAGGTTAACATGTTCACACTCAAATTTGTGCTACTTGGTGATTTTAACATAGATAGACATCAGAAAGCTTCCTCTGCAAGAAATCTGATTAGTGATGCAATGAAATTACATTTCCTGTGTTCATTTCCTTTTTTACAGGAAAAAGGAAAATTAGCAGGTAGACAAGATTTATAGTTTATATTAATATACTTACATAGGTTACAGTGACCTGGGCCAGGGATATAACTTGTGGTAGAACACTTGCCTTGCATGTGTGAGATCTGAGTTCACTTTCCAATATACCACAACACACACACACACACACACACACACACACACACACACACGCATGCATGCACATGTTGTAATGACCAGTCAAAGAAAGTGAGTGTTTTAGTGTGTTTTAGTAATTATCTCCATAAATTTAGAACTCTACCATAGAGCTGCATGCATGGTATAAAATGGGTACTGCATTTAAGCAAGCGGTAAGCAGCTTTTTGCAGGCATTGATTTATTAACACACTGTTAGCTGTCTCTCTCTTTTTTTTTTTGCATTTTTTTGATAATCTTTTTTTTTTAAATTTTTATTTTTTAAAAAAAATTTTATCACCATGTGGAAAGTTACAGAGTTCTCAGGTTTATGTCTCAGTTATACCGTATTCAAACACCATCCCTTCACCAGTGCCCATATTCCACCACCAAAATCCCCGGTATACCCCCCGCCCCCCACCCCAACTGTATAACTGATGAATTTCACTTTATTTTCTCTTCCCCTTGATTACATTCCATATTTCAACACAAAACTCACTATTGTTGTGGGAGTTATATCCCCAAACAAGATAACCCTAATAAGGAGGCATTTGATAATTAGTTTTCCATTAAAAGATTGTATGTTTTCAGGTTTTAGAAAAGGTCGCGCGCCACTAACGCGGCTCGGATGTGTCCGAGTCCCAAATCCTGGAGCCGTGTTAGTTGCTGCTCAGTGTCGCCAGGGTTCCATCTGGAGAAAGTGTGCTGGCGGCACCTCCTCCTTCCGGCCCCCCGGTGTTGCTGGCCCTGATTCGGGTCCGGAGCATTGTCCGGACCTTAGCTGTCTCTCTTTATCTCAGAACTGTGCTTAGGTTATTTACGATTTTATTGCACCAAAATCCACACGTCCCGTGTTCTCTGGATTATCTTCATTTCTCCACTGTCCCCTTCTCCAAAGACCGTTCATGCATCTACTTTCTGTGTAAATGTTATCCTACGACCCAACAACTATTTTTAAAATTGAGAGGGCCAGAGGTACAGATTATGGGCATAGGACCCGTGCCCTGTGTGCAAGACCTGGAGAAGATCCCGGGCACCAACTCACAAAAGAGCTCCCAGAATTTCCCATGGCTGTTTAACAACAATAGCTCAGCAACATGTGTGTTTGCCAGTGCCAGCCAGCACAGCCCCCGACTCGTCCTGCCTAATCTTCTACCCACACTTTTTTTCTAAACCAGGCAGACCCTTCCCTAGGAGGAAGTTCATTATTGAACCTTTAAGTAATGTATCAGACATAGTTTGGAGGTACGCCAAGAATCAGCTCCTTATTTCTAGACCAATCTGACAGAAGCAGGTGGTGTGATTACCTTCAAAGAACCCACAGTCTGGGTCCCTGACCGTGAAGAGATGTTATTTGTATGTGTCATGTGTCCATGTCTCTCTCCACCGTGAAACATTACAGGACAGATCGCAGTGTCGGATGGCTCCCAGGAAACTCCCCAGACTGTGCTCACAGAATATCAGCTCCTCCTCTCATCCTTACCTGTTTGCATCTTCTTCAAGCCGTACCGGAAGGGCTCCACTGCAACCTGCCACTGGGGAAGGGGAGAGGGACCTCATTCTCCCAAAACTTCAGGAATACCAAATCCTTCTGTTTGTGCTGCCGTGACCCCAGAAGCTCCAAGTGGACACCAGGGGTTGAACACACACACACACACACACACACACACACACACACACACACACACACACATATACATCCCACCACCACCATCTCCATCACCCTAGTCCCAATTCAGTTATTTACACTGGAACCTGTGAATATAACCTTATCTGTATGCTGAATCTTTGCCAACGTCTGTAAGTCAAGGTGAGGTCATACTGGATTTGGGTGCCCCCTAGCCCATATGACTGATGTTCTCAGAGAAGCAGAACATTTAGATACAGAAAAGCCTGCACACAGAATGCAAAGCCTTGTGAGGAGGGAGGCAGAGATTGGAGTGATATATCCACACACCCAGGAACCCCAACGTTTGTCCGCAAACACCAGCAAGGGAAGAATCTTTATTAGAGCCTTTGGAGGAAGCCCAGCCTGGTGACACCTTCTAGAGTCCAGAAATGTGAGTGAACAAACTTCTCTGTTGCATAGAAACCGTTGCTTGGTTTCTGGTGCTTTGTTCCACAAGTGTCATCAAGTCAATACAGCAGCCCGTATATTTCCAGCACAGTTTCACATTCTTTAGCCCGCTAGCTCCTTGAGGGGAAACACCACATCTACTCTGGTCATCACAACATCCCCAGCACTTTCTGGTGTCTTGTAGCCAAGAGTGCAGCTAAGCGGTCGAGTGCCCCCCTCAACAGAGTCTGATGTCTCGAGTGTCCCCCTCAACAAAGTCTGATGTCTGCCAGGTTCTCAGTAGGCATTGGGTGGATACAAGAGGAACAAGTTCTCGGAGCTTTCCAACAGCCCTTGGATCACCTAGTTAATTTGCTCCCATTTGGGCATCCACTAGTATGGCTCAAGATCTACGTCCTGCCCAGTGCTCAGAAGGACTCAGCAGAAACCTATGGCAGTGGAGATTAAACCCAGGGTTCCTGCCCTCATAGCACGCACCCCAGTCTTTTGAGTTAACTCCTTGGCATTAGATCACCTCTGAGTGATCTCTCAGCAAGAAGTGGACAGTTTTCAGCCCAGAATTCAGTCCTGCTTCCCAGTGTCATATATTTAGCTCTCACAAGTGTACAGCACACTGACACACGGCTCCTGTCACCATGCCGGAGAGCTTCCTGGATTCCCTGAGTATGGGGTCAGCCACTCTGCGAAGCATCTGTGCCTGTAGACATTTGTCCTATAGTAGCAGCACTTCCTTAGGTTGGGCCACTGGCCTTTTCCACAGTCTCAGTCACAGTGGGAGCTCCAACTTACTGGGTAAACCAGAGTCCTTAGAAAATCAAGTAAATGTGATTTCTTGTCCCTTGTAAATCAAGACTGCACCTTATATATGACTTGACAGAGCCCCAGGTAAATGATAGGGACAAAAGAGGAAGCTGACAAACTGAGTGTGCCTACTCACGCAATGAAGGTCACATCGTAATTCATGGCACGGGACCCCTTAAATGTCACCCGAGTGTAGGTGAAAATGCAATTTCACACAGCTAGTACCAACAACCTATATTAGTGTCCAGATTCTTGGCAAGAACTGACAATTCCAAATGCTTCAGATTGCCATGGAAACGGAACTAAAATACCTGTAATTATCAATAATTTCTCTCTGCAAAGCTCAAACACGGCTCCAGCTTTTATAATTACCTGGAAACGCTTTGAAAGGAGTACTCTGCAAACCCAACGAGGCTGTTGCTGCAAAGGCGAAGGGAATTTGAATAATCCCCACCGACACCTGCCTGCCCTTGGTGCCTTCGCCTATTCTGGAAACTCCCACCCTGGAGAGGAAAATGTGCTCATTGTGCTGCAGAGGATGCTGGGAGCGGAGCGGAGGATTACATCAGGTGTTAGAGACGGGGAGCCCTCCTCGCCCAGACAAACCCCACATTGTTCGAGCCGAGACTCTGCTTTTTTTTTTTTAATTTAAGTAGCTCACAATATTTGATTACATTTAATATTCAAACACCAATCCCACCACCGTTACACTTTCCCACCACCATATTTCAGATGACTCTGCTTTTAAGTCAAAGATCCTCCGTGACCCAGCCTTGCGCTTCACCAGTCAGGCCTGAGGGACAGGAGGAGAAAATGCCCTTTGGACTCACATCCTTTCATTGTGTCTCCAAAGTTCACCGTCTCCCTTGATTCCTCTCATAAGGAGAGTTTCTGTCATTCTCAGTCAGAGAGTCTAAAGGCAAATCCAGGCCTGAAGCATTTCACCGCTGGAGTGTTCATCACTCCCCTCAGTTGCTCTCAGACTAGGGCTGTGCAGACCAACTTCCCCTCCCCTGACAGGCATCCCGGGATCTGTCCCCAACAGACACAGCAGTTCTCGGACCACATCCTCACCTTGTTCCCATTCTGTGCCTTCCCTGTTGCCAGGAATTTGGAAACGGTAGGCAGTACTTGTTTCTCCAATCCACTCCTAGACCCTCACACAGAGCACTAAATTTGCCAGAGATCACAAGACCACAACCCAGGAAGAAGATACATCCTGGATAGTTTTCAAATCTGACTGGGTTTTCCCCTTTATGTATAATAGTTCATCCTCACATTTTATAGATCCGACTGCCTTGGAGTGTTGTCTAGAGTGATTTCTCCACGTCAACCAGGAGGGCGCATGGAGAGAAATCGAGACTGGTTCCTCGCGAGAGAAAGTCTCTGAGCCCCGTTACCGCTATGAGGGGTCCCATCCTCACACCCTAGGAATGGGGTGGAGAAGGGCCCTGACTCCCGATCCCCTGTGTGTTGGCTCAGGGCGCAATTTCCTTCCCCATGTGGCCATGAGATTCTCCCCAGAGGAGTGGACATGCCTGGACGCTGATCAGAGAAAGCTCTACAGGGATGTGATGGTGGACACCTACCAGCACCTTTGGGCCATTGGTGAGAGCACTGTGGGGCTAACTATGCCTGGTCAGACACATGTGCACCCAGCGACCATGCTGGGCTGTGTGTTCTACAGACTTCGTGATTCTGACAGGCCAGGATTATTATTGACAGCCATGCGGGTCACTGTTTCTCAAGTTTGTTTCTTCTTTTCTGTTTTTGTGATTTGGCCACACTTGGCAATTGTCAGGCCTTACTCCTGAGATGCAGGGGATCTTCAGGTCAGACATGTGCATGGCAAAGTGCCCCACTTACTGTACTGCTCTCAGGTTCCTCTAAATAATTCCTTCCATTGTTAAATCAATTTACTTCTCGTACTACCTTTCCCGACGAGTGGGGCGGTTATCGGTGCCTCCTCACTGGGACGTCCTGTCATGTTGGTTACGTGCACAATCACTCCCCAGAGGCCGCCCGCACTCCCCAGGACGCTGCAACCCCGAGGCAGGGGCCACGATGGTGCGGGGCAGGGATTGGTGGTGCAGCTGACGAGGAGAGGAAGATCCTTGACAGTCCGTCTGTAATTTGGAAAGAGTTTGATAAAAAAAGTTAAAAGTTTTGTGTTTGTCCTGGAAGGCAGCAGCTAAACAAACAAAATTCAATTACCAAAGGAGACTAAACAAATCCTTGGACTGATCCAGAGGTTTCTTGTACTTCAGATTTACATACCCGCCCCCTACAAGACTTCTCCACTGAATTGCTAGCCCCAGCAGTTAAAAGACCTCCAGAACCCAGCCACAACCATGCTCAAGGCCACTTTCCACACATTTGGACAAGCCTCATGCATGAAAGAACTGGCAGAGGAACCCAGGTGTGCGGGACCTGGAGCTGAGTTCTCCAAGGCTGCTTGGATCAGGACTAGGCCTCTTCCACCCAGATTCCCCATTTTTCAGTAGCTAGGCAGTCACACCCAGAAACTGCCCCCTGCACCATGTAATCCCATCAATGGCCAACATCCAGAGACTATAAAACCAAGCTCCAAGAAGCACGTGGCCACTCATCTGATAGATTAGTACTACTTCTTGGAGAATGTGGCTAGCTACCAAGAGTTTACTGCCTGCACAGGGGAGAGCCTGACAAGCTCCCTGTGGCATATTCATATGCCAAATATAGTAACAATGATGGATCTCATCCCCTGACCTGAAAGAGCCTCTAATGTGGCACTGTTGGGAAGGACGAGTAAAGAGAGGATGCTAAAATCTCAGGGCTAGGATGAATGGAGACATTACTGGGCCTGCTTGAGCAAATCAATGATCAGCGGGATGACAGTGATACAGTGACAGTGATTATCAAGGATGCCTTGCTTCAAAATCCTTTTCCCAGTCAGTTTTCACACTCTCTTTCTACTACTTACCACCTCTTCTGTTTCCTCTGATGATTCTTTTTAACAAAAAATGCTGTTTTTTTTTTTCCATTCAGGCACCATGATTTACAAAATAATTCATAGTTGATTTTCAGGTATGTAATGTTCCAACATCAGTCACACCACCAGTGTCAACTTCCCTCCACCAGTGTCCCCCAATTTCCCTCCCACCCCACTGGCCTGACTCCTTGACAGGCACATCTTTTAAATTATTTATTCATTTATATTAAAGGATTGGAGCAATATCACAGCAGGTAGGGCTTTTGCCTTGCACGCAGCCGACCCAGGTTTGATTCCTCCGCCCCTCTTAGAGAGCCTAGCAAGCTACCGAGCGTATCCCGCCCACATGGCAGAGCCTGGCAAGCTACCCATGGCATATTCAATATGCCAAAAACAGTAACAACAAGTCTCACAATGGAGACATTACTGGTGCCCACTCGAGTAAATCAATGAACAATGGGATGACAGTGCTACAGTGCTACTATATTAAAGGCATATAATAGGAAAAGAGATGCATTTAAATGTTTACTCTGCAGATGACATGGTGCTATACTTAGAAAAATCTAAGTACTTCATAAAAAAGTTCTTAGATACGAATGGCCAAAAGGCACATGAAAAAGTGCTCTGCATCACTAATCATCAGAGAGATGCAGATCAAAACAACTTTGAGATACCACCTCACACCACAGAGACTAGCACACATCCAAAAGAACAAAAGCAACTGCTGTTGGAGAGGATGTGGGGAGAAAGGGACCCTTCTTCACTGCTGGTGGGAATGCCGACTGGTTCAGCCCTTCTGGAAAACAATTTGGACGACTCTCAAAAAATTAGATATTGAATTCCCATTTGACCCAGCAATACCACTGCTGGGAATATATCCCAGAGAGGCAAAAAAGTACAATCGAAACAACATCTGCACATGTATGTTCATCGCAGCACTGTTTACAATAGCCAGAATCTGGAAAAAACCCGAATGCCCCAGAACGGATGACTGGTTGAGGAAACTTTGGTACATCTATACAATGGAATACTATGCAGCTGTTAGAAAAAAGGAGGTCAAGAATTTTGTAGTCAAGTGGATGGGCATGAAAAGTTTCATGCTGAGTGAAATGAGTCAGAAAGAGAGAGACAGACATAGAAAGATTGCACTCATCTATGGTATATAGAATAACAGAGTGGGAGACTGACACCCAAGAACTGTAGAAATAAGTACCAGGAGGTTGACTCCATGGCTTCGAGGCTGGCCTCACGTTCCGGGGAAAGGTCAACTCAGAGAAGCGATCACCAACTACATTGTAGTCGAAGGCCATGTGGGGGAAGGGAGTTGCGGGCTGAATGAGGGCTAGAGACTGAGCACAGCGGCCACTCAACACCTTTATTGCAAACCACAACAGCTAATTAGAGAGAGAAAACAGAAGGGAATGCCTTGCCACAGTGGCAGGGTGGGTTGGGGGGGAGATGGGATTGGGGAGGGTGGGAGGGACACTGGGTTTACGGGTGGTGGAGAATGGGCACTGGTGAAGGGATGGGTTCCAAACTTTGTATGAGGGAAGTATAAGCACAAAAGTGTATAAATCTGTAACTGTACCCTCACGGTGATTCTCTAATTAAAAATAAATAAATTTTAAAAAAAAAGTTCTTAGAGACAAGCACTTTTTTTGTTTCTTTTTGTTTGTTTTGGTTTTGAGTTACACCTGGCTGTGCTCAGGGCTCACTTCTGGCAGGGTCAGGGGACTGCCTTGTGTGTTCAGGATTGAACCTGGGTGGTTCATTCAATGGTAGACCCAAGTGTTCTACCAGCTGTACCATCGTCCTGGCTTTACAAACACATACTAAGGTTTGGGTCTCACTGAGGCCAGAACAATAGTGCAATAGGTAAGGTGTTGGCCTTGCATTATGTTGACCCCTATTCAATCCCTGACACTTATTATGGTGCCCCAATACTTGCCAGAAGTGATCGCTGTACACAAAGCCAGGAATCATCCCTGAGGACCCCAAAACCAGTATAAATGAACAAAAAAATAAAGTGTGAATCTCACATTTTTAGAGTCATCGGCTCCATGGTTTAGAGACAAAAATATACCACACCTCTACACCAGTTACACATCCAAGGTCCCCAGTCCTGTCCCTGTTAGCTGCCATTCACTGCTTACTTTCCCCCTCAATTTATTTGTCCCCTGTCCTTCTTATTTCTATGATCTTGGGTCCCAAGTACTGCCTTCGAAATCTAGCATTTCTTTGTTCTACTATTCTATGTATCACAGATAAGTCAGATCATCAGGTATTCATCATCTGCTGATTCTGTTTCTTCCGTTTGTCTCCCATGTTTTAGTCTTCCCTGAGGTCCTGCCATTGGTCAGCTTCCCTGCACTGTGGGTAACATCCATGTCCAAGGCCAGAGCGATAGTACAGCGGGTAGGCCGTTTGCCTTGTAAGTGGCCGACCAGGGTTCTATCTGTGGCATCTCAAACAATCCCCCAAGCACCTCCAGGAGTAATTCCTGAGTGCAGAGCCAGGAGTAACCTCTGAGCATCAGTGGGTGTGACCCAAAAAGCAAAAACAAACAAACAAACAAAATCCATGTCCAAAGATTATCCTGATGGAGCCAGATCAATAATACAGTGGGTAGGGCATTTGCCTTGTAAGTGACCAACCAGGGTTCTATCTGCGGAATCCCATACAGTCCCCCAAGCATGGCCAGGAGTAATTACTGAGTGCAGAGGCAGGAGTAACGTGAGCATCACTGGGTGTGACCCAAAAAAAGCAAAAAAACAAAAACAAAATAAAAAAACCCCAAAATATTCATGTTCAAAGATTATCCTGATGGAGCCAGAACAATAATACAATGCACAGGGCACCTACCTCATACACAGCCAACCCTGAGATCAATCTCCAGCACCCCGTAAGGTCCCTTGAGCCCGCAGGGAGTGATCCCTGCACACAGGGCCAGGAGCAAGCCCTGATAACCGATGGCCCGAAAACAAAAAAATAAAGAGAAGAAACTGATAGGGACAGCTTTGTGAGCAGCAGACGCTCCTCTGTTGGTGATCTATCCCAGGACCCGCATTCATCCCACCATCCGACACAGGAGACTTGCACAGAGATACAATAGATGCTCACCCAAAGCAGCAGCCTCAGGATTTTCCTTGCCCAGATCCCGTCTTCCATTACTCCCTTTCCTTTTTTTATTTTTTTGCCTTACACCCAGTGATGCACAGGGGTTACTCCTGGCTCTGCACTCAGGAATTATTCCTGGCGGTGCTCAGGGGACCATATGGGATGTTGGAAATCGAACCGGGTTGACTGCGTGCAAGGCAAACGCCCTCCCCGCTATGCTATTGCTCCAGGCCCTCCCTTTCGTTATGCGTGGGAACCCTAGGCAAGCCACAGCCTAGGAAGTACTTTATAACGTCTACTACTTGACTTACTTCTCATTCATCCCCCATTGATCACTGGGTTCTTCCTTAAAACTGAGAGCTCTTGGGGCTAGAGCGATAGCACAGTGAGTAGGGCACTTGCCTTGCACACGACCAACCCAGGTTCGATTCCCAGCATCCCATATGGTCCCCCAGCACCGCCAGGAATAATTCCTGAGTGCAGAGCCAGGAGTAACCCCTGTGCCCCGTTGGGTGTGACCCAAAAAGAAAAAAAAAACTGAGAGCTCCTCCTTTCCATAATTCTCTCAACGTCCTCATGTTTGACTACAATTGCCTCCCAACTGCAGTTGGCTTTCATTCACGTGCAGTTTTGCTTCTTCTAGTACATATGGCCACTGGAGTTTTATCCTTATTCTTCTTCTTTTTTTTTTTTTTTTGCTTTTGGGTCACACTCACTGATGCTCAGGGGTTACTCCTGGATTTGAACTCAGAAATTACTCCTGGTGGTGCTCGGGGGACCCTATGGGATGCAGGGGATTGAACCTGGATCGGCCGCATGCAAGGCAATCACCCTCCCCACTGTGCTATTGCTCCAGCCCCTAGTGTTTTATTCTTTTAAAGTCATCTTAGTTTTTGTTACTGCCAACTTTAAATCGTTCCAGAATCAACCTCTGTTGCCAGTATAGCGTTCAATTGACTATCAAACTTTGATCTGTACTACTCTAGTTCATATCTTAATGGCACCAAATGTCCCTAAATTCTACCCAATCAAGTCACGGTATCTTTCATCATGCAGTAGCTCTGGAATGTTTTTACGTTGGTCCTCCTGGCCAATAAATGCCTTCTTTCTTTCGAATCTTGGTGCAAGGGGCCAGGGAGATAGCTAAAAGAGCTAGAGAGCATGTATGGTCTCCGAAGGCCCTGATTCAATCCCCAGGATCACAAGGTCCTCCAAGAACTGCGTGACCCCCCACCCAAGGCCTGCCAGGAGTAGCCCCCAAGCACTTCCTTATGTGCTCCCCTCCAAAAAACAAGCTAATTAAATAAATAACTCAGCTCAAGCATTACCTCCCCCAAGAAATCCTTCTGTTAACTCACCCCCAGGGAAAAGATCCTGTGTCACCTAATTACCATTCTTTAATGAGATGAGAGCGTTTAGGGTCTACTCTATTAACAACTTTCATAATACAATATATAACATCATATTATTAACTATAATCACTATTTGCACATTAGCTCCCCAGAAATGATTCTCCTGATAGCTGAAAGTTTGTACTCTTTAAGCTCCACATTTCCCCTACTCAATCTCCAGTTCCTGATGAGCACCACTCTATCTCTTAATATAAACCCAGAGCTTTATTATTACACATATAAGTGATAGACAATATTTGTCTTTCTTTAACTTAGATTATCAATAGCAGCTTTTTTCAATGAGCTGTCAAATACCCTATATGTACCCATATTATGGCCTATTTACCTACAAATTTGTCAATGTTTGGCTTGGCTTTCTTTGCTCCCTTCCCCCCAACCCCTGTCACACCCACATGCATGCACAACCTTTCTCCCCCATACCCCTCCCACCCCCCACACACACACGAGATTATGAGCAACCTGAGGACAGGAATTCTTTTATTCATCCATCTGCTATTTGTTAGACCAGCGTTTGGCACAGAGGGTCTGATAAAATTCTGGTTGAAGGTATGAGTTGAATAAACAAGGCAATTATTCTCCATAACTAAGAATACAAAGGACCACAGTCTATAGCCTATGCAAAAAAAAAAAAAAAAAGAAAAAGAAAAGGCTCTCCAGAATGTCGTGCTTAGAGAGGAGTATAAAGTTCAAGAGCTGGAGGAGGAGAGATTGCGTAGCAGGTAAGGCTCTTGCCTGGCATGTGACCGACTTGGGTTTGATCATGGGCACCATATGGTTCCCACGAGCACCGTCAGGAGTGATCTCTGAGCACAAAGCCAGGAGAAAGCCCTAAGCATAGGTGGGTGTGACTCGAAAAAGCAAAAGTCAAAGTTTAAGTGCAAGATATGGTGATGGGAGATCGCATGGCTGCTTCTCCCGGAAGGAAGCATAAAATGAGGCCTCCATAGCCAGGCCACTGGACTCTGAGCCAGGCTGGTTACACTGGGGCACCCCAGAGGGGGGGGTGGGTGAGAGTCCTCCCTGCCCCAAGGGACTCAGCCCTGGCACATATGAGTGAACATATTCCTGGTGAACATGTTCCTGGACCGTGCAAAAGCAGCCGCGAAACACATCATAAGACACCCTCTACCCATTCTCCATAATTGCCACACTACATCTGATGGGGTTCAGACAGTAGGCAACAGATCATAGAGGGAAATATATATGTGCATATATTCATATTTTCAGATATATAGACCAAAGCTCACATCACCCAAACTTTAACAACGTGTTAGTGATAGCCTATAGAATGTCTTAATGGCTCCTGCCAAAACAGAACAATCTTCACACTGTTTCCTATATGAACACATTTTTGTAAGCATGTTCAGCAGTTCTTCATAACAGACAATACAAAATATATTCTTTTGGTTGTGTTTTGGGACAGGGATTGGGGCTGGGGATGGAAACATCCCGAATTTGGTAGTGGGAAGGTATAATCGTGCTGGGATTGGTGCTTGAATATTCAGTGTAATCAAATATTATAAACTAACTTATAAAATAAAAAAAATTTAAAGATATGGTGATAGAATTCATAACATAAGCAGATTATCATGAGACTGCAATGATGCTATTGGCTTTTATAGATTGTCTTTTATTCTCTGCATATCTAACATAAATATAAAAATTAGGCAGGCACTCTGGTAGCTACAGTGAGCAAAACTAATAATTCTGCCTCCAACCCCATCCAACCCCATGGAAGCTCATGCAACTTCCAGCTGATTCTTCCAGTGCCTTCTGACTCTTTTGTAGGCGTTAGCCTTAGTGCTTTATATACATTTGTATTTAATTCCCTCTCCCTCAGCAGGAGGTAGGGGGGATGAGAGTGGAACTTTCAACATTTGTGTTATTCCCATTAGACAGGAAAAAAAATACTCATGAAGGTTAGGCACATTGGTCAAGGTCAGACAGTATCTGGCAGAGCAAGGATTTCTTCTCAAGTATATCTGATTACTTTCCCTTTCACCACCCCAATACTCAAAGTGACACAATTTGAACACCAAATCATGCCAAATCATTTGTATTTTATTTTGACATTTGGTTGCTGGGGCTGTCATACAACTCTAGAAGTTCTGCGAAAGTTTATTTTTAACTCTCCTTTTATGGGTAGTACTAATGGTATAGGGAGACGAATTTGTATTAAAATTGATCCAAGAAAATATAGAAGTTTTGCAAGTGAGCATTTATGTTCCAAAGCCGTGAAAGCGTGGCTATTAGTGTGATTTATCACCCTTTCTGGTCTTTGGAGACAGCAAAGGTGGTGGTGGATGGGGGCTGGGGTTGGTGTGGAACGGTTTTAAGTGGGAAGAACTTTCCCCGAGCAAGTGCCATGCCTTGGAAGCGACACCTCCTCCTTTTCCCAGGGGTGATGCCGTTCCAAAGCAGCACTTGCTAGCCGGGGCACAAAGTTATTCAAGGCGTTCAGAAAAATAAGTCTGTTCCCCATTAAAGTGCTCTTTAACAAATGAGCTCTGCAGGAGAAACGAGTTTTACTGAAGGACTCAGGAAGCAAAATCGACACTGAAAGCCTTCTGAAAAGGGCTCAAGAAGCCTGTCCAAAATCCTTTGGAAGGGGAGACATCAGTGTTTTCACGAAAAACTGACATTATTTAGTGCGCGCCCTTCTCTGCAGTCTGATTCTGTGGGAACGGTTTCACAACCGTGTCACAGGGTAAAGCTCTCAGACAATGTGAGGCGACCCTTGTCCGAAGCCATGCAAATAATATTGTTGCTGCAAGACCTTCCTCCTGGGGCAAAACCAATTTTGCCTCCATTTATACGTTCATTTCAACATTCTGTCACTCATTTTCAAATTGTACTGGTATCTTACTGCTTATTGGTGAAAACAGCTGCCTGATTTTCTCATCACAAATCAAATCGGGCATTTAGTGTGAGTTCACTTTAAATTCTTTGGAAAATATTTTCTGCTTATAAATTGTTGAAGAGGAAAGGACATTTCCTCTTATTCCTCTGGGTCCTTTTCAGTTTGGCCAAGCAATCAAATTCACATCAGACAGGGTAGAAGGTGGGGGGAAGCAAATTTAATTAATTATATGCATTACGGAGAGATAACCTCCCCCCCACCCCGCCCTATAGACATGGCATCTAAGATCAGGAAGGGGAAATGTGGAGTATGTACCTTAGGGCAAGTAATTGGAAAGGGTGCTGGGTGGGGGGGCTTAAAGGGCTGGAGTTTGTGCAGGCACCCTGGGTCTGAATCCAGAGCACAGTAGGGTGTACCCACACCTTACCACCTCCGACAGAAGGAAAAGGAATTGGGGAAGGTTCCCAAGTGTCACCTTTCAGGCTGTGATTCTTGTACCCTGAGCTAAGTGCCTTCATGTTCTCATTCCACACCCCTTGAATTTGCAAGTGGTTCATTTTCCCCACGGGCTGGAGTGATAGCACAGCGGGAAAGCATTTGCCTTGCATTCGGCCAGCCAGGGTTCGATTTCTCCGCCCCTCTTGGAGAGCCTGGCAAGCTACTGAGAGTATCCCGCCCACACGGCAGAGCCTGGCAAGCTACCCCTGGCGTATTGGATATGCCAAAAACAGTAACAAGTCTCACAGTGGAGACGATACTGGTGCCCGCTCAAGCAAATTGATGAGCAACCGGATGACAGTGACAGTGATACAGTGAATTTCTTC
Organism: Sorex araneus; assembly: GCF_027595985.1. Lineage (NCBI taxonomy): Eukaryota > Metazoa > Chordata > Mammalia > Eulipotyphla > Soricidae > Sorex > Sorex araneus. The sequence continues at coordinate 368,534,008 of NC_073303.1, forward strand.
CACCCTTTAATTTTTCTATCCAAGAGCTGAGGTTGCAAAGGATGTTCAAATAAAAAGACGCAACATTTCAATCAGCTTTACAATTTATGGACAATAAAAATCGGTCGTTTTAATGATAAAGGTTGATGAACTTTGACAAACACGTAGAGAGTTGCATACCATTATCATAATCAAGACACAGACCATTATGATCCCCCTGGCCCCTAAATCTCCTCCTGACCTTTTGCAATCAATCCCATCCCCCAATCTGTAGCCTCTGGCAGCTATTGATCAACTTGCATTCATCAGTTTTCCTTTTCTAGAACTTAAATACAGAACTTGGGAATATACACACACATAAATAGGATTCTAAGGCATTTAGTCTGACATAATGCTACTGAAATGTATCCATGTTGTAGCATGTGTTAGTCTTTCCTTCCTTCCATTGTTGAGAAATATTCCATTGCGTTGATTGACCACAATGCATTTATTCATTCACCACTTGATGGACATCTGGATCGTTTCCAGTTTGGGGTGGTTGTAAATAACAGTTGGATTACTGGGTTGTGAAGTTATGATCTATTTAACTTTATTACTTGACTTTTTAAAATCTTGTTGTGTTTTGGGGACTATACCCAAGGATGCTTAGGGGCTATTCTCAGCACAATGTTTGGGGTCATTCCTGCCAGTGTTTACGGGACCACTTTGTGCCAGTGATTGAATCTTGGCACCCAGCATGCACTACATCCTTTTGAACCATCTCCCCAGCCCTAGCATATATTTAAATTATTATTATTATTATTATTATTATTATTATTATTATTATTATTATTATTTTGGTTTTAGCACCAGTGTTACCCAGGGCTGACTTCCAGCTCTGTATTCAAGGATGATTCCTGGTTATACTCAGTGGACCATATGCAGTGATGCGAATCAAACTGGTGCCAGTTGTATGCAAGTGTTTCAGCCCATGTACTATCTCTACAGACCCTTATCTTTAAATGAAACTTTGGAACTTTTCCTTCCTGGCCATTCTGCTTTCCCACCAACAGTACATGAGAATTCTAGTAGCTCCATACTACTACCAAAACTTGGTATTATCAATCTTTAAATTTTAGTCTGTGTAGTGGATGTAAAATGGTATTTCATTGAATTTTAATTTGCATTTCCTTAGTGATGAATGATGTGGCACATCTTTTCCTGTATCTGTCATCGGTATACACTTGCTATCTCCCGCCCATTTTTTCATCAAGTTGTTTATCTTCTTCTTGCTTTGTTTTTGGTGGTGCTGGGGATCAAATCCAGGGCATTAGACGTGCAAGCCACCTGCTCTACAACAGAGCCACCTGCCTGGCCCTTATGATTGTGTTTTTAAGGTGTTTTTTTTCCCTAAACTGAAGTCTTTATGAGGCAAGAATTCTGTAAATATTTTTTTCAGTCTGTGGCATGAGAAAAGCATTATAGTTTGACAAGTAAAAATTCTCTAATTCTGAATCCTTGGAAACGCAGCCCAGTGCACCGTGTCTGGGAACATCTGCAGAGTCGGTTGAGGGGGGTAGGGGAATAACACCAAGCTCCAGAGGCTGGACCCCAGGGGAGCTGTGCTTGCCTTTCACCCCCACTTCTTGATTCTCTTGAATTTTCTTTATTCTGATCATCTCCTTTCCTGCATGTGTTGCTTTCTCTCACTGCTGTCATTTTTAGGCAGAACTATGTGTGTCTCTCTCTTTCCTGATGCAAATAAGCATGTCTGCTTCTGCATGTCAGAATGAGCCTCCAAACACAGCTTCAAAGGCATCGAAGCCCCTCCCGGGAGGATTGTTCTTAATGGTTCCAGGCGCAACCTCTGGATGTTTGACTATGTTCCCTAACTTCCAGGGAAGTGGCTTCACTGGCAGAGCTCCTGCCTGAGCGAGAGTCCCAGGGCAGCCATTGTTTGGTTAAATTGCAGATGCCACAGAAAGGATTTTCCACCGGGAATACGAGGGAAGGGCTGCAGTCAGGCAGGACTAGCCAGTGGTACTGGGAGCCAAGCATCACAGACACCACCTGCCGGCACATTTATTACAGCTTTCATCGCATCTATCTCTTCTCAAACGTCCGGAGGGGGTGGAAAAACAGCCCTGCCAGAGGTGGGGGTGCTTGATGCCTCAGCAGGCGAGGAGAAACGACTTCCTGCGGGTCAGCTAAGGTTCTCAGTGGGGGGGAGTGGCCCTGCACACTGGACGGAGCAGATCATCACCTTGGACTGTCCTGACAAAAGATAAGGGAAAAATAGGCAAATTCAGTGAATGTTGCGTTGAGTCCTATAGAACCATCATGGGGAAATGGAAAGGGCTATGGAAAGGAAATGGAAATAAGTGCATTTGCATTGTGAACGTTGAGGGCTGGGCTGACACGGATGAGCTAATGGCAGTAAAGAAGCAGGGGTGAGGAGCAGACCCAGTGGGCCCCCCTGCTCGGATTCCCCTGGGACTGTCTTCAGAGACAAGGATGCTCCTTTTCTCTCTCTGTGTCTGGGAAGATGCCTCCCACTTGAGTTTAAGACTTGCTTGCTGTAGAGGAAAATCCGAGAGACTTTCGGGCTGGTCTCAAGTCGCTTTAGTCTGAAGTGTTCATTCTGCCCAAGTCCTTTCTTTCTTTCTTTCTTTCTTTCTTTCTTTCTTTCTTTCTTTCTTTCTTTCTTTCTTTCTTTCTTTCTTTCTTTCTTTCTTTCTTTCTTTCTTTCTTTCTTTCTTTCTTTCTTTCTTATTTATTCATTTATTTATTTAGCTTTTTGGGTCACACCCAGTGATGCTCAGGGGTTACTCCTAGCTCTGCACTCAGGAATTACCCCTGGCGGTGCTTGGGGGACCATATGGGATACTGGGAATCGAACCCGGGTTGGGCACATGCTAGCCAAACACCCTCCCCGCTGTGCTATCGTTCCAGTCCACAAAGCACCTTCTTTCAAGGTAGCATGTCCTGTAGCCTGTCACATACTCAATACCCATCTCTTCCCTCCTGATTTAACTGGATTTCCTAGCTAAGGAAATAATCACCCCAGCCCTCCTCCCAGAGAACGGCAGCCACTGACACGTTTTGATGAGAATAACATGCGCAGAGTCCCTGCTGGGCTTATCGCCTGGTCTTCCTTACCTGGGCTGAGGCCACTGTCTTAGTTCAGGATGTGGGTGAGTCTGTCCTCCCTTGCCAACACAGCCACTCTCTGCCTCTGGGCCTCCCTTTACACAAGGGAAACAAACCTTCAACTTGGTCAAAATATTCTCTTACTCACGGAGGGATGCGATCCCGAATGAGTGCCTGGGTTTTGCTTCTCAGCTCTTCCACTGATGAGCACGGGAGCCCGCATAGAGCACTTCCCCTCTTCATTCTTTGGGTTTCCTGAAAAGGGACGCCGAGGCCCATCCCTGCTGCCCATGCCCTGCAACACTGGACAGCGTGAGTGGACCTTGAGGACCTCATGCTAAGTAAAGCCACCTAGCCCACAGGGAGCCAAGTCCTGAGCGATCCCACTTTTGGGAGAAACTTCAAACAGTCAAAGTCATAAACTCAGAGCGTGACACTAGACCGTGGGGTGGGAAGAGGGAGAAATGGAATGTTATTCAGCCAGTGTGAGGTAAACAGGCTAAACAAGCTCAAGAGATCTGTGTTTGCAACACTATCTACAGTCACCAACAACGTATTGAACATATGACATTTGTTATTTGTTAATAATAAATAAGTAAGTCTTCATATGCAAGTCTTCGTATCCGTATAGAATTTTTAAGTAAAAAGAGAAAAAAAAAGGTAAGGCTTGCCATACTGCAGAACTATTTTTGCAGGATGATTCCACAATTCTAGGAAATTGTTTCATATGCAGTAATTCAGACAAGGCCATTTTTTTTTTTGCCAAATACCTCTGGGAACAGAGAACTTGAGTCTGATTGAAGGCTGTTCTAGGACAGGACTTGCCCCTACTCAATCCCACTTAAGGGGTGTGTGTGTGTGTGTGTGTGTGTGTGTGTGTGAACAGGGAGAAAATCCAGGGCCTCAAACATGCAAAGCAGATCCCCTCCTGTTTAGGTAATTCCTCAGCCAGAGACCTACTGATGCTTACTCAGCTGATTAAGTTAACAACGGAAAGAGTTTCAGTTTTGTTCAAAAGACAGTTCTCGATTTTTCAAGTCCCCATTTTCCATCTGTTTGCCTAGAGCTCAGATGCCAGTAACCAAACAAACCTTCTGCCTCCTTCAGTGTAGTTCTGCTTGTGCAGTCATGGGTCGAGCTTGAGGTTTGGGTGAGGCATCTTGCCATGGGAGGGGAGAGGAGGTTGCCTTGAGATTCTAAAAATGAAATACCATCAAATCCAGTGCTACCGCTCCTAAACATGCCTTCAAAGGCTGTGAAAACACTAATTACAAAAGATACTTCCCCCTTTTTGTTCAAGCAGCACTGTTGACAGAGCCCCAACATGGAGTCAAATCTAAACGCCCGTCCACAGATAACTGGACAGAAAAACTATCGGCGACAAACTCAAGAGATTGCTATGATGCCATTGAAAGAGAAGAAATTGGGTCTTCAGGGAGGACATGGATGGAACTTGAGGAGTTTAGCTGAGGAAAGTAGGTCAGGAAGTGAAAGACAGTAGATGGCTCCACAGTGCCTATGTGGAATATAAAAAAACTAAATCAAAAGAACTGACAAAACACAACAAAATAATTCCTAGACTCTATATAAAAAAAAAATAGTGATGATAACCAGAGAGAAAGGGGAATGAGGAGGAAGGAGTGGAGGAGGGGCGATCTGAGAATGGGAGCTTGTGGGAGGGACGCGTAGAGGGTATGTGACTTTCCACTGAAACTTCATAGACCTGCCAATCAAAGGCGAATCAATAAAAGGTGAGTTTTTTAAATTACTGCTGGTATCAATCATAATGGATGGAATTTATGATATGATATATAAGTTATAGCTGTAACGTCATTAAAACATTTAAGTCAGATTAATGAATAGGGAAGTTTGAGGCACAGCTCTGCAACTTCCTGTCAGCGTCCCCCTGGCCTCACCCTGCCCCAGCCACCGTCAGAGAAACCCCTTGGGCTTGGCCTAGGTCCCCACAGAGACAGCCCTGGAGTGCCTCCGTCCCGCCATCCTCCTTAGCACCGACTTCCAGCCCTGAAGCATCTCCGAGGGAGGTTCTCCACTTACATCTGCAGTGCGCTGGGGACCACAGTGACCAGTGGCAGCAGGACTCAGAAATAACGTTCCCTTGAGTCCCATGGCAACCCAGACTAAGAACATGTCAGAGATTTCTCAGAAGGTTCCAACGGGGCTCAGCACCAGATGCGGCAGTGGCCTGTTTGCTCTGGCTTCATGTCTGTCCCCTGGCTCCAGCTCTCATGCCTGTTCCCTGGGCTCATGTCCACTCCGACACGAACACCGGCAGCTAAGCCTTCTCGACTCTTCTTTCAGGGCACTCGAGCCAACCTAGAGGACACTAATGAGAGAAGCAAGCGAACAAAGCAGTGTGTGTGTGTGTGTGTGTGTGTGTGTGTGTGCGCTCATACACACATACACACTTACACTTGCATTTCCCTCCACCTCTAATTTGAGTTTCAGTGACTGACATGTTATTAGGCCAGTCAGTTGCCAGCTTACGGTCCCGTGTTCTTCCAGACAGTTTTGCACAGTGCAGATTTGGCCCAAGTCAAAATGACTCAGTGGTCACTCTGGATTTTAAAGGTACAGAACTTGTAACACTGGCATCTGTGTCCATAATGTCATTTAAAAGACACTCTTGCTGCTGAACTCACCAAAGTTCCCTTAGAGTTGAGCCAGGAAATTTTCACTGCTCCTCCAAATCAATTGTCTTAGATTTACAAATGGCCTTGTCCTCTTCTTCTCTCCCAGGGGCTCTGGGGGAGAAGATCAGGTGGATATGAAGGTAAAGGACACTGGCTTGCCAAAAATAGCTTGAGTCAGTGCAGTGAGGAATGACACGGGGTCCCCATCAACCAGAGCAAAAACCCTTCTCTTTCAGGATCGACGCCCCCCTGGGGCCCTCGCTTCCTATGCTGCAGCCAAACAGGTGTTTTAGCACAGAAAGAAACCGTGTCTACCTCTCTCACATGGGAGAAGCACCTTCTGGTTTTGTTCTTTGCTTTAGTTTCTTGTGTTTGTTTGCAGGCCACACCTGGCGATGCTCAGGGCTTACTCCTCCTGGAGCCGTTTGCGTGTATGTCAGGTTGGCATCCGTCAGGGTTTTGGAGACTGGGAGCAGCTGTATCTGATTGAGGAGAGTCACTGGAGGACCTGAGTGGTCCCTGAACTTCTCTAGCCTCCTCCAAGGACTGGACGTGCCTTGTTCCAGGGAGCTTCCCGATATTTATGAATGGCCTTACGCAGAGGAATCCATCCGTCTGCTTCTTTGTAAGAGTCATCTTAAACATCCGGCAGAAAAGTGCAAGATCAAAGGCCCCCAAGCTTGAATGCTCGCTTCAGAGCAGGCATTTCCGAGGGGCTTAGAAACTCAAAGCTGCCAAATCCCCCGGCTTTAACGTCCTGGAAAGATGGAGACGCCTGGTCCCGGGGGATCTTTTCCTGGCATTTTGCTATCTATCAAGCAAAAGGAAACTCCAGTTGGACTAACGCCGGCCAACTGCTTGCATAGCGCAGAAGATTCCCTGTAGAGTTCCGTAAAGCCCTTCGGATTGATCTTTAAGCCGATGCCCAAGCACACCGCCCTCAAAACCGAGGTGTTCAGATGCAGCTGACGGCTGACCAGAACCGAAGTGGTTCAGGCTTTGTGGGCTGAGAGATAGTCCACAGCGCTTGGGTTCCCTATGCTAACCCCAGCCCCCAATTCCTTACCCTCCCTACTAAGTCAGAGGCTCAGAGATGGGGATGTGGTAGAGGAGGGACTCACTGTCCCCTTCCTGACTGTCCTCACGCCGTAGCTCCTAGTATTTATTTATTTATTTATTTATTTATTTATTTATTTTAACTTTTTGGGTCACACCCGGCAATGCACATGGGTTACTCCTGGCTCTGCACCCAGGAATTACCCCTGGCCATGGTCAGGGGACCATATGGGATGCTGGGAATCGAACCTGGGTCAGCGGTGTGCAAGGCAAACACCCTACCCACTGTGCTATTGTGCCAGCCCCGGGTCCTAGTATTTAACAGGCAAAAACTGACATGGGATGAAAAGAAGAATCTGGTTGCATGCTTCAAAGGGTCATGACCGAAGGAGCTGCAATGCCCTGCACCTTTGGCTTATTTCTAGGTCTACAAGCCCCTGGTACAATAAACATATTGTCTGTCTCATGGATCCCTTAAAATTCATGAGTCCTGGGCTCCTGATCCAGGTTTGCTGGATCTGATGAGGTGACCTGGGAAGAGGCCCTCCAGTGCGCGCGGAGGGCAGCCCTCCCTCGGGTGAGCTGGGGAGAGCTCACGAGCCAGTGCTGCGTACCTCGGCCCGCAGGGACTTCAGACAGAAACAGGAAAATTAAGGGACTTTGGACGCTTGTTACCAGAAGTCTGGGAAATGACCACGTCAGGGTTTTGCTGCGCTCTTTAATGAGGGAGGCTCCATAAGCAACAAGGGGAGGCTGATAGGGTGTCGGTTCCAGGGGGAATTAGAGCAAGCTGTGAAGTAAGAGAGAGTGGATTTAAAAATTAACCTGTGTGTGAATGTACTATGTTCCAAACAGGAATTAAAAAGCAAACAAGGACTGGGCGAGCCTCCCCTGCCCCCAGAGGCTGGCCGCTGGCAGCTCAGAAGAGGAATTGATTGGTCGAGAATACACTCTGCTGGTAATTAAACACGGAGGCTGATCGATACTCAGGAGCTGGGATGTAGCGCTCCATTGACAAGCTCACAGAAGAATCCAGAAGGGAGCAGGAGAAGGGCTATGTGGCTCAGGCCAGATGGGATCTTAAGAGTTCTGAGTTGGGGAGAGAAGAAAAAGAAGAGTTTCTTGTTTTCCCCTCCCCCCTTATTTCAAACCCCTGCTGAGTCCATACGAACCCAAGCAACCATAAAGATCCACACTTAGAGCATTTCTCTTGGTGGCAGGTGACAGGTGTAAGGGCCCAATTTGTGATGACATGGTTCACTTGTGCAGCTGCAATTAAACTGCCTGTTGAGTTCACGTCGCTAAATAAAAATTACAACCAAGTTACTTATTAGCTCCCTTGACTCGGTCTCCCTAAGTGTCAGTGGGTGGAGCCAGTTTACAGGTGAGCTGCATGATGTCCCTGCGGGCAGGCGTTTCTCTCTCAGATGCCCGTCAGATCCCCGTGTGGGCGGCACACTCAGAGTGCCCACATGTGTCTGGGATCCTTAGACGTGGCAGGACCCTGCCAAGACGCATGGCTCCTGTTAGAGAATATAGCCCAACCCTCCCATGTTGAAGGTCTGGACCCTTCTGGACCCTTCTCTTCATCACCCACTGATGAAGGTGGGAAATGATGAAGTCAGGAACACAAACACCTTTTTCCAAAGCTCGAGGCCAGAAAGGTCCACCGGGCACAGAGGGTTTAGGGCTCACGCCTCACTAAGCTGTTTTATCTGTTACTCTTGTTTGCTGTTCTTGGCATCTTCAGGGTAAAGGGGTTGGAAGAGAAAAATTGATGAACAATCCCATCCATAAAACACATCCTAGGAAAACATAAGCAAAACTGTCCAGGATAATGAGTTCAAAGGTATCTTCAATGATTCACTCCAATAGCAAAGAAAACAAAAGCAAAAATGAACAATGGAACTACATCAAACTAAAGAGCTTCTGCACTGAGAAAGAAATGAAGCCTAAAATCAAAAGACACCCCCTGAGTGGGAGAAGATATTCATACATCATACATCGGGCAAAGAGCTATTAGTAGCAATATATAAAATACTCAGAACTCAACAACAATAAACCAACTCCATTAAAATATGGAGAGAGGAGCTGAATAGACACTTCCTCAAAGAGGGCATATAAATGGCCCACAGGCATATGAGAAAACACTTATCATTACTATTCATCAGGAAAATGCAAATCAAAATGATAATGAGATACTACCTCATACCAGTGAGAATGGAATTTACAAAAAAAAAAAAGAGAGAGAGAGAGACTGGATATAACCAGTGTTTTGGGGGATATGGGGGAAAAGTAATCCTCATTCACTGTTGGTAAAATGTCATCTGGTTCGATTGTGTATGGAGAATAATATGAAGTCCCCTCCAAGAATGAAAAATCAAACTACCATAGGACATAACAATTCCACTCCTTGGTATCTATCCCACAAAAACATTATTTCAAAAAGATACATATACACCTATGTTAGTGGCAACACTAAGTATAATGACCAGGGCATGGAAACAGCCCAAATAGTCAAAGACACATGAGTTGACATAGAAGATTTGTCATATATTCATAATGGAATACTACTCAGCTATAAGAAATGATGAAAGCCTACCTGTTGCTACAAGGTGGAACTAGAGGGTGTTGTATAAAGTTAAATAAGTCAGAGGGAGAAATGCAAATACCAGATGACCTTACTCATTGGTGGTAGAGAGAGAGAGAGAGACAGAGAGAGAGACAGAGAGAGAGAGAGAGAGAGACAAAGAAATGGAATGAACAGTGCCACGTGAAAGCAAACCGTTAACTTCTAACAACAGAACTGAGGGTACCCAGGAGGGAGAAAGACATGAGAACATTGGTAAAGGGTGGTCGAGGAGGAGGTGTAGGGACTTTGCCCTCCAAAAGCATAAATATCGACACTAGTGTAAATCTCATTGCCTCAACTGAAAAAAACCCTAGGAGAACAGCTCAAATGGCCCACAGACCAATAGTCATCTCTTAGAAACTCATCTGGGTCCTGGATTCCCGGCGTTTTCCTGGGGACAGCACTTTCTTCCATCCTTTGCTTCCCAAACTGTGGATTTCTCTAGAAGCATAAGCAGGTTGACTTTCTGCTGGGAAAAGTGAGAGGGGTGGAGAGATGATAGAAAAGTGCTCTTAGAAACAAATGGTGCTGGCACAACTGGACAACCACATGCAAAAAAATGGGTTTAGACCTTGACCTGACACCATGCACAAAAGTCAGATCAAAATGGATTAAAGACCTCAACATTAGACCACAAACCATAAGGTACATTGAAGACAAGGTCGGCGAAACCCTCCACGATATTGAAGATAAAGGTATCTTCAAAGGTGGCACGGAACTAAGCAATCTAGTAAAAACAGAGATCAACAAATGGGACTACATTAAACTAAAAAGCTTCTGCACCGCAAGAGATACATTGACCAGAATCCAAAGACTATCCACAGAATGGGAAAGGATATTTACACAATACCCATCAGATAAGGGGTTGATATCAATGGTATATAAAGCACTGGTTGAAGTCTACAAGAAGAAAACATCCAACCCCATCAAAAAATGGGGCGAAGAAATGAACAGAAACTTTACCAAGGAAGAAATACGAATGGCCAAAAGGCACATGAAAAAGTGCTCTGCATCACTAATCATCAGAGAGATGCAGATCAAAACAACCATGAGATACCACCTCACACCACAGAGACTAGCACACATCCAAAAGAACAAAAGCAACCGCTGTTGGAGAGGATGTGGGGAGAAAGGGACCCTTCTTCACTGCTGGTGGGAATGCCGACTGGTTCAGCCCTTCTGGAAAACAATTTGGACGATTCTCAAAAAATTAGATATTGAATTCCCATTTGACCCAGCAATACCACTGCTGGGAATATATCCCAGAGAGGCAAAAAAGTACAATCGAAACAACATCTGCACATGTATGTTCATCGCAGCACTGTTTACAATAGCCAGAATCTGGAAAAAACCCGAATGCCCCAGAACGGATGACTGGTTGAGGAAACTTTGGTACATCTATACAATGGAATACTATGCAGCTGTTAGAAAAAAGGAGGTCAAGAATTTTGTAGTTAAGTGGATGGGCATGAAAAGTTTCATGCTGAGTGAAATGAGTCAGAAAGAGAGAGACAGACATAGAAAGATTGCACTCATCTATGGTATATAGAATAACAGAGTGGGAGACTATCACCCAAGAACTGTAGAAATAAGTACCAGGAGGTTGACTCCATGGCTTCGAGGCTGGCCTCACGTTCCGGGGAAAGGTCAACTCAGAGAAGCGATCACCAACTACATTGTAGTCGAAGGCCATGTGGGGGAAGGGAGTTGCGGGCTGAATGAGGGCTAGAGACTGAGCACAGCGGCCACTCAACACCTTTATTGCAAACCACAACAGCTAATTAGAGAGAGAGAACAGAAGGGAATGCCCTGCCACAGTGGCAGGGTGGGGTGGGGGGGAGATGGGATTGGGGAGGGTGGGAGGGACACTGGGTTTACGGGTGGTGGAGAATGGGCACTGGTGAAGGGATGGGTTCCCGAACTTTGTATGAGGGAAGTATAAGCACAAAAGTGTATAAATCTGTAACTGTACCCTCACGGTGATTCTCTAATTAAAAATAAATAAATTAAAAAAAAAAGTGCTCTTAGAGGCACAAAAGGCTAAAACAGTGGTGAAAACACTCCAGAAAAGGGCAATTCATTAATCCCAGGAGAGAGGGAGCACTTACAGGACACAATAAATGAGCTGCATCATGCAGGGTCCACTTTAGAAAATCCCAGAGTCAGAAAGGAGGGTGGCCACCAGGGGCTGGGAGGAGGGACAGAGTTTCAGTAGAGATGATGACCGAGTTCTGGACATGGCAGTGGGGATGGTTACAGAAAGGTGTGAATTCTTTCCCTTTTCTTTTTTGGTTTCGGGGTGTATGCTTGGGTATTGCTCCTGGTCGTGCTGGGGGGATGGTACAGTGCCAGGGATGGGCCCTTGTGCTCCAGCCCTTTGAACCAACTTCCCTGGCACCTGCGTGAATGTTCTTCACTGATCTGTACCCTTAACAAATGGTTACTATGGTCAATGTTATTCTATTTTATCACAGTAGAAAATTATGGAGTCAGGGATGACAGTGTAATTTCATGGAACATTTATATAAACTTGCAACCTATTATTAAAATGTCTCTGTGTTTTAAAGAAAGTCACTGAATGAGAGCCAGAGCGTGAATGAGGGACCTCGCTCCGTACTGTCTCTCTAAGTCTCCGCTGGGCCGTTTTTTGTGCCTCAGATTCCACCCGTGTCCCTCGGAGCGTCAGCAGCCCCTTCTACAGATGCTTTTCCTGGTCAGTTGCTCCGTCTGGCAGTTCTTTCAGAAGCCCAGCACACACGCCCGGCCATCAACCCTGTTGGCCAGAGCCCCACACCAAGTTAAGTTGTTCACTGGGCACAGAAATGCCTCCAAGGCACCTTCTAAATCTGTCCAGGCCCGTTTAGAAACGGAAAGCTGAGGCCAAATGGAAAAGTTAGGGGAGCGCTCCCGGAGAACAGAGTTAGCCCAGTCTGAAGGCAATTTATTACTAATCCAATGAGCGGCTCCAACCAAATGAGACCACATGGACATTGGCAGAGAGCACAAGGAAAGTTCTATCTCCGCCCGGTCCTAGAACAAAGGAGCAAAGGTTCCTTAAACATAAACACAGCTGACTCTCTAGAGGGGAAAGACAGTCTCTCTTTCATATCCACTCACTCAGAAGCTGCAGGGGCCAGGCTAGGAATCTGCATTTTTTTTTAAAGCTTCCCTCCAGAGTCTCAAAGTGATGACAAAGAGTCAAAGCAGGCTCTTTGGGTGAGCTTTTGTGCAGTGGGGTTGTGGACATCAACAATAAAGAATGTGATATTCCTCTTGTTTGTTTGCTGATTTTTTACACCCCGGGAAGATGCTGAGATAGGGACAGTGCTTGACAAGGCAGCTATAAATGTCCACAAAGGTCTGCTGTTTCAGAGTCTAAGACCCACCAGCTGTAAACAGCAACACGTCCAAGGAAAATAGATTCTCCGGCTTGGCTTCCTTTTCCCTTGCTTGGTGCACGGAAAACTCTTTTACTGAAGCTGTTAGAGGGCAGAAGGGCCCTTTTTGTTTTCTAACTGGGGAACCTGAGCGGGTGATACAAAGGCTCCAAACAGAAGGGAGGATGGAGGAAGTCGGCAGCCTGGAGAGTGGGCTCTCGGGGTCACACCCAGGACTGGCTTCTGCTCCAGGGTAGAGGCTGGAGAGAGCTGAATGGACAGGAAAGCCAGGCCTCTCCCCCACGCACAGATGGTCCCAGCACCTGCCTGAGTCTCCCGAAGCCCACAGGCTAGGTGGCTTAAAGAAACAGAAACTTAGGGGCCGACGTGATAGTACAGTGAGTCAGGGATTTGCTTTGCATGCAGTGACCCAGGTTCAATTCCCGGCATCCCATATGGTCCCCTGAGCCCACCAGGAATAATTCCTGACTGCGGCTCCAGGAGTAACCCCTGAGCATTGTTAAGCATGTTCCCAAAATCTGGAAATAAGTCTAAGACCACCCTGCTGGGTGAGAGCACAATGGGGTAGGGAACGCCCCTTTCCAGGCCATTTCCTTCCTATATATTTACACTACAGAAGGGATGACGGACCTTTGTGGGGTCTCCTTTACGAGAGCTCAAAGTTATGCATATAGAATAACATATAGAATAACCTTTCCCAGCTCAAAGTTATGCATATAGAATAACATCATATGAGACAAACACCCAAGAAGAGTAGACAAGAGCCAGAAATATTGCTCCACAGTTGGAAGCCTGCCTCATGAGCTGGGAGAGAAGGCAGATGGGATAGAGAAGGGATCACTAAGTCAATGATGGTTGGAGGGATCGTTCGGGATGGGAAATGTGTGCTGAAAGTAGATAAAGGACCAAAAGTGATAACCTCTCAGTATCTGCATTGCAAACCATAATGCCCATAAGTAAGTTTTCCACTCTGGTGGTTGAGGCTTCAAGGAGCTCTAGAAGATGGATTAAAGTAGTTCTAGGAACACATGTCTATCTGTCTTCCTTCCTTCCTTCCTTCCTTCCTTCCTTCCTTCCTTCCTTCCTTCCTTCCTTCCTTCCTTCCTTCCTTCCTTCCTTCCTTCCTTCCTTTTTCTTCCTTTCTATCTTTCTTTCTCTCTTTCTTTCTCTCTCCCTTTCTTTCTCCCTTTCTTTCTTTCCTTTCTTTCTCTCTTTCTCTCTTTCTTTCTTTCCTTTCTTTCTTCTTTCCTTCTTTCTTTCTCTTTCTTTCTTTCTTTCTTTCTTTCTTTCTTTCTTCCTTTCTTCCTTTCTTCCTTCCTTCCTTCCTTCCTTCCTTCCTTCCTTCCTTCCTTCCTTCCTTCCTTCCTTCCTTCCTTCCTTCCTTCCTTCCTTTATTGAATCACCATGAGATACAGTTACAAAACTTTCATGTTTGAATTTCAGTCATACAACAATTGAACACCCATTCCTCCACCAGTGTACATTTTCCACCACTAATGTCCCGAGTATCCCCCCTATCCTACCCCTCCCCCTGCCTCTAAAGCAGACAGTTTCCCTCTTACTCTCTCTCTCTCATTTTGGGCATTATGGTTTGTAATACAGCAATACCACTTCTGGGAATATATCCTGGGGCTACAAAAAAGCACAGTAGAAATGACATCTACACCTATGTGTTCCTTTCAGTACTGTTCACCATAGCCAGAATCTGGAAATAACCAGGATGCCTGAGAACAGACAACTGGTTAAAGAAACGTTGGTACATCTACACAATGGAATACGATACAGCAGTTAAGAAAGATGAAGTCATGAAATTTGCTTTTAAGTGGACGGACATGGAGAATATCACGCTAAGTGAAATGAGTCAGAGAGAGAGGGACAGACATAGAATGGCTGCACTCATTTGTGGGATATAAAAATAACATAACGTGTTTTTCTTTCTGACTGGCCCTAATGCTGGCCACCGTATTTGGTCATTCAGTACATGCCTTACTAATTCGGGTCTCCATTGTGTGCTTCCGATACGTTTTCCTTTTTGTGTGTTTGTTGCTATGCTACTTTCCTAAAACCTCCTTCTTGAAGCTGACCTGAGCCAGTAGCCCTTTACTGTGACAGTGTGACCTTCTTAGCCTCCTGGCCCCTGTTCTCAGTTGGACAGGCTGAGAATCAGACGTGTCCTCTCTCATTACCTCTTGGCCAGGTGGCCTGCCCCCAAGAAGGCAAGTCCCTGAATTCTGACACACAGAGATGCTGATCGGCCAGCAGGTAAGAACATCAGACCTGTTTAGGAAGCTCGGCACAGCCCCAGCTCTCCAGCCCTTCACTCCAAGCAGATGTGACAAGCAGCGAGCGGCAAGGTTCAGTTAATTGGTCAGATGACAGAATTCTTAAGCAGATGGACAGCAGATCTGGGGAATTCTAAAACCTGGGGGCTATTTCAAGGGATACCAGCTGCTTATGCTCTGCTCATCGTGCAAAGGCAAGGCTACCTCTATGATTGTCTGCTCAACCCAGCAAATATCACTCATTCCATCAGTGACAAAGTTCTATACCCACGTGCTAATAATAGACCTGTTAGTGTTCCCTGGGAACAAATATCACTGAAGTGCTGATGTTGAAATAGAACAGACACACCCTTAAATAGACTCAGAGTATCATAAAACTCCAAGTGTTAAATAGCTATGCCTGACAGTTAAACCTACTTTAATATTTATCACATTATATTGTTTACATAAAGCACTCTCACTCTCTCTCCCTCCCTCCCTCTCTCTCTCTCTCTCTCTATCCCTCTCCCCGCCCTGCCCCTCTCTCTCTTTCTCTAATTTTCTCTTGTCCTCTGAAGGCTCAGATCATTAAAGAATCACTTTGTGTGTGTGTAATGGTGTGATGCCGGGAATAAAACCCAAAACCCAACATTCAAAGTTCTACCACTGAGTCATATCCCTAGCCATATAAAGAGCTCCTTACAAAAATCATAGATGCTATAAAATGCCACATATGAACTTTCCTGCTTTAATAAATTTCACAAGCTCTAGTCCTCTCTGACTCAAGCAAGTCTTGACTACCCACAATACTCCCTCAGACCTTAAAACACGTGATGTTTCCTTCCCATGTTGCCATTCAGAATGCACTTAAGCCCCCCTAATCCAACCAAAATTTGAACAGCCCTGGAGAGAATGGGTTAAGAAAAATGGAACCCATGAGCTACTAGGGGTGGGCATGGGTTCAGCAGGGTGCCAAGGAGGTTCTCTTGAGAGGAAGGCACCAGAGGACATCTTCCTCCAGAGTACAATTCTAATAGCTGTTTGGCGCCTGGATGACTAAGTGGGAAATTTGGCTGCACGTTCCAGGGAGAGAATATGAAAACAAAATTCCAGTAATGATAGGTAAACTCAGAAACCTATGCTCTTTCCAAGTACTCCTCTAGGAACACCCTGTGTGTACTTTTGTTTACTCTGATACTCAGACACTATTATTATCTTATTTTGTTTTATTTGGGATGAGGTGCCACTCTGTGTTTAGAAAACCAGGTGGTGCCAGGGATTGAACCCTGGTCCCTGTGTGTATCAGGCATGGGCTCCAGCCCTTTGAGCTCCCTCTCCCACCCCTATCGCTGTTTTTCAGACTAAAATAAAAAAGTGGATTGCCGCCAGACCCTGCACCACCCCGCATTCGGAGTGCCATGAAAGGGGGCGGGTAAGAGCCCTCCCTGCACCCAGGGACCCAGCCCCTGCAGCTGAAAACCTCCAGAACCCAGCCACCGCCACACTCACGACCATGCTCGGGCTAAGCCTCACCCATGAGAGGCATGCAGGACTTTGTGACTGAGAACTCTGGGTTCAATGGGGCCGGGAAAAGAGATCCTCTGCCCCTGTCCCCTTGTCACTGGCAACTCAGCAGTCACGCCCAGAAGCCACCTCTGGCTTTATTTTTTTACAGAAATAGATAGATAGATAGATAGATAGATAGATAGATAGATAGATAGATAGATAGATAGATAGATAGATAGATAGATAGGCACACAAGGCTCAACCTCTAGCAACATGTTAGTGATCTCTTATAAAAGGGCTTAATGGTTTAATGGTCCCTGGGCAAAATACAACAATCTTCACCTTCTTTCCTCTAAGGATACTTTTTTTGTAGCATTTTCAGTCGTTTTTCATAACATACAACACAAAATATATTATTTCAGTTCTGCCTTGGGGCAGGGGCTGGGGCTCGGGATGGAAACATCTGAAATATGGTGGTGGGAAGGTGTCATGGTGGTGGGATTGGTGTTCAAATATTAAATGTAATCAAGTATTGTGAACTACTTTATAAAATAAAAAAAATCATTAAAAATTTTTTAAAAAAATTTTTAATGGATGCCTAGAGCATTAAGATCACTCGCTCAGATGATGCAGCTAGGAAGTGGTTGAGTCAGGATTTGAAGCTGGGACTCCAGCCCTTTGAGGTCAGGTTCAAAGTCCCTTTGGCTCCTCAGACACCACCATGCATTCTACTCAGAAACCGACATACAGACAACTGAGTGGGCCTGAACTAACAGTTCCCAAGTGCAAGTTTCTCTCATGTTGAAGAGGGAAGTCAGCCAGCATGTGGGATCCTGGTTCATCTTTGTACCTAGATTCTAGTCACCTCACGCACACCCTGAGAATCTTGCTTAACTCCTTCCTCGTGGGATCCACAGCCTGAAAAAGTACCTTTCGACAAGTTTCCTCTAGATACTGGTCCAGGGAACCCTTTTGAGAACCTCTGCAGGGAGCAATGGTGGGTTTTATTATTTATCTACCTATCTAGTTATTTGTTTATCTACTTATTATTCATTTATTTATTTATTTATGTTTACTTATTTCTGCATCACACTCAGCAGTGCTCAGGGCTTACTTCTGGCAGTGCGCTCAAAGATTACTCCTTGGGGGGCGCGGTTCAGGGGGCCATATGGGGCAACAGGGATTGAACCCCCAGGTTGGTTGCATGCCAAACAAGCACCTTACTCACTGTACTGTCTCTCCAGCCCTTGGCAGAGGTTTTTAAGCCACCGTGTGTTGGGGTCAGGAAAGTGGTTAACACTGTCATTTTCTTTGTAGCCCTTCAACACTGCCTTGTTGGTTTTGATTTGGTTTTATTTTAAAAAAAAATTTAAATTAAGGAACTGTGATTTACAAAGTTATCGATAGCTGTGTTTACTGATAGTTGTGTTTACATATAATCCGACTGACAGACAGAAGTTGGCACTGCTGGTGGGACTGGTGTCGAAATATTATATGCCTTGCTGTTTCGTACGTTCCGAGTCTCGAGCCTGGTCTTCATTACAGAACGTTTCCCTCTTGCTCTCGTGGCCTGTGTGGTTCAGACCAGTTTGTTGTCACAGTGGGCGCTGGCAAGCTGCCACCCGATCTTGCCATTCGGCTGCAGCCTTAGCTCAGTGCAGCCCGCAGCTAAGGACTTCTTACGTTTTTCAATAGCTGGGAAATAAATGAGAACATGTGTGGGTCAGGGGGACAGTTCAAGGTTAAGGTGCTTACCTTGCATATAGCCAACTCCAGTTTGATCTCCAGTACCACACGGTGCCCTGAGTACCACCAGGAGAAACTCCCAAGCACAGAGTCAGGAGTGGCCCTGAGCACCGCCCGGTGTGGCCCAAACTACCTCCCCCTGAGAGTATTTGTCTCAGGGACCAGAAAACTGGTAGAAGAGGTAAAGCTTGTACGTGCCTGTATGTGGCCACAACAGCTGTGACCCCAGAAAGAATCCCCAGCAGTGCATATAATTCCCTGAGCGCCATGGAGTCCCTCACAAACACAACGCCAGACATACTCCTGAGCACTGTAGTTCCTTCTCTTTCACCCCCACCCTGCCCAAAGGAATATTTGTGTCATATGAAAATGTGAGACGTGTTAAAACAGGTCTCATTCCCCTGACCCTGAAAAGAGTCCCCAATCATTGGGAAAAAACGAGTAAGGAGAGGCTGCTAAAATCTCAGGGCTGGGACGAATGGAGATGTTACTGGCACCCACTCAAGTAAATCGATGAACAACAGGATGACAGTGATACAGTGATACAGTGATGAAAATATGAAATTTGAGTATCAGCATCCAGAAGGTTTATTGGAATCCAGTCACGCCCACTCGTGTTCTGTTTCCATGGCAGGACTGAGCAGTGGGGAATGACCTGCAGGGGCCCAGAGAAATCTGAGTGGTAGACCATCTGCCTTGCACGCTTGAGGCCGTGAGTTTGATCCCTGGCCCGGCCCCTACTTCCTCTAGTGTGGTCTGCAGCATTGCAGGTGCAAACCCTGACACACCCCACCAAGTGCACAAATACGACAACCATGTGGGACCCCCGGCACCACAATGACAACCAAGAGAAGGGGGAAACGAAACACAAGACCCAGTATCATCTGTTGTTTTCTCGCTGAGGAGTTTGCTGTTTCTGGTCTATCTTCTCTTTCGACGCTGTGATTTCCCTGGTGAGATCAATCAAGTTCTCCAGTTTTTTGCTGGGTCATACAAGGCTCTATTTTTGTCTGTAACTTCCTTCGTTAGAGCAGCTGCTTGTCCTCTAGCCGGGACACCGTTCTTGACCTGAAAGGTTGGGAGCAGGCTTTAGTGGACCCACCTCCTCCTTCGACAGACGTTGTTGGGAATTGTGCACATCCAAGTTTCCCTAGGAAGTTCTCAGACAAACTAAACTTGAGCACAACCAATCCCATGGCAGTTAGAAACATCGCCCTGATTTACCTTTTCTCTTCCTGCTGCAATTAAATTAATCCACCAATGCAAATCACCAGGGTCTGGCACCAAACACTTCAGACTCCTGGCCCCTCTTTGTGGAGAGTGTAACAGATTTCAAAATTTCCCGGATGCGGAACACAGCTGCAGGGGTGAGGCAGGCCGTGCCATCTCAGGAGAGCTTTCCTGCTCCTGACTCTGCAGTCAGGAGCGTGCCCATGCCCACCCAGGAGAGAGCAGCATGCTGGCGCCTCCTGCCATGGTACCTCACCATCTTTATCTGGGGTGCTGAACAATCGGCACAAAGGTGCCAACTTATTTTGCAAAACTCCAACAGTAGCCGGCGTTTCTTTTCTGAATAGAAGACAAATTCCTCTTCCCAAGTCATCATTTTCTAGCTTCTGTGTGAAAGTCTTACCACGAGAGGCTCACCAGAGCTGCTGGCACGGAGGAAGAGCGAGCCATCTGGAGCCTCGTGGGCTCCTGGCTGGCGTTCCTAGGGCCATTGTGCTCTCGGAGCAAAGGAGGACAATCGGAGGCAGGGGACCCGGGGAAGCTCGCAAAGGCAGGAAGCTCGGGCGCCTTTCGACTCTGCCTTGTGAACCGCAGCCACAGACGCCTACCACCAGAGCAGGATCTGCAGAAGGTCCGGGTGGACAAAATCGAGCCATCCATCGCCCTGCAGCGGGAACTGCACTGTTGACACAAAGACGCTTTGCAACTGCACCCAGAGCCTTCTCGACCTGCATCGATGGGATGAGAGCTGGATTTGAAGGAGCAACTGCTTCCCCAAGAGAGGAGGAAGTGACTCTGTGTGAATGCAGGGAGCTGCTTTGCAATAAAGAAAGGCCTTGGAGATGCCAGCCCCTCCTCCATCTACAAATCACCGGTTCAGTAGCTTGGTCATTCGTCACACAAGACCAAGTATCCTCAAGGGATGGCATTGCAGGGCAGGAGCCAGGGGGCAGGTTTGTTTTCCTTGCACTCTGCAATTCCACCTGGTCAGCAGGCTCTCTGCACGGGAGGCGCCGGCTCCCACAGCCAAAGAGCTTGACCGGGGAAGCGGGTCTCAGAAACCAAGCTGACCGGGCAGCTCCATTTTCCTGATGCGGCCTGGCTGAACTCTGCCTGCTGGAGTCGGGTTTGGTTCCGGAGAGACCACTTGGCACGGATAACAACCGGTAGATCCCACCTGCCGTGACCTGGGAGACCCAAGGACCCTCCTGATTTAAAGGTGTCAGGCACCCTCCTGAGGTGCCATCTTGCCACCGAGCAGTGCCTTTTCATTCGTGCAAGAGAAACTGGCAGAGAGAAAATTCACCAGCCAGAGACCAGCTCTGGAACCAGGCCACAAAGTTAGTGTTTCTTCACTTGGGTGATCTTGTGGCCAACTAGGACCTGGAACTCCTGTCACGTGCATTTCCTTCCTCCTCGCTCCTACGTTTCATGGGCAAACCCAGAGCCCTTCAGGAGTCATCACAGGAAGTCTTGCCATGTCTGTGGTCACGGTGCAGGCTGCTAACCAGGTCGAGAGGGTGAGGGCAAGACTTGTGTCTTTGTCTAGACTGTGCTGCACTAGCGTTTTATTTTTTTTCCATTGAAATTTAGGTAACATGGTTACAATGGTGTTAATGTTTATGGGTTTTTTAGTATAAAGTTACTGTGCTTTGAGCACCACCCTTGTCCAAGATCCTCACCATGGTCCTTACGTCACTTTTAATTCACCTCTTCATCCCTGCCACCTCCCTACTACTTGGTAATTTCAGTTTTTTAACCGAAGTCCAAAGGTTCATCGTTGTCCAGTACTGTCTACTCCCTGGGTTTTGTTGCTCTATATACCACAGATGAGTGAAACCATCTGATATTTGTCTTTCTTGCCTTAACTTATTTCATGGCACATGATGCTCTCTAGCTGCGGCCAAGTTGCAGTGAATTACACAATTCATCTTTTTGTACAGCTGTATAGTATTCCATTGCGTATACCCACCAAGACTCTTTATCCACTGATATGTGGTTAGATGTTTGGGTTGTTTCTATATCCTAGCTATTATATTAGTGCTGCCATGAACATAGCTGTGCATACATACATTTTTTTGGAATGCAGGTTTTGTTGTTGTTGTTCTTGGGATAGGAATTGCTGTGTCCTATGGGTTTGATTCCTCCATCCCTCTCAGAGAGCCCAGCAAGCCACAGGGAGTATCTCGCCCCAATGGCAGAGCCTGGCAAGCTATCCGGGGTACATTCATATGCCCAAAACAGTAACAACAAGTCTCACAATGGAGACGTTACTGGTGCCCACTTGAGCAAATCGATGAACAATGGGATGACAGTGCTACAGTGCTATAGTAGTTCTATTTAAAAATCTTTAGGGAGTCCATACTATTCTCCAAAGTTGTTGAGCCAGGTAACATTCTTAACCGTGGATGGTTTCTTCCCCTGCAGTACTTTTTTATTCCAGTTTTTGGGAGGTCTTCATGGTGTGAATTGATACCCTATTGTTTTGATTTGCATTTCCCTGATAATCAGTGTTATCTCCATTCTCCATTTTGTAATGGGGTTACTGGGTTGTTGTGTTTTTGGTTTTTTGTTGCCACTGAGCTTCATGAGTATCTTAGATATTACCTCTTTATTTGTCATACATCTTTATTTGATGTATGGTGTGAAAATATTTTCTCCCATTTGGTATGGGTTTTGTTTGCTCGTCTTAATTTTTTTGCTTTTTGGGTCACACCCAGTGTTGCATAGGGATTACTCCTGACTCTGCACTCAGGAATCACTCCTGACAGTGCTCAGGGAACCATATGGGATGCTTGGAATTGAACCCGGGTCAGTCGCATGCAAGGCAAACACCCTGTCCGCTGTGCTATCACTCCAACCCCTAGCTCGTCTTATTTTTCAGACTGCCATTTCATAAGCAGGATGTCACTGAGCCTTCAGCACAACTCACTGCAAAGCCAGGCAGAAGTTCAAAAATTCCCAGGAATACTAAGGAAACAGACTTCAGCCCATTCTGAACAAATGCCTCTTTGCAAAATTTTCTGTGAAAGCAGTAATCAGACCCTCAATTCTCAGAGCGGTTAGAACAGAGCTACTTAGGAGAAGAAGAAATATTTTGCAGGCATGGGCAAAAGACATTTCCTTAAGTCATGCTGGCAGCAGGGGTACCCTGCAGGTCTAGCCCATTTGTTCTGACAATGGCCATTTTCCTGCTTGTTGCCAATAGCAACTTTAATGGCAGAGAAAGACGGCGGCAAATATGTGCAAAGCCTGTACTGAAATAAACCTAACTCACCTGATGTGATTATGGTGAGTTAAGCTTAAGTGCACAACTCTCAGTGCATTAAATTATTAACTCTTTGAGCCTTTACAACATCCATAGGAGAAAAGAATTCTCCTCGGCCCACTAATGGATGAAGTGATCCCAGCTCCCCAAGGACGCATGCTTATAGCTAGATTGGAAGCCCTCAGCGGACTTGGGAGGGTCCCAAATGCAGAGCTTTGACCAGGTGACTGAGTGTGACATTCAGAGGGGTGAAAGCATCTCACAAATCGGGAAGCTCATGGTGAATTGGTACTCAGGAACTAAGCCCCTAAGACAGTGCTTGCTGGTCCAAGAGGCAGGAGATGTCAGAGGAGGTACCCCACTGGGTGCTTCTGGAAAAGGTTGGGGTTTGGAGGGTGGTCACAGGCTAGAAGATAGGGCACTGGGGAGCTATTTCACCCAAATACCATTGAAGCAAGAAACAGATTCGCAGAACAGCTAGACACAAGTCCCTGAATTTTTTTCTCTTTTTTTGTTGAAGTCAATTGAGGTACTTCAATTGACTTTAACATTGTTAATGGTAGTTTCACGCATCCATCATTCCAACATCCTCACTGCCAGAGTGCCCACTTCCTTCCCTCAGTGTCCCAGGCGGCCCCTTTCAACCAGATAAGCTCAGTTCTGTGATTCAGATTTCAATGTACAGCATCTACCTCACCATCACCAAAAGGCCCACAAGCCTCCGCCACTGTCTCCACATCATGTGTACTCTGTTGTTCTTTCTTTTTCCTGCCCTTCCTTCACTCTTTGGCAGTTGATTTTGTTTTCCCATTTTCAGGGTCTGTCATTATTCAGTACCATCTATTCTCTTGCTTTCACCTTCTATATCCCACAAATAAGTGAGATTCCTGGTTATTTGTCCTTCTCCCTGACTTTTTGTTTAACACGATGCCCTCCAATTCCACCCACGTGGTAGCAAACTGCATGAGTCCATCTTTTCTTACAGCTGCATAGTATTCCAGTGTATGTGTGTTTGTGTGTGTGTGTGTGTGTTATATCACAATTTCTTCATCTATTTATCCATAGTTGAACATTTTGGTTGTCTTCATATCCTGGTTATTGTACTAAGTACTATAATAAACATAGGTGAGCAAATACCCCTTCAAACTAATGTTTTTTGTGTTTGGGGGGATAGATATGACCTCAGAATTTAAACTTGTCTTCATTAATTTCCCAATCATTCTAAATAGAGCTGGAAGAGGGTTCTGACTTGGCTGAAACTGGGTAGCTATAAATGGTCTCCTGAAGTGGCACCCTCGGAGATGAGGTTCAGAAAGCTGACTTGGGGGACAGGGCTCTGGGGCCCCATCACAGGGGAGACTGGGGAGTGACTAATCACCCACTGACAGAGGTGGAACCCCAAGGTGGGAGAAGCCTGCGAGAGAGCAGCAGAGCCTAGACTTGGGGTAAGTCCAGCGTGTCTTTGGGGGGAGCTGCTGCTGAAACCAGGCCTGTCCTCAGGGAAGGTGCCCCCCCTCCCTTCCCTCCTCCTCCCGGAGAGGGACTCGGGTGTCAAGGACAGAATGGGGGGCAAGAGAGAAGGGACAGAGCGTGGCGGGAGCCCAGCGGGACAGTGCAGGGAGGGCCCCGCGGGCCCAGGACTGCCTCAGTTGGCTGCAGTGGCACGGTGCCCAGTAGTATGCCTGGGAAAGGGGCTGGTGGGGTTTAGGGGCCAGACACCCCTGCAAGTTTCAGAGTGTGGCACCCCCACAGGCACATCCCTCCAGCCCCGGGACTCAGCCTGCAGTAGCTTTGGGGACAAAACCACATCGGGGCAGCCCCAGCAGTGTCCATGGGGGCGGCAGCAGTGCAGAGGGTCTGCCCCGGCCCGTCAGCCGTCCAGGTGCCCTCGGACCTTCCTCCCCAGTACCTGGAGCTGCAAGAGCGGCCGCGGGCCTGGAAAAGGTGTGTGGGCCGCAGGGAAATCCCCGCCCACTGTCACCCAGTGCTGCTGCTGCCTGCCTCCCACACCCCTGCCTCAATTTCCCCTGTGGATAATGGAGTGGGAATTGAGGGGATGAATAGACCCCAGAGGGAGGACAAGGGCGAGCAGAGGGCATTAGAGGTGCCCTCTGTTAACCACCGTCACCGTCACCCACTCACTCCAAAGAGGCTTGATCGCACCAAAGCTGGGGCTCCTGGCACCCAAAGGCGGAGGCGCGGGCTAGCTCCTGCTGCTTTACACGGCACATCCCCCCGGCCCTGAAACGGAAGCTCCCCCAGGACACCCCCCAACCCAACTGAGGTGTTTTAGAGTTCTCGGGTGCAGCCCTGGCTGTGGAAACTCAGAGGAGCGGGAGTCCTGCTCAGGGCCTGGCCCCGCAGGCCCACCCCACCCAGCCCCCACCCACCCCCCGCCGGGCTCTGGTGAGCCACACTGTAAAGGACCGGGGCTGTGCTGTGTCACAGGCAAGACCTCGGGGCAGCTGCGGTTTATTCCTTCAATGGGCAGGTCAGCCGCAAGGCTTGGAGTAGCACGGGGGCCGGCGGGTCCGAACCGGGTCCCAGGCCTTGGGCAGGCCCCGAATGCACTGTCCCCCGGGGCTGGGAGTCACAGCAGACCAGTGCCCTTGGCCGGTTCTTGGTGAGCAGGGAAGGGGCATCGCACAGCTGAAAGGCAAAGATTTTTTTTAATTAATTTATTTTTAATTAGTGAATCACCATGAGGGTACAGTTACAGATTTATACATTTTTGTGCTCATGTTTCCCCCATACAAAGTTTGAGAACCCATCCCTTCACCAGTGCCCATTCTCCACCACCGGTACACCCAACATCCCTCCTACCCTCCCCATTCCCGTCTCCCCCCACCCCACCCTGCCACTGTGGCAGGGCATTTCCTTTTGTTCTCTCTCTCATTAGGTGTTGTGGTTCGCAATAGAGGTGTTGAGTGGCCACCGTGTTCAGTCTCTAGACCACATTCAGCCCGCATCACCCTTCCCCCACATGGCCTCCGACCGCATTATACTTGGTGATACCTTCTCTAAGTTGCCCTCTCCCCAGAATGTGAGGCCAGCTTCCAAGCCATGGAGTCAACCTCCTGGTACTTATTTCTACTATTCTTCTATTCTTGGGTGTTAGTCTCCTACTCTGTTATTCTATTTTCCACAGATAAGTGCAATCTTTCTATGTCTGTCTTTTTCTTTCTGACTCATTTCACTTAGCATGATACTTTCCATGCCGATCCACTTATACACAAATTTCATGACCTCCTTTTTTCTAACAGCTGCATAGTATTCCATTGTATAGATGTACCAAAGTTTCTTCAACCAGTCATCTGTTCTAGGGCACTCGGGTTTTTTCCAGATTCTGGCTATTGTAAACAGTGCTGCAATGAACATATAAGTGCAGATGTCATTTCGACTATACTTTTTAGCTTCTCTGGGATATATTCCGAGCAGCCGTATTGCTGGGTCAAATGGGAGCTCAATATCTAATTTTTTGAGAATCGTCCATATTGTTTTCCAAAAGGGCTGAACCAGTTGGCATTCCCACCAGCAGTGTAGAAGGGTCCCTGCAAGGCAAAGATTTGACCCCGGCCCGGCCTGGCTCTGCCAGACCCACCTTGCTCGCAGGGAACACCGAGGAACAGCTGTCTGGAAGGGCTAACAAGCAGCAGCCAGTGAGTTTGCCTGTATGGTTTTTACTTATTTATTTCTGTTGGTTTTGCTTTTCTTTGATTTGGAGGCTTCCCCTGGCTTCCTTCTGGCTCGGCATCAGGGGTCACTCCCGGGGAACCCTTTGTGGAACGGGAGATGGAAGCAGGTCAACCAGCCACAAGGCAAGTGCCTTACCCCATCCTGCCTCTCCAGCCCTGGATTTATCTTTTTTACAATTTTAATTGAAAATGATAACTAAATGGTAACAAACCGTAGCATTTATGGTTTGGATGTCACTATGCCCCACCCCTACCACCAAAGTGTCCTAGAACCCTTGTCACTGTCCCTATGACCCCTCCAGCCCAGCTCTTTATCTCCCAACAGACCCGCTTAGCAATGATGAGTTTTGTAATCCAAGGAGGGAGCACCAGAGGAGGAGGAGACTCCAGGACCAGCATCGAAAAATCCCCCCTACTGAAGGATGCAGGAGGAAGACAGGGAACTGAGGAATGGCGCCCTTCAGCTGTGCAATCAGAGACTCTGGCTTGGCCCTTTCCTCCCTCGAGCCTCACATGACCCTCTCTCTAACGAGGAGAAACCATTGAGATCTCCAAGTGGCTTCATTGGAGAGTTGCTGCCATATTTACCTGAAGGAGACTGGATGCGACTGACTCAATGCCTTTCTCTCTCCCACCACCACCTCTGGTGCTGAGACAAAGTGTTGAATAAGAAAAGTGGGAAGAGGGCCGGAGAGAGAGTACAGTGGGTAGGGTGCTTGCCTTGCACACGGCCGACCTGGGTTTGATTCCTGCTATCCTGTTGGTCCCCTGAACACTGCCAAGAGTAATTCCTGAGTGCAGAGCCAGGAGTAATCCCTAAGCATCACTGGGTGTGGCCCAAAAACAAAAAGAAGAGAGGGGGGAGAAACAAGGAAGCAGAGAAGAGAGGCTCAATCAGGGCTAGAGTGGGTGGGGAGAGTGGTGGAAAAACTAATATTACAATTTTGTTTGAATTTCTCTGCCCCATGGTGGCCATCCGAACAGAGCTTTTAGTCCCAGGATTGGAAGCTTTTAGAGTGATGTCTCCTCCACATCATGCTAGCTGTGGCAGATTTCTACTGGTTCTTTGTCCCAAGTGGGGAAACTGAGTCAGGCTGTGATCCGGCGTGCAAATAGACCCCACAAAGGCTGAAGTGTATCTCCAATGGGCTAAAAGGTGTCTTATTTTGTAATAAAAAAAATCAGGATTTTAAAGTGTATTCTCTTACTTACCCCGGAGGGCTCAAGAACTCTTTCTTCTTGCTTTTTATGACTCTGGTTTTGCCTATAGAAGTAAGTGGCACTATAAATCCCAAATAGCTTCCTACCTGCTGTTCTTTCCTAGTGGGATTTGAAGTGATTACTAGATATGGTTTCAGGCTCTGCAAAATGATAGGAAACTTAGAGAGTTTGCTTTCAGCTCAGATTTACCAGGGAGAGAGGGTAATTTAAATGGCATTTCATTATCTCAGAAGAGGTGGCTGTAAATATGTTCTGTTTCTGAGAGCAGACACTTAACTAATTTCTATTACTGGAGATCTTGCGATTGAAATTAGAGTGAACCTCTCAAGTCCAAAGACTCTGCCATTCCTCATTAGACACTCCTCTTGTCCTAAACAGTCACTTTTAACACTAGTTGCAGTTGAAAATCATCATTCCTTTGAACAAGGGGTGGATGTAGAGAAGAAAAGCATTCATTACTCTGCCTGCCCCATCCCTTGGCAGCCCACATTCTAGCTAGACCACGAAGGACGGCTCCCTCCTTACGGATTGGGAAGAAACTGGTTGACAGTGTGAAGGTTGTCCCATAAAGAGGACAACACCTGCTCCGGAATCCAAGTGCTTGAGAAGTACACATTCAACCAGAATCCGATTACAGCTGTCAGAATTACAGTGACTGACAGCTGGGGAATCTCACTGCACATTTTTTGGGATTTCAATGAAGCCTTAATTAGTATCGAGGCATTCACATGTGCAGAAACAGCATCTTTCTTTGCTATCAAAAAAAGTTTGACAAAGCTCAGGCCCAGCACTGATGCGGAGGGTAAGACCAGTGCCATATAAAACCAAGATGTGTTTTGTTTCTTTTCTCCTTATTTTCATCTTGGCTGGATCCACTTTGATTTTCCTTCTTTTGGACAAAGAAAAGTGCCGAACAGATGTTATTCAGTTTGTTCCAGGATATGTCACAGATTTGTTTTTGACCTCTGAAAATTAGTTCCAAACATATGGATGAGGAATGCACAGTAAACTAGATGGCTTTAGGATAAACAAATCAAAGTGGCATCTTTATTTGCAATCAAGAAGGGTTTTTTGTGTATACAACTGGTTCAATACAATACCCAAGTTACATGAAAATTAGCATGCGCTCTGGGAAGATATTTTCATGGTTGATGTTAAAAGTCATCAGTGACCTGAGGCGGAATGTAGCACTGGTCCTAAGGCCGCACGTATGGGGCAGTTGTGTCATCAAGGCCACGGGTTCCATCATTAATATCATGTTTGGGAGCTAGTGTTGGTTTTGAAGGTATTGTTTCTCTGCTCCTAAATCCACTATTTGGGTTGTTCAAAATCCTATTTCTCCTTTCCCCTTATTCCTTAAAAATAGCCTTTAACAATATGGGAAGTTTTATTTGACAAATAAAAAAAAATTTGAAGTTCATTGTTTGGAGTGTTTCATTCCCCTGAAAATTCTCCTAAATGGGAAGTTTTCTGAACATAAAGTCTAATAAAGTCTCTAAGGGTCAGGACACTGCTCGAGATTAGATTCTTATCAGGGATAAGAGGCATAAAGTGGATGGAGTGTAGTAGTTCTATCAGAAAAAAAAAAAGACTCATTCTACTTGTCTCGTGATAGAGAGATGATTACAGATTACTTCACGTCTCTAAGGCCTCATCAAACTGTGCTATGCAATGCCCATCTGTGATGGTCGAGAATTCGTGTTCCCCCCAAATTTCAATGTTGAAGTCCTAACCCCAAAGATCACAATGCTACTCTCAGATCATGAAGTGAGAACTCGACCTTCTGAATCAAGTTAGAGTCCTTGGAAGAGGAGACCCAGGAGCCCCTCCCCCCATGCCTTCCACCATATGAGGACAAAGTGAGAAAGTGCATGGTGGAGACTCATATCAAACTGGAACTGTGAGAAATAAAAGTCTGCGGTTCACATGTTACCCAAGCAGTGGTATTTTGTCATAGAGCCTGAATGATAAGAGACTCCACCCCGGCTAACCATTCTGAATTAGGGAGTAACACCCACTGAGAGCTGAGAAGCCTGCAGGGCCCCGGAGAATCTCCAATGGTTCCTTGCACAATTGAGCAAGAGTGCTTAAGTTGTCATCAACAGGGGCCTATGCAGAGTCTCCTGCTCCTTGCCTAGACAGAGGTTCTAATGGGTACAATGACTGAGAAACTGTGAACCATGAAGAGACCAAACTCCACCTCTGAATCCCCAAACTGAAATATGTTGTTCCCCTTTTAGAAATCTTTACTGACTTTGATGAGAGACAATTCCCAAGACTCACTCTTGAAGTTTGAATCTTTAACAACACTACTGATACACTGGCAGACCACAATAAGCATTTTCCCTACAAGAGCCACCATGAGATGTAATGCTCAGCAAGTCACATGGAATGTGCACCCTCCAACCCCCAGTCCCACCCCTCCCTAGCCTCCTAAGGCAAGAGATTCAGATGTCACCTCAACTATCTAAATCCCAAAGTCTGGGCTCTACCAGGCCAGCTGCTCATGGTGCCTCATCATCGTCTAGCAAATAGTCAAAGCCAGGAAAGTTAAATTCACAAATGCCAAGGGTCTAATCTGCTGGCTGACTTTGGCGGCACTCTTTTGATTAAAATTTTGCAACCAAAGTTCATAGAAAGTGAGAATACAGAGGGGCCAGGGAGATACTACAGCAGGTAGGGCACTTGCTTTGCATGTGGCCGACTGGGTTTGATCCCCGAGATCCCTGGCATCCCATATGGTCCTTGGAGCACCGCCAGAAGTAATTCCCAAGTGCAGAGCTGGGAGTAATCCCTGAGCACTGCCAGCTGTACCACCCTCCCACAGAGAGAGAGAGAGAGAGAGAGAGAGAGAGAGAGAGAGAGTACAGAGGGATATACTGAAAGTCATATTAAATTTGGAGAGTTGATTCAACATGTAAATCCATGGACCATTTGGAGCTTAGGGGTTATTTTTATGGGGGTGCATACTTTACAATGCTCAAATGTTACTGCTGGTTCTGCACTCAGGAATCACTCCTGACAGTGCTCTAGGAACCATATGAGATGCCAGGATAGAACCTGAGCCAGCCACAGGCAAGGCAAGTGCCCTACCTGTTCTACTATTTGTGACCCCTAACCCGAGAGTTTGTGTCACTCTTAAAGTACCTCATCTCAAGAAAGAAAGAATCCAGGGGCCGGAGCGATAGCACAGCGGGTAGGGCGTTTGCTTTGCACCCGGCCGACCCGGGTTCGATCCCCGGCATCCCATATGGTCCCCCAAGCACCGCCAGGAGTAATTCCTGAGTGCAAAGCCAGGAGTAACCCCTGAGCATCGCTGGGTGTGACCCCCCCCCAAAAAAAAGCAAAAATAAAAAAAAAATTTAAAAAAAAGAAAGAAAGAATCCAGATATTGACAAGATCTTCACTACTGATTAAATTGTATTGTAACTCATTTAAATATGATCCATCTCCTAAGAATCATTATGAACTTTCCAGATATTATATGGCTAATGATAAATCTGTTAAGAAATCATGCAAGAGAGAAGCAAGTCAACTCTCTAGGACACTGAGGCACAGACTGTGTACCCTGATCTGCAATGCTGAACCCTAAGCCTCATGAGACCAGCTGCTTCCAGAAACCAGGAAGAAGAAAAGGTAAAACCCTGTCTCTGGGCTGTAAACTAATCTAACTGCATTTCAGCTGACAGAACATTTGTTGTTTCTTTCCTCTTCTGGAGAGGAGAAAAGAAATTGATAGTCCTAGCTGACTCCTCATATACACAGGCAGGCAGGGGAATTGCTCAGTAAACAAAGTAGCATTTCCTGCCTTTTCTAGAAAATAGCCTAAATATTTAGGGGAAAATGGGGCATGGTGCTCTTTTGATCAAGAGACACTCGACTGCCATTAATATCCTGACCTCGGCTTCTGATCTTCTGAGGAAATAAGACCCCGTTGCTTAGCACACCGCATGGGAGGGTAAGATGGGCTTGTGGGAGGCCCCAGTCTGACCCCACCTCTGTTTCACTCACATTCCCAAATGTCCATTGTAGGTGGGAGAATATTCCAAGTGTCTTTGTCAAAAATGTCCAGGAATCAGAAGATGTTTAAAGTAGTGCTAAGCAAAACACTTTAAATGTCAAGCAATGCTGAAAACAAACCTGGAGTCTACTCATATGAGACGTAGTTACTCTGAATCTTCTTACTACACTTCCAAGTACAATTTAGCAAGCCCCTCCCAACAGCGGTGCCATGGCTACCAGAGGCAACAGCAGGAGCAAGATGTCAGAGAAATGTTTTCCTGCTGGAAATAGCGTTGTGAAGTGGCAGTTGTAGAGACCAGCCAGAATGTAGTGGGAACACTAGAAACAATTATTCAGGGCTGTGTCCTGTATTGTGAGAGAGCCCACCTGTGTTTGATCTTTTTTCTTTTTTAATTGAATCACCGTGAGATGCAGTTACAAGCTTTCGTGTTTAAGTTACAATCATGCAATGATCAAACACTCATCCCTTCACCAGTGCGCATTCCCCACCACCAATATCCCCAGTATGCCCTCCCTCTCCAACCCTCCCCCTGCCTCCATGACAGACAATTTTCCCCATACTCTCTACTTTGGGGCATTATGGTTTGCAATACAGATACTGAGAAGTTATCATGTTTGGTCTTTTATCTACTTTCAGCACACGTCTCCCATCCCAATCGATCCTTCCAATCATTATTGTCTTGGTGATCCCTTCTCTATTCCAGCTGCCTTCTCCCCCCACCCCCCACCCCTGCTCATGAGGCAGGCTTCCAACTATGGAGCAATCTTCCTGGCTGTTGTGTCTAATGTCCTTGGGTGTCAGTCTCAGGTTATGTTATTTTATACTCCACAAATGAGTGCAGTCCTTCTCTGTCTGTCCCTCTCTTTCTGACTCATTTCACTTAGCATGATACTCTCCATGTCTATCCACTTATAAGCAAATTTCATGACTTCATCTCTCCTAACAGCTGCATAGTATTCAATTGTGTAGACCTACCAAAGTTTCTTTAACCAGTCATCTGTTCTCGGGCACTTGGGTTGTTTCCAGATTTTGGCTATTGTGAACAGTGCTGCAATGAACATATAGGTACAGATGTAATTTCTACTGTGCTTTTTTTGCACCCTCAGGATATATTCCCAGAATTGGTATTGCGGGGTTATATGGTAGCTCAATTTCTAGTTTTTGAAGGAATGCCCATATTGTTTTCCAGAAAGGCTAGACCAGTCAGCATTTCCACCAACAGTGAAAGAGCGTTCCTTTTTCCTCACATCCACGCCAGCACTGGTTGCTTTTGTTCTTTTGAATGTGTGCCAGTCTCTGTGGTGTGAGATGATATCTCATTGCTGTTTTGATTTGCATCTCCCTGATGATTAGCAATGCGTTTGATCTTTGAGGAGCAAACAGATTGCAAATAGAGAAGGAAGGAACAAAAGACAGGAGATAAATGTGAGGAAGTGATGCCAGGGTCCCTGTAAGATAAACTCTGGAACTCTCCATTGGAGTGTCTCATCTCAGGACACAAAGGGACATCCGGTAAATGGAAGGAGAGGACTCAGGGAGGGACAGAAAGACCCATGGGCTGGGGCATGTGGTCAAAGGTGACTGGCCCCTCTGGAAAAGGAATTCACAGTTGTGCTCGGGCCAGGACAATCAATGACAGAAAAGTATATCTGTATTCAATTCATATTTATCACTTAGTCCACCTAGTCTACTTAGTCTGTGCAGACTGCTGTAACAGAGTCATGTAGCCTGGATGACTTAAATATCGTTTATTTCTCAGAGTTCTGGAGGCTGGGAAGTCTGGCACACAGAGGTTTGGTAGAGTCCACTTCCTCGTCCATGGATACCAACTTCTCCCCAAGTCTTCATACAGTGGGGGGAAAAAATCACTGCAGGGATCTCTGGATTGCTTAAAGAGCCAATCGAAACTACGGCATCACACATGTTCTATCACTGGGCTACATTCCCAACCCCTTCGGGATCTTCATGGAACAATAATCTTATTTTGAAGGCTCCACCTCCAAATTCCATCACACTGCAGGATAAGATTTCAACATGTGAGCTTGAGGGGAATAAAACATTCAATCCATAAAAATCATCTTTTCAGAACTTGCCCAGTGATAACCAATTACCTGGGTCTTTCTAGACCTCGGCAATTTTTTTTTTCACCTCCTCTTGGTCAGAGACGTGAGTGAAATCCTCAGGGACTGCCAAGGAATCCTAGATCTGCCATTTGCTAAGTGTGGAAATGGGGAGGTCTTTCTTCATTTCCTTAAATTTCATTTTCTTTCCTGAAATTGAGGATAATAACAACTATATGAATAGCAATACCCAGGGAGGTTGTGAAGTTCTGGAGGCTAAAGAAGTCATTCTCATAGTTGATGGCACTCAGACACTTGATTTGAAAATATTATTGGATGTGTGCTAGACTCTAGCAACCTCCCACTGCTACGAGGCTGGCAGCTGTCAGGTTCCGTAATGCACTGGGATGAGTGGGAAGAAGGGTGGCCCAGAAGTGTGAGAAAGTAGGGACCATTGCAATACTGTGTATAGCACTGCAGAACTAATGCAGCACCACAATCCTTCCTCAGCAGGTGCTAGTTTTGTTCCTTTCTCCATGACATTTAATATCGTTGTCAACTCTGATTGTTTGGGGTCACAGAGTGGTGATTTAAAGAGAAAGAGCCTCATGAATTGATAATAGCCCATCTCTCCTACGATCATTCAGACCAAACTCTAACTAGGTTGATGGAGGGTAAGCAAGTGAAAGAAATATGCATAAGAAGCCTTTCTCATCTCTCTGCTCACTGGTTATTTCAGTAATTTCAGTGGTCTATTTAGAACGCCCCAGGGAAGCCCAGCAAGGGTCTGATGAGATGGCAGGAGAAAGCAGTGAGCAGTTATGTGGGACATTGGGAAATACATGGGCACTGAGGACAGAGAGGCAAATGTCGCATCCAACCCTGCTCTCACTGTTTGTGTGACTGGGACGTAGGTTGTAAGCTGTTTTGTGAATATTCATGCAGTTGGAGGCGCTGAGACAAGAAACGCGAAAGAAATTTATGTCGTGGAGGGTTCAGGTTCTCTCTGACTCTGTGACAAAAGTAGAGAGCCCTGAAAATCTCCTTTTATTACCATCCTACAGTTCATAGGGCTCCATACAGCGAGGTCATCAACAAAGGAGTTACAGGAAGATCATGCAAAGTTCTTCTGCATACAGAAAACAAACAATGTAGATCCACACTGACAACAAACAGGCTGAGTACCTAGGATCTGCATACGGACAACAAACAGGTTAAGTACCTGGATCTGCATACTGACAACAAACAGGTTAAGTACCTGGATCTGCATACGGACAACAAACAGGTTAAGTACCTGGATCTGCATACGGACAACAAACAGGTTAAGTAGAACCAGGGATATGTGAGAAAAGGAAGACTGACAATTTCGGTATAGTTTAGGAAATTATTTACTAAGGCAGCCAAAAGAAGAAGATGTTCAGTCTCATCCAAACCAGTCAGGCAGGACACACGAGAAATCTCACCCATTTTCATGGGTCCCTATGTTCCTGCCCTTGTGTGGAGCATGGGCTCATCCTGGTATCTCAGTCCAGCCCCAACAGTAAGCAATTCCTTTACCTTGCCTCAGTTTCTTTATTTCTAGATCTAGAGAGGGTGGATCAGAGAATTTAGACCCATCCTGTTTCCAATATCATCAGGGCACTGCCTTTGGAAACTACAGGTGCCAAATAGTTCCTGTCTCTTTTATATTCTGCTTAAAATTTAAATTCCAAGATAGCTTGGGCCACCACCTTTCATGAAGAAAGAAAAACATTTCCCACCAAGAAACTGAAACACTAATGCTGATAGGTACAAATGATAGAAAGGCCAAACTCTCCTCACTTTAATGAAGCATGCCGCATTACCACACCCAGTCACTGAAGTTATAATCAGGCACAAATACACTTCCTATTTTTGTTAGCCTGAGTAAACTGATGATGGATCATTTTCCCAAAACCAAATGTTATTTTAAATCACTTTAAATTTAGCCTTGAGAAAGAGACACTCAATAGGGCATAAGTAGAAAACAATTCTAGCCTCTCCCTGACAATCTTTTTGAGTTATTTTTGTCCCACAAACTCTTGGATAAACTCATGGACAACTCTTCTAACTTTGCCAGTAACCCTCTAATAAGAAAATGTTCTTCAGTTGCTTTTCCATTTTTAACTAAACATGTTCTCTGAGTGCTATAGTACAGCAGATAGGGTGCTTGCCTTGCATGTGGCCTTCCGGGGTCAGAGCTCCCAGCACCCCACAGGATCCCCAATGCACTACCTGGAGTGATTCCTGAGTGCAGAGCCAGGAGTAACTCCTGAGTGTCTTCAAGTATGGCCCCAAACCCGAAATAAATAAATAAATAAATAAATAAATAAATAGATTCTCCCTAGAAGAAAAAACAAAACCACAAACTTTATTGAAAGTTCCTGCCTCCCCAGATTAGCTTTGCTCAAGGGAACCTGCTCAAGGTAGAAGTTGGATTTCTGACAGGGTTACTTTTCTTTCCTCCAGCTGGGAGACATCTCAAACCTGACCCTTCAGGGCTGAAGCTCAAAGGGAGACAGGGAGCAAATTACGAGGGAGAAAGTGATGCATTGCAAAGAGTTTACTTGACTGCTACCATGACAAAAACAACAACAACAATAATAATAATAATAATAATATAAACCTTGGTTATTTAATATAGCCTTGGTTATAATAATATAAACTTAGTTACAAATTTTAATATTAAAAATTATCAGTAGTTTTTCAGCTGGTACTTGAGACCACCAGGGCCATGCTAAGCATACTCAGGAAGCTATGTAGTGCCAGAGATCAAATTCGGGGGCCTGTGCGTGCCTGGCAGACACTCAAGTACTTTCTAATGCTTGAGTCATCTTTCTAGCAGCCAAATGAAACATTGTCAGAGTTATCTTGAGCTACCCATTAATATCAAGATTTGCTCCTGTGTTCTGTGACTACAGGTGATTCTCATGATTCAACAATAACTTCACCCCTAAGAATATACCCCAAAGACTTGTGAAAACAAAGATTCAAGCTGGCACCTGAATACCAATGTTCTCATAGGCATTACTCACAAAAGTCAAAAAGCAGAGAAAAGTCAAGTCTTCATGGATGAACAAATAGAACAACAAAATAAACATAGATAATGGAATATTATTTACCCGGAAAAAATTCAGTTACTTGCTATTATGTGGATAAACCTTTAAATCACTATGCCAAGTGGAAATAAGCCAGGCCAAGGAGCACAAGTATAACAGGATTCCATTTATATGAAGAATCCGGAATAGTCACGTTTATAGGGACATAAAGTAGAAAGAGAGTTCCCAGAGACTGAGGGAAGGAAGGTATGGGGAGTTATTCTTTAATGGAACGTCTTAGAATTTCTATTTGGGAAGATTTCTTTTTATGTTCTGTGAGGATTGCGGAACACTGTTAATATACTCAATACTACAGAAATGTTGATATAAAAGTGGTTGAATAGTAAATTTTGTATTTAATATATTTGTACACAATGCAAAAAAAAATTGGAAAAATCAAGAGCAACCCCCATATTTCTATTAGGTTCAAATTCTCTAGACTTGAGGGTTGCTAGTATGATGAAATGCTTTTTATTAAACTATTTTTGTTTTCAAATCAAGATGAGAAAATAAACCCTCCCCTGCTCTGCTCGACTACATCTTCTGAAAGGAGATGAGGGCAAATGAAGTCAGGTGACTCAGACAAACCTGTCCTCAGCCTCTGAAACCACAGCTAGCATGAAACTCTTTAATTTATTCATTTATTGACTGTGAAAACCACAGCTAAATGTCTGAGGCGCAACTTCTCATCCAGAAAGTTCAATTATATGGTGTGAAGTCAAGTCGAGCCATGTTTTCTGTCGGAGGGAAGAGATGAGGGTGAGGCAAGCAGGTTTGAAACGGAGTTTGAGAGAGAAGCAGACGCCGGGGAGGGAGACGGCTAGAAAAGGGAACCTGTCACCACGCCACCACCTCCACGAGGGAGAAGAAGAGACTGTTCCGTTTTGAAGGAAATTTCAGGAGACAGCAGAAATGAGATCCCAGAAGCACGGCTCACCGCAGAAGCCGCGGTTTCACCGCCTGGGGAAGGTAGACAGCTGGCGGCTTGGGAGACTTCACAGACAGTGAATATTTCACAAGTCTCTGTTCAAAACCTCAGCGTGCTCGGGCCATGATTTTGTGAAATGGCACATTATTCCTTAGCACAATGAGAATGTAGAAGGTGGGGCTATTGGCTGGAAAATGGGCCACAGAGGAAAAGGGGGAGTGGGTGACACAGACTTCAGACAGCATTCCACACTGGATGGCCCTGTCCAAACGGGAAAACGTGGCTATGGTTTCTAGAAAATGCTCCCCAGACTCAGTCAGGAATCTCTGCTCCGAACTGCCCCGAATCACCTCTGCTAAATTGTTTTTAGCCCAGCTCACACTCCTGAAAGAACAAATTCTAAGAAGAGGGTTTCTTCAAAATGAGTAATATTGGGGCCAGAGAACTAGTACAGGGGTTAAGGCGTTTGTCTCGCATGCTACTGACCCCAGTTCAATTTCTGACAACATGCGGGTTTCCCTAGGACATGGGGGAGCAACTCCCAAGCGCTGCAGGAAATTAAACTAAATGAGTAATGTCCATTACGGGCATTGTTTGGAAAATAAGGGACACCTACCTTAACCAACAGCCTTATCGGGGGCTGCTCCTACTTAGCCATCAGTCAGATCACTCCCTCCCTCCCTCCCTCCTTCCCTCCCTCCCTCCCTCCCTCCCTCACTACCTGCTCTGTCCACTCCGTGAGGCAGGTGACAGGCTCTCACCCACATGCATCTCAGATTGAAGGGGACCCGGGTTTTCTCCTCTCCCTGGGAGTTTAGCTCTTTGCAGAGGCTTGTGCCTGGCCCCTGCAGATTTAAAATTTCCCCAGCCCTACTCCTTGCCCAGTCTCAGGTATTGGCCCCTACAGGACAGACAAATCTTCACTTCCCCTCGCTGATTTCATCTCGAGCAAGAGTTTGGAACCCGGCTTTGGAAAGAGAGAGAATTGTGATTTGAATTCCCAGCCCGTCCTTCCCTGCTTATCTCAATCAAGTTACTTAACCTTTCTAAGCTTCCAGTTCCCTTCCGAACTAATCCACTCCTAAGCCGCATCTCTGAGGACCACCGCAAGACTCTAATAAAATGATCGGTGTCAAATGCCAATAGCCGCTTAACCAGGAAACGGGGAGTCACTCTCTGTGAGCATGTGTCCTGGCCATGATGTGACAGATTCTGTTGGTGGTGTTTGTCTGATGTTGTGTTGGTTTTATGGCCTGTCTTATATATGCCCAAAGCTACCCATCTGGGTAGCATATAAAGAATAATGGTACAGGGGCTGGAGTGATAGCACAGTGGGTAGGGCATTTGCCTTGCACGCATCCGACCCAGGTTCGAATCCCAGTGTCCCATATGGTCCCCTGAGCACCGCCAGGAGTAATTTCTGAGTGCAGAGCCAGGAGTAACCCCTGTGCATTGCTGGGTGTTACCCAAAAAGCACACACACACACACAAAAAAAAAAGACAGGCTGAAGAAATGCTTCCATGCTGGAGCCATCGGCTTGTTCCATGACACTGTATGAGTGCCTGAATAACACCAGGTGACTCAAAAAACAAATAATAATAATGGTACAATAGACAAATAAACATATCAACATATAGATCAGTTTTGGTATATTGATTTTGTATTGGGCAATATTGCTAACCTCTAATTAGCTATTGAAAAAAAAACCTTAAAAAGAGGAGCTGGAAAGCTCAGTGTACTAGAACACATGCTTTGGATTCGATCCCCAGCACCACATGTCCTTCCCCAGAGCACTGTCAGGAGTACTGCTCAGCACTGAGCCAGGAGCAGCCCTGGACACCACTGCGTGCGGCCCCAAACAAACAGACAAACCCTATTATCGATTCTTTTGACATCTTCAGCGCACATAATCCTATCATCTCCCTAAATGCGGTTCCCCATCTCCCTGGCCTGGGACCTCCAGCAGAGTCTACCTTCTCTCCCTTATGGAATGCGTTGCGACCCCTGTATTTATGGAATCTGCATTCGCAAATTCACCGAGCGGCTAAAATGCATCCGCAACGCTAAAATCAATACTGCGCTTGTGCAGCCGGTGCGCGCCTGTGCCAGCGCAGAGCCCCGGCCGGTCCCTGCAGAAGGAGAGTGAGGCCCGCTGCCCTCCCGCTCCAGTCCTCGGGCTGGGCTCTGTGGCCCGCTGGGGCTTCTCCTGGGCCACGGGGTCCCGTGTCCTGCTTTGGGTTCGTGAATCTGCGGGTTCCGAGGCCACGCGGGGCGGAAGCGCTCCAAGACTGGGTGGGCTCCGGGGAGACTGAGGCTGGGGAAGCCGCTTTCGGGGCTATTCTTGGTGACGCCTCGTTTCCCAGCCACGTGCCTGTTTTTTTTTCTCTCTCTCTCTCTCCAACACAATGGAACCGAGTGCCTCCGCTCTATCTCTCTCTCTTCTTTTTTTTTTTTTTTTTTTTTTTTTTGCTTCTTGGGTCACCCGGCGATGCACAGAGGTTACTCCTGGCTCTGCACTCAGGAATCACCCCTGGCAGTGCTCAGGGGACCATATGGGATGCTGGAATTCGAACCTGGGTCGGCCGCGAGCAAGGCAAACGCCCTACCCTTAAGTTCTGTCTCTTAAGTTGAATTTTCCCTTGCTTCCCTCTGGCCCTGCCCAGACAGGCTGCGCCCAGGAAACTGCTGTTTCCTGCTGTCCCCGAGCCCCGTGGGCTCCACTCGTGGTGGGTGACAGGTGGGCACAATCGCACCAGGGGCTGCAAGGGGAATGATCTGAGCAGAGGATGAGAGACTTGTGTTGAGATAAGTAGTCCCAGTAGGAACACAGCCCCGATGTCCTCGTTTTAGCATGTCTGGGGTTCTGAACTCCAAACTCTAAAATGACACGTTTGTTGGTTTTAGCCGCCAAGTACATGTGTGTCTATGTTTGTGTCTCTGTGCGTTTGTCTATGCGTCTGTGTACACATATGTTTCTGGGTATGTGTGCACATGCATGTGTCTCTATATGCCTGTTTTGTGTGTGTGTGTGTTCGTGTGTCTGTGTGTGTGTTTTGTGTGTGTCTATGTGTATTATGTGTGTCTCTGTATGTCTATATTTGTGTTGGTGTATGTGTGTCTGTATATGTGTCTGTGGCAGATGTGCAGCCCCAGAAGACTAACAAACTCTATATTTTGTTGCTCTCTCTTTTGCCTATTCTTTGTCCTTTTTCTCTACTTTCTAGTCTTCCTTCTAGATTAAATGTTTTAATCATGTCATTTTCCTCTCTTTTCACTTGGAAAGTCTATACAATACTCTGTTAGTTCTACTGCACTGTCATCCCGTTGTTCATCGATTTGCTCAAGCAGGCACCAGTAACATCTCCATTGTGAGACTTCTTGTTACTGTTTTTGGCATATCAAATACATCATGGGTAGCTTGCCAGGCTCTGCCATGCAGGCAGGATACTCTCAGTAGCTTGCCGGGCTCTCTGAGAGGGATGAAGGAATCGAACCCAGGTCAGCTGAGTGCCAAGGCAAACACCTTACCCACTATGCTATCGCTCCAGCCCATTAGTTCTACTAAAGAATTTATTTATCTAAAAATTATACATATATACACACATATATACATGTATATATGTATGTATGAATATATATATATATATATATATATATATATTTAGGGGGCCCTCTCTGTGGTACTCAGGTCTAACTCCTGACTCGGTGCTCAGTGATCACTCCTGGTGTTACTTAGGGGACTATACAGGGAACAGGATATCAAACTATTTTTTGCAGCACGCAAGACTAAGCACCTGACCTGCTATACTATCTCTCCAGCCACTTCTCTCTATAATTTTGCCAGGGTATAGTTTAAGGATAAGGATTCTCATATTCTTTAAATATACTGTTTAATGAGTTTAACCAATGCAAACTTCTGTGAAATTACCTCAACAAGCAAAATACAAAATACTTCCTTCACCCCAAACTCCTTCTGTGCCTTGGCATTGCACCCTTCATGTTATGCCAGATTTCAAAAAAAAGAAAATAAATTATCTGTTTACTAAAACTATAGATTAGTTTTCTTTTTCTAGCATTTTATACAAATGGAGCAATGCTATAAATAGCTGTTTGGCTCTGGCTTCTTTCTCTTCACATCATTCTTTTTGAGATTGATTCATTCGATTGCATCTATCAGCAGCTCCGTCCTTTTTATCAGCTGGATGGCATTCACTTACAAGGAGATGTCCCGACTTGACTGCCCCTTGTTGATAGCCATAGCCAACATTTTAGCTGTAATAAATGTGCCTTGGACACTTACACACAGGTCATTGGCTAAGCATACACTTTCACTTCTCTTGGATAAACACTGAGTGGAATGACAAGTGAATGGGGTATATTTATCCACTTAAGATTGCCAAACTTTATTTCAAAAAGCTTGTACTAGTAAGGGAAAGGGGCAGTTAAGATACAGAAGGGACCACTATGACAATAACAGTTGGAAATGATCACTCTGGACAAGAATTGAGCACTGAGGGGCTGGAGCGATAGCACAGCGGGTAGGGCGTTTGCCTTGCACGCGGCCGACCCGGGTTCTAATCCCAGCATCCCATATGGTCTCCTGAGCACCGCCAGGGGTAATTCCTGAGTGAAGAGCCAGGAATAACCCCTGTGCATCGTTGGGTGTGACCCAAAAACCAAAAAAAAAAAAAAAAAAGAATTGAGCACTGAAAGTAGGTAAAGGAATATACATGATAACCTTAACCTTACAGTACCTGTGCCGCAAATCATAGTGAAAAGGAGAGAGAGAGGAAGAGAGGGAGGGGGGGGGAAGAGAGAGAGAGAGAGAGAGAGAGAGAGAGAGAGAGAGAGAGAGAGAGAAGTGTCTGCCTACCTACGAGAGGGGTGATGGAAGGAGGGAAATTGGAGATATTGACTATTGACACTGGAAAATATACACTGGTGGTACAGGGGCCAGTGTTGAAACATTGTATAACCGAAACCCAATCATGAACAACTTTGTCAAAAAATGTACGTGTGTGCGTGTGTGCGTGCGCGTGCACACGCGCACACACGTGTTGTGTGTGTGTATGTGTGTGTTAAGCTTGAAAAAAATCTTTTTTAAGTCCTAAAAAACTAGGTTGGATTATTTTATACCCCACTGGGGTATTTTCAGCGGCCCCACGATTTTGTCGACTGTAGTACTATCATTAAAATAATTTAGCCTTTGTAATAGATAAGTAGTCATCTTTCATTTGGATCTGATTGACTTTTTGTTGGCTGGATCTGACTTCTGCCACGAAGTTGCCAAAAGACTGCCTTCTGTCTCGGGCTGTGGCCTCTCCCACTCTCAACACAAGCTGGAATTGGGAATATCTCAGGCATTATCTTCGCGTGCATTTCTTCTGTCCCATTTTTGTTTGCTTTCGCTTTGGGGTGACAGCCAGCAGTGCTCAGAGGGCCCTCCCTGAGACAGTACCAGGGATCAGACCAGGGCTTCCAGGGCCACCTCTGTCGTTTCCTCCACCTCCCTTCCTGAAACTCAAATACAGTGTGTGTGAGTGAGTCTGCCTCTCACTCCAGTGTGGCTTGTCTTTTTAAATACTCCCCATCTCGTTGCTCATCTCCTGCAGTCTAGATAATGTTTTGAATCTTCAAGTTTGTCATTCTCTCTGCAGTTGTGTTCACTCTGCTCTGAAATTCTTAAAAAAAAAATTTAAGACTGTGCATGTTTTCATATTCCTTTACTTCTGCAAGTTCTTCAGTCTGCAAGTTTTTTTTGTCTCTGATGGTTCTAATATCTGAAGTAGTTTTGTATCCATCTCCCCCGACCCCGCTACTTTAGCCAGTTCACATCATTCCTTTCTGTGTCCTTGTTTTTTTATTGTTTTTGACTATGGACTCACATTCCTCAGAATTTTATCTTTGGGGATTTTCTGGAGCCTGCACTAGACAGTTTCTCCAAGAAGGATTTCAATATCTTTTGCCTGCAATTTAAATGACTGCAATACCAATCAATCCTGGACTATTTTAAGTTATTTTTGCCTTGAGGGTTTAGGAATCTCTGTGTATTATAAATTTAAGTA
This sequence comes from Sorex araneus, assembly GCF_027595985.1. NCBI lineage: Eukaryota > Metazoa > Chordata > Mammalia > Eulipotyphla > Soricidae > Sorex > Sorex araneus. The sequence goes on from NC_073303.1 coordinate 368,577,977, forward strand.
ACAAATATGTACATATGCAAGCTTGTAATTTTGAATTATAAAGAAATATTTGTTTTCTTCTATTCCTTTCAAAATTCAAAAACGGCAATTTAACTGTAGAGCCTGTCTTTCAACCCAGGTAGGTGTGGATTGATTTCCAATTTATCCTTTTCCTCCAAACACAGCCTCAGGGTCAGCTTTATGCTTGGACCCTCTGATTGGATACTCCCTAGGTGAATTATGGGTTTTGTTAGGTGTCAATAGCCTACATGTCTTTGAAAAACCAACTTTAAGGGGTCAGAGAGATAATACAGGGGTTAAAGCATTTGGCTTGCCAGTGTCCGAGCCCAGGTTCAATCTCTGGCATTACATATAGTCCCCAAGTACCACCAGGAGAGATGCTTCAGCACAGAGTCAGGAGTAATCCTGCAGGGCTGCCAGGTGTAAAGAAAGAGAGAAAGAAAGAAAAAGAGAGATACACAGAGACAGACAGACACACAGAGACAGACAGACAAACAGAAAGAAAGAAGGAAAAGAAGGAAGGAAAGGAAGGAAGGAAGGAAGGAAGGAAGGAAGGAAGGAAGGAAGGAAGGAAGGAAGGAAGGAAGGAAGGAAGGAAGGAAGGAAGGAAGGAAGGAAGGAAGGAAGGAAGGAAGGAAGAGGGGTTGGAGCAATAGCACAACGTGTGGGGCATTTGCCTTGCACGCAGCCGACCTAGGTTCGATTCCCAGCATCCCATATGGTCCCCTGAGCACTGCCAGGGGTGATTCCTGAGTGCAGAGCCAGGAGTAACCCCTGTGCATTGCCAGGTGTGACCCCCAAAAAAAAAGCAAGGAAGAAAGGAAGAAAGAAAGAAAGAAAGAAAGAAAGAAAGAAAGAAAGAAAGAAAGAAAGAAAGAAAGAAAGAAAGAAAGAAAGAAAGAAAGAAAGAAAGAAAGAAAGAAAGAAAGAAAGAAAGAAAGAGAAAGAAAGAGAGAAAGAAAGAGAAAAAAAGAGAGAGAAAGAAAGAGAGAAATAAAGAGAGAAAGGGAGAAAGGGAGAAAGAAAGAAAGAAAGAAAGAAAGAAAGAAAGAAAGAAAGAAAGAAAGAAAGAAAGAAAGAAAGAAAGAAAGAAAGAGAAAGAAAGAGAGAGAAAGAAGAGAAAGAAAATATCTAGAAAGAGAGAAATCTATTTTTTTCTAGATAGAGAAGTCTCTAGATAGAGAAATTTCTAGATAGAGAAATCTATCTATCTATCTAGAAAGAAAGATATATAGAAAAATACAAAATATAATCGTCAGAGCATATTTAGACAGTAACTCAAGAAACCCAACTAACCAAATCATCCTCTTAAAACCCTTTCAGGGAGCTGGAGCAATAGTACAGCAGGTAGGGCGTTTGCCTTGCACGAGGCCCGACCCAGGTTCCATTCCCAGCATCCCTGAGCACTGACAGGAGAAATTCCTGAGTGCATGAGCCAGGAGTAACCCCTGCGCAACACCGGGTGTGACCCAAAAAACCAAAAAGAAAAAAAAACAACCTTTTCAGGTTATAGACTCATGGAGGCCACTCTTCCTACTTCTCATTCCATAGCTAAGGAAATTGAGTTCCTAAGAACTCCCTGGGGTGAGGACCAGAGAGAGATGAATCTACTAAATCTGGGTCTTGGGCCAAATATGCTAAATCTGCACCATGTGCATGGGTTAGTCCATAAGAAGCAACTGGGCTGGATTCAAGTGGCCTGAACCCTTGCCCAGTTCCTCAAGGCCCACTACTAACAGCATGACTCAGTTCCGCAGACTGACTCCGAAACAATCCATGGGGAATTGCAGAACAAACATCCCTCCAGAGAAGAATCGTTCCATAACTTAAGAAGAGACAAAGAAGTATTGTTAATTTATGATTTAATATCATTTTCAACTTCTGTTTTCAATCACATCTTTGATTTTCTCACTCATAATTTTTATGTGCTATTTGTACACTTTATAGCCCATTGGGACCCTGTTGCACTGTACATTTATGACTAATTTATGGATGTTACTATTTTAATTAATTGAAGAGGTTAATAGTTTTGTATATTTCACTTTATGGCACATATTTCACTTATCTATTATTCATTCGATACTCCATTCTAGATGCAGTATCAGAAATGTGGCCCCCAATTATAACACAGTTCCCGGGGGGAAACATAGGTTGCTCTATGGCAGTCACATTATGGAAACTATTTCTATGAATGAATTATAGCCCATATATAATATGCAGCATCAAGTTTATGGGTAATAAGATTAGAGCATGTAGCCTGTGTGCTATAATTTGAAGGACGATGTCAACAGAGGCAGAATTTTGATAACTTTCCATTGGGAAACCAAAAGTTTGTGATAATTAGGTGGAGGAGAGGGGTTGGAAATAAATCGGTCAAAAAACAGAGTATACATTATTAATGAATGTGCTAGGGACTATTCTCCTGCCACTGTTAAAGAATGCTGAATGCTGCTGCTGTTGTTGTTGTTGTTTTTTAATCAAACTGTCTCCCTGGGAATAGAACTATTAGTTGTATTTTTAGTAAGAAAACTGAAACTTTTGCTTACAATATACAAGGCAGCTTTAGAAAAGGAATTATGATGGTTTAGATGTGGACATGTGCTGGAGTGATAGCACAGCGGGTAGGGCATTTGCCTTGCACGCGACCAACCTGGATTCAATTCCTCTGCCCCTCTCCGAGAGCCCGGCAAGCTACCAAGAGTATCCCACCCGCCTGGCAAGCTACCCATGGTGTATTCGATATGCCAAAAACAGTAACAACAGGGGCTGGAGGAATAGCACAGCGGGTAGGGCATTTGCCTTGCATGCGGCCGACCCAGGTTCGAATCCCAGCATCCCATATGGTCCCCTGAGCACCGCCTGGGGTGATTCCTGAGTGCAGAGCCAGGAGTAACCCCTTGTGCATCGCCCCAGGTGTGACCCAAAAAGCAAAAACAAACAAACAAAAACAGTAACAAGTCTCACAGTGGAGACGTTACTGGTGCCTGCTCGAGCAAATAGATGATCAATGGGATGACAGTGCTACAGTGATACAGATGTGGTCATGCTGTAAAGAAGGTACTATTGAGGCTTAGGAAGGGGAGAAATATGAAATGAGTTATCATGGCCAAGGGGAAAGAGAAGCACCATTTGTTCAAAGGAATTAAATCAAATGTTGGCTTAGCACCGAATCTTTTGGAAGGTTAATATTTGATTTTATATCTCTTATTGTAACCACAAACTGTCAAAAACTTCTGTCATCATTTGACGTTAACAGATCATTGAGCAAACATAATGACCTGTTATGGTGAGCCAGCTCTGTTCAGTTAGCTGCAAAGTCCTTACTGTGCAGCCTCTCCAAGACTAGATAGTTATGGATGAGCTATATTCTTTGAGAAGCAACTTGGCTTCCAATAGTGATGGACTTAATCTGGCAGCATCGGCAATCCATCAAGGCAACAGGAGTGATTGAGAGCATTCGGGCCTCTAATCATCCCTTAATCTGATTATGCTGCTTACCACATTCTTAAAACAAATCCTATGAGGCATTCTCATTTAAACATTAGCTGACAACTAACTCCACATTATTGTCAAGGTGGTCAGGCAGACTCATCTGTTTCTTTGAGCTGGTGAAGTGCCCAGGGGTGAAGGAGAAGCTGGAGCTCTCTCGGGAAACTTCCAACACCGTACTTTCTATTCCATAGGGGAAGGCAACTGGGCAAGAAGCAAGAGCTGCAAGCACTTAGAAGACACAGTCTTTGGCACAAAGAGTAGCGGAGGTACTAAAGGCTGAATTAGTACCTCAGCACTTGTTGAAATGCTGTTGAAGAAAATTTCATCTAAAATTACTGTTATCATTTGGACGACTCTCAAAAAATTAGATATTGAATTCCCATTTGACCCAGCAATACCACTGCTGGGAATATATCCCAGAGAGGCAAAAAAGTACAATCGAAACAACATCTGCACATGTATGTTCATCGCAGCACTGTTTACAATAGCCAGAATCTGGAAAAAACCCGAATGCCCCAGAATGGATGACTGGTTGAGGAAACTTTGGTACATCTATACAATGGAATACTATGCAGCTGTTAGAAAAAAGGAGGTCAAGAATTTTGTAGTCAAGTGGATGGGCATGAAAAGTTTCATGCTGAGTGAAATGAGTCAGAAAGAGAGAGACAGACATAGAAAGATTGCACTCATCTATGGTATATAGAATAACAGAGTGGGAGACTAACACCCAAGAACTGTAGAAATAAGTACCAGGAGTTTGACTCCATGGCTTCGAGGCTGGCCTCACGTTCCGGGGAAAGGTCAACTCAGAGAAGCGATCACCAACTACATTGTAGTCGAAGGCCATGTGGGGGAAGGGAGTTGCGGGCTGAATGAGGGCTAGAGACTGAGCACAGCGGCCACTCAACACCTTTATTGCAAACCACAACAGCTAATTAGAGAGAGAAAACAGAAGGGAATGCCTTGCCACAGTGGCAGGGTGGGGTGGGGGGGAGATGGGATTGGGGAGGGTGGGAGGGACACTGGGTTTACGGGTGGTGGAGAATGGGCACTGGTGAAGGGATGGGTTCCAAACTTTGTATGAGGGAAGTATAAGCACAAAAGTGTATAAATCTGTAACTGTACCCTCACGGTGATTCTCTAATTAAAAATAAATAAATTTAAAAAAAAAAAAAAAAGAAAATGACCTTTATAAAATATAATAAAGTACGTTGTCTCTTCAAAAAAAAAAAAATTACTGTTATCGAGAGGGACAGACATAGAAAGATTGCACTCATCTGTGGAATATAGAACAACAGAGTACGAGACTAATACCCAAGAATAGTAGTATATAATACCAGGAGGTTGGCTCCATAGCTTGGAAGCTGGCCTCACACGCTGGGGGAAAGTCATCCCAGATAGAGAGGGGAACACCAAGTAAAATGTGATTGGAGATCCTGCGCGGGAAGGAAGATGCGTGCTGAAAGTAGACTAGAGACTGAACAGGATGACCACTCAATACCCCTATTTCAAACCACAACACCCAAAAGGAAAGAGAGAAATCAAATTGGAATGCCCCGCCACAGAGGCGGGGTGGGGTGGGAGGATGGGACTGAGAGGGTGGGAGGGATACTGGGTTCATTGGTGGTGGAGAATGGACATTGGTGAAGGGATGGGCTCTTAAACATTGCATGAGGGAAAAACAAGCACGAAAATGTGTGAATCTGTAACTGTACCCTCATTGTGACTCACTAATTAAAAAATAAATTAAAAAAAATTTAAAAAAATTACTGTTATCACCCTCAAATGTGCAACCTTATGGGAGAAGGGACATTGCATTGGTCCAAAAGGCAGGAGTTCTGGGGCTAGAGAGATAGCACAGCGGGGAGGGCATTTGCCTTGCACGCGGCCGACCCGGGTTCTATTCCCAGCATCCCATAGGGTCCCCTGAGCACTGTCAGGAGTAGTTCTTGAGTGCAGAGCCAGGAATGACCCCTGTGCATCGCCAGGTGTGACCCAAAAAAGAAAAAAAAAGGCAGCAGTTCTGAGTTCAAGTGCCATCTCTGGCACTAAATCATTGCACTGTCTCTAGCAAGGACTTTTTTTTTTTTTAAGTGTTTTTGTTGATTGAGATTCTGTGGTTTACAATAGTTACTGCTGGTTTCTTGTGCATGTTTCTTTACCCTTCCAAGGGGACGCAGGACTCTATGATCTTTCCCAGCTTCAACCTTTTGCCTATTACTACTAATTTCAAGTAAACCAGCCTCCTTTGTGTTTCTCAAGGAGACATTTATCCATGTGGAGGGTCACATCTCTCTCAGCTCTCCTAGCAACAGCAGGGAAAGGTAAGGTATTAAAAGATATGGGATCTGCCTTCAAGGGCTTTATCTTCTGACATATAGATCAATGGCTCTCAGCCACCGGGGCGCAAGAATGAATTCAAAGAGAGACGGCCAGAGAGAAGTAGGTGGGCATGGCGTTACTAACACACAGAAGTAACAGGGGTGGGAGGAGCCGGATTCCTTATGACGGTCAGAGTTTGCTGAGGTCAAAGAGGTACCAGGGAGATTATTTCAAAGTAGGAGGACAACTTAAATGACCCCAGAGGGAAGAACAAGCCTAGCATCTGAAAGAAATGAGTTTGCTTGAATGAGAGACAGCTGAGCACTGTGGTGTGTGGCTGACCGAAAGGGGAGAATGAGTCTGTTCTTTTGACTCTCAGAGAGGCTCGAGGCGTTTGTATGTGAACAGCAGCTCGGAGAGGATTAGAACGGTTCCAGCAGGCTGCAGATTTGGTCCATTTAGGCTGTTGTAACTACCACAGACCATGTGGTTTCCGTCTCACAGTTCTAAAGGCTGAACATGCAAGATGCAGACCCCGGCAGATTCAGTGTTTGATGCGATCCTGCTGCCTGATTGCTGCCTTCCCACAGGGGGAAAGATGACGGAGCTCTCAGGCCTCTCTCTGATAAGACACTCGTCCCATTCACGACCTAACCACCTCCCAAAGGGCCCACCTTCTAATGCCATCCCTTTGGGTGTCAACATATGAATTTGGGAGAACACCAATGTTTAGTCCATAGTAGAAGGGGCTTGGGGTATGGTAACATTCTGTTTGGGGAGCATTAGAAAGGTAACCTTTCCTGAAAATGGAGTTGCTTATGGATTGGAAAGGGAGAAATAAGATAAATTAAGTCCAGAAATGGAAACGAGGAATGAAGAGAGGAGAGGAAGGAGAAATGCCCTTTGCAAATACCTGGATCATTCTGGAAATGAAGCTAATGTGCAGGATGTGTGGTCATCTGCACTTGGACACTTGCACTTGAGTTCTTTCAAGACACCTGCGTCTGGCGTACCCCTTCATGAGGAAGGCACCTTCTGTATTTTCCCAAAGTAATTGGGAGCAGGGGCTTGGACAAACACTTACACTCAGGCTCACAGCAATATCATTTACAACAGCCAAATGTTGGGAGCAAGGCAAACGTCCAGTGAGATGAATGGGTCAGAAGAACTGTGGTCTGTCCATAGATACACTATCATTCAACCTCAAACAGGAAGGGGATTTTGATACAAATCACAGCATGGCTGTTCCTTGGGGGCATTATGCTAAGTGGAATAAGCCAGTCCCAGAGAGTAATATGATATGATTCCATTTATATGCGGTTGTGGGGCTAATCTAATTCTAGAGATAGAAAGTAGAATGGTGGTTTCTAGGGGCTGGGAAGAAGGGAGGGGTGTAATGTCTATTGGGATAAATGGTGGGGACAGAGGTTTGGTTTTGCTCAGGAGAATTCTGGAGATGGCCGGAGGTGACGGTGCACAACCAAGTGAATGTTCTACCGAACTAGAGTTAAAGATGATTCAGACATTCTGTTATGATCAGTGTACTTAACTGAATTCTTCTTTGGATTTCCTTATTAATAAGGCTTTCCTTATCCCAAGGCTCTGGATTCCAGCCTCTTCAGCCCTCTCAGAGCCTCCATGACTCATTCCCCATTTCTGTCACTCTTTGAGAACTTCAAGTTTCCCCTTTTATTCCTGGTTTTCTCCCAACATCACATGAAAATGCTCAAGTGGAAAATCCACTTCCGTTCTCTCTTACTCCTATCCAGCCCATCTCTTCCAAGAATTTCCTGTGTTTATAAAATCTGGTTCTGGTTTTTGGTTTTATTTCTTGCGTCCCATGCAGCAGTGCTCAGGAGCTACTCCTGGCTTGGGAGTCACCCCTGGCTGTGCTCGGGACATCACTCAGTGTCAGAAATGGGACCCAGGACACCGTCATGCAAAGCATGAGCTCCTGCCCATTTAGCTATTTGTTTTGCCCAGAATATTCATTTCACTCCTTATCTTCCCCCTTCAGACTTGCATCCTCTCCACTCCATCAACAACTCTCTTCTCCTTAAGGTTAACCCGTGTTTGTTTTAGTTCTTTCCTGGCAGCATCACTGAACTCCAATTTCTCCTGTTGACCCCCAGCCCCAGCCCCAGCCCCAGGCCTATGCATTGATTCTATCTTTCCTCTGAGGTTCCGTCCCTTGAGCCTGATGACTGGTCACCTAATCCTCAGTCCCACCAAACCTGCTTCTGCTCTGAGGTGCTTTGTGACCCATCTTCCTTAGTCCAGTGTCCCCCACCCCAACCCCACCCCACCCACTTTCAACCTGGAATCTCCTCAGGGATGCACTTCTGAGATACCAGCTTCTCTCTTTGGTCTCGGTTCCTGCCATCAGCTAACAAAAACCATGTAAGCATCCACAGCAGAGATCTCACTCCAGAGCTTGTCTCCACAGCCTCTGGTCCTCTGGTCAGCTGCACTTGGACATCCTTCCTATGCTTTCAAACCTGAACTCATTTGGCTCCTTCCTACCACACACATGCAAATTTGTCCTCTGCTATCCATGTGTTGACGTGACAAAATGTCTATTGAACACACACACCAGGAAGACTTCATCATTTTTCTTTCTCCTCTTCTCTCATATTCCCTTCACATCAGTTATAATCATGTCAATTATACCCATCCAGAGGCACTGGCAAAATCCCCAGGTAGGCTAATGCCCTTGAGAAGAAACTAACTATCCTCTGACCATCTGGGAGGTCATTAATAAGCTTAATAGTGTGCCAAGAGGAAATGTGTTAATAGTGGCTTGATCTTTGTATTAAGTAATAGGATTTCAATAGTCAAGTGAATTGACATTCACTGGTAATAAATGTTTCAGGATGAGGTTATAACCCAGGTATTGAGTATGCTCTTTGAAGTCTGCTTCCAGAACATTTGAATTGCACTTGTTGGAAATGTGTTTCTCATTGGCAAGTGTGATAAATTGCTTCTAGAAGCAACTTAAGGATCAGCATCTGCTGGTAGGTGATGACGCATCTGTTTTAATACTGAAATCTGCCTGGGAGGGTTGCTGGAGGGGGACCCTGCATTCTCCTCTATAGCCCCTTCAAAGTCCAAATGCATGACCTACCCGCTTCAGCTAGAACGTTATAGCACCCTCCCCTCCAAGACCCTCCTTTCCACATTGCTTGGAACGGAGAAGTCTTCAAAGGGGTAGTGCTGATACGATTCACAACAAAATCTACTGCTGATTTGCCTTTACTGTGACTTAAACTTATTATAGGCTATTGTCAGCGGCCCAGAGAGATGTCTCAAAGGGCTGGAGTACCTTCCTGGAAACTCCAGGTTTAATTTCCAGCGTGGTGCCCCAAGCGCTGCAGAGTTGGAAAATGGCTCAAAGACTGGGGCGTTGGGAGGCACGGGTCCCACAGGGCCACCTAATGCCCAAGTACCACTGGAAGCATCAACTGAACACTGAGCAGGAGTCACCTGGAGTTACTCCAGGTGCAGCCTCAAAACAGAAGAAACAGACGAGAATTCAACGGGCTTAGCACTTTAATGCAGTCTTACCATTATATTGCATCTAAAGAGACCTTAGACTCTCCCAGGGAGGCCCCGTGCCATGGTGGCTGCATGCCTGAAGAGTTTCTAAACTCCCTTCTCCAGTGCTTAACCCCCCAGATAGGAGAACCCTTCACAGTAATGATAGTCACATTGATGAGGATCTCCATCCCCCCCCCCCCCGCCCCCGGATGCCCACCTTCAAACTATCCACGAGGATGAGGAACACGAGAACCCCATCTGAGAGCAAGGGCGGGTGAGAAATGCCCGAGGCCTGGAGCGAGGGTTTGGACTTGGGTCTGTCTCACTGATTCACCTTTCGCTGAGATCCTGTAATACCTGCAGGTGGGAACCTCGGATCCGAGCTGGAAGCAGCAGCTGAAGCTCTTACAAGAGGCAGAGCCACGGAGACACAGAGGAAGAGACACCTCTCCCTGACTTCTCCGGGAGCCACGGGAAATGGAAGATTTGCCGCGGGTCTCAATGCAAGCCCCAGCTTGGACCAGAGACACGGCTTGCTCTGGATTCTCCTCCCCTCGCACCCGCTGCTTGTTCACTGCCCAGGCCTCTTCCGGTCTGTCGGGAGGCCCCTAGGACCTGGGGCAGCCAGTTGCTGACAGGCCAGATCTCCCGGGGTGATCCAAGGCGAAGCTTGCTCCTCGACAGCCAGATTGGTGCGGGCAACTTTCCCAAGGGTGCAGTCAGAGTTAATGTTTATAAAGTGCTCTGAAAGCCTCTGATAAAAGACGCTAAATGGCATTAATAGAGCACATTCTGCAGCCCCGTGTTCTTGATTGATAGGCGCCCTTCCTGCGCAGTAGGTAGACTCTTTGCTCAGATGAATCGAGCTCATTAATTTGGAGCTGCCTGTAGTTCATCATGCAGGATGCTCAGTTATTACCATAATTAAAACTCTGCGCCAAGCCCACCTCCCTGTAAACCTCTGGGGGAGGGGCCGGCTCGTTGGGCCCATGCGCTCATTGATGCTAAGGTCCAGACCTTCACCTTGCATGGGCAAGCAGTAGAGGCTCTCATGGAATTAGCTTATGGATTTCAAGGGGCTTTCTTAAATGCTCCGATGGAAGCACAGTATTGATGCATGCATTGCCTAATCGTGCCTCGCCATTTCCAGACATTAGCTCAATTCTGGACCCGCAACGCCTCTATCCATCATTCCCACTCAATGTTTAATAGACATTTGAATGGAAAATCAAGCTCCTTTGCCCACTTGCCATCAAGGGGCTACTTCCATTAGCTAGAAAAGCTCCAATACCTGCAAGGCAATCCTTCACAAACCTGCTTGCACATTAGAAGCCTCGAGAGAGCTCTTAAAAACCTGGATGTCCAGGTTTCAGCCTCAGAAATTCTGATTCATTTGGTCTGGGATACAGACCAGGCATTAGCATGGTGTATTTATGTGTGTGAGAGAGCTGAGAGAGAGAGAGAGAGAGAGAGAGAGAGAGAGAGAGAGAGAGAGAGAGAAAGAAGAGAGAGAGAGAACACTTTACTTTCCTCCATTCTTTCTTCCTCTTTTCTCTCATTCCTTCCTCTTCTCCTTCCTATTAATTGGTTTTTCTTTTAGAGCAGTGTTAGATTTACCAAAAATCTAAGCATTTAAAAAAATTCTGATATGCCCTTACACCTACAGAATTAATATTTGGGGAGGAGAGAGTGTTTGGAACAGACCTGGTGATGCTCAGCGTTTACTCCTGGCAGGGCTCAGGGGACCATGTGTGGTACCAGGGACCAAACTTGGCTCACTGCATGCCAGGCTCATTCCTTAACGACTGTACTATTTGTCTGACCCTAGAATTATTTTTTAATGTCCTGAGTGCTTCTAATGTTCAGGAAGAGCTAAGAATTCCATTTTAGTGCAATCATAGACTGCTTAGTAAGAATCCAGCATTCTTTTAATAAAATCTACAACATTCTTCTAAAAAAAAATCATTAAGCTACACTCATTCTTTAAGGTTTTTTTCAATGCTTTCCCCTAATAAAACACCACACCTGACAGGGGTGCAGCAATAGCACAGCGGGTAGGGTGTTTGCCTTGCACTCGACTGACCCGGGTTCGATTCCCAGCAAGCTTGAGGAATATGGCCCCTCAAGCACCACCAGGAGTAATTCCTGAGTATATGAGCCAGAAGTAACCCAGCTGCATTACTGGGTGCGACCACAAAGAAAAAAAAAAAACACCACAACTGAGATTATGACTGGTGTTCGTTTAAAGGAAGATAACGACTCACCACCGTGCTCTCAGACTGCACAAAGAATGGCCTTCTCCGTTACTAGAGGTACAGGAGGGCTCAGTGCCATGCTAGAATAAATAAAAGGAATCAAAATAGAGATAATACAGGCTGTAGCCATTGAGGTTTCTTTGGAATGATTGATGATTTTCAGAACTTAAGAAAAATTAACATATTATTTCTAAAAAAGATTTGGACTATTTTTAAACATTGGAAGTCTTGCTAGAAAGATAAGTAGAGCTAAGGCAGCAATCCATTTGCTCATTATCATCATCATCATCCCCTTGATCGTCGAATTTCTCGAGCAGTCTCAGTAATGTCTCCATTTGTCCTAGCCCTGAGATTTGAAAAGCCTCTCTTTACTCATCCTTCTCAATGATGCTGCATTGGAGGCTCTTTCAGGGTCAGGGGAATGAGACCCATCATTGTTACTGGTTTTGGCATATGAATACACCATATTCATATGGGGAGTTTGCGAGTCTCTCCCAGGTGGACAGGGAACTCTCAGTAGCTTGCCAAATTCTCCCAGAGGGAGAACTAGGCTATAAGATGTCTTTCGGGAGCTTGGTTTTAAGTCTCTGGGTGTTGGCCATTGGTGGGATTACACGGTATCAGGGGTGGTCCCTGGGTGTGACCGCCTAGCTGTTGTAAAATGGGAAATCTGGGTGGAAAAGGCCCAGTCCCAATCCGAGCAGCCTTGGAGGTCTCAGCCCTGGGTCCCACACACCTGGGTTCCTCTGCCGGTACCTTCATGCGTGAGGCTCATCCAAACATGTGCAGAGGGGCCTCGAGCATGGCTGTGGCTAGGCTCCAGAGGTCTTCGGAGGTCTGTCCATTTGATAGAGAATTAAAAATATGAAATAAAGAGTTGTACAGTGTTTACAGGGCACTACATGCATTGTAGCACTGTCATCCATTGTTCATGGATTTGTTCGAGCGGGCAACAGTAATGTCTCCATTGTGAGATTTGTTGTTACCATTTTTGGCATATTAAATATGCCATGGGTAGCTTGCCAGGCTCTGCCCTGTAGGTGGGATACTCTTGGTAGCTTGTCGGGCTCCCTGGGAGGGATGGAGGAATAGAACCTGGGTCGGCCGTGTGCAAGGTAAACGCTCTACCCGCTGTGCTATTGCTCCTGTCCTTTAGGGCACTACATATTTAACCAAATCTTTTTCCTTCAGAATCACTCATTCCTTCATTAAACAAATATTCACTGAGCACCTAGTATGCCCTATGTTCTTAGATAAGCAATAAAAGAAGCAAAAGAACCTCTCTACATTACAGTTCTTATTCTGGAGTTACAATACTCTTCGTATTAGTATACTTATCAAAGTACTGATGGACATGTCCAATTAACAGGTGTATGTTGAGGAAAATGTGAAACATTAAATTCAAAACATTCGAGGTATGGCATTTGTCTTGCACACAGCTCACCTGGATTTGATCCCATCTGGTCCCCTGAGCATGCCAGGAGTGATCCATAAATGCAGAAGCAGAAGAAACTCCTGAGCATTGTCAGGTGTGTCCCCAAAACAAAAATAACAACAAAAACTAAAACTTAAAACACTTTTGATAATTGAATTCACTAGGGTTTTCATTACATTGGCATCAAACTATAGAGGAAACTCTAAAATTCACTATAAAATACCCAGAATTGGGGGCTGGAGTGATAGCACAGCGGGTAGGGCGTTTGCCTTGCACACGGCCAACCCGGCTTTGATTCCCAGCATCCCATATGGTCCCCTGAGCACCGCCAGGAGTAATTCCTGAGTGCAGATCCAGCAGTAACCCCTGTGCATTGCTGGATTCAATTTTGACTCAGAAAAAGTATGTTTTATGAGCGTGAATTATAAAATCTGAATTATTTCAGTACAAGTTACATAAAGTATAGATAAGAGATGAATTCATTTTCTTGCCTAGGAGATGGCCCTGTGGCCAAAGTGCCTGCCGGGCAAGTTTGAGTCTGTCGGTTCTGTCCCTGGTGCTGTCCACACTCGTGACCTTGGCAGCTCTGCTGTCTGTGCTGTGATCACGCTGGCCACCCAAACAGTTTCAGGCTGGACCATAGTCAGACGTGTGCATGTACTGGAGCTAAAAAGAGCAACCCCAAGTGAGTACTGCGAAAAAGACATGGACGCACCCCAGCTGGAAGGGCAAGTGCTCTGGCGAGCTCTGCACCCAGAGCACACTTGGGATCACAACTAAAGAAAGCGCCTTTCAGAAGAATTTGTGTGAACTCGGGAACAAGAAGAAACCCAACCGCAGAGGCCACTACAGCCGAATGCAGGAGAATCACAGCTAAGCATATGACCCCTGGCCCCTGCACCAGCATCAACGGAAGGAGGGAAAGGGAAGTCATCCTTTGGGCTCATGGTTTATGGGCATCTTGGTTCTATGTCCATTGACAGACACGTTTTTGAATATTGATAAGAGTAGACGCTATCTTTTATAGGAATGACACCCATATCTAGTTTTCTTTTTGCTCATGTGACATAATGTCACTAGAATGAATTGACTGGAAATAATGAGCATTTTAATTAATTCACAGTGATAGCACAGCGGGTAGGGCATGTGCCTTGCACATGGCCGAACCAAGTTCAATTCCTCCGCCCCTCTCGGAGAACCCGGCAAGGTACTGAGAGTATTTCGCCCGCACAGCAGAGCCTGGCAAACTACCCATGGCATATTCAATATGTCAAAAACAGTAACAACAAGTCTCACAATGGAGACGTTACTGGTGCCCACTCGAGCAAATCGATGAGCAACGGGATGACAGTGATACAGTTCTGTAAGTTGTTGGAAGCATCTTCAGGACTGGCTTGCTGGAGCTCTGTTGAGCGTTTGCTCATGCTGAAGGCTCCTGGAAGAATGACTGGTCATGTGACCCGTGGTCAGTAGAATGATTAGATAACATCCTCCAGCTGGAAGGGGTTAGCTCCTCTCCTGACTGCCTCTCACCTCCAGAGGACTGACCTGCCTTCTTCACATGATAACCTCAAGATTCTGAGGCACAGGAAGCTAGTGCAAGTGATTTCCTTGTGTTTAAAGTCATGTGGATGACACATTTACGTCATGAGTTTGACATACTTAGGTCAGAGAGAGAGTGCTGTGCACACTGGTTTTATACGGGGATTGTCATCATCTGTGGTCCATTAAAGACTTAAATGGACATGACTATCATGGCCATAACTCCTTAGTCTTTGCCAGGAGGTGATCTAGTGGGAGGAGGATGGACATTCTGTAATTATTTCCATTATTTCTTAATTATAACGTGTGTGACCTTGAACCTTAGTCCATGAAAGCCTTGACTTCTGCATTTGTATTTGTCAGCACTCTCCAGGGAGGCTGGTACAGATAGACATGGGGGAAAATCAACAGAGTTGGGTTGATTTTAGGAATTGGCTCACACACTTGTGACGACTGGCGAGTGTGGAAAGTGTAGGACAGGCTGGCAGGCAAGATATTGTAAGAGTTGATGTTGCAGAACCAAATGAGACAAATCAGAGCTCCATGGGACAGCAGGCTAGAAACCCTGGCACAGTTTCTATTTTGCATTCTTGAGGATAATTTTTCTTTCTGTTGGGGGAGAGGTGGAAACGGAAAATTTCAAGAACTTCATTGATTGGATGAGAGGCACCCCAATCAAGGAATATTTATCCAATCTTTAAAAATTAAACTCGAGGGCCAGAGACAATATAGCAGTTAAGATGTTTGTCTTGCTTGTCACTGACCCCAATTCAATTAATCCCCAGTACCACATGGTCTGCTAGAGCACTGCAGGGAGTTCACCCCTCCCCAATACATCCACCAAACCAAACATGCATCAATAAGTAAAAAAACCTTTGCAGCAATATCTATATTAGTGTTTAATCAAACAACTGTGTACCCACTGATAGCCAAGCTGACACATATGAACAATCCCAACAATCCCAACATCCGCTGAAGGGAAGAAAAACAGTGTATGTGTCAGGGCTAGGGATGTGACTCAATGGTAAATTGCATGCTTTGCATGCATGAGACCTGGATTCGATCTCCAGCAATACACACAAAAATAAGAGCCACAAAACTTACACAGGAATGAAAATATTCCAAGCACTGATACTGGAATCATTATTCTTACCCAGATCCTATTGGCACAGCTCAAGCTGGTGGTCATCTGTGTAAATTAGGACTACCCAGTGTGGGGAAGTGGTAAACAGGTTTGATGGATTTATGGAGGCAGGTGGTTGTGTCCCACACAGAATCAGAGCAGGGCGTGGGGGGTGGGGTAATTTTAAATTGATGTTTGTTTTCAAAAAGAAAAGGAATTTAAAGAGCCCTCTGATCCTTGCAGACTAAACCATTGCTTCAGAGACCCGCGACCTAGCCACAGGCAGATAATGCTTTCCTCCAACAGGTAAACCTCTGGCTTATCTAATTGAAATTTCAGGCTTCCTGCCACACTCTGGAAAAACCATCATTTGAAAAGGATCAAACCGTACATGCCAAACAAAAAGTCAGCTTTCAATGTGCTGCCTCTCAAATGGCAGGCTAATGAGATTTTCATTGGGAGCAGAGGTTTGAAGCTTTACAGCTCATCGTTTAAGATGCTTTGTTCCACTGCATTCACTGAATTTCACACGGACCATGGGAGGATTCCATTTTGACTCCTGTCTGGGGATCAAAGATAAGTGTTAGAAAGAGAAACAAAGTCTAAATGGTAAGAAAATAAAGACTTATCTAGACTTCTCACCAGGTTGGGTTATCTTTTATTCCTCCCTCCCTATTCCCTGGCCCTCTCCCTGCAAATTTATTTCAAATGCAATCCATTCTCCTCCCCCAAATGATGCTCATTTGAGGCTCTTTCATTCCACTGACATTGCCCTTTCCAGGGCTCCTAATTGATCTCCCTGACCAGATGGTCCCCATCCTAATCTACTCTGCACACAGCCGGCCAGTTTATTCCCTTTAAGACACAGCCTCTCCTCATTTCACTTTCTTTGCTCAAAATGTCAACGGCTTGTAGGATGGCAGGCCAGTGTGATTTAAAAAAAAAAAAAAAAATCCAGGTATCTGAAAGAAATAGTCAGACTTTCACATAGTGCCAACTAAGAGATGCACTATTGCACATCAGATAGAACAGCTTCTTGGCTGAATTCGATTTCTGCTTGGCTACCCTGACCTGTCAGCCTCGTGGCCAACTGAGGAGAGTTCCGAGTCGGCCTTTCTCCCGACTCGTCTCACCGTTGTGCGGGATGCGTGAACCCCGGTCACCTCGTTGGGAGCTAGCGTGCCGTGGTACTTATTGAGGAAGGGAAAGTAAAATATCTTGCCCTCCCTCCTCCACCATCCCGACCCCCCCTGGCCCCCACTCCCACCCTCCCTGCCATAATTTCACTGTGAAGTAATCGCCGTGAGCTGCCGATACGCTGGGAAGAGCTCTGAGAAACTGGCCAAGATTCATTCAACGCCCTTTGTTGAGAGCAAATGGCAGAGGCCTCCATCGACGATTCACGGCTGGGCGAAGCGCCTGTCTGGAGCTAAAGGACTCTTCGGCCTTCCAACCCATTTGCTTTTTATTTTGTTTATTGTGGGGAAATTTGCATAACATTTCTGTGAGCCACTTGAAGAGTGCTGCTCAGTGGCTTTAGGGACATTCACATTTCCACACAAATATCACCATGATAAATTTCTAGAATGTTCTTCATGGTTCCGAACAGACCCTGGGTAGCCGCCCATGAAACAGTACTCTCCGGGACTCTCCCTCAGTCCCTGGTAAGCTCTGTTCTCCGCCTGTCTCTGTGAATTTGCCTGCTCTTCATCACTCAGAGAAGTGAGTCATTCATTTGGTTCTCCTGGGTCTGGAGTAGCTCATGGGGCATGACCTGTGAAGACCCATCCATGTGTTAGCAAATATCCTAATTACTTTTTGTTTCTATCCTTACTCTGAAGTTTTCTTCAGCCTTTTCTTATTTCCTTTTCAGATTACCAGTATTTGAATCCTGGTGCCACTCTCAAGGAATATTATTAGCCTTTTGGTGTCTTAAAATACTCATCTAAAGATCTGAGATAATAATAATTTACATATATGTTTCTATTTAATGTTACGTGCCACGTATATGCCTGGGCATAGTAATACAGCCATACCCATTTATTCAGTATTCATTTTTTTAACCATTTCATTTTTGTGAAACAGAGCTGATTTTATATCAATATTACTTGTTTGTATTTAAATAATCTAAGTGGTTTATCCTTCAGGAAAAACTCCTTGTCAGTAAGTACAGACACTTGGCTAACTCTGTAACTCCTGGGGACCCAGGGCTACTAATGCCAGGCTAATTTCCTTGTGAAATAGTGACTCCAAACTTCATCTTTACCCTGAAGGTAAGGGGCAGAGAACGCAATGCCCGAGAGACCCAGGGGGACTAAGCTGACAGAAAATTTTGGAAGCAAAAAAGAAAGGAGAAAGGAAGGCGAGAGAAGAAACAGAGCCAATAGGTGTGAAAGGTGCAACCCACACTGGGACCAGAAATCCTGACAAGCCTGGGCTCATTCCCCAGTAGCTCAGCACTACCCCAGGGTACGGGGCAGGGAGCCCTGGCGGGGGAGACTGAGGAACAGCCCCCCACCAGCTGGAGGGAGAGAAGCAGGAGCCCGCTCAGGCTCACACACTCCAGAGCAAAGGGCGCCTCAACAGAGCCCAGTGCAAGAAGAGAAGAAGGCATGATGCTCTGTCCTGCCCCTCCCCTTCTCACCCCTCCAAGGACCACTGACCCCTCTCTTGCAGGGTCAGAAGGACCCCAGGGTGTCCTCAGCAGAGGGGCGTTCTCTGAGAATCATGGTTCTTGAAAAAACACACTAGGTTACCAGGAAGGATCAGGAAGAGATTCAGCCAGAGGCATGAGGATCTCCTGACGGGCATTTAACCCGAGTAGTACGATGAAGGTGTGGAAAAGTGTTCATCCTTACTCTCAGGGACATGCAAAACAACAGTGAGGTGTCGCCCCTCACACCAGTGACAATGGGATAGATATATACCATATATACATATATACATATATATACATATACATATATATATGGTCCTTGTCACTCTCACTCTCACTGTCACCCCATTGCTCATCGGTTTGCTCAAGCAGGCACCAGTAACATCCCCATTGTGAGACTTGTTACTGTTTTTGGCATATTGAATAAGCCACAGGTAGCTTGCCAGGCTCTGCCGCGCAGGCAGGATACTCTCGGTAACTTGTCGGGCTCTCCGAGAGGGCGAAGGTATATTGTATAGATATATATGGGATATATGTGGTATATGTATATACTGTATGTGTATAGATACACACACACACACACACACACACACACACACATCTGGAACAGGCGGGGATGTGCCTAAAAAGGAACTCTCATTTACTGCTTGTGACAGTGTTGTCTGGTCCATCCTCTACAGAAAACAATTTGGAGACTTTCACCCCAAAAAGAGGAGCTCCCGTATGACCCAGGAATCGCACTTCTTGGCATTTACTCCCCAAACATGAAGGCATTAATTTGAAAAGACATATGCATACCTATGTTCATCGCTACACTTGGTACAATAGCCAAGATCCGGAAACAACCCGAATGTCTAGGGGCAGATGAGTGGACCAAGAACTGTGGTCTAGAGGCACCATGAAACACAAGAAAAGATGGAACTGTTAGTTTGTTGCTGCATGGTTGGAATTGGAGGGTCTGTGTGTGGAGCAAAATAAGCCAGCGGCAAAAGGACAAGCACCAGGTGATCCCCCTTGTCTGTAGTATATGGAGCAAAGAAAAGAGGTCTGAGCACTGAACCTTGGCACTGAACTAGTGTATCACGCAGTATCAGGTTGGGTGGAACAATGAGGTTGACCAGAAGGCACACAAAGGCACTAGTAAAGGGCCTGGGGCACATTAGTGGAGGTAAAGTGAGTATACGCATCCAAACCTACAGCTGTCAATCAACAAAACAATGGTGGGGTGGGAGTTGGGGGGCTGAGGGAAAAGGAAGATTAGACCCAAGGTCACCTAAGGATGAGGACAAGGACAGAGGCTCTTGGGCATTTAGGTGCAGTAACTCGGCACTGTAAGCTTAAATACTATTGTAACCGTATTACTTAAACCATAATTTAAGGAAATTAAATAAACCTGGGCAGAAGCCAGGTGCTCCTCTGACTCTTCTCCCACTCTCGTCTCTGCTTTGTTGGGGTGGGGGCGAAGGGGCGGGGCCATGTTTGCACACATGGCCTTGGAGTTCATGCTTTTCCTCACACATATGCTCACCAGGACTCACACCCTGTAGTCGAGGTGCCCAGGCACATTCTAGCTGCAGTGCTCACCAGTGCTGGACTCGAGCTGCAGTGCTCATGCACGCTTGCCTGAGTGCCGGGCCACACAGTCTACACGTGTGGGAGGCCCCAAGGAGCAAACCTGCAGCTTCATGCCTGAAGGCAAGCCCTCTGCACCACAGCGCCCCCCCACCTCACCCCTACCCCACATCCCACCCAACCCCAGCCCTGCTACTCTGACAATTCTTTAGAGTCGTTCATTCCACAGGTACTTAGTGAACCTTCGCTGATTAACTGAAGTATTTCATCCTTAGAGTTCTCCGCTCGGGGAAATATTTGCCCCAGCTTCATTGTCTTGCTTGATCCCAAATGGACTGCAAGGTAGCAAGGGCTTGTTTGTTCGTTCACAATTATTTTTATAGGCGCAGAAACTGGGGTTCAGAGAGGGGAGCGCCTGGGCCCTGCCCCCCACCAGAAGCAGACAGATGAAAGCACAGCCCGGCCCAGCCCGAGCGCGTGCTGACACCGTGTCCGCCCCAGGACACCATCAGCTCCAAACAATTTCCCTATTTATGCTTCTGCAGGAAATGAAAGGCGGCTTGGCTGTGGGGCTGGCCAGAGGGATGGAAAATTTCAAAGAAAGCTCCCACTTTCCGCAGAGTGTTAGATGCTCGGAGTCATTGATCTAGACACAGATGACCCAGGAAATGGGAAGGAATGCGCGGCCGTGTCTGGTTTGTTTTTTAAATAAGCAGCGGATCCACTTATCCACACACAGGGCTCTGGCACAGTGCGCAAGGAGGATGGATGTGGTGCCCGCCAGGAAGCCTGGCCTCCTTCCTGCTGCCAGAGCAGATCTGTACCGTCTGCGCCTTCCTGGGGAGGAGGCTGGCCCCGCCGTGAAGCTCTGTCCTCATCACAAGGCACAAGGGGAGGGAGGGGGAGGGGAGGTGTGGGGCGGGGGGGGGGGAAGCCTTTGGTGACCCATTGAAGCGACCACCACGGTGCTGAGCCTCCTGCCTCCAGAGGCAGCCCGTGAATACATGCAGGTTGTGCACTTTGTGTGGCCTCTCCGCGTGCCTGGTCCCGAATGTGAGTGTCTCCAAAGAGAGGGGCCTCAGCTCCCACCTCTGCTCAGATAACCCCGTCTCCCGCACTTCCTGATTGTAAAACTGTTTTGCTTTGGAGTCAACTCTGGCCGATTCCCCCAGTCTGTTTATCCGCCCGGGTCTGCGTGTAATTGCTGGAAAAAGAGATTAGCCCGCCTGTCGTAATCCTTTCCGTTGCCAGAGCACTCGGGGCCGAGAGACCCACTGAAAGCCACGTTGTCCCGAAGCGGCTGGGACACAATTGGTCGCTGCATCCCATCAACCTTTGATGATCTGGGGAGCGGAGGAGCTAGTGCAAAAGGCCGGAGCTCGTGTGTCTGATGCGGGGGACCAGGTTCATCCCTGGGGGAACGACCTCGTTGTCTGCCCAGCACCCAGCCCCTAAGCCAGGAGTCATCCCCCGGTGTGTCCCTTCCCCGAAAATCTGTAAATCTGACAAATGGTTTTTGGGCACTCTCACCCCACACGCCCCCGGGCGGGGATGGGTCTTACAGAAGAGCCTGAAGCTCCAGGGAAGAGCCCACCAACAGAGCCCCAGGGGAAGGACGGAGGACAGCAGCGGGGCCAGAAGCAGCTCAGCCCTCAGGAGAGGGCAGCTCGGAAGTCCGCTTCCCCCCCAGAGCTGCCTCGGGCAGGCCTCGATACTGCTGCACACAGGTTGGTGCAGCCCCAGTCTTGCCCTACAAGTGAGGCCCTGGAGGGAACATTCTTTAGAAAGCCAAGCACAGAGCATCCTCCTCATTTTCCAGATAAGAAAACCTGAGACAGAGGTCAGTAGAGACGAGGTGACTGGCCCAAAGGCCAGCGGCCAGCGAGCAGCCACGTGGGCATCCCAATGGGGCTGGAGGCTCAGGAGGGACCGGAAGGAAGGAGGGGCCGAGTTGGGTTTTGCTTGCGCTTATGTTTCTATGTCAGGGGGCAGATCTTCGGTTTTGGTTGCTCTCTGCTTTGTTCCTTCCATGTCATGGGAAGTGAGTTCTATTCGCCCTTTTGGAATCCAGGTTGAAACTTCTAGAGAGGTTTCAGAGGCCTTTCCCCTTACTGAATCCTTATATAAAGTGGCCTCTGGAGGGCAAAGGTTAGAACTTTGCAGAGTTTGGGCCCCCCCACCCCCCGCACTGCCCTATACGGGACTCTCTCCGACTCGCCCAGGACCTCCTACTTTTACAGGCAACCAATGAAAAGGCACGTGCTTAGAAAGGAAATGTCCAGATCCAGGAAAACTGCATGCAGGGAGAGAAGGTCCTTCTGATGAATGTGTTTAGGCTGTTCGTTCCCCATCCATCTTTCGCCAGTTCTTGTTTGCCTGTCCCATCTTAATCATTTCGAGGTGCCCACAATGCCTGGGTAATGGGCGTGCGGTAAAAATAAATGGGATAAATAAATTAGTCTCGAAGCTTCACAAATAAATCCAGTTGAATCAGCCTTACCAAAAATCACTCAGTCTTGAAGAGCGAAGTGGAGGTTGTAATGAAATAAGAAATGGATCTTTTGTTTCACAAAAAGCAAGAGGGGGTGAAAAACCTCACTCCGAAGGCATGAAAAAGTTCAAGAAAGAAAAGGGAATCCTATTTGCAGAGAGTTAGTCATTGTTCTTTTCTTGAGGCTTTGTGGCATCTCTTTCTACAGCCTTAATTCACCTTGTATTTTGAGAACTCTCCATCAGTATTGAGCACAGGTCCTTACAAGAGCAGAGCTGGCAACATCCTACTTGACAGCTACTTTATATGCCAAAAGAGATCAGGTGGCTTCAAAAAATTGCCTCTCAGAAAGGAGGAAGTAGCCCAAAATTTCACATTTTTGCTTTTCCTAGTATAAGGTCCGCGGTTGCTACTGGGTTAGGCACGGGCTGAAAACACATACATTTACACACACAATCATACATCTACACATATATGCACACATGCACATATACACAGACCTATAACACACCCTTACACTTCCATACAGTCATCCTCGCACGAGACAGTGCAGTGAAGGAGACGAGGCTTTAAATCCTTCATTTGTGTTCACAGCTTCATGATGCAGTGTACAGGAAACTGCTGGCTGCACACTCTTATAGAGGTCACCTGATAGAACTGTGGGTTTGTTTTTTTTTTAAGAGGCTAGCAGAAGAGAATCTCTCAAGATTTAAATGGATGATACAATTACGGCAAATTGTATTTCAAGTAGAC
Organism: Sorex araneus; assembly: GCF_027595985.1. NCBI lineage: Eukaryota > Metazoa > Chordata > Mammalia > Eulipotyphla > Soricidae > Sorex > Sorex araneus. The sequence continues at coordinate 368,601,155 of NC_073303.1, forward strand.
CTTGGACATCTATGCCTGTAAAATGCATCTATTCGGGTTGGCTTATATTGCACGTTTTTGTACCTTCTCATCAGGAAAGCCAGGGGCATCTTGCGACAGGGATTATTTTCTCCAGGGAGAGAGAAGCAGTCTCCTACACATGCAAGATCTCTGGGGATGCTGCTGGGGAAACAGAGGCACATCTAAATCCAAGCTTCAAGACATTCCAGTCCACACACACACACACACACACACACACACACACACACACACACACAGTGATTGGCTCGCAGTTGCACATGCGCTCACACATGGTCATGCTCCCAGAAATTCTCATTGATTTCCATCCTCCGACTCCATCATCCTCTCGGATTTCATCCATGAGCTCCCACACTCACACACACCATTTCGCACACAGGCTCTCACAGACACACCTCACACATGCCCGCTTCCTCACACACCGATGCACACACAGTCGTGCTCACCCTCACCAGCCATAGTCACATCAATTCTGGTAGTGACAACCCACTCACTTACACTCAGGCTCCAGTGCTCGCCCAGACTCCCACTTGCTCACACACGCTCTGATTCATACATGTTCTCACACACGCCAGCTCACATATGCCCTCCCCCCCGCCCACCAGAGCCTGGACAAGGGTTAGGAGAGGGTTAGCTTCTTAAGGATTCCCCCCCTGGATATTCCATTTTTCTCATCCTAATTTGTGGTATACCCCAGACTTACATAACTCTACAATCCAACACAACAATGTGTGTGTGGGAGGGGGTCAATATTCAAACAAATGGCTCTGGGGAAGACACAACACCTGTAGGTGGTCTAGTAGACTTGACATCCGTCCATTCTGATGAACATGCCGAGTTGCCAACTCCATCCACCTTGAGCAGACATTTAGGGGAAAAGGAAATGACTTTATTAGTGGAAGACAGTTGAGTTGGAACAGCTCATTAAAAGGGTTTAGATGGGCAGGAAGGAGAGCACAGAGCCTGTCCCGCAGCAGTCGTAAGAATCTAAGTGCAGACAGCGATGACATCTGCGAAGAAGAGAGCACAGCCACCCACTATTCTGAAACTGTCAGAGCCATCCAAGCAGGAATTACTCAGCAGACATGGTGACTCATCCCCTGATCCATTCAGCAAAGACTGACCAAGCAGCCAGCCCTCCACTAGGCTCTGGGGGATGCCACGGAGAGTGCGAGGCAAGGAGAGCTCACGACCTCTGTCAGTGATACCTCCTCTGGCAAAGTCTCCTGGAAGGGCGGGAGATGGCTCAAAGGCTGCTTTGCACGCAGGAACCCCAGGTTTATTAAGGGCACTGTGGGGTCCCCCAGAATGCAGCCCAAAGTTAGCTCTGTCCCCCCCAATATGACCAGTTGTGGAGAAGAAAGGGAAGGAAGAGAAAGAAGGAAAGAGAAAGGAAGGAATGAAGGAAGAGGGAGAGAGGGAGGGAGGGAGGGAGGGAGGGAGGGAGGGAGGGAGGGAGGGAGGGAGGGAGGGGGAAACAGGGAAGGAGGAAGAAAGCAAGCAAGAAAGTTAAGGAGGAAAAGGAAAAGAGAGAAGGGAGGTAGGGAGAGAGAAAAAAAATCTCTCCTGATTTAGCCCCATGATAGCTAATTATGCTTCTCTTTAAGAGTTACATATTTAGCCCAACCCCTTCTCTCTTTTTATAGCAGAAAACCATTTTTTTCAGAATTGTAATTTACACCATTCTGTAATTAACAGTGGTCTCCAGGAGAGTAAAAACCACCCAATACCTGTCTGGAGAAGATTGGGGAGCAGCACCGGGATTTGGGAGGCAGAGCCTTGGATGAAGGTGCCATCTGCGGAGGGAGGAAGAGTCTCCTGGGGAAGGTCAGGCCGCGTTCTGGACCGCCTGGCATAAAGCAAGGCGGAAGTCACTGGTCCTAGTGCTGGGGTCAGGGGGAGAGTTTAATAGGAAGCTTAGCTGTGCAGTAGGGGACTGACGTGTTTAAAAGACATAAAAACTTTATAGAAATTTATGGAAGTACGGAGAGTCTTTATATTGCCTATATATCGAGTATATTTGAAGGTAGATTTTACAGCTATTGACTTCATTCTGTGAAATTTATATTTCTAGTAAAATAAGGTTTTATGAAATGGAAAATTGATCTATCTTTCATGCGTGTGTTTTGCATATGTTTATAAGATCCTGTCTCTGTCTCTGCAGTTCCCTGCACGGGGGCTCAGGAGGTACTGCCCTCTATCCCTGTGTGACAGCAGCATGCCCCCGTCCGTCCCCAAACTGATTCTGAAATGCCTCGACGAGACCAACTCACTAATAATGGCCATCTATGTTTTTGCTCAATTTGGGCATTTTGGAACTAAAAATCAGTACCACTTAGAGTCCAAAGAGCTTAGACTTGACTCCCATTTAGTATTTTACCAAATGCATGTTTTGCTGACATTGTGAGGCTCCCGGGGTGCTTTTGCATATGCAAATTGTTGAAATTCCCTCAATTTGGAGAAAGGATATTCATGATCAGTACTGCCTTGGATGATCGTGTTTTTGTTAATTGCTGCTCTTCTTGCTTCTTAATAGCAAATTATTGTTAGTTTTGCTCATCATTATCAATTTGGTTTGTTGTGGGTTGTTTTTAACCCCACAGTACGCAGTAATGAATATTTATGAATTTTTAGACTATAATTTTCTCAAACTACTCTGGCTGTGTGCTGTGTTCAAGTATGAATCACCCACAGCCCTGTTGCTGAAACAGATGTATGCATCACCAGGCCCCGGTTTGCTAATTGAGAACATTTCATTGGTAATGTGTGCGGTACAAGGGATTTTAGCATGCAAAGTACTTGCCATGTACCACCAAGGTAAATCTAATTCAAGTACTGGGCAATTTTACAATTCCATGAGATCATTGTAAAACAGAAGACAAACACGTAAGCTAATGCTTTGTTCTTATTACAGAACTAATAAGTGCTCAAGGAATTTTGGGGCATGATATTCTAATTATCTGGGATAAGTCAATTTATCAATTGTTATTCAAAATCATACTTTTCGTGGTTGGTCTCAGTTCTACCCAGTGTTAACAGATATTCCTCACATCATGGGTTATTTAAATATATCGGGAGCGATGTATACTACATTCTGCTTTTGAATGTTTGGAATTGAAAGATGGCTCAAAGGTCAGCTGTGCTCAGGGGTCACTCCTAGTGGCACTTGGGGAACCACACACGGTGCTTGGGATTGAACCCAAGTGGACATCTTCAAAGCAAGCATTCAAGCTGCTCTACTACTTCTCCAGTCCCACAAAAGTGAATTTCTGTGTCAACTAGGATAGGTCATAAGTACCCAGACATTTTAGCAAGCACTGGTCTGGATATGGTGACCACATAATGATGTTAATTTGTGCGAAAAGCAAACTGTTTTGCACTCAGCTGAAGAAGTATCTTAGAAGGCAAAAGAAGAGGGCACTTAGGAAGAGGAAGGTCCACTACAGTCTCACTCGGCCAGGGCCACTCTTCTCTGCTCTGCTGTCCACTGACCTTCCCTGGGGATTTTGGATTTGCCAGGCTCTGGCAAGTACACGCGCTAATGCTTAAAAATAAGCCTTTCTATAGCTGGAGTGGAGATGTCTTTATAGCTATCTGCAAACATACCTAAGGCTTCTGTTTCTCAGAGGATCAATACACGTGGTACAGGCTCCCGAGTTCTACAAAGGAGAAAGCAAAACCTGTTTAACTCAGTGTCTCCCCAGTTTATTTACAAAACAGTCTCTGTATTGTACCTATGAACAGCTCCCCATGAGAGCCTGTGAAACCTTAAACAGAGGTTGATCTGTAGTCCGTGGCACGAACACTGACTCGAAGGGCATCTGGTTCAGGGAATAGTGCAAGTGCTGGAACAAAAGATCCCGTGTGTCCTTTTCTTTGGCACACGGAACAGGCAGAAGGAAATAACCAACAACGGGTTCTGTGAGAGCACGGAGGCAAACACCCTTGGAGCTGGCTGATAGAAATACTGACCCCGCATTTGTGGAAGGTGCCTTGGTGGGTGTTCTTTGGATTGACCAGCCATCCGGCAGGACGGTCAACTGCAGTAACATGGCACAAGGCAATACACACATGATAGGGAGCCTGGCACAAAAGCCAGTGTTGCCCCCTTGGTGTTTCATGGTCCCTTCCTGAATGCTCCCATAAATCGTTCCCACTGACCCCAATTTATGCTTCAGATCCGATCCCAGAAGTCAACTCCTTCCAGAAAGCCTTTCTGAGTTATCTCCTTCCCAGCCCCAGGTCAGCACTTTCCTTGTTGCAAACTATTAAGCACCACCACACAGCTCAGCTCAGCTCTGCTTTGATGGGAAACAGCTTATGTATGAGACGCTTCCAAGCCAGCAGCCACTCTCCTCATCTCCAAGACCCCAGTATCTGGGGCCAGTGGGACAGTAAAGGCACAGTGACTGAGGGATCTTTCTTTGCTCTCCTTTCCCTCCTGAGATCCTTTCTCTGAGGTCTAATCAGAGTCCTTTCCTCTACTCAGATCTCTCTGAAGATAGGTGTGTGTGTGTGTGTGTGTGTGTGTGTGTGTGTGTGTGTGTGTGTGTGTGTGTGAGAGAGAGAGAGAGAGAGAGAGAGAGAGTTTGGGCCTCATCTCACCAGGTTAACCCGTGCCTCTGTGCTCACTCAGGGGTCACTCCCAACGAGGATCAGGGGAACTATATGTGGTTCCGGGAATCAAACCTGGGTCATCTGGATGCAAGGTAAGCACCTTATCCACTGTACTTTCTCCTGGTCCCCTTTATCTGGTGTTTTCTTTTTTCTTTTTTTAGCTTTGAGAGCATACCCAGTGGTGCCAGGGCTTACTCCTGGCTCAGGAAGCACTCCTGGCGGTGCTTGGGGGACCATATGTAGCACTGGGGTAAAACCCAGGTCAGCTATATGTATGCAAGGAAAGTACCTTAACCCCTGTCCTACCTCTCAGGCCCAAGATCTTGACTCTTTAGTGGGGAGATATATGCCAGGAGTCCATGACACACATATACCCATGCCTGAGTACAAACACATGCATGCATCTACAGATTCATTTTTGCAAATAAATCTGTTCTTGTTTTAGGGCTTTTCCTGGCTTTGCACTCAGGAATTACTCCTGGTGGTGCTCGGGGACCATCTGGGGTGTTGGGGAGCAAACCTGGGCCAACTACATGCAAGGCAAACACCCTACCACTGTACTATTGCTCCAGCCCCTGCTTTTGCAAATAATATTAAAGCCATTTTTATTAAGTACTCTAGCATGCAGCGGGGTGAGAAAGCAGGGAGCAGGTTTGGGGAATGAGACTGAATCCAATTACAGCTGCATCGTTTTCTGGGTCAACTAGAATTGTGCAAAAGTTTTCAACCTATAAAAAGAAAAGCAGAGACTCAGTCTAATTCTAGGATCAGTTCCCTTTCCCCCCCAGCTGCCATTTACCCAGCCGAGTGTTGCACTGTGTCCACTGAACATGGGGTTTCATTTCCAAGAATTACCACGGAAAGCAATAACGCATTGACACGTTGATCGGTTTTATTTCAGGAAGTACGGCTGAGGATTTAGGTTCTGCCTTCCCCCCTCAAATCCTTAGGGGGATTCCTTCTCCACAATGCACCCCACTAGGTTGATAGAGTGATTGAGACTATATATTATAGTTACATAGGAACTATATAACTATATAGAGTTATAAGCATTTATAAGACTGTAAATGCAATCTGGTCCTGGGCTGGAGGAGCTAAGATCCAGATACACAAAGACTCTACTGCAAATGCACTTCCCTAGTCGGTGCAAAGCTCCAGACGGAGCAAGGAGGTCTGACAAGAGGGAACCAAATGGAAGGCTGGAGCCATAGCACGGTGGGTAGGGCGTTTGCCTTGCATGCACCTAAACTGGGTTCAAATTCCCAGCATCCCATATCCCCAGCACGGCCAGCAGTGATTCCGGAGTGCAGAGTGAGGAGTAACTCCTGTGCATCTCTGGGCAAGACCCAAAAAGGAAAAAAAAAAAAAAAAAAAGGAGGGAACCAGAGCTCTACCCAGCCCCTTTTTCTTCTTCCTCTCCTTGAGACCAGGGAGATCCTCACCAGAAATTCTAAACTACTGAGTACGGAATCATAGTAACCTCTCTTCCTTTCTTAAATATTGTCTTAATTTCCCCCGAGCAAGCCAGAGCAAGTTTACATTAGCATCCATGCGTGTCAGACCATAGATAACCCCTTCATTAAGAACAGGCCACCTGCTCAACAAAATTGAAATTCGTTTGTGTTATCCAGAGCTATTCGAAACAAAACAGGATGCTTCTATCAGAAAGAAACAAAAACAAAGAGTTTCCAGAACAGCCCACCCGCTGATGAAAACACTTATTGAAGGAAACCTTCCTGGCCTCAGAGGCCATTGTCAGTCTGTCTCTCGTCACATAAGAACTGCATTAAGGACAATGACAAGGTCCACCTGGGCCCTGACTCACTCAGCATCACTGCTAAACAGTGAAGGTCACAAGTAGGGCCACCAGGAGCCAGCAAAGACAAAACATGTTCTGACGTAGTTATTACAAATCGATCCTCTGGCTTTTCAGAGAAGCCACTTGAACATCAACTCCACCTAAAATCCTTGGCTCGGCAGTTTCTTGTCACTTGACCACCCAAATCTGCTCAAATTCGGAGAGAAGCTGATGATAAAGTTTCCCACCCTCCTCTCCCCTCTCCGACACACACCACCCACCACCCAGATGAAGTGAGGGGGAAACAATGACCAACACATGAATCTATTTGAAATCATTTTATGAATTTTAATCATAGCAAATGTGTTTGAACAGTAGTCATAAAATCAACATTACCACATATACAAAGGACAAGACACCAGTTTGGCATACAAAAATACCATATATTAAAATCGGGTTCATTGGAAAAACTCAGGACTTGCTAAGACACCATCTACAACAGAGAGAGCAAGCAAGAATGCTTTAAAGACATTCAGAGTTATAAACAGCAGCTTGATATCCCCCTTACGAAGTCAATATTTGGCAACATTGGGACAATATTTTCTACACAGCCCAGTAGCTCATTAATCTGTAGGGTGGTTTTTGGCCCTTTAAAAAAAGAAAAGCTCCTAAAATCCATAATCCACATAATTGCAAGTGAAACACGTCCAGAACTTGAGTTATCAGCTTGGGAGCAGCATTCATCTAAGTCGTCGGGCTAGAGCACGAGTTACCAATAGGCTCGGGGGGCCACCACAGGAGTCGTAAGAACAGTGGGAACCCCAGGCAGCAGCTGCAGGGCTAAGTGAGGAGTTCCCATCCACTCCAAGGTGACACCAGCCACCAATACCCCAGCCCACCGCCAGCACTTGGGCAACCATCAAGTGAAACAGGAACAAGTGGCAGAATCAACGTATGACCACCACTGGGAGGGGAACAAAAATACTCCACTAGTCTTCCCAACAGTGGCCATGAACTCAAGTGAAGGTCCTTGCCATGGTTCTATGGTTTCGAGGTTGCTAGAATTTGTGGGGGGCTCAGCACCACAACTCCAGAGCTGCCTGTCACATAACCTGGTGTGCTCACAATGACAGAAGGCCTCCCTGGACCCTCTCATCCACTGACCACACTCCTCCTATAACTTTTTAGCATCCCGAATGGAGCGACAGGCCCCAGGGGTGAGAGGACACCCGTGCCAGGCAAAATCATTGCTGGTGGGCCTGTGTGTCTTTTGTGTTTCCATCGTGATTGACCTTCAGCTCCTATTCCATCTTGAAGAAAACAAAAAAATGGTGGTTTGTTTTTTTGTTTTTCATTGTTGTTGTTGTTGTCACACCCAGCTCCGCCCAGGGCTTAGTTCTGCCTCTATGCTCAGGGATCACTCCTGGTGAAGTTCACAGGATCATGTGCTGCTGGGGAATGAACCCGGCTTGGCTGTGGGCAAGGCAAGCACCCTACCCACTGTGTTTGTTCTCCATCCGTTCATCTTGGAACTAAAAGTTCCATGATGGGTTTCCCTCACTTTTTATGGAGGCCTCCTCTCACTCACTGAGACTGTGTGCCGTGCTGTGGCTGTAGAACCAAGGCTGTGTCTACACCTTGCCCCCACAGTAAGAACTGCTTCATGGTTGGGGTGTCCCTCAGGCAGGAAAATCTGCTCAGGAATGTTCTGAAGCACTATTAGTAGATGCCAGCTACTGTGTTCCCCCCGCTTTTTAGACATGGATGATATAGGCAGCAACTAGCTCCTCTTTAATGGGTGTTTTTTTTTTGGGGGGGGGGCAGAGAGATACTACAGCACGTAATGTGTTTCCCTTGAACATGACCAACCTGGGCTCAATACCCAGCACTCAATGTTCCCCTGAGCCCACTAGGAATGATCCCTGAGCATACAGCCAGGAGTAAGCCCTAAGCACTTCTGGGTGTGGCCCAAAAACCAAAACAAATAATCGAAATATTTTAAAGGGTGTATGTGTCACCTCTTTCCTTCTTCTAACTGTGCTCCTTCACCACCATCATATTCAATTGTCTACTTCTGGATTCTCAAAATGCAAATATCAAACTGACAACAAAACATCCCTATGGAAAACTCACCCTTTCTGGAGACTCTAAGAAGCTTTCCTGTAGGTGACTAGCCCTCCTTCCCATGGTGATGACTTTAGAACATGTTCCAGAAAAATAGGGCTAGCAGACTGACAACCACCCCCAGAAAAACAAAGAAAATACCTAGTATTGTAGACTTCAAGATAGCCCTCAGTTCTTTGCCCCAAGTATTACTAATTGTCCCTAAAAAGATCATAATATGAACAGTATCAAAAACCTTAGACTAAAACAACAAAGTCCAGCTAATGAGATGAGAATTTTCAAGCACCACTACATCATAAGTGAGATATACTTAGTGGGATACCCCAGGCAGTGAGTTTGGAAAAACAAAATCATTTGGCCTGAAAGTACAAGGAAATCTGAGCAGAAAATTGGAGCCACATTGCAAGAGTTCAGGATTAATGGTGCTCTATATACAACCACTTCAGCAGTGTCAACCAATAAGCTCTTTTGTAAGCTATCGATAAGCTATTTTGCAAGACAAAAATTAAAACCCCCACCTGCTTGTTTCTCTCAATGATCGGTGCCTTTCTACTGTAATGTATACAGTGGAACAATCTCTGCATATAAATGAAAGTTTAGACAGAGACACACCAAAAGGTGGCTGGCCAGTCCTAACATCCACAGCATTTAAAAAAAGGCGAGCATCTCAAGACAGTGTTACATAACCCCCAAACTGGAAAGCATTAAGTTTTTATACTTGAATTTAACTCCAATTACAATCGTGTATTTGGATTACATAGCTTTCTATACAGATTCACACGGTGAATCAATTATGTCAGAGAAATCAAAAGGTTAAAGTTTCACTTATTTTGTAGATGTGTTTGATGTCGACAAAGTTCAGACCCACAAGACGTCAGCATCTCTGTTGAAATAGACCACTACTTTCAAAACAGTGACTAGGTCATGTTGACATCGCTTTCCTTTTATGGAGTTTCTGTTTGGGTGAGGATTGCCTTACGGGGGCAATATCGGGTTGAAACGGACTAACTGGCAAAAATCAGTTTCTCCGTGTCAGGATGACAATACTCATGTCAAAACTCAATGCTGACTTATCAGCAGCAGCATCTTTGTAAGGAAAAATAGAAATTCAAACCTTTGGCATTTTATCCCTCTCATCTCAATAAACATGAAACCTTCCACTTCCTAGTAAATCTAAAAAAAAAAAAAAAAAAAACTACCAATTTTGCCAAGAAACAAGAACTTTGAAAGATAGGTTAAAAAAAAGAACAGTCAGACTCATTGATGAGTTCAATAGCAAAAAAGAAAAAAAAAAAGCCTACCCAATTCTGCCCAACAAAACACAATGCAAAGCAGTGGTTCACAGAGTGAAACACACTAACCAATTGTGACATGGTTTAGGTCTTCAAATTTAAAAATCTAGACTAGAATAAATACAGGAAGAGTCAAATCTCTAAAAGCAAATCTCAAGCTGAATTCCCTGCTTCCCTTTACTCAATTAAAAAACAATCTTATTACCTTAAATAACCCTCAAGTCTTTAAATTTCAAAGTAATTTTTTTTATGCCTTTGTACAAGGCTCTAAATCTCCAATTCGGTAATAACTTAAATAAAAACCCAATAAGACTAACACAATGTTGAAGCTCACTCTGAAAATAGTACTTTTGTTTTCATCTGGCATCAGAAAAAAGATGTGGACATTTGCCCACACCATATACAAAGACAAGCTGTCTGACTTCAAGGGCAAATGGCAACTCTATGAATATAAGAAACATGCTTTCTCTTGTATATCGCACCTCACCGATGCAGCAATGAAGTTTGGGTCAGATGTCAGATGTGAAGAGGGATTTCATTAGACCTTATTTTTACCTACAACATTTACTTTTTGGCCACAAGACCCTAAACATAATTTCACAGTACAGGTCATGCATAGCTGGCAAGTCAAACATTTTAGAGCGACTGTCTAACTACTAATTTTGGACAACAGGTTCACATGCAGCTAATGATCCAGAGAGAGACAGGGACAAAATAAAGCACTCTTCATCCACTGATCATACGTTGGCCCAAAGTATCTAAGTTACAACCTCAGAGGGCAATCAATGAGTTTTTACTGTCATTCTTGAGATCGTCTATTTTTTAAGCCCAGAAAGGATATATATATATATATATATATTTCGGTCAAGTGCATGTACTAGACCATAAACCGGTCTTTGTAATCTATTACTCCATTAGCACTTTGATGCTAGATCCCATTGCACAACCATCCAGAACTGTGTTGCCCAACATGGTAGCCACTAGCCACTCACCAAGTAGAAGTAAAATTAAATGGAAGTCTAATTCTTCGGTCACAGCGACCCTATTTCAATTGCTTAATAACCAATGTGGCCAGTGGCTACTGTAATGGGCCATATAAGCAAACGGAACATTCCTGGAATCATTTAAGTTCCAAGCAATGCCAACTGACAGATCCTCAGGGCTGCACCAGCACCAGGTTTAGCCCACAAGGGGCCCACTCCTAAGTCATATGTAAGATTAAACGTAAAGAAAATGCCTCATAGCTTTCTCATCATAAAAGTACGACTGGAACTGAGAACTCATTTGTCTTTTCATTACAACTTATGCCCCAGGTCATGATACAAAAATTTTCCAAAGACAACATTTTTGATAGCACACTTGGCTCTACTTAACATATTGAGCATTCCCTTGCTTATGTCAAGATCATTAATAAAGAGGAAGATTCATGCTTCTTATAGTTTACTATTTACACACCTCTCATCGTTCTTTACATTGAGGGGAAGGAGTTGGGAAACTAATGTTTTATACTTTAAAAAAATTCAAATCACGGAGTTTTCGTGAAACATCTGTACAGGACCCTAATCAGCCCTCCTTCCATGCTTTCATTTCCCAGAGAGGTAGATGCTAAAGAAAATGAATATGTAAATCTACCAATGAAATCAAAACCCAAACAATAGCTGAGAGAGGGTATTCCTCCACCCTGAAAAAACATCAGAGCCTGGGAGCGATGTCAAAGTGCGATGTCTCCCTTTCGCTGCAGAATTCCAAGCCGCCTAGTACCTCTGGGGGCCTCGGTGCACTCACGTACAAAATGAAGCCTCCAGAGGGTGCCTTCAGCTCCAGCTTTCTGTGCTTTCAGATGTGATTTTTTTTTTTTCCATCGATGTGCCACTTGTGAGTGCTGGCCAATTGTGTCACTGGATTGGATGAGCTGTTAGTGTCAGGGGTAAATGCCAGAAGAAGCTGGAGCAATGGTATGCAAAATAACATGAAAACATCATAAAGTCTGTAAAAATTCTATCTGGCAGGCTGAGACATCACACACACACGCACGCACACACGCACGCACTCATCAACAAACAGATGCATATTAGTAATGCAGGCAGAACCCACTGAATGTTTCTACATCAGTAAAACTCACACGCAAAAGTTTGATTTAGGTGGCTGTTAACTTAAATTGTAAAGTCAAGAACCTATCATAGACCAATTTAATTTTGCACTGCTTTGTCGCAGCTCTCGCTCGGGATTGTCTTTAAGTTCAAGTTACTTGGACATTTTTACTCTATAGCTTTGCACTAAAAAACAGAGGTTGATGTATGGTGACACACTTAGTGTCTACATATAATGTAATACACACTACACCGCAGAAATGGTCAAATCATCTGCACACTAACACAGCAGATTGCATTCACAAAACTAACTTGAATGTGGCCTGGCTTAAAATGGAAAAGGTGAAATACATTAGAAATACTGAATAAAAAATGCAACATTTCTGTGAGGGTTATTTTTCCCACCAGAAGGAATAAAAATTAGGTCAGACATGCATCAGGGCAGCATGAGAAATTCTGACAAACTGACACTAACCCACCGATCTAGTTTTACAGAATAGAAGATATTATTCAGCTAATACACCAAATTTACTAATACCAGAGAAATTCTAATCATTGGTTGTATAATGCCCAATAGCTTACACAATAAAATAGCACTTTACCTAATTTCTAGTTTGAGCTTTCAAATACATCTCCTAGAGGCCTTATGACAAATTTGAAAGATTTGAAAAACTTGAGCTCATATATTCATATTGAATCCTCATGCCAATAAAACAGCTTTGACTCTACTCATTTGATTGTTGGTTCCCCCACCCCCACCCCAATTAATCCCATTACTCTGATGTGTGCATTTTGTAAGGAAATTAAATTGTTTTGATCTCATAGGGCTCTTTCTAGTCTTGGCTTTTGGAACACGCTACTGCTTATCTTTCCCACCACTGTTTTCAGGGGCTCAGTGGGACAAAACCAGACCTATTTATGAATAGAGTCCTTACAACATACTGCATGCTTCATCAATTGTACAAAAGAAATTAGAAAACTGGAACGCTCATGCCCATTTCCAAACGCACGCATTTAACACGGGCATTTTTTTCACAAGCATCTATCGACCGTGACAGATTTAAGAATATCTGAGGATTTATGGCAAACCAGTCCTCTGAAATTGGAATGTGAATTGTTGGTTTCCCTTGTTGCTTTTCTTCCTACAAAAGTACCTACAAAAGTTTCAAGACCCTTCCTCACGGGTATCAATGATTATCCTGTTGGATTTCTCAAATGATGTAAATCTCATGGAACAGAACTTTCCAGCACGTGACCAGGGGACTAGTTACTGAAACACCCGTCCAGTTGTTAGCAGTGAACAACATTCATGACTTTTAAAATAACCCCAAACTGGAAGGATAAGATAGACGCTTCTGACGCTATCCATTTGCACATCACAGAATACAGGAGCAGAATACAGAGAAGAAGAGACGGGGTGATAAGTTAGTGGCACCAGCACGAAGTGAGTCCCAGGGCACACAGGTTGGCCTCTCGCTCCAGACCCCGGGTGCACTCCTGCCCACAAAGTCTTACTCCCAGGATTCCTCTAAAAAGATTGAGAACCTGAGGTAAATGACACATACACACACACACACACAACACCCAACCCCTTACACAAATACACAATATTTACATTTAAGATTCTTATTTTGTGAGATGGCTTAAGAAAAATTGATATGCAGGTTTCCTGTGGGATTTAGCATTTCCCATTATTACTCAGCATACGGCTCCCCTGTTGGGCTTTCAGTTTAATAAACACGGAGCAAGCTCTAATTACAAGGAAAGAAAAATGAAGGTACATGACAAAACACGGCATATCGCAAACATGGGCTCACATATTTTTCTTTGGAAGGGGAAAAAAAAAAAGAGAACTATCTGTTGAACTAATTTTAATTTGGGTGCCATTTGAGAAGTAGAAAAAGCCTTAGCAATGGAATGAAGAGTTTTCAGTTTAAAAAAAAGAAAGAAGTAAAGACTCAGCACTGCCCGTCTTCCCAAAGCTTCGGGCGGATTCTCAGATCCATCTGAGTCTGCTCCTGGCCCACAGACCAATTTTGTTCTCATCCACAGACGTCCACATCGGATGCTACTTGCAGTTCCACATCTAGGGAGAAAAACGTCGATCTGGAAATGTGATTCTGACAAGCCGTTGAGTTAGAGTCCACGGAGGAGATGAGGAGGAGGAGGAGGAGGAGGATGCATGCAATCAGTGTCGGAGCTGTAGCCGGCAACACAGCAGAGGGGTCTGTCGCCTCTGGCCGACACCTTCCCTTCTGCCCTGTGTGTGTGTGCGTGTGTGTGTCTGTGTGTCTGTGGGTAAATCAAGTGGCAGCCCACAGGCAGTGCCCGGCACCCAATGATCAGCGTTGCCCCCCCCTGTTTCTCACCGCGATCCCCTCAACCAACACCTGCTCCGCCCCTAGTTGGCACCCACAGGAGACGTCCCCGCGGCCGCCCTCAGCCACAGGATATCACCGTGAAGCGCTTGGAGATGCAGGACATGTTGTGGAGCACGATGCCCAGCAGGAAGACCAGCACGCAGGCCACCAGGATGACCGTGCACACGCCCGACCACGTGGAGCTCTTCACCACCCCCGCCCGGCGCTCGGGCTCCTCCTCGGCGGCCTCGGCGGGCGCCCCGCCCTGCAGGGGCTGCTGCTCGGCGGGGATGGTCACCACGGTCACCGACTTCTGCTGGCCCCCGGGCAGCAGGCGGCAGCCCAGGTCCCCGGGCAGCAGCGCGCGCTCCTTGGAGACGGGCAGGGGCAGCATGTAGCACCCGTTGCTGGGCAGTTTGATGAAGACGGGCGTGTGCTCGGACGCGTGCGGGATGGCGATGACGGCCAGGACCTCGGGGTCGTCGGGGAGCTGCGACACGGAGAAGCCGGGGGGCAGCTTGGTGATGCCCCGACACCAGGGGCAGCGCACGTCCTTCTGGCTGGTCCTCATCTGCTGCAGGCACACCGAGCAGCACGTGTGCCGGCAGTCCAGCAGCTTGGGCCGCCGCCGCGGGCTGTAGTAGTTGAAGCAGATCTGGCATTCCAGCAGGGAATCCTGCGACACCGTCTCCATCCTGCAGGGCCCAGGGCAAGGCGCGGGGGCTCGGGCTCCACCGCTCCCGAGGGGGCCTCCTTCCGGGCTTTCCAAAGTGGGCAGGCCTGGTGGGAGCTCAGGCGCATCTACAGGCGTCCGGCCGGGTGTTTTCTGAAGGAGAGAAAAAAGGATGCCCGAGTTAATGCTTTCAAACCAGCGGAGACACCACCATCCACCTATCTGACAGATCTGTCCCCACGGCTCTGGTCTTGGGAAAGTGTGACCACTTCCCACCCACAAATGGCCCGGTGGAGCCTGAGGCATTGCCCGTGGCGATCTGTGCTGGCCAACCCACTACACAGTGCTCCCATGTTTCAGAGCCCCTGCTCTGTGTGCGACCCGGACGCTGGCTGTCTTCTCAGACACACGGAGGAATTCTCTCTGCAGCATCTCCTAAGCGTCCCGCCCTTTTCCTGAGGTGACCTACCCTGCAATCAATGGCCAGCTGCAGGTAACTTGACAAATCAGGTCATTGGCTTACTCATCTTGAGTTAAGATCTTTCCTCACTCAGTGGGTCATTAAAATGCCACCCAAGGAACACAGGAAGACACCTGATGTCTTTCCCACCCAATCCTTTGAAGTTAGTTCTGCCCAATTCTGGCTTGAAAATGAGACAAAGCCCAAACCCAGAGCAGCACTAATCAATCACCCTTCGGGGATCCTGAGGACCCCCAGAGGCCCATAGGGTCAGGAATATTCTGATTTTGGGTGCTTTTTAGTACACTGCTATTTCGCAGCGTACCAAGAAACAGAACTACAAGCAACTAACTACTATTCATTCACTGCTCACGCTCAAGCATTAATTACATAGTGAATGTGGTCCCGGCACGGCAGGCATCTCTTACCAGGAGAAATAAAGAACAGCGTTGGCCTCTTGGAATCAAGGGAAGCCCTTAGTTCCGTCCACCAAGCCGGTGTGAGGAAGCCTTGAGGTTTTAGCAGGGTTTCATTATACACTGTCCCCCTGGGTTTCCCACTGAATGCGCCCAAATTGTGTGTCTCAGCAGACTCTTAAAAGAACTATTCAACTCTATTGTCAAAATAATTACTAGACTTAGGGCTCCACCTACACCCTGAGGCAGGATCTAATAACACAGAGAAGTGCCTTCAGATTTCTCTTAAAACCCTTTTTTTTCTTTCTAGTTCCTTTGTGAAATTAAAAAAGCAGCCCCATGATACATGATTTGTTAAGATCAAAATTCAGAAAGTAGAAAAAAAACCTAAAGTCTAAAAAAAATCTCAACTGACAAAAGTTCCCAGTGACCATCAAATGATTTCAAAGCTGACTAGACCACAGCATAGCTAAATGAAAAAGTAAAATAATATTTAGAAAAATTATATTTAGAAATATTCAAAATGTCCATAGAATCTTTAAGACCCGACACAGCATCATTTTTCAACCAAATCAAGAACAAATCTTACGATTTTATGTTCTGTGCAATAGGAGTCCCTTAGAATTAGATTATTTGACTCAACATCCAATTCTGTCTAAGTGAACTTTACTTTTCAAGAAGAAAATAATTGAAATTTGCAAGTAAGTAGAACTTAAATGACCACACTGCACACCCCCCCAAAAAGAATATGCGAGATTATGTTAAAAAATAGATGGGGGAGAGGGGTCTGGACTGGAGAGATAGTACATTGGGCAAGGCACTTATGCTTCATGTGGCAGACCTAGGTTTAATCTCTGGCACCCCATATGATCCCCTGAGCCCTGCCACAAATGATCCCTGACCTCAGAACCAGGAGTAAACCCCGAATAGAGCCACTGTGGCCCCAAAATCAAAACAAAAAGCTAAATAAGAGGATTCTTTTACCACTCTGTATGTATATCAAACCTCCCCGATGTGTGTACTTTATTTGACCATTAATTGTATTTCACTAAAACTGAATTTTTTTTTAAAGAAACATGTATGAAGTGTTTGTCCTACATATGGCACCATCCTAGAGACAGTAGGGCAGAAAGATGAATCACATCCACTTCCTACTCATGCATAATTCAAAGTCAGGAAAGAATGAACAGAAGAACATATTATCTTCCACTCTGGCTCTTCAAACCAGCACTGAATACCCTATGTCAAGCATTATGATATTTACTTTTGTTTGCTGGAAGACCTCGTCTCAGAATGGGAAAAGACAGCCTGGAGGAACTTAAACGCTGATAAATACCAGGTGGTACATGCTGTCCAGAGGCTCGGGCATCAGGGACGGCTCAGTGGAAAATCTGGATGGATTACTAAAGGATTTAAGTAGGTAAAATCAGGGGACAGATTAGGTTCAGGATAAGAAACCAGCATGAGTGAAGGAAAGGAGGGGAGAAAGGACAGGATACTCCCAACACTCGGCTCTGACAGGCTACAGGAGTGTCAGGCACTTCACTCAGAGTCCAACAGCCTTAGCTCTTAAGCTTCTGTCTTTGACACAGACGCCTTTTAAAGACCCAGAATCCCACAGGGACAGGACAGATGAGCACACCCAGGGGACGCCACAAGCCGCAGACCACAGACCTCGACCGCAGACTGCCCCGAGGGCCGGCCCAGCAGGACACAGAACAAGGCTTGGCATCTGCTTCCTCTCTGGCCAGGGAGGGATGATGGAGTTGACGGAGTTACACAGCTGAAGCGGGAATGCCAGGAGTTCATGCAGGGCCAGGTCCTGACGGGCCCGGCAGTACCGGCTGCCTCCCCAGCCGACACTCGTCCCAGGCGGGATCACCCCACACTCCTCCTCCCCCCTCAGAGCGCTGCCATCTTGAACAGCTTGGGAGGAGGGCTGCAGGCCTTCTCCTTGGCCCTGCCACATCATCATTTTTCAACAAAACCAATGTGCACTTTTATTCACAAATTTATGTTCCAAGTAATGCTCACTTAATTGGTGTTGAGCTCCCTTAAAATTAAATTATACGACTCAATTTCCAATGCTCTCCAAGTGAGTCCTGGGCTGTATAGCACGGGCAGAACTCCAAGGCAGGAAGGAACAGCAGCTCCTATTTTGGGATCGGTCAATTCAAGTGCTCTTGACTCCAGCCCCCTCTGATTGATATTCAGATTTGATCTATATTAAGCCAACCTGCATTCCTGTTTATTTTCTGAAGCCTAATTAGTAATGATGATGATTAGTTAGGTAAAGAGAAGAAAATTTATGAGGCTCTGGACCGAAGCGAATGATGAATCATTCCTTCTCCCTTTCATCATAAACTCGAAAGATGTTGAGTCAACCACAGAAGAAAGAAAGGGAATAGGAACAAGGTTTATGGAGAAGAGAAGCTCGGAATTCCGGGCCTAGGGAATGTGACACAAATACACAGTCACTTGGCGAGTGCTTTAGGACTTGCCAGGATGTCTGGCCTTGCTTGCATTCCTTACAGCAGTGAGATCTGAAGCGAAGATAAAATATTCATTAACTCTAAAAGGGAAGAGGACTTTGGCAGAATGCATAAGAGCAAGTATATACGGAAATATCCTGGAACAATTTTTTTAAATGTCACTACAATTTACTTTGAAAGAACTTACAGCAGCGATCAAAGAGAAAAGCACTATATAAAAAAAAGGAAGAGCCGTGAACGGAGGGCGTTCTTAAAGCAATTATGACATATAAGATAGAATTTATTTTCACACATCTCTTCATAAAATGGCACTTAGATCCATAAATATTATCAACTGCTCAACACAGAGATAAAAGGCCTTGAGTCATCACTGAACTTGATATTTATGCATACTTTGGTTTTTAAAGACCTGAAAAGGAGACGAAGATTTGTGTTTATGGGGGAAAATGTGTTGTGGGGAAAATGTCATAAACCAAAGTGGTGCGCATGTCGGGGTTGGTTGGGGGACACTGGAGATTTGGTACTTTACAACAGCCACATTTTTTCCCACATTAACAAGCTTTCTTTTCAAAAAAAAAAAAAAAAGAAGTTGCAAACACCTTTATAAAAGGAGCGGATGGCAGGGCACACTCCTATAAATTTAGCTGGAGCAAATGGTCTCCAAGACTGTTTATACTCCAAGACTCCTCAGATGCACCTAAAAATTCAGGAATATGTGGATTAAATAAATAAATTGGAATAAATAAAACTCCAGATTTTAATTTTTTTGAAAAATAATTTTCCTCTGTTGAGACTCTTTCTGTATTGTGATTCAGATTTATGATGGTTGCGTAAGTAAGAAAACCTCCCCTTGGAACAACAGAAGACCCTACATTCAATGGTTGTGTTGAGAAAAATTTCAAAGAAAGAGACCAAACTCCACCTTATTCATACTGCTTTCTTAGCCTATTGAAATAATGTCTTTCTGATGCAGGCCATTAACTCAGTTCTTCAAGAAATTGTACACAGTTGAAATGGGAGCAAACAAAATAATTACGATTCCATTTAATTTGGGAGTGCAGTTGGCAACACCACTTGGTTCTACTGAATCTTACCAAGTACTCTGAAAAGTGGCAAGAATTGGACTAGACTGGTGTGGTGGTGAGAGACTTCAGGACCTTTGGTAATTGAGAACAATTCTTTTAGGACACAAGAAGAATGTCTAACACAAGCAGAGTTCAATTGGTATGATTACTATCTTTGTTTTAATAAAAAAGGGCAGCAGACTCCAGGGCCTTGAAAAATCTCAAATGAGAATTTCTTTGGCCTGAGTGCTACGATTTGGGCTGCTTCCTCCATTGCTGCATCCTGTTTGCTGCTTCGGAAAATGAGAAGAATCCAGCCTGTGGGGATGTCACTCATCAGTCCCTGCACCATTGTGAGTGGGGCAGGGGGCAGTGACAGATAGTCCTAGAAGCAAGCAAGGTAGGACAGGGATTGTCTTTGTTAACAGGAAGAGAGCAGCAGATCAGCCAGATGCCAAGGTCAGACGAGGTCAGCCCAGGGACAAGGATGCTCAAGGACTGGCCCTGCCGGCCCTGACCGTTGGAACAACAAAACTCTGGCCTCCGGAAAATGCATTTACTTTAGGAGCATTTCACTGTAGACAAATTAGGAAGAAGATGAATGAATCTGGCCCAACCCTGGTTTGGTGGCACATAAATAAAAATCAAAGTACCTTAGAATCAAGAAATTTTTAGGAAATAAAGTCAAATTCTAGTCTAGTCAGGAGTGATTGTTTTTTGTTGGTTTTACTACCAGAAAACTGCTACTATAAGGTCTTCAGAGATAAAGATTTGGGCTCTAAACCTGCCCCTATGCAGATTCCCTCACTCACACCAAATCACCTGTCCGTGGGTTGTCGTTTCCTCACCTGCCAAGAAATGGAACCAACGGTTCCTAAAACACCTTCTAGTAAAAATCACTGCACGTACTTGCTCACTACACAGCTGGGCTTCCAAGGCATGCGAGGCTGTCAGGCTTTTGTTCCGTGCTTGTAATACCCGACGGATAACTGATAAATAGCACCTGCTAATGATCTTGCAAGATAGAAGCTTTATGGGAGACAACGGGCATCTTCAACAAACGAGAGGCAACTGACTCGAGATATGTCTTCTTTATGCCTCCAGTGTCGTGAAAGAATCTAAATAGTAGCTCCGTCCTATTGGAAACAGCCACATCTTCCATTTTAAACAAGCACAAGAATAACTCTCTGCATCAACAATCTCAAGTCAAGAAGAATATCCCTATGATCCAAAGTCGCTCAAGCAAAGGTGGTCCCAACCGCCCCCTCCCTTGAAAAGAAGCCCACACATCTGTCGAAGTCGAAGAGGCCAAGGTTAACGCATTAATCAGTCACAGCTTCCCCTTCACTCGTTCTGATCACCCAGGTAGGGTGAGGAAGAAGTTATGGATGGTCATAAAATCAGAGAAGAGACATAAAGGCCTGTCAGGGGAATCCCCAGGCTCCCCAGAGAGAGGAGATGATAAAAGATACTATCAGACAGGCAGGCAGAGTGAGGGAAAATGATCAATTACCGCAACTCTTAGAATTCTGAGTAGAGTTGAAGAAACGGATGGGTCAGGTGCCTAAGTAAAGCCAAACAAATGGAAAACAAAAAGTCCAGTCTGACCAATAGTTGGATGTTTACTCAGGCAAAACACACAGAGGTAGGTACACCAGTATATTTACTGGAACCACTGGGGGCCGAGCATTCCCCAAGGCACAGGAAACACCAGTGTGTGCTCAAGAGGCTGGAGCGTGGAGCTGAAGGTAGAAGAACAGGGAAGGGGCAGACTCCAGAGACAGAGACTCTTGAAGCGATCAGAGACATTCAGCTGATCTTGCACAGAACCCTCTCAGAACCCGTGAGCAAAGAACTCTGGCCGCCGATTAGAGGCAGAACGGATATTGGAACTTGAACAGCCAGGGTGTTACCCCACTGTTCTTTTTACTGCAGGAACGCCGGATGACAAGACATTGGAAGGAAGGACACTGAAATTGCCTTTATCTGATTAAGCATCACATATTACCCGGCGTCTTTATCCCGGACAGAGAGGCAGGCTCTGAGCCCAGGAGGCCCAAGTAATATCTCAAGGTTGACTCCGGAGAGAGCCCAGGGCCAGAGAAGCACATTGTGGGGGAGGGGAGAATGACTGTCATGGTTTGGGGGCTAGGAATTATACCTTAAACACTGAGATTTCCCCCCCACCTTGGTCTATGGTATAGCAGGGCTTGCCCCCAATAACTTCCTGTGTGAATGTATACTCCTAATATACATGGCATCAAAGTTCTAATTTCTAATCAACTGACATTGAAAGAAATGACCTTCTTTGATGATCTACTTGATATTACCATGAAGATAACTTTACCTCTCTTCAAACATGCCTGTTGCTCTGATATTATGTGCCTGACCTAGGTTATCTAGCGAGCTATAGAATAAAAAAGGTTTTCCTAGAGATTGGAGGGAGGGGGGGGAGGGGAGAGACATCAGCTTCAGCATTCCCTCCTCTTAATGACTATTTCTAGACAGAAGGAAAGAGACTTTGCACAAAGAACAGTAGCAAGCAACCATCATTTGCTTTTCCCCACTCAAGACCACAAGCGAGAATACCACAAAATATCAAGACCACAAGTGAGAACCCCCCTGTAAGACCCCACACTTGCTTCACAGGTAGCAGTGCCAGAATCATCGGCATAAACGAGCTGATTCTGAAATTCACTATGACAGCTAAGAGGCAACTGCTCCCTGGCTGAGACTGCAGGGACATGATGATAAGGCACCCGGAACCTGTGCTTATCTGCAATGTGACAGTGGCTACCGAGTGTCGGGACAAAGATGTGGCTAAACAGATGGATCTCAGCTCTCAATAGCAGCATGATACTCAAAGGGCACGCGTCCCGAACTACCTTTCTCCCGAGGGCTGCAGAACATGTGTGTTTTAAGACAAGAGCTCTGTTTATCTGAGACACCTTTGGGGCTGAGAAGGGGAATCAGGACAGGAGAGTCTTGTCTCCATCACAAACCAAAGGGACCAGGGTCCGGAGCAATAGTACAGTGGGTGGGGCATCTGCCTTGCCTGCGGCCAAGCTCCAGCCTTCCATATGGTCCTCCGAGCCCGCCAGGAGTAAGCATTGCTGAGCATGCCCCCAAACAACAACAAGTAATAATAAAAACAAGAAAATCAAATTGTTAAGACTCATCTACTTTTATGCTGTTTAAAATATATATACATAATCTCTTCATTCTCGGCAATGGAAAATCTCTTCATTCTCGGCAATGGAAAACAAATTATCAAATGCTTTCTTTTCAGCAGATCGACTTTAGGGGGGAGAAACTCCAAATCAATAATAGTGACTTTTTTGTTGAACTATTGAATGTAATCAAAGTAAAGTGAAAGTAAAGTGAAATTTACCAGTTACACATGCGGGGTGGGGGGCTGGGGAAGTGGGGGGAAGGGGAGAGGTATACTGTGATTCTTGGTGGTGGAATATGTGCACTGGTGAAGGGATGGGTGTCGAGCATTGTATTACTGAGACTTAAACCTGAAATAAAGCCTTGTAACTTTCCACATGGTGATACAATAAAAGAATAAATTAATAAATTAAAATAAATAAATAAAATATATATGCATATATATGTATGTATGTAAGTATATGTACATATGTATCTCAAGTTCTCTTTAACTTACCCAGAGACTATTGTGTATTAAACACTTGACAAGAATGGCACAGTAAAAACTGATCGGATGTTTGACAAATACCTCTGTGTAATATGTCTATTCGGAAGCTCATTTGCACATGATTGTCTTTGAGTAGAGAGTGTTTATGGCCGCAGTCTCCCTACCTAGCCTCGTATCGATGATTCATTGCAGGAGTTAAGCCTGAAAACTGAAGTTGCAAAGAATTCCTAAAGGCATCGATGCTAAAGGGAAATGCCGCGGCGAGGGTGCTGCTGGTCACCCCTCCCCGCGGCTTGTTCTTCCTTCCGGCTGCAGCCGCTCAGCGAGGCTGATTTTCCATGTAGCGAGGTAAGAAGGAGCAAAGAGCAAACCCCCAGAGCAGATACTGCACAGCAACGACGCTATCAACCATGGAGACATCCCGTAAATCCTCATGGGAAATTCACATGATCCCCCCCACTCTAACTTGCTTCCTGATAATTTGGGGTGGGAGGAGGATGAGCCTCACCCAGCTGTGCTCAGGGTTGACTCCGGGGTCTGTGCTCAGGGGAGCACTCCTGGTGATGCCCGGGAGACCCTCTGTAGTGCCAGGTCTCAAACCATGATCAGGCCAGGCAAACTTCTGATCTACTGTGCAATCACTCTGGCCCCTTCTGATACTCATTTTTGAGTCACCATGGAGGTGACACTTATCCACGCACATTTCCTAAGCATTCAGTTGAACAACTTTTGACAAATGGATGCAGCTATATAACCACTAGCTAGTCCAGCCATTTTCTTTATTTTATTCTTTATTTTACTGAATCACCATGTGGAAAGTTACAAAGCTCTCAGGCTTATGTCTCAGTTATACAATGCTCAAACACCCGTCCTTTCACCAGTGCCCATATTCCACCACCAAAAAAAACCCCAGTATACCTCCCACCCCTGCCTGCATAACTGATAAATTTCACTTCATTTTCTCTTTACCTTGATTACATTCCATATTTAAACACAAAACTCACTATTGTTGTTGGAGTTTCAACACACAAATTGTTGTTGGAGTTTAACCCCAGAAAATACGGCCCTACTGACAAGGAAGCATTTGATAATTAGTTTTCCATTGATGAGAATGAAGAGATATGAAGTCTACTGACAAAGAAGCATTTGATAATTAGTTTTTCATTGATGAGAATGAAGATATATGAAACCTAAAACACAGTTTAGGTTTTCTGTATTTTAGTAATTAAGCCCAGGGAGATTTATGTTGGAAATTGCATCATTTCCCTTCCTGGGGCAGCATGGGGCAAAGGCTTAGTTCACAGTCTGGAGACATGGCTGCAAGCACTTGCTGGGACCAGAAGTAGTGTAGCTGGCTCTGGATCTTGGTCGTTCAGCAGCAAAGCGGCCGTGCAAAAGCATGGCCACCCAGGTCGAATCTCGACAGAGCGCGAGCCGGTATCGGCCCCGGCCCAAGACTGCCCAAGCATCCCGCTGTTTCAAGTTCAAAACACATTTTTTTCCTCGTTCCCATGCCACCAAGTTCATACCTGCTTAAAAGTTCCATAATATGGCGTAGTCCAGCCATTTTCATCACCTCAAAAGGTCCCCTGGTGTCTTGTCCTGTCCGTATTTCCAACCCCTACCCTGTCCGCCAGCGGCCAATCTTGTTGTGTGTTTAGAACTGCAAAATAAAGGGGATGTGGCTACATACATTCTGCGTGTCCTCTCAGATCACCTAATACCATGTGGGGTTTTGTTTGTTTGTTTGTCGTTTTGTTTTTGATTCTTGGGTCACACTCGGCTATGCACAGGGGTTAGTCCTGGCTTTTGCACTCAAGAATTATTCCTGGCGGTGCTCAGGGAACCCATACGAGATGCTAGGAATCAAAGCCGGGTCGGCTGCCTGCAAGGTAAACACCCTACCTGCTGTGCTCCAGCCCCTAGTACCGTGATTTGGGCAGTAAGTTCTTTATTCTACCACACATTCTAGAGTAATCAATACCATCCATGCGTGCATTCAAATAAAACTCCTCTGGCGAATGAGGCACAACTCTGGACTGGAACAGTGTGAAGGGGGAAGAAGAGGAATCCACCCCAACAAAGGGAGGGTGGGGAGGGGGTGCGAGGAACTGCAGCTCAGCTAGCCTGCGCCGCACAGGAGCGAGCAGGCAGAAACAGGAGCACCTGTGTGGGTCTGGGGTGCCAGGAAGTAATTTTCAGGAAAAGAAGCAGAGGGAGCCCCCGAAGAAACAGAGAACAGTGGTCGGGAGCCAGGACTGGCATCTGTCATCTAGCAAAGGCCTCAAGTCCCTGTCAAAGGCCACCACAGCGGTGGCTGCCTCCAGGGTGGGGGAGATTAAGCACCTTCACAGGCTACGGCACTTGGAACGGTCCTGGCGCCCGGCTGCCTCTTCTTGGCATGCTGCTGAGGGGCCAAGAGAGATAAGGGCTGCCGTGCCGGGTGGCGGCATTGGACAGGTGTCAACCAAGCCACCGGTTGGGCACGGTCCTTCCTCCAGACTCTGAGCCTGATGGAGAAGCAGCTGGAGGAGCAGGTGGGAGGGGGAACATCCCGGGCTCCTCGGCCCGGGCCAGACTGGAGGGAGCAGCCGGCTCCGAAGCCGACATGGCACTTCCTTCCTCCGCTGGCAGGGCCCAGGGCCGCAGGCTGGGCAAGGTCAGTCATTAGGTGGCAGCAGGACTGGAGAGCAAAACCTGCACCCCGGAGAGGGTGCCCAGGTGTGCCAGGGGCGGGGACCAGGCCGGGTCCTGCCTGATCAAGACTATGATTTGCTTTTGGTTTCTCGTTTTGGCGCTTTGGGCCACATTCGGCCATGCTCAGGGGTTACTCCTGGCTCTGCACTCAGGACAGTGCTCGGAGGACTACAAAGGATGCCAGGGATAGAACCCGGGTTGGCCGCAGGCAGGGCAAACACCCACCCCGCTGTACTATCGCTCCGGCCCTAAAGACTATGGTTTGAACCCCAGGCACCTGGGCTCCCGTGATTAAGCTGTCCCGCTAGCCAGTCTTCAAGTCTTCATTTATGAAGGCCACAGCCAACTTTGGACCGCTTAGCTCAAGGCTGAGCACAAAGCACGAGCAGCAAAAAGGCCTAGTTCCAGGGACCACGCCCTGTGCACCCTTCCTCCTCCCCCTGGTTTCTACGATTCTGACTTTGCCAACGGAGCCAAGAACAGCTTCCTCGTCGCGTGCATATTCCGTAGCTAGCAGAGTCCTAGAGCCACAAGCATGCATTTCCGTGAAAATAGATTTCTCACAATCATTTGATGGTGCAGGTCACTGGAATCAGGTTAAATTGGTTATTTGAGACAGCGGGCCCTCTTTCAGAAAATAAGTCTTTCATGCTCTCCCGTACTTGGGAGGACCTTAAAATAAAACAAGGTCAAATTTAACTAACATGAAAAGGAGGCGAGAGGTCACAATGCCTCAGTGAAACGCAATTCTCAGGTCAGATGGCTGCAAACGCAAAGCCAGAAAACTCAAGACAGGCAGCGAGCAGGGACACAAACCATGCTCCTGACCAGTGGAAGGGCAGGGAGACCACAGAACCACAGACACACAAACACCATTTCCTGCGGAAGTGATAGTCAGCTAACATCACCGCACATGTGGCTCATCATCTATTAGTTTGTTTTGCTTCAGTGGATGGGAAGTTTTCCCAGAGCTCTCTGGGGGGGCCGGAGGGACTGTGCATTTTTCAAATGCCGTCTATGCCTGAAGCTGGGTTTTAATAAAGCAGATAAAGAAACAGAAGCATCCTAACACAATTTAAAGAGATTTTTCCTTCCCATCCATCAATCAAGAATAGGGCCAAACATCCTCCAGATGACCCTTCCCAATTATGGCTATTTCCATAATTTGATTTCCATTTGCATAAATAAAATTCTGTTTCATCAATGAGAAAAATATCAAATACACTGGAAACATGAACTGTTTTCGAATGTGGCTAGCCAAGCGCTACCAGCCAAAGGCTCTCGTCCGTGAATCAGCAAGTCACCATCCGAGCCATCACTGGAACCTGAAATCCCTGGAAAAGGACCAGATCCACATCTGAGGCAAAGAAACTCTGGATCATCCTAGTGAAGCATCGTGTAGGGAAGACAGTGATAGGTCTGACAGCCAAAACAGGCAGCCAGGGGTATGCAGAGCGCCATTAGAAAGCAAAAAAAATCGGGCTAGAGTGATAGCACAGTGGTAGGGCGTTTGCCTTGCACACAGCCAACCCGGGTTCAATACCCAGTATCCCATATGGTCCCCCGAGCACCACCAAGAATAATTCCTGAGTGCATGAGCCAGGAGTAACCCCTGTGCAACACTAGGTGTGACCCAAAAAGCAAAAAAAAAAAAGGCAAAAAAATCATAAAGGCGATACAGACTAAGGTCCTGGGTCTTCCCCAAATTCCTATATTGGATCCATAGTTCCCAGAGTGCTGAATTTTGAGGTGGTAGAGGGGAGCTTTGGAGAGGTAAATAGATTTACATGAGGTTTTTACAGTGAGAGAGAAAGAGAGACAGAGACCAATGAGAAGGCGGCCTTGGCAGCCCAGTCTCCTTCTTTGGTCTTCCCAGCCTCAAGGCAGGAGAAGCAAAGGCTGATTGTTTAAGTCACCCACTCTAGGGTATTTCGTTACGTCAACCCAAGCTGACTCTGGCAGAAGTGGTGTTTTATAAGAAACTGACTGTAAGAGAATTGGTGAGTTCACAATGCTACAGAAAGAGAGAGGAAACGAAAGGGAGGAATGGAGAAAGGGTTTTTCTTCTTTAACTGATGAATTCATTCCTCTGACGATGGACTGGAGCAATAGCACAGTGGGGAGGGCGTTTGCCTTGCACAAGGCTGACCCGGGTTTGATTCCTCTGCCCCTCTCAGAGAGCCCGGCAAGCTACTCAGAGTATCCCGCCTCGCGGCAGAGCCTGGCAAGCTACCCGTGGTGTATTTGATACGCCAAAAATGGTAACAAGTCACACAGTGGAGACGTTACTGGTGTCTGGTTGAGCAAATCGATGAACAACAGGACAACAGTGCTACAGTGCGACAACTGATGAACGCTAGCTTACAGATGAAAACGAATGATTAAATTCCGAATACCACCACTTGAGACTGACTTTGGCCAAGAGTGTCAACAGATGCTAAAATCGTTGTGTGGTTGAAAACCAAGAGACTTACTTGCCTTGGCGGTCAAGCTCACAGCTTGCATACAAAGTGGGAAAGGGAAAAGCCGTAATTACCACAGAGGGCCTGGCAAGGGACCCCCTAACCAATGATCAACTTTCACAGCTCCAGTATTGGAACCAATTGGCACCTCATCCCCATGGCGGGCAGGGACACGGGCAGAACATGGCCTTAGAGATGGGGAGCCCAGCCGGGGAGTGGAGCTTGAATCTGATGGGGAGGGAGTGAGCCGGGGTGGGGGTGGGGTGGGATGGGGAGGGATTCTGAGAGCAGCAACGATGGACAGGACAGCAGAAGCAAAGAAACTGGCCGCAGCGACCAAATCAGGATGCAACCCAGCCTCTGGGGGCGGGAGGGAAGCCCGCCTCAGTGCAGCCACTGCTGGACATGGGTTATTTGAACTGTTGGGACCACCCGGGGGATTCTCGGACATGAGAATGACGTGGCTTCAGGAGCCCTGGACCTCAGGAATGAAGGCTGGAAGAGAGGCTGGTTGCATCCTGGTTTGGTCTCTGCTTCTGCTGTCCTGCAGGGAGGCACCCCAGGTCGGCAAACGTGGCCAAGCTGACATTTACTCTACCCCTTCCTTCCTTCCTTCCTTCCTTCCTTCCTTCCTTCCTTCCTTCCTTCCTTCCTTCCTTCCTTCCTTCCTTCCTTCCTTCCTTCCTTCCTTCCTTCCTTCCTTCCTTCCTCCCTCCCTCCCTCCCTCCCCAAGCTGACATTTACTCTACCCCTTCCTTCCTTCCTTCCTTCCTTCCTTCCTTCCTTCCTTCCTTCCTTCCTTCCTTCCTTCCTTCCTTCCTTCCTTCCTCGGCAAACGTGGCCAAGCTGACATTTACTCTACCCCTTCCTTCCTTCCTTCCTTCCTTCCTTCCTTCCTTCCTTCCTTCCTTCCTTCCTTCCTTCCTTCCTTCCTTCCTTCCTTCCTTCCTTCCTTCCTTGTATGCTTAAGGTTTACTCCTGGCTCTGTGTGCAGGGACAACTCCTGGTGGGGCTTGAGGGACGGTCTCTGGTGCCGGGGACTGAACTCAGGCCAGCCGGATGCAAGGCACATGCCCTATCTCCTGGCTGGACTAGTGCTCCAGCCCCTGATGATTCTGTTTCTGAGCAAGAGGCGGGAGGAAGCCTCAGTTCTGGTCCAGACAGACTCTCCTCTTAGAACTGCTGCTAATTCCCCTGTAACAAACCACAAGAAGACCGCCACCAACAGCCACCACCCCTGCCTCCCGGGCCCCTGCACTGTGAGTCCCCCCAGCCCACGTTGGTGCCCTCACCCTTGTGTCCCTCGGAATGTGGGGATGGGGCACTCTGGGGTGGGAGAACCTTCGAAGGGGCGCCTGTCTGATACGGAAGGTCCTGGGTCCAGGTCCAAGCCCTGAGGACCATGCGCTATCAGAAGGGGGTCTCTGGGCACAGTCACGCAGAGGACACCCCATGAGGTCACCCCAGCAGGCTGGGGAGCTGAGGCCTCGGGGGAACCCACTCACCCCATGCGACTTCCGGCCCAGACCTGCGAGCACACACGTTTCTGTTGTGTAAGCCCCCCAGCTGTGGCCACCGAGCAAACCCCTTTAGGCTGACTTTGTCCTTCGCTTGATTAATTTTCTATCCTGTCAGCAGAGTCCTGCAGTTCCCAGCTCCCTGTCCCGAGTGAACTCTGCCGTCCAGACTCAGCGGGAGCAGGGGGCAGGGGAGGGGGGGGAGGGCGAGGGGCCCCAAAGGTCCTGGGCTCCGACCCCCGTTAATCACAGAGCCTGGGCTCCCCGCCGCAAGCCACACCCCTGCTCGCCTCTGTGTCTGGCTGTAAAGAAACACGCTCGCCCTTCCTTCCTTCTGCAGCCCTCAGGAACCCGGAGCTCCGTGCCTCAGCCCTGCATGAGGACCCTGGGCCGCCGCCCACAAGGCGACAACCTCTGGCCCACACAAGGTCGCACCCGAGCTCAGCCCCTGGGGAGAAAGAAATCGTGTTCTGTATCCCCATAAAACACGCAGCAGATCTGTGATTAATTAGGTGAACAGGAAACACCAGCAAGCCCACCGTTTCCCGTCAGACCCTGGCTTTTCGGGGGCTTGGCCTGTCCGGGACCAGTTGGAGGATCCACAGATGGGCTCCACCACCCCCGAGTCTTGCCCGGCCTGTGCTTCGAACCTGTCAGGTGGGCAGGTGCAGAAACAGTCTCAGAGGACCAGAGCCAAAGGCAACCTCGGGGCGAGGCGAAACCAACTCCCCACTCTAAACCAAACTGCTGCCACGCTTCTGAAGTCCCCCCTCTCTGCCTCCCCAGTCCTGGCCCCAAAGCACCCGCAGACAGCCATGGGTTGGGGGGAGGGTGCCGAGAGAGAGCACTGCCATGCACGGCTGGGAAGCAGAGGAAGATCCACCAGCTACAAGGATGGCCCACAGGATCCAGCACAGGTGAGCACAAAGGTGGGTGCACATCAACTGACCCGCTGCACCCCCCCCAACACCACCAACAGCTAGGCTCCTCCAGGCCCCACCCTGCCCCTCCCTCCCGCCTGAGCGACCTTCGCCCTGGGTTTGGTGCCTGTACCTCGAGCCTGACCTCCTCCACCCAGCTTCATTCTTGCCCCTGGGGGTCCCTGTTTCACTGCTCCACGCTGCATATCTGCCAGGGCGGGCGTTCTAAGGCTTCGCACGGGCTGCCGTTCCAGCTGACCTTTGCCACGACCTTCCCCGCTTGATAAGGAGCAATCACACAGAGCCAGACTGCTGAAGGCGGCCACGGGCCCCGCACCCCCAGACTGAGTACTCAGAGGACTGCGTGCAGCACCCGAGCCCCACAGCGAAGAGTCGGAAGTGGAAACCGCAAGCCTCCCCCTGGCACCCCCCCCTGTCATATGCTTCCCCCCCAAGCCCCCCACTGAGGCCTGGAATCTGGGTCCACGTGCCAGTCCCATGTCAGATTTCTTTTATTCCCTCTCTGTCTTGCCCCTCTGGACTTGGAGCAACTCGCCAGTCTTGAAGATACCAGAAGCTTTTCTGGGTCCCTGGGTCTGAGTTTGTCTGAGGGCCCTTGATCACCCTGGTGACCCTGACACTCCACAATAAACTTCCCAAGATGTTGGTGCTCTGGGGGGGCCGGAGGGCCGGGGGCCACTCGATACTTAATCAACAGGCCCGGCAGTTCCGTGCTGAAGCCACAGCTGCGGAGCTGGTCCAGCTGGGTCACCTCGGTGGTGCTTGGGGATCCTTATTTGTGCCAAGGTTGACACTCAGGTGCCATGGGCCCAACTGCAGTGCATGCCCCCGCCGGACACAGTTTTATAATCGCTCCCGCCGCCACAGTTCTATAATCGCCCCCGCCGCCACAGTTCTATAATCAACAAATGCTTCAGACAAAGATTCTCTGCAGCTATGTAAACATCTTTACCCTGATCAAACTTCTGGTCACTGATTTTTAAATTGTTATCCCATCTCTTGTCTGAATTATGACATTCGAAATATTTGCCAAATGGCTTTGAATCCTACCTTTTCTTCTCCATTTATCAGTTGACATTGCATGGAACAGAGACAAGTTCTCTTTTCCTTATTGCTTTGATGCATTTTCATTCGGACTCATGGAGGTTTCAGTAATAAATTACAACCCATTATTGCTATTTGTCTTGACTGAGGAGACTCCAAGTGTGGCTTGCACAGCCCCTTCCAGCAGGCTGGGTTCTTGACAGGTAGAACAATAATTTGTGGTGGAAAAAAGACATGTTGGGCTTAGCAGACACTTCCCTAAGCCCAAGGCCAGTCATCTCCCAGAAGGCCCGTGCTTTGGGTGCGAAAGAGCAAAGAGAAAACCCAAGATCCAGAAACAAGTGTGCTGGAGACAGGGGTGGCGGGAGGGATACTGGGAATGTTGGTGGAGGAGAATGGGCACTGGTCGGGGGATGGGTACTTGACCATTGTAATACTGGAACAATCACGAGAAAGTTTGCAAGTCTGTAACTGTACCTCCTGGTGATTCATTAAAAAAGAAAAAAGTAAAAAAAAAAAAGTGTGCTGGCGAGTCTCATGGGTCAGTGGACACGACCTGGACATGGCACCTTCCAGGAGACTAAAGGTCTAAAGTCTCTCTAGAAGCAAATAAGGAGAATTTGCTCAACATTCGAAGAATGCCCTAGAATCCTGCCCCTTGGACTGCGACGCCTTT
The DNA here is from genome assembly GCF_027595985.1 of Sorex araneus. Lineage (NCBI taxonomy): Eukaryota > Metazoa > Chordata > Mammalia > Eulipotyphla > Soricidae > Sorex > Sorex araneus. The sequence continues at coordinate 368,633,554 of NC_073303.1, forward strand.
GCTTCATGCCCACAACCTCGAGGAACTGTTACTTTGAGTCTGCGTCTGCCCGTCTGTCCCCGTTCCTCTCCCTCAGCTCCAGTCTGGGGGGGGGGAGAGGGCCCAGCACGGCCTTGCTCTGGGGTCTTCCTCCTTCCCCCTGGGCTTTGCTTCTGATTTCTGCAGCCCAATCAGCATCACCCTGTATCTTTGAGTGTGTACATGCATGTGTCTGTTACATGCATGTGTGTGTGTGTGTGCATGTTACATGTATGTGTCTGGCCCAGCTCCCAGAGGCTGGGACCCTCAGGACATGTTTATCTGTGATGAAAACTCCCACTGGCAACAGCCAACTCAGCCCTATGTGTCTCGAGTCTACTCCTTCACACTCTGCTTAGTGTCTCATGGATTTAAGTGTTTCGAGAGAACAATATTTGGGGCCAAAGGACAGCAAGTCCTACTTTTTTTTTTTTTAAGCCCCCTTCCTTTCTCCACCAGGAACAGTTTTCTAGTCGCACCACTGACTATTCCTCCCCCTTGACTGATCTGCCCACATGGAGCTGGGGCGCAGTTATCCCTCCAAGTAGCTGAGGGGAGCACGACCCAGCGGATGGGGGTAAGAGGACACACAGGAAGTTGTCACACAGGCAAAGGGGACACAAGGCAGCTTCGCTCCTGTCCACATTCCCTCCTCAGTGTTTCTGACCCGAGGAGTGGGCTTTGTGCATGTGTCCGTGTATATACATGCACACACACGCGCACACACGCACGCGCACGCGCTGAATGTTTAATGACGCTGTCAGACTAATCAGCTGTGATTTCTGGGGGGCACAACTAAAGTCTCCCAAAACTAGCCCATCATTTTGGGCCTCTGAGCTCTCGTTTCTCCAAAGTGGGGGAGAGGAGCGTCATAAATATCTCCGGAGCCACAGTGTGACATGACACATTGAGCTATTAAGGCTCAAAGAACCAATATCCATAAAACGGCCCCTTCTCCATTAATAATCATTACAGAATTGTCAGATCCCAGGCAGGGCTGGGCTGCAAATCTTCCGTTCTTTATTTACCGATACATAAGGATGTGGGCCCAATGGCCAGCCCAACTTCCCCGGGAGGGAACCAACCTTTCAGATGGGAACCGATGAATTCTGAGCCAACGCCTCCTTCTTCCAGCCCAAGGATTCTTAACCTTGGGAATTAAAAAGCCCTTGGAGAAAAGGAGACAGGGCAGAGGCACAGAAAAATGCCAACCCTGTCACGCACAGCCTGTTGACTCAAAGAGCTTAACTTCCTTTTCTTTTCTTTTCTTTTGTTCTTGGGGCCACACCCGGCTGGCTCAGGGACTCTGGTTTTAGCTTTAACGCGTGAATGAACCATCCAAAGGCTACTCGGAGCACCAAGTTCAAGAACACACACAACTTCCTTCTGCACAGAGAAAAGAAGGGAATATGTGAGTGTTGGTGGCCATCTCGTACTCTGTCCCTCACGACTGTTAGCAGAAGGCAGTCTCAAACAAAACAACTAAATGTGAAGCCCGCGTTCCAGTACAAGTCTGATTACAAAACCAGGAGGCAGACAGGTCTGGGCCCAAGGACCCATCACTAAGCCACTCCTCGTGACCTTGACAGCCAGTCCCATTCCTTAATTTTTTCCTACTGAGCAACTTCTTAAGAACAAGCCATTGTTCCATTTACCATATTCAGTCACAACGAGGAGCCGGAGAATGCCACCTGACAAAATGGCCTGAAAGTAAGAACCCCGTAATGCGGGGAGAGCTCGAAGGGCTGAGACGCTGTGCAGGTGGGAGCCCAGGGGTCAATTCCCAGGACTTCATGGTACCCCCACCCAATCCCCACCCGAAGCACAGCTGAGTGTTCACTTCCCTCTCCGAAATAAAAAAGAAATAATAATTTTTAAAAAAAACCACTTCTTTGGAGGTCCAAGTGGCCCATTTGTCTTCCAGCTGCTGCTACTATTCATTCTTTCAGGAGCCTGGCCACAGGGATTTGTACCCCATGCATGGCACATGAGCCATTTCCCCAGCCTCAGGAATTAGGGCCAGGAGAGGTTTGTCCTAGCCCCTCCCTCCTGACAAAGCTACAGCCACGGGTCCCAACTTGGCCGACAAAGACTGAGCGCCTTCTTGCGTGAGTTTCAGAGCCATTTCCTGTTTCCATCTCTTCTCCTTCCCACTACCCACCTCCTAGAAGTACACATGGACCACCTGCATTCATAGCATCAGAGCGGCCTGCCTTGGCACACTGCCACGGGCACGCTACTATCAGTGTGCGCATGGGGACACCTCCCCAAAGTACCCCAACAACTGCTCCCGAGAGACGAAAGAATGATTTTCCTCTCAATTCACGGGCACCCTCACCAGCTCTATCATGAAATGACTTAGGCAGACGGGATGTCTCCAGATGCTTTCCTGGGTGTCTCACGTCAAGCCTCCCCCAATTCGAGAATTGTCTTGATGCTTGTTGGCAAAGACTAAAAAACCTGGAATCCAGAGGGGCTGAAAAAGCACAAACTCTGCAAGGCAAAGCGAAGCCTGTCATTCTGGAAGAAGGCCAAAGCCCAGATCCACAGACTTAGGTAAGATCTCATACAATGAGTCTGCAAAAGCCTGAGTATTGAAAAAATAAAATAAAAAACACAGGAAATCAGAGAAATGAGGAAGCCATCCCATTCTTACCAGAGTTTGTGGGCCAGAAACTTGTTCCTAGCAATAGGCTACTCAGGAGCGTTTCTTACCTAGAAGATCATCTTTTTCTGAATTACCAGCACAAGCCATCCAATAGCTTATTTATCCTGCATCTACCCAACAGTGGGTTTAAGAAAGAATAAAAGTAACAATAAGAGGGGTTGATAGGCCAGATGTGTTTAAGACTTATGTTTTCATTGAGCACGGCAGAGCCTGGCAAGCTACCCGTGATGGATCTGACATGCCAAAAAACAGTAACAACAACATTGCTTTTTGTGTTCCTGGAATGAGCAGATGCCACTGGGCTATACTAACACGCAACAGGGACAAATGAAGACGATACTGGTGCCCGCTTGAGCAAATCGAAGAACAACAGGATGACAGTGATACAGTGACTTTCAATGAGGACAGTAAGAAGCAGTGCAGCTTGATTTCTCTGGGGAATGTGTACAACCCTGGATTTTCAAGGCACTCAGATGCCCTTTCTCAGTGGCCTTGCAAAAAGGCATTTATGCACTGATTCAACCCTATAATAAGGAATTTATGTAGAGCAACATAACACCATGCCAACTCCATTTACTTTATGCCCTCTGTCCTCACGAGGGTAAGAAGTAAATCCAAGGGCAGGAATGCAGGTGACAGGGAGCATTCTTACTCTAAAAGAGAGACTAACTTAAGGTGAGTTTCTTACTTCTCGGCGGAGGGAACATTCTGAGCTGTCAGGGCTGGGTACGATGGAAAAGATGCAGGATTTCAGATACAATCTAGTTAAACAATGAAGAATAACTCAGTCGGTCAGATCTCTCGCCAAGCCCACACACCGGTCTACACCAGCTGGGCACCCTTCCCTAACCTACAGAACCACCTGGGCGCTTCTGTGCTGGAAAACATCAACCTTTCTCCTACTTAGGGGCTGAAGCGTGAAGTTCAGAGTCAAAAAGTTTCTTCCCTTGCCCAGCGGATGGTCCCAACCATTTAAACCTCCACTGCAGGGTTCATCAGGAAATTAGGGTTCATCAGGAAATCCACTAATCTGATTGGACTCTCAGCTCTTATCATTCGTTTGCCACAAAACCTCGTACAAGTCATGGAATCTCATTGACTACTGGGTTCCTTATCTGTTCAGTGGGAAGAAACTCAAAATACTGTTTTCAGGGGCCAGGAAAATATTTCATGTGCTAGAGAACATGGCTAGCATGTAGCAAGACCCTGGGGGGTTTGGTCCTTAACATGATTGCATAGTCTCACGTACTATCAGGAATGCCCTGGCAGCCGCAAGAATCTGGTGTGGCCCTGTATGTGAACACAACGCTCCCACCAACAGACCCAGCCAGTAAGTACCATAAAGTCTCCAGCAAGTCTCCAAGCAATCACGTTCACTCTTGTTCCTGGCCATTTGCGAGCCTTAAAACAAATCTCCAAAAACTTCTCTTGCGGAGGAGTGGTGGATCACAAAATAAAAAGGCAAAGGCACAACAGCCTTTTCGATCAAAGGGTGACCCAAGTCTTGGGGCCCTTCTTTCTCTCCGCCCCAACCCACTGATCCCGAACAACCATCGAATCCCATCAGTCCCCCCTCAGACCTTCGGGCACGCTCTTCCTCTTGCAGGAGCCTCCTTCCCATCCCCCCTGGCTGATGACTGTCTGCTTGGGAGGCTGAGATGCAATGCGAGGTGGTGCCCCACAGGGGTGAGCACGAGCCTGTCCCTTCGTTTCCTCTCTCTTCAAAGTCACTGGACTTCAAGTCTGCTGGAGTGTAAGCCCCACAAAGGAGGTGCCCACTGCCACCAGCCGCCCACGTGGCCCTCATCTCCGGAAACACGTGTGCAGCCCACAGAGAGATGCCAGGCACACCTCCTCTTCTCCAGCGGCGAGATGAAAGGCAGCCAGAGGAGCACTGACATCAGAAGCACTGAACTGGCAAAGAGAGGACTTTGCCAGGGCAGAGCCAAGGCCTGGACCTTGGAAATCCACTAATCTGATCGGACTCTCGGCTCTTATCAGTACCGGGCCACGTGGACTCACACAAGTCATGGAGCCTCCCTGGCTGTGGGTTCCTCAGCTGTTCAGCAGGGACAAGCTCAAGAAACTGTTTTCAGGGGCCAGGAAAATATGTCACGTGCCAGAGAAGAGCCGAACATGGAGTGAGACCCTGCATTTGGTCCTTAACATTGCATGGGTCCCCACGCACCGCCAAGAATGGCACTGGTATCACTCTATCACTGTGTCCCTGCCATCCCGTTGTTCATCGATTTGCTCAAGCGGGCACCAGTAACATCTCCATTCATCCCAGCCCTGAGATTTTAGCAGCCTCTCCTTACTCATCTTTCCCAATGATTGGAGGCTTTTTCAGGGTCGAGGGAATGAGACCTGTTATTGTTACTGTATTTGGCATATCAAATATGCCACAGGGAGCTTGCCAGGTTCTGGTAGCCCCCAACAATCTGATTTGACCTTATATATATATATATACACATACATACAGATACATGCACGTATATATATATATATATACACACACACATACACAGATACATGCACGCCCATATATATATATATATACACACACACACACACACATACACACAGATACATGCACACCCATATATATATATATATATATATATATATATATATATATACACATACACACACACACACACACACACACACACACACAAACACAGACAGATACATGCACACCCACATTGTTTTGCTCAGGGACTATTCCAGGAGCCTTTCTTGGAGGTCAATCCCTGTGGTGCTTAGGGGGACCCCATGGTCCAGAAATCAAACTCAGGCCTCTAGCTGGCGGCCTATGCTCAGCCCTTTGAGCTCTCTCCCAGTCCCCGAAATCTCAGCTTCTTCAAAGCCATGAGCCTTGACAGCCTTTTTAGCCATCGCAAGGCCTCCCAGCCTGCCCCACTCTCCCTCGTTCTTTCTTTCCCAGACACATCACTGTGTGACTCACCTACCTCCCCATGAGCAAGAGTTCCCTGTGCGTCTTAGGCCATGCTAAGCACTCAAGAGTCTAAAACGGTGCCTGGGGCTGGAGTGATAGCACAGCGGGTAGAGCATTTGCCTTGCATGTGGCCGACCTGGGTTCCCAGCATCCCATATGAGCACCGCCAGGGGTAATTTCTGAATGCAGGGCCAGGAGTAACCCCTATGCATTGCCGGGTGTGACCCAAAAAAAAAGAATGAATGAATAAATAAATAAATAAATAAATAAATAAATAAATAAATAAATAAATGAAACAAACGGTGCCTGGCGTGCACAAGAGAACACTAGGGCCGAAGAACTTCAGCCATGTCACCCAGAGGGAAGCAGACGCACTTCCAGACTCTGCCCCTGCACAACGGACACGTCCTTCATCAGTCCATCTGAGCTGGCCGAGACACGCCAAGGTATAGAGTGGGATTCAGTCAGGTGAGTCGTGGGAGGACCCGGGCCCCGACACATCCTGGCAGTGACCGCCCTTGTGACCTGAGATAAGATCCCATTTCTCAGCCCCTCAGCGTCCTGTCCCTAAGATGAAATGACACTGCCTCATCCAGCCCTGCCAGGGGCTTTCTGTGGCAAATCAGCGAAAACAACCTTCCTGTCTTGCGATAGCACAGCGGGTAGGGCGTTTGCCTTGCACGCGGACGACCTGGGTTCGATTCCCAGCATCCCATATGGTCCCCTGAGCACCGCCAGGGGTAATTCCTGAGTGCAGAGCCAGGAGTGGCCCCTGTGCATTGCCAGGTGTGACCCAAAAAGCAAAAAAAATAAAATAAAATAAAATAAAAATAAACAACCTTCTCTCTTTCCTCAACTTTCCAACTGTGGGTGTTGCCCAGGGCAGTGACACAGGCGTCCAAAGCTGATCAGAGCCAGACCCATCCGGAGTCCGACGGCAGACCTGCACCGCTGAGCTATTGGATCCCGGCCATTTATCCAAGCTTGTTGTGCCTTAGTGGCCCTCATTTGTCAGATGTGGAAACAAAGGAAGAGCGAGCGACCTCACCCAAGTGCTGGGCGAGCCAGAGAGAGAATGTCTGCATCGCTCACGGGGACGGTGTCTGGCATGGAGTAACCACTCAAAGGCAGAGCACAATCATTATCCTCATTATCCTCATTATCCTCCTCATCATCATTTTTCACACGCAGTTCTAAGTGGAATTGGTGAATGTCTGAACACTCTCGCGGCTTATTCCATGTCTTAAAAATAATTCTCCTTTTTCGGTCTTCAGGACAAAATAAATGGCTGTTACGATTACCATCTAACTTGAACAATAACTCTCATCATTAATAAAATACAAGTTACTAAACGAGGGGGCCAACTCCACAGACTTGTTCAGTGCACAGGAAACTGACACGGGGCACAGCGTGCGGGAGCGCAACGGGCTGACATGCTCGCTCTGTGGGCCCGGGTTGATTCCCAGCTCTATACGGTCCTTTAAGCACTGCCAGAAGCTACCTCTGAGCACAAAACCAGGAGCATCCCTGGAACACTGCCAGGTGCTCTCCACCTACCAAGAAAGAAACTGACAAGAAAACATCTTGGGAATAGAGGGTTTTGTTTTGGACCTCTGGTTTAAAAAAAAATTAGTTAGTGCATAGCAGCAAAGTGAATCCATTTGTAAATAGTATCTCAAAAAAAGAACAGGTTGGGGCTGGAGTGATAGCACAGCGGGTAGGGCGTTTGCCTTGCATGCGGCCAACCTGGGTTCAAATCCCAGCATCCCATACGGTCCCCTGAGCACCGCCAGGGGTAATTCCTGAGTGCATTAGCCAGGAATGACCCCTGTGCATTGCCAGGTGTGACCCAAAAAGCAAAAAAAAAAAAGAACAGGTTAAGAAGGAAACAATTTTATGGACCATGAAATAAATACCCAACGTGGTTCTCTGGCTTCTGGGAGAAGCTTCTGGGAGCCCCGTCCAGGCAGCCGGAGGTACAGAAACGCTGATTGGCTGGCGTCTGCTCCGCACCTGACTGTCTGGTCCTCAGATCAGAGAACCAGGCCCACCCCCTGGGGAGCCCACCCAGCCCATCGCAACAAGCCCACACTGGTAGGAAACACCTTCAGCTCTTTGGTTGGTGCAAATTAACCACAGGGGCCCGTCTGTCTCTGATCTCTCAGACAGGCTTGGCCCGCCCCGTCCTTCTCCACCCGTCACCACTTTGTAGCAATATTTTAAATCAAACTTTGAAAGCATTAAAATTCTTGACAAGAGTGTCTCCTTCGCAAAAACACTGTAACGCCAGTATAGCTCATAGGAACGGTACATACCCATTAAACATTTATTGAAGGCAGGGGAGCAAGGAAGAAGGAAAAAAGGAGAAAACCCCCAAAGCCCCCTGAGCTGCCCCAGGGCAAGGGCAAGGGCTGGCAACATCCCCAAGAAAGGTGCCAAGTTTCCTGCGTGCCCTCACTAAGCGTTAGACAGCCTGATGAAAAAATTTTTACGCGTCCATTTCACAGACACAGAAACCAAGGTACAGACAGATTAAAAAGCTTCCTACTAATCCTCCAGTCAGTAAGTTTCAGAGCCACACTTATTTATTTTTTTTGCGATTTTTTAAAACCATGAGATACAGTTATAAAGCTTTCATGTTTGAATTTCAGTTCATACAATGATCGAACATCCCATCCCTCCACCAGTGTATATTTTTCACCACCAATATCCCCAGTATCCCCCAATCTCGCTCCTCCCCCTGCCTCCATGGCAGACAATTTCCCTCTTACAGAACCAACATTTAAATCAAGACAAAATAATCCAAATCTACATTCAAGTACTGTCCTCTGCCCATCCAAATCCACCCAAGGCTCTGACAGGAATGCCAGTCATTAATGTTTCCCTTGTGGATGAGGACATCAAACCCACTCAGTTCAATCAACACTGAGACGCCACGTGCTGCTACCTTAGCACCCTAGAGAAGAAAGACCCCATCTGTTCTCACCGACAAATACGAAAAGCTGATGCTGCAGGCTATTCCCCCCTTTCTTAGTTCAAACAGAATTGGCCCCGCAAGATCCACCCACGAGTGATCTGAAAGCATATGTGAATGATGAAGTCAATCTGATGTACAATACTCTCCCCATGAGGTAGATGACGTCACCTGTCCTCAGACTAAAACCCAAGGACAGTAGAGACAAGGGCCAGGAGGATGCTCCACTATTTGGAGCCTCATGTGCTGCGGGGAGAAGGCAGTTGGGGTAGAGAAGGGATCACTAAGTCAGGGATGGTTGGAGGGATCGCTCGGAATGGGAGATGCTGAAAGCAGACAAAGGACCAAACATGATGGCCTCTCAGTGTCTCTAATATTTTGGGCAAACAATAATGCCCAAAAGGAAAGAGAGACTGGATTTAGTTACTGAAATACTAAAATACAGAAATCCAAAACCTCTCGGCCGCTATTGTGGCCACTGGACTTCATATCTCTTCATTCTCAGCAATGGAAAACAAATTATCAAATGCTTCCTTTCCAGCAGGTCCGACTTTGGGGGGCGGGGAGGGAAACTCCAAATAATAATAGTGAGTTCTTTGTTGAAATATTGAATGTAATCAAAGTAAAGAGAAAGTAAAGTGAAATTTATCAGCTACACAGGCGGGGGTGAAGTGGGGGTGGAAGGGGAGGTATACTGGGGTTCTTGGTGGTGGAATATGAGCACTGGTGAAGGGATGGGTGTTCGAGCATTGTATAACTGAGACTTAAGACTGAAAGCTTTGTAACTTTCCACATGGTGACTCAATTAAAAAAAATAAAATAAAATAAAATAAAATAAAGGAAAAAAAGAAAAAAAATACCAATTTTCCTATCTACCAAAAAAAAAAAAAAGTAGAGAGAGAGAGAGTAAGAGGGAAGGTGCCTGCCATAGAGACAGGAGGTGAGGTGGGGTGGGGGTGGCGGGAGGGATACTGGGGACACTGGCGGTGGAAATATGCACTGGTGGAGGGGTGGGTGTTCGATCACTGTATGACTGAAACTCAATCATGAAAGCTTTGTAACTATCTCACAGTGATTCTATTTAAAAATATATATTTTCTTAAGCCAGGGTTTGCCCAGTGGTAGGTGTGCCCAGAGACCCCTCGGTGGGACCCAGGACTCAGGGCACTGGCTCCCAGAAGCAGTGGTTCAGAGGAAGGGATTCCAGAGACGGGCAGCGCTCTCTCTCTCTCTCTCTCTCAGTGCTGGGGACACGGTCCCGGTGACAGTGACAGGCACCTAAGGAGAACAGTCCTCAAGGAACGTTTCATTCCCGATCAAGGTTGACCTCTGTCTTCCTCAATGATGTGAATCATGTTACCCGGGGTTGTTTTTCCAGACGGGGAGACAGGACACACAATGCAGGCAGTATTCATCAGCCCCCAGGGCTCGCTCACTGGACCACTCCCCACCCCTTCCTTTCTGCCTCACACCTGCCTTTCTATAAACCTCCAGGCACTAGAGAGAGAGAGTGTTTGCTGACTGAAATTGTGTTTGCCGTCAGGGCAAGTCAAGCTGTTTGCTAAACATCTCCAGAGTGCTTTCTAACGCTTTGTACTCCTTGCCAGAAATCAGCCCGAGCACCTAAGCTGATGTGTTAATATCACTGAAAGAGAATGACAGAGAGCCTTTGGCAAAACATCGTCCCCCAAACTCCAGAGAACATCTAGAGCACCAGAACTCCAAAGAGAAGTGAAATGGAGTCTGACTTGGTAGACACAGCCCTCCGCCTCACCCTCGTCCTGGCCTGCACTTGCTGGGGAAGCTTTAGAAACAGTACACGGTGGGGGCTGGAGCAATAGTGCAGCGGGTAGGGCGTTTGCCTTGCACGCGGCTGACCCGGGTTCGATTCCCAGCATCCCATATGGTCCCCTGAGCACCACCAGAGGTGATTCCTGAGTGCAGAGCCAGGAGTGACCCCTGTGCATCGCCGGATGTGACCCAAAAAGCAAAAAAGAAAAAAAAAAACAGCACATGGGACATGGGGTTGGAGAGATACATAGAGGGTAAGGCGCTTGTCGTGCACATGGCCGGCTTGGGTTCAATCCCGACATCCCAGAGGCTCCCCCAAACTGCGTCAGGAGTGATCTCTGAATGCAGGGTCAGGAGCAAGTCTTGAGCACCACTGGGTATGGCCTCCAAACAAAAATAAATATAAGAACAATACACAAATGGTTGGATATACAGATTCCTACAGCCGAGGTGCTGATGTCACTACTTTGTCCTTCTCTAAACATAGAGGACACTCTCAAGTGGGGCTGGGGATGGGGGCCCAGGGCCATTCCAGGAGATGCCTGGTCCAGCAGTGCAGGCGGGGAGGGTGATCGGGACACCAGTTCAGAGCTGGGTTGGGGGGCGTGGGTGTGGGGAATGGACCCCCCCCCGCTGGGTTTTTCCTCTTTTTGTTTATTTTAAGTTCCCCGAGTGGGTCTGTGTTCATGTAAGGTGCGTATCAGTCTGTCCACCTAAAAAGTGACTCTCAAGTGCGAAAGTGTGAAAGTATGATATCACAGTTAGGAATTGCTGGATACAACTGGGGTTTAAGTTTTTCAGACACAATGTGTTTGCTGCATAAACAAAAAAGTCTCTGGGGAAGATGGAGGAGAGGAAGTTTGGGCCACACCATGTGACATTCAAGGTTCTATTCCTGGTTTAGTGCTCAGAAGAGAGCCCTGGCAGTGCTCATATGAGGGTTGGAGGTTCTAGATGCATGGAGAATGATGAATGTAAGGCAAGCACCCCTGTACTACCTTCCAATCTGTAAACGGGAAGTCAGATGATTACTCTCTAGGTCTTCCTAACTTATCTTGTCCAAAATCACTTGGGAAACTAGATGAATACGTGTGTGTGTGTGTGTGTGTGTGTGTGTGTGTGTGTGTGTAGTTCTTTCCAGGTTGGGTTTGTTTTTGTTTTTCCAGTTTGGAGGCCATACCCAGTGATGCTCGAGGGTTATTTCTTGCTCTGCACTGAGGAATTATTCCTGGCAGTGCTTCAGAGTGCCGGGAATTGAAACCTGGCTGGCCATATACAAGGCAAGCACTCATACCTGCTATACTATACCTCTGGCCCCAAGATGAATATATCTTTTAAATTTATGTTAAAAGTGCTCATGTTGCACTTTGATGTTGAGAAACAGGTAAGTCCACAGGCAACCTACATCTCTGAGGCAGGTAGGCGTATTCCTTTCCCAGTGCTGTTGTAACAGATTGCTATAGACTTAGTGACTTTGAACTGGAACGTAGTTCAAACAACTTGTTCAAGTTCTGGAGAGGAAGGTCCAAGGCCGGGGGCAGGGGGCTTCCTTCCACAGCTCTGGGCCTGCCTTCCTTGCCCTTGTCAGGCCGACACGAGCATCCACGGCTCAGACCGTCAGCTCTTGCTTCTGGAACTCACTCAGATATCTGTCTCCTCTTCCCTCCGAGAGGAGAACCTGTGTCCTCCGCCCTCACCCCGGTGGTCCAGAATAATCTCTCCACTTCCTGGCCCCTGGTCACTTTGCTGTGCAAAGTGCCTTTCAGAGGCCGCAGGGCTGGGGACAAGGCTACCCTCGGGCCCCTGAATCATAACGCCAGGCCTGCCCTCGCCAGCAGCGTCAGGGTTCCACTGCAGAAACTGGTCAGGGTTCCACTGCAGAAACTGGGCTTCAGCCGGGCGCCACGTAGCCAGGACCCACCTCCGGAGCAAGGCTGCCGCTAAACCTGATCTTACAATCGAGTCCCACATTTCTTTCTGTCACTCTTATTATCTCCTCAGAATAAGGTGATATTCGCCTGCTTTCCCCGCCTTCTCCAAAGCTTCATTCTGCCACAAGCATTTAGTGTTTCCACTCGGCCCCAGTCAGGACTCTGCTCCCCGGTCAGAACATGCCATGTGGAAATTTCCAGCTCAAGGCACACTGTGGGGACACTACCTCAGGCCAGGCCTTTCCTCGCCTGACCAACAGCAGCTGCAAGCCCACAGTGGCAGCAATTTATTCAATAGACATGAGGTCACCACTTTGAGAGGTTCAGCTCAAGAAAGTACCTGGGGAAAAACATGCTTCTGGCTTTAAGAGAGCATAACAACCAACTGGAAGACAGATAGAGACAGACAGACAGACAGACACACACACACACACACACACACAGAGACAGAGACAGAGACAGACAGACACACACACACACACACAGAGACAGAGACAGACAGACACACATACACACAGAGACAGACACACACACACAGAGACAGAGACGACAGACAGATAGACACACACATACACACACACAGACAGAGACAGAGACAGAGACAGACAGACACACACACACAGAGACAGACAGACACACACACACAGAGACAGAGACAGAGACGACAGACAGATAGACACACACACACATACACACACACACACACCAGCTACAATAGGTGACTGGAATATGGTGGGGGGCGGGGCATAAGGTTTGCAATATGAGGCGACTCTAACTGGATGGTCACACTTGACTTGGTCCCTCAGGATGCCAAGGCCCCTCCCAAAGGCTGGAGGCTGAAGCTGAATCACAGCCATGGAACAAGGGGAGAAAGTAAGCAAGCCCAGGCGACAGCACTGCCAAGCGTGTTCAATCTAATGTGAAAATAGTCGGGGAGGGAAAAAAAATAGAAAAAAAAGTCAATACTGCGTCGGAAAGCCACTGGCATAATACCAGCAAATTACACGACTTTCCTGGACTAAGATAACTCATCAGCTCCATCCCCCAAATGATAAAGTAAAAGCCAATAGGGCAGAAGAATTCACACACAGAGAGGGCTGTAGTTGAAACAGGTACTGCGGTGGTGACAGTGAGAGTGTGGCGACACAGCTCGTGGCTTGCGTTCATGCCAGGCCCGTGCTTGGAGTTGTGAGTGTGTACAATCACGGCCCGTCTCTGGGACGATTCTGAGGAGAGCAGGATGCCCTGACACCTCCAGCAAGCGTTCGGCAGCATCCTAAGGGTGGAGCTTACCCAGAGTCAACCGTAAACATATCATAAGATCAGAAACGTTCTGGTCCACAGGATTCATTTATTTTGGCACTCTCTTCACCTCCAAGGCAACACAGCTAAGCTGGCAGAGAGCACACCTGCTCGGTGTTCACTGTTCCTGTCTTTTGGGGGGGGAGGGGCAGGGATTGGGCCACTGACACTGCTGGGGTCAGTCCTCAGGGAAGCTATGCATGTGGTGCGGGGACTGAACCAGGGCTGGCCACGTGCAAGCATCACTGCATGGCCAGGGGTGTGGGTCAGTAGCAGGGCACCGACCTTGCAAGCACGGGGCCCTGAGTTGACTCCCGCCACCGCCCAAACAAACAGAACATGTAAATGGCCGTTTCATCCTGCCTCCCTCCATGCGGGCAATTAAACAGTCCTGGCTCCGCCGCTGACCGGCTGAGGGTCACCTGGGGCAGTCACAGAACTTCTCAGGTCTCGAGGTTCTCATCGGTAAGGCCAGACCGGACAAGACGACCTCCACGGGCACCTCTGTCTCTACAGACTCCATTAACAGAATGCCCTGGCTGGCTTCCCCTGGGAATGAGATTCCAAGCGAATTTGGGGAGCAAAGGGAAGACCATGGCGCCGGATGTTCAAGCCTCAAAACTTGGAGCAGACGCAGCAGCCAGGAAACAAGAGGGTGGAGATACATCAGGACCCTCCTCCGGGAAAGCGACAGGGCTGGGGACCCCAGGCCTGATCCAGTGACCCCGAGGGCCCTTCATGCCTCCCCAGCTCTCTCCCAGTCTCCCCCAAGTTCAGCCATGAGCAGAAATAGAAAGAGGGGGCGGGGGCACCCCTGGGGCTTGACTCTCAAGGTTAGTCTGATCCTGGGGGTTAATCCTGGCGGGAGGATTCACCAGGAGCTCGAGCTGGAATCTGGAGAGCCCAGGGCATGTGCCCCTCCCACATCCCGTGAGGAACAGGGCGAGGCTAACCTCCTTTTAGTCTTTATGTTTGGGGGCCACATCAAGGCTTACTCCTGGCGCTATGCTCAGGGATCACCCCTGACAGGGCTCAGGGGACCGGAAGTGGTATTGGGGAGGGAAGCCAGGGTTGACCGCTCCTGAGACAAGGGCCCTTTCCGTACTCTCTCTGGCCCCAGCACCTCACCCTGGGGCCCCAGCACTGAACTCACCCCTGCCCTCTGGAGAGCCTGCCAGAGCAGACTCGGAAAATAAAAAGTGGATTCACCTGCTGTGGAGCTCTTCTGGGATCTCGCCCCTGAGCAAGCGAGCTCTGAGAAACAAATGTACTTGCTTAAGTGGGAGAACCCAGAAAAAAAAAAGTGACAGGAAAATTGAGGGCTCGCTGTAAAACTCATCTTCAAAAAGCCGTAATTATCACAATAGTGTCACCTAAGCATTATTTACAAATATCCTTCTGTGCAATTCTTCCTGTACACACAGCCTGCATCTGAAGACAGAGCCATCACTTTTTCAATTAATTAAGTAGGAAGTAAGACATGGAAAACCCGGTTATTTTTCCATCAAAACTCTGGCATGGATATCATTAAAAATTAAAAGCAAGGGGCCGGAGCGATAGCACAGCGGGTAGGGCGTTTGCCTTGCACGCGGCCGACCCGGGTTCGATCCCCGGCATCCCATATGGTCCCCTGAGCACCACCAGGAGTAATTCCTGAGTGCAAAGCCAGGAGTAACCCCTGAGCATCGCTGGGTGTGACCCAAAAAGCAAAAATAAATAAATAAATAAATAAAAGCAAAGCAATAGGCACCCAGAGAGAGGCGAGGACTTTTTACTCTGTGTCCAGCCTCCCAACCTACCCACTGGGCCCCAGCCGGCTTTCCAACACGGCTTTCAAACCCACGGGCAGTTCTTAATGCCACACTCACCAAGGCTGCCTCCTGCAGCCGGTTTCTATGCAGCAGAGGAGAAATCCGAGCCTCACACAAATGACACTGGTCCGTCCAAAGCGCCAACAAAGCACCCAAATCACCAAATCTCTCATTTCAGTTACCTGTGGATTTGATACTGATTTGATGCTCCAAGGAAACTCAAACTCATTATTTTATTTTTATTTATTTATTTTTTGCTTTTTGGGTCACACCCAGCAATGCACAGGGATTATTCCTGGCTCTTGCACTTAGGAACTACTCTTAGCGGTGCTCAGGGGACCATATGGGATGCTGAGAATCGAACCCGGGTCGGCCACGTGCAATCGCTGTGGTATCGCTCCAGCCCCAACTCAAACTCATTTTGACCCTGAGAGCTGTCCTCTGCTTTGCCTGGGACTTGGTTTTTGAACCTGGACAGTTGCAGAGTACTCTGGTTTGAATCCCCTACAGGAAGCGAACTGCGAACAGCCACAGAGGGATGCTCTCCACAGAGCACGAGGCAAGAGGGTCCATGGCCTCCGGGTGATCCTCCCGGGACCTGGCCACATGCAGAACATGCGGGAGACACAGCAGGAGCAAATAATTCCTCGCCTTCTCGGGCCCTGGCCAGCCCCCAAAAGTAGACCATGATCCTCTGTGCCTTCGATTTTGGTGGACAGCCTGTCACAAAACACCTTGCAGTCTCAGGCTTGCTAATCGATAGTCGCTGAAAGTAACCGGTCCTGGAAGCACATCAACATCTACCTCCAAGCGTGCTTCAAAGTGGGGCTGGAGAGATCAGACAGGATCGAGACTCTGGCCTTGAACGTGGCCGACCCAGGTTCAATCTCCAGTATCCCCCACTGGATCCCCGGAGCCCCGCCAGGATTGACCCCTGAGTGCAGGGACAGGAGAAAGCCCTGGACACTGCCAGGTGTGGCCCCAAAACAAACCAAATACATGTTTTCCCAAGGATGCATTGGTGCCGACTGTAAATAACAGGGCAACAGCACCACTAGCTGCAGCCACAAAAACTGCTCCAGCAGTGGGTCCAGATGAGTTTGTGCCCCGGACCCTCTCCGGACCCTCTCCGGACCCTCTCTGCCGCTTACACCTGCTTGAAAAAGGAAGGAGGGCGGGGCCCTGAGAGTGGCTGGGCGGGGCCCTGTCTCAGGCCCAGACTGGTCTGCTGTGACTCTGTGCTCACAAGGACAACTGTCCCCCGTACCTGGCTGCTTAACCGAGACAAGCCAGGTACCCCTCCCCTCCCCGCAGTGCCCTGCCTGCCGGTGGGACTCGGTGCTTCCTGCCCAGGGCTCTCTGTGACCCGGAAGTCCTCTTCCTGCTCCCACTAGCTCATCTTGCCCCCCACCCCCACCCTGGCAGCTCCCAGGGAGCAGGAGTCATCCGGAAGATCCTGTCCCCTGTGCAAATAAATAGCTCCCGACTAGGCTCCCTGACTTCCCATGGCAAGCAGTCACCCCAGAGGGGACACCGGCTCCTCCGGCCTCCCTGTCGCTGCTGCATTGTAACGCAAATGGGCTGTCAGCGGAGACTCCCACCAGACAAGGCCGAGCCCCTTCTGCCCCGCCTTCGCCCCTTCACTCTCCACCTTCACCTCTGCCCCTTAGGCCTCTCCGTAGCGGAAGCCCCTGCCCGCAGCACGCAGCAGTGAAGAGGCGACGACTCACTGCCACGTCAGCCCAGGGCTCAGCCCAGGCAGCGGAGAAACCTCGGACCCTGTGTGAATCAGAAATGGGCGGGCGAGCTTGCCCTGCGCCCCGTGAGCACAGAGCCAGGAGTAAGCCCTGGGTGCTGCCGGGAGGCCCCTCCCCCCAGAAAAGAACTGTGCCTAAAATTCAGGGGACAAGATTGGGGAGGCTGGGGGGGGGGGAACAGAACCTCGGGGTTCCGTCTCCTGCCTTAGTTCTGACAGCCTGAACCCTACCTGGGAAACTCCTGGGCCAGCGGTTCTGGCCGTTACCCCAGGTGAGAAGCAGGAAGGAGTTTCTGGAGCCGAAGGGGACAGGCCTGAGATCCCGCTGCCAGTCACCTGCACACACAACGGGCAGGCCACAAGCACTAGCTCCACCCCTCGGGACGGGACGGCGTGTGCCTCTGTGCACACTCCCAGCTCAGTGCTCCCGAGAAAGGCGATCGCTTCCAAAGCAACTGAAAGAGAACCGTCCAAGGCCCCCTACCCCTGGCGCCGCACACACTCCCGGCTTGCAGGCTTCTGAGCAGGAGAGGCTGAGGGCTGCCTGGGGGCCACTCAGACGCTCGTGGGCTCACAGAGACTGCCCGGTCGCTCTCCCATCCCCTGCTCCCAGGGGCTCCGAGACACAGGCGTTGGGGACTTCACGTCCCGCCTTTCCGTTCTGGGAAGAGTTGGCAGAACTGCCTCTTGTCCAGCGTGGCCCTGTAGGCCCAAAGGAGCCATGACAGGGGCTGCAAGCCACCTGGTGTGTTTGTGTGTGTGTAGCGGGGGGAGAAGGGGGCCATGCGGAGGGGGTGCCTGAGTTTCCCTCTGTCTCCCCAAAGCAAGCCCTAGGGCCTCCCACAGAATGTGACCTGGCCAGGAAGCAGGGTCTTGGCGGAGGAAATCCGTTGGGATGAGGTCATCCGGGAGGAGGGGGCACTGGTTTCACCAGGCTGGGCTTCTAGGTTCCTTTCTCCCTCCCTGTCTCGTCCCATCCACACAAGCACTCGGTGACAGGGATGAACTTGGAACAGAATTTCCATGGGCAAGGAGGTTTTCCAGAAAAGTGGGGTGTGGGCAGGGATCAAATGCAGTCCTAGGGGGCTGGAATGATAGGACAGCGGGGTAGGGCATTTGTCTGGCACGCGGCCGACCCAGGTTCGATTCCCAGCATCCCATATGGTCCCCTGAGCACCGTCAGGGGTAATTCCTGAGTGCAGGTCACAGGAGTGACCCCTGTGCATCGCCGGGTGTGACCCAAAAAGGAAAAAAAATGCAGTCCTAAATATGGTCTTGAAAGAGTTAAAAGGGTGGGGGGGCCCCAGAAAGATAATACTGGGCTGAAAGCATCTGCCCTGCACACCTTCCCCAGTTTGACCCCCAATCCCACCCACCTGCCCACCCACCACAGCCAGGAGTGATTCCTGAGCACAGAGCAAGGAGCTGCTTCTACGCCGTACCAGGTATGGCTCCAAGTCAAAACCAAAAGAATGAACCATCAAACTGTATCGTTGAGCTGCAGGAAAGTTCTGGAAACCATCCATATCCACAACAAATCAAATCTGTTGCCCTTTCAAAGTAGCTCCTGTTCCTCTCTCAGTCATCGGGGAAGGAAACTGCAGACACAGTCGTCGGGGAATCTCGTCGGAGATTTAAACTATCTTTGGAGGGAAATAACAGAACCCAGTTTCCAGACTCGAGAAGCTGGCACTCTAGACTTTGTGTGCCAGCTCCTCGAGACATCCTCGCACCCCATGTGGCCCTCAGCACCTGCCCCCTGGAAAGTCCCATTTCCAAAGGTTCCTGGGCAAGGCTAGAGGAGGGACCATTTGCAGCTGACCTGTGTGTTCTCAAAAGGAACGGAAGGGTTAAGCTGGAAAGCACAGGAGATAAGAACCTTGGGTGGGGAGCTTGGCTCTAATCAGAGCCTTTTGCATATATTTTAATCTCTCCCTGATTCAGAAAAACACCCGGTCCCAGGTCACCTAGGAAATGTGACTTCCCTCATTCTTGCCCCCAAAGCAGCAGCCAGGACTCTCGTCGGCCAAGCCCAAGACTTCCCAGCCACCTTTCAAGGGGATCTTTCCGGCTGCCCGTTTTTCCCATTTGAAATTATTAAACACCACTGAAAAAAAATTTAGGGTTTCTTTTGCAGATTTAAATGTCTACTTATTTCAAAATGAATTAGTAGCTCTCTGGGTTTCATAATGTTTAATTCATTAATGATAACTACAGCTCGAGAATTTGAAAGGAAATTGCTTCCTGGATAAAATTAAATGCGAAACTCTAAGCAGTGATTCATGGCTGTCCTATCTAAATTACTAATCCATGTGACAAACCTGGTTGGCAGCACAAAAAAGCAATACTATTTCCCCCCATGGCCCGTATATATACTTCGCTGAATTGTTTTGTTTTGTTTTTTTTCTAGCTGCCTAAACCCAAGCCCTGGCTAATCCCCTGCTTGCAGCTTCCATTCCCCGGTGGAATTTAGTACTTAGAGTCCCCGCTGCCACAAAGAGGCTCATAATGGACTTTTGTGCCTCTGAAAAGAGTTTTCTCAACATTTGAGTTTGGAGAGACAGCCCGATAATTTCCACGGAGGGTCATTTTAAATTGATGGCAAATAACCCATGATATGTTCC
Organism: Sorex araneus; assembly: GCF_027595985.1. NCBI lineage: Eukaryota > Metazoa > Chordata > Mammalia > Eulipotyphla > Soricidae > Sorex > Sorex araneus. Next base: position 368,653,388 of record NC_073303.1, read on the forward strand.
ACACCTCTCCCCCCATCCCCAGAACCTGCAGAAACCTTAAAAACAGCAACTGAAGAGGCCAGAGTGATCGATAGTACAGCAGACAGCGTGCTGGCCTCACATGTGGTCAAGCCGGGTTCTATCCCCGGCATCCTACACCACATCCAAAGCCCTGTCTGGAGTGATCCCTAAGCAGCACTGGGTGTAAACTCCCCCTCCCCCCCCAAAAAAAAAGAACAGGGGCTGGAGCGATAGCACAGCGGGTAGGGCGTTTCCCTTGCATGTGATCGACCTGGGTTCGAGTCCCAGCATCCAATATGGTCCACTGAGCACTGCCAGGAGTGATTCCTGAGTGCAGAGCCAGGAGGAAGCCCTGAGCATCGCCGGGTGTGACCCAAAAAGCAAAAAAAAAAAAAAAGAAGAAGAAGAGAAGTATTTGGGGGGCAAGAGGGTAGATATTTACAGGGAAGGCTGGACAGCTGGGGTTCACTCATGGACTCCCCGTTGGAGTAAGTGGACAGGAGAGCGGCCGTGTTCTCCCCCCGGCAGTGCAAAGTCACAGCACTTCCTGCACCCGCCAGCACTCAAGTCTGCGCCTGGGTTCTCCCTCGTCAAGGGAAGAGAAGCAGCGGGCAGGGACGCTCCTCAGTCCCCACGGGCACAGCCCACTCGGAAGTGTTCGCAGGCCTCCCCCGACCCGCGCTCCGCACCGCCCTGAGGACCCACCTCCCCTCGCTGCCTGGTGCAAAGCTCGGGGCTCTGCTCCTCGGTGATGAGTCAGGTCCCTGCTGGTCCCGGGAGCACTCGCCATATGGAGCTGTACAAATAGCAACTCCTTGATTTCTGGGGCGCCTCCAAGGATTCCCCCGCCCCCACCCGCCCCGCCGCACGCCGCCGTGATCCTCACGGCTGGGAGCAAAGACTGCAGCAAAGGGGGTGCTTCAAGTAAGGATTCACACCGACGTGCCCGGCCCGATCTCTAGGCTTCCCCCCTTCTGGTCGTGCCACCCACTGCTGCCGGGAACTGGGGTGGGGGCCCCACACACTCGCCAGGGTCTGAGGGTCACTCCGGTGTTTCAGGACATCTTCAGCTTCACGAACCGTCACCCTGCACCCCCCTCTCCAGCCACTGCCTGCTGGTGTCGGGGCTGCACCCGTACCTGCCACTTTCTCCAGGCCATCAGCACCGGCTTTGCTATGTCCCTACCAATGCGAATTAATACTAGGAGTTGGAGCAGAGGGGTGGGGTGGGAGAGGGGAAAAAAACAACCCCCACAGCAGACCTAAAAGCTTGCCCAATCACAGTCTGGTGGTCCCCCTAAAAGTGGGGATACGAAAATGGGAAGGGTCTGGGCACCCTTCTGCTAGTTTTGCTCCGGTGTGGGGGCTACAGCTGGTGGCGCTCAGGGGTCGCCCTCTGCAGGGCTCAGGGGACCGTGTGCGGCTGAGAATCCACCCAGGGCCTCCGGCATGCAAAGCACGCACACAAGCCCTTTCCCTGCGTGCTATCTCCCCGGTCCCTCGTGGACACTTTGAGAAATCTCTGCCTGGCAGATTTCTCCCCCCTCCCAAGCATCCAGAGGCTGCAGCCAGGCGAGGGGGCACACCTAGCTACGGGCCGGAACACTCACGGGGGGAGGAAGCCGGCCAGTGAGGGGCCGTCCGTAACCGGGGGGCACAGGCATCAGAGAGCGAAGTGGCAGCCCGAGTCCACAACAGAGCCTGGCTCTGGCTTCCTGGCAGCCAGAGGGGGAAGCAGAGCTTGGGGGAAGAAGTCGGATTTTTCCATTTCAGGGTGGAATTTGCTGTGCTGGAGGGATGGTCGAGCGGGTCGGGCGCTTGCCTGGCACACAGCTGACCTGGGTTCGATGCCCAGCACTTCACAGGGTCCCATGAGCACCTCCAGGAGCAACTCCTGAACACAGGGCCGGGAGGAAGCCCTAAGCTTCACTGGGTGTCGCCCCAAACCAGGGGGCTTGGGGGGGAGGGGGGAAGTGTGCCCGCTCTCTGCGACTCTTCCTGCCCCCCTTCCTCCGAGGCGATGGAAAGCAGGCTGGATTCCCCACCCAGCACCCGTCTTACGGCACTCGGGTACGCATTCGTCCCTGACTGTGGATTTGGCATCCAGTGTGCCCAGATGCCTTCAGCAGCGCAGCACCGAAGCAAAATAACAAGTGTAACTCGGGGCAATCATTTGTAATCTAAAAGAATCCTCCTAACATCCCCATAAAAATGGTCAGAAATGTCTGGTGCAGGAGAATTCTCGGAGGAATCCCACGTACTACCAACCACACAAATGCACATAAAAATACAACTCGGCCGTTACATAAATTTACCCTTAAACGAATAGGCTCGCTGAAACAAGCCGCGGATGAAATCAATTTTGCTAACCTTCTTGGAACTCAGCGAGGCCAGGCGTGGGGGGCAGGGGGGCGAGGGGGGGCTTGGTGGCCTGGCGCCCCTTTCACAAAACCTTCCAAGAAGATTCTCCAGAACTGGGGGGGCCCTGGGCTTGCCCTCTCTCTCCCCATCGGTCTCTCCAGAGCCAGTAGGGGCCTCCAGAACAAGCTGCCGGCTCTAACCCGGCCTTCAAGTGGTGCCGGAGGCTTTCCAGCACAAGCTGGGTTTGTGCAGGGCCGCTGGCCCCGGGAGAAGGAGCACTGTTTAATATTTCCCGTCGTTTCCCTCCTCCTCCCAGCTTACTTCATGCCTCAAGAACAGCTCCAGCTGCTCAGTGCAGCTCAGAGACCACAGATCAGGGTAAAATCCAGCTCAGGGCGACTGGGTACAGAGCGAGGCCGCTTCAGGTCACAGGGTAAGGGCAGAGGCTTCACGAGTCGCCCACGAAGGGAAAGCAAGGCCTAAGCCAGGACTCGGCCTGACTAAGCCAGGACTCGGCCTGAGCCCTCTGCTCAAAGATGCAGAGCAGGAAGTCATGTACGTTCCTTCCAAAGGTCAGCTCTTGAAAAGGTCGACGCCGGGCAGGATTCATCCCCCAGGACTTCCCAGACAGTGGATAAAGAATTGCCGCTACCTGCGTTCTCTGACCCCCGCCTGAAGGTGCCGTAGTTACCAACACACACCTCGGAGCCAGGGGTCTGGGATACAGCAGGCCGGGCATCTGCCTCGCATGCAGCCAATCCCCAGCACCCCAGATGGTCCCCCGAGCCCTGCCCCTGGGCACAGAGCCAGGAGTAAGCCCTGCCTACCGCCAGGGCTGGGCCCAAAACCGAAATACATATATATTAAGAACTCACATCTAAGAAACATTGGAGGCTCTTTTGTAGATTTTTAGAACATTCTAACAAGCTTGCAGGTAATTCTTGTTTGCTCACCAAGTATCTACATCACAGCTCTGTAAGTGGGTTTGCTAAAGCAAATCCCAGTCTCCAGCACTTCAACCATCACCAAACTCTACGGGTGACCGGAAAGAGAATGGAAAATATCGAGTCTCGAGTTTCACCTCCTCACTTGGACAAACAACAGAGATAAAAAAAAAAAATAAAAAAGAACACAAAAAGAGATGTGCAGAGGAGCTCTGGGATCTGAAGCTGGGGCCGTTCATGAAGAGTCAGGATTTAAAACCTGCAGCAGTGTAGACTTAAGGATTCACGCTGAATCGGAAACACGAAGGAAGAGACGCGAAAGTCTCCTGGCACACGGCTGACATCACCCTGTACATTGTGCTTTTCTCCAAACCCCACTCTCTCTTGGAAAGAACCTATTGGAAAGGATGAGGCTGTGACTTCACTGGCCTCATGTTCGGGGGGCATCTCTCGCGCCTATGGAAGGGATGGTGGCTCCGAGTCAGCGGGTGCGGAGAACAGAACAAGAAGCCTGTGGGACCCGAATCTTGCAGCCTCGGTGCCATCATGCAACCTACACATCTCCAAAGAAAAGGGTTTGCCGATGGCGCCCGAGTGACAGTCCGGCGGTAGGACACTTGCCCTTCACACCGCCACGTGGGTTCGGTCCTCAGCATTTCACATGGTCCCCTGAGCCCCTTCAGGTGTAACTCCGAGTATAGAGCCAGGATTAACCCCATCAGGTGTGGTCCAAAAGCCAAAACCAAACAGTAACAGCAAAAGAAAAGGGTTTGCTGAGCCTGAAGTCTGAGGTTAGACTTACTGCAAATGCACAAACACAGCGTTCAAAAGAAATTTTGGGGGCTGGAGCAACAGCAGAGCGGTTAAGGTGTTTGCCTTGCACGCAGCCGACCCAGGTTCAATTCCCAGCATCCCATATGGTTCCCTGAGTAATTCCTGAGTGCATGAGCCAGAAGTAACCCCTGAGCATTGCTGGGTGTGACCCAAAAGGAAAAAGAAAAAGAAAAAAAAAGAAACTTCTTGTCAGCCATTTCTGTCTCCTCATCTCTCCCTCGCTTCTTACGCTCTCTGCTCTAAGGATCTGTGCTGGTTTGCTGCCACTCAAGGAAGAAAGGGTGGAGTGTGGAGGTCACCCTTTCTCGGGGCTCCACCAGGCGCCCTCTACTCGTCCCCTGGCTCTTCCCACTGCTTCACTCTCTGGTGAGGAAAAGCCTCCGGCCCCTGCCAACTTGTAGCACCATCATCCATGCGGCCCCCGTGTCCAGGCCAAACCCCCCACTTTAGGTTTGGCTCCACTGATCTCTCTCTCCCTCTGGTTTGGTTTCAGTGGAAGAGCGGAGATGTTAAGATGAAGGGAGAAAGAGAAAGGACCCAAGCAGGCTGGTGTGGCATGGACCGGCCTTCCTCAGATCCAAGAACAAGAGAAGTGAGGCCAAAGGGAAGGGCTGGCTCCCGCCAGAGCCCATCAGTCCCATGGCCGAGAGGGAGTGCCCCGCGTGTCCAGGCTCCTGCCCAGTTGGTCACTCCACCACTTCTTCCACCTCAGGACAACCCCAAGTCATAGTAGATCAGACAAGAGGACAACTCGCAAGACTCATCTTCCTCTCCTCATTTCCTGTCAGAACAGCACCTCCATCTTTACCCACTCACAAGAGAAGCCGACTCCACTCTGTGAAGGCTACCTCCTCTCTGAGAGGAGCCCGGTCTCATGGGCTCCATGACAAAGAGGAAAGAATTAAGGGATACTCAACTGTGTCTCTGCCGAGGAGCTCAGACTTCTCTGAACTTCTCTGGGATTGCCTCAGGTGCCTACCTCAGACTACGGTTCTGAGAACCACATGAGAAAACGCGTCCATCACCCTGAAACCAGCGCCTGGCAAGGGCCCTACGCCTTCAGTTATCACCCCCCCCCCCCACACACACACACACACACACCTTAACCGTGACCACCAAGCTAGCAACTGCTGGTCTGGTGAATCCGTAGCAGGAGGGAGGTAACCCCCAGTCACCAGCTGACCCTAATTCCTGCAGTTATCAGCACCCCACCAGGGTGACACATGGCGAAGTATGAAAACCTTTGAGGGTCTGAGTGCGGAGAACGGCCTAAAGTCACCAGATGTATTTTCTCTCAAACTCGCCTAAGACTCACCTCAAACCTGTACTTAGTCTCAGGTTCTCTCAACTCTAAGAAGGGAAGGAAGTCTTCTCAGGAAGTGGCACGCTCCTGAGCCCAACAAGTACTCAAGGCAAGTGAGAAAAACTCTTGGGAAAGAAAGAAAAAAGGCAGAGTTGCTGAGGGAAGTGAGTCCAACACCGAGAGTGGAGATGTCCTCCTTCCCCAAGCTCCAGATGAAAGGTTCGTCCTGAACAACTGACTCACACGGCCCCGAATATGCTAACGCCCCTGACCGTGTCTGGGAAGAAACTCTGAATGAATTCTGCACAGTCTAACTTTTTAACTCCCCATAATATTCCTGAAAATGTGCCCACTTTCATTATCCACCACCAAATCCATAATTAGGCCTCCTTCCTTTCTGGCTTGTCCTGCATTTGAAAAGCTTTCACTCTTTCACTAAAGAGGGTTTCCTTCAACATCACCTCATTATTCTATGCTGCCACAATTATGTCATGAGCATAATTGCCACCATCATGATTTCAGCGGCGATTTGTTGCACTGTAATTTCCAGATGAATTTCTGGTGCAGAAACAAAATAGCCACCATAAGATAATTAATTACAACTCTATTATGGCTTGAACAGAGTGACTAAACCCAAAATTTTTTGTATTCCATTTTTAATATCATGTTCATCTTTGGAGTGAGCAAAAGAATAACAGTCAAGGCACTTATTGTTAGTATGTTTTGTTTCTGATAGCATCTTCATTTTACTGGTATTTTTAAATTATTAGCACTGCAAAGTTTTAACAGACTGGTGGATTAACCACTGCTGGGCAGATCTGGGGTCTCCATCCTGGTTCTGCCACATGAGTAGTATAACATGATCTTGAGCCAACCACTGAACTTTTCAGTAGGCTAATCTAAAAAACGAAGTCCAAAATTATCATGAAAACTAAATTGGCAATTCATACAAAGCCTCATGAGAGCCATGGCTGAAAGAACTGTCAACAACAGATAGGCAATCATTCTTTGGCATTTTTTAAATTTTATTTATTTTCTCTTTTGAGATATGAGTCTCTGGTGTAAGATGAGTAGATGAGCTTATGTGGCATCGGAGGTGGTTAGTGGGCATGACTTCCTAAGCTTCCTAAATAACAGAGAGCTGGGTGAAGGTAGCCTATTTGGACTCTGAAGAAGTCAGGAGATTTCCATCACAAAGACTTCCACACCTGAATTTTCAGCAGGTTAATTTCTGGACAAAGCTCAGTCCTGAGACAATGACAGCATGGAGGTGACTTTGCAGTGTGGGAGCAAGTGGCTCTGTTTGGGCCAGCCCTGGGCTGACCTGACTCCCCCTCTAGGGTGCCCCAATGTCTCAGCTTGAGCAGTTGTTCAATAAAATTTTTTGCAGCTTCTTTGCCTTTTCTTTTTTTCACACAAAAAACTGCAAGTTCAATTCAAAACATGCAGCATTTTTTAATTTACTCAAAATTGTCTAGGGCTGGAGAGATGCTACAAGAGTTAAGCTGTTTGCCTTGCACGCAACTGACCCCCGTTTCATCCTGGCATATGGTCCCTCAAGCACTGCCACGTAACCTCTGAGAACCACCAGGTATGACCCAAACACGCGGACTCCCAAAGAAAGCTGTGCAGCTTTCACACGTGAGCCCTAGCAAGCTGGTGTCTCCTGTCCCCATCGCTCACTCCTTTTTCTACCAAGATCCTACATCCTGATAACACCAGAGGCAGGTATGATCAAGAGTCCACAAAACACATCCTCTGAAGGAATACGGTCCTTCTTCATCACCCAAAGAAAGCAAGCTCGTTTTCTGAGAAAGTGGCACAGGGCAGGACTCTAAGCTGCAGATTCAAACTCACTGGTACTAATTGCTGGGCATTTTTTTTTTTTTTGAGGCTGGTAGATCATATTAGTAAACAAACTTCATGAAAGGAAAATGAAAGCAGCTGCACTCCCCAAAGTATTTTCCTAATCTATTTTATTAGTGTAGTTTCACTCTGTTTATTCACGACCATTCCTCATGCCATACTAAGTGAATTTCATCTGATTAAATTAATTCTAGAAATGGAAAAACTAATTTCAGGTTTCTACTACTCTTTTATTGATTTGGGCTCTAAGTATATTTTAGTTCCTAAAAACCTATATCCCCGCACATTACGATTTGAAACCAAAGGCAAACCCACACAGCAATTTGCCCACTGTGACTGCTTCACTGTTTTAACTGCACACGCAGTGCAGTTAACGGGCCCATCCAGAGAGCCAGTAAGTCTCCAGAATGGTGGGCAAACAGCAGCAGAGCCCAACCTTGGCAGTAACCCACACATTGGACTTCTCATCCTAGACACGAAAATTCAGCTACCAGGATGTGGCCCAAAGAGACGGGAAGACCCTTGATAAGACAGACCCTAACCACCCAGTAGCAAGAAGAGTCGACACCCTAGGCTGGGGGGGAGGTGGGGGATCAGAAAGGAAGCGTTAGGTCACTGCAATCCTTAAAGAGATCAAGAGCCAGACAAAGATGCCAGATGAGTAACTGCTCATGCTAATATTTACGGATGAAAGAAACAAGAGTAAGCTGGGTGTCTGGGGCGCCCTCGCAAGTGTCCCCGTCTACACCATCAGCGGTCAGCCAGCCCAGGACTTAGACTCAAGTCTATGAGATGGAGGCGGCAGCAAAGGGCATTTTCAGCCAAAACCGCCAGGAGTTCCAAGAAGGGCTGGGAAAGGGAACAGTTAGGGACTGAACGGGAGGGTAGGTGAGGGATGATGAGTTAGGCAAGTAGGGGAAGAGAAGGGCTTCCCGCCAGCTTCCCGATATTCCACCGGGCAGCAGGGGCAGGGGCGGTGGTGGTGGTGGGGGGGTCTATAAAATAGTTTAACTCTAAGAGAATTCAGAACCAATTTGGGGATACAATATAAATGGAGCTACATTGTCACATGAAGTCAAAGGTCACTCTTTCAATACATCAGAGATATCGCCCCCTCCAGAAAACACGTTGTTCTCTTTGCTGCTGCCATTCTCTTCACCTATGTCCTCATGCAGGCCTGCTTGTGAGTCTCTCTCTCTCTCTCTCTCTCTCTCTCTCTCTCTCTCTCTCTCTGCCTGCTTTTCCCTCTCCTCTCTCCCTCTCCCTCTCCCTCTCAGACACACACAGTTTTCACCTCTCTCCTACATTTCCAATTGTAGTCAACTCTCAATTCTCCCACATCTCATCTTTTGCTGGCAATTTTGCATTTGTTACTATTTTTCACCTTCAAACCTCAGACCTAAAAAACTATTTCCCTCTCACTGTTCATTCCGTAATCTCCAAACCCAACTAAGTTTGTCTCTGCAAGGTGTTTGCTTCATGCATCCTTCCCATTGCAACCTCCCTGCCATAAAACCCGGTCTCCTGGGCCTCCTCTCTCCCGTCTTCCTGAGGAGTCAGGTCTAGCCTCTTTGGATCCCAAGGGGCTCCTGTCTTTATGCCTTTATGCTCCAATCCATCTTAATTACTAGCAGATGAAGCGCCTGGAAACAGTTCCCTACCCAAGATCTTCCCAGCCCTGGAACCTCCCATGGCTTCCGACCAAATATATCCCAAAATCTCCATTCCTGCCACCTTCTCTAATCCTTTTCCTACTAGGTGGGCTCACAATACTCATTAAACATTAGCTGCTGGACAAAAGACAAGAGCCACCCTCCCCTACCACCTGGCAGCTGCTGAAATGTCCTTCCACAGGCCCCTGTGTCCACATGACCACCTCCCCTCCAAAGGCAGCCTCACAAGCTCTTTTTCCTACGCACCCCTTCTAAATACCTGAGCAGATCTTTAGTAGCACTCAGAATCTCTTCCTCTGAACACCAATTTTACTGCATCCAGTACCACCTCCTATTTGAGTTCCTTGTTTAGGTACCCTCATTCCTACATGAATAACCTCATGAAGGTACAGACCTATGAAAATAATCAGGCTAACACGCTAACTTAGTCCTTTGTAATAAGGAAGCATTGTGCCAAGAGTTATGGAAGACACGAGTGTGACAGCTGACATTGAAAATGATGTCCAACTCATGTAAAATAAAGCAAGCATATCAATAACTCCATTGAATGACCATATAAGATGTTAGCTGAAGTCACAAAAATACTGCACATCTCAGAAATTGAGTCTTTGGGTGCTGTGTGTGTGTGTGTGTGTGTGTGTGTGTGTGTGTGTGTGTGTATGAAGGATAGGATACAGAACCTCATACAAAGCATGCACTTTTCCACTAAGACACATCCCCAGCCAGAACAGAATTTTCAAAGAATGAACATTCCAAGGTGGCATACTGTAATGACATAGTGTAAACACTGAAGTCAATCTGCCTGGGATTTTTTTTTTTAATTGAATCGTGTGAGATATGCAATAACAAAGTTGTTCATGGTTGAGTTTTAGTCAAACTGCCTAGGTTCTAAGCCCAGCTCTGGAATTGCAATCCTATTAAGTAAATGTCAAGAAATATGAGACCAGACAGATTGTATAGTAGAGAAGGCATTTGCCTTGCATGTGGGTGACCTGGGTTCAATCCCCAGCATCACATAGGGTCCCCCAACCTGCCAGGAGTGATCCCGGGGCACAACCAAGAGTGGACCAATATCCAATTCCCCCAGAAAAGATAGTACCCAAAAAAAATTGATAATTATGAATATACCATATGGCAAACACTTTCAGTGCTGGAAACTAATTAGCACATTCATATTCAAGGTCTTATTACTGTAAAAATGTTCTACAAGGGGAAAACCCAGAAGAATCAGATATATTTAGTTAAGATGCCTGGCAGAGGTTTTACTCAAAGAAAAACCTGACCCCCTTGAAGGGATCAAGCCAGATTTTCCGTTTCTGACAGGGAGAATCTGGAGGCAGGCAGGGTGGAAGCCAGCAGCAATGGCTCTGCTCAGCAGACTGAACGGAGGGCAGGGGAAGCAGGCACCAGGGCCACTGAGTCAAACACAAACCCTTCAGCTGTCCAGGCTCCCCCACAGATAACCATTGTCTCCCACAAACAACCCTACTCTTGTCATCCAGACGGGGACTGAATGAGAAGCACTTTGCATCAACACGACCACAGATACAACTGATTGCTGCAAAAAAAAAAAAAAAAAATCTACAACCACACACCAGACTTTGATAAACAAGCTTCTGGGTTCAGCTTTTTAAAAGGCTTACCCACCATATTCAACTGGACCTAGCATACAGGAATCTATTTCAAGGCCCATCACTTCACATGGTGATTTATTTATTAATGGTGCAGGGAACAGCTGTGATTGCAGGATATCAACATCTGTCATACCCATCCCCCCACACACACACACAAATGTGAAAACACATTACACACAAATTGCCATAAATACCTTATCTTAGTGGTGTAGAAAGAGTCAAACCCAGTGAAATGCAAAGTGCTAGACACTTGATGTTTCATTACTTTTGACTAAAATTATTTATGGCTCAAAGCTGCTCGTTATTCACGTGTCAGAATTATTAAAGTGGTCGGAATAACAAATGCACATTTATCATCATCTTATTTTCTGATCAACTATAAAAGGTAAAGGAAGCCTTGAGACTGGGAGGTAATAGTACAGTGAGGAGGGCGCCTGCCTTGTAGGCAGCCGACCTGCACTCTATCCCTGGCACCAGTGATCCCTGCGCACAGCAAGGAATAAGCCCAGGTGTGGCCAAAAAAAAAGACTGATGGCCAGTGGACTGAGAATAAATACCCAAGAACTACGGGAGACCTCCCTTTCCTGTGGCTGGAATTGTCCATCCTCACTGCTTGGCACACTGGAATGACAGCTTCAATATAAGGTCAGAAAAAAAAGTAGGTCAGGAAGGTGAGCGGGCTCCGAGTAAGTGCCCCACCACGTCACTGGCCTGGCCTAATGATGGTCTGAGGTCTTCACCGTGCACGCCCATGCAGTGGGAAAAGGCAGCTCTTCTGCAGACTGTCCCCCAGAAGCCAGGCTCCATCCTCCTGTGGCTCTACCTCACCCTAAGGCCGGGGTGGGGGAACTTTTTCCTGCCAGGGCACAACTTCACTCAAAGGCAGAGCATATGGGCAGGTGGACCGAGGGCAGCTGACAGGAAGCACCCGGATCCGTCCCGCCCCGCACCACAGCCAGATCACGTGTTGAGCAGGCCTTCAGCCGCCTGTGGGCTGACGTTCCCCCAGCCCTGCCTCCCTGCCTCAAGCTCCAGAGTGGCTCCCGCTGGTGTCCCCTGCAGCTGGCCGGGAGATCAGAGAGAGGGAGGAAAAGCAGGCATCTCGACTTCTGAAGCGTTGCCGCTGTTTTTCTCATTTTCATCATTTTGTGGGCAAATGGTTTACCATATTACGGAATTTGGGGGTTCAGCTTCACACTCCACGCATGTGTAACTGTTGCCACCAAAGGTCGAGCATCACCCAAGAGACCCCTCGAACCATTCCTCTTTCCCCGTCCCCTTTCCGTCGAGCAACCACTGTCGTTTTCACTGAGAGCAGGAGTTACTATCATTGTTTCTTGTCCATCCGTTTCCTTTAGTAACTTGTATTCCTCACGTGTGAAACCAACCAATAAATGTCTTCCACTCCCTAACTTATTTCACGAGTGAAGTTACATCCATCTATTTTAAGTCCCACCCATGTTTGTCCCCAAAGACACAAATGCATCCCTTTTCATGACAGGTTAGCATTCCGTTGAGGACACAGACCATAGCGGCCCTACCCAGTCATCCGTACAGATGTGTAAGCAATTCCATGGTTTGGCTTTTGTGAATAATGCTGCTGTACATACATGGTGCAAAACTCCTTTCCAATTAGTACTTTCACAGACAAATACCTTTAGATCAATGCTTTGGAGTCGTATTACTGAATTATATAGAATTGGCTTTAAAAAAAAAAAAAAGCTCAAGCACCCCTATACCTCCTTATTTCCAAACACGCCCCATGGGTGAGAACCAGTCACATGACCCCAGGGAACTTTCCCAACCAGACAATTGTTCTGGAGCACAGGCAGAGAGGAGGGGTGCCACTAAGAAGCCCAAAGCAACCAACTCTCACCCCTGGTATCAATAATGCTGAGATCATTAGTAGCATCTAGTCAGTTGCCACCGTCATGTAACGAGTCGATGCTCAGGTGTGCCACCATTTGTCACTCACATACACGCTGATTAATCATTCCCAACAAATGCAATCAATCTAATCAATCCTAACAAGAGCTTGTTTATTCACTGGCTTGCTCATTCATTCATCCGAGTGCCCAGCGGAGGTTCCTAAGGAAAGAAAATCCACAATGGACTGGGGAAAGCCACGATACGGAGCATTTTCACGCACAACATAAGTGGAAACAAAAAGAACATAGGCGGGGCTGAAGCGTTTGCCTTACACTACAGCTGGCCTGGGTTCAATATCTCCAGCACCCCACATGGTCCTCTGGGCCTTCCAGGAGTGATCCCTGAGCACAGAGCCAGGAGTAAGCCCTAAGCATCACTGGGCATGCCCCCAAAGCAACAACAACAAAACCTTAGAAAGAACAAAGGCCTCTGGGAGGTAGCTCAGAGGTAGACTGTGCTTCCGGTGTATGAGGATCTGAGAGGGTTGCAAAGAGGAGGGCAGATAATTATGCTTGAGAGTCGGGGGAGCATTCACTGACCAAGTCAACAGGGATTAAGTCTTCAAGAAAATGTAAGGCCGAGAGCTAGCACAGTGGGTAGGGTTCTTGTCTTGATGCGGCTCATACCAGTTCAATCCCCAGCACCCCATATGGTCTCCTGAGCCCCACCGGAGTGATCCCTGAACACCAATGGGCATGCAGAACCCCCCCGCCCCCGCCAGAAGAAACACAGGTCAACTTCATCATAATGATGGGACAGGGGTCGGGGATTAGGGAGTGGGTGCAGAAATAGGGGAAGAGGAGAAGAATGAGAAGTGTTCCAGGGAAGAGGGCACCACACAAACAAAGGCAGAGGCGGTGGGAGAGGATGTGAGTTCTGGTGCAGAGAAAACAATAGCTAGAGGAAGCCGGTTTGTGAAACGCATTTCCGTTCAAACACACTTAGAGTCGTAGATTCAAGAATGTGAGCTCCCAGCCTCTGACTGGATCTCTCACACAGCCACATACACTGGCATTCCGTCAAGCAGTCCTTGGAGAAAACAATTCACACCACCAGACTTCAGAGAAACTTGTTAGTGCAGGGCAAAGCTCAGGTAATCGACGGAAATCTCACTGCAAAATTTCCCAAGAGAACCATCTCCAACTTTCAAAAACACTGCCTTCAAAAGTCTACATCAAACGGATCCGGGCACATGGTTGACCCAGAACATCCATCTCTGTTCCCCCAAATGGGGCAGTGCAGAAGTCAGCTCGCTCCTGAATGGTGGAGCACAGAACTGAGTTTTTCAAAGAAGGATTTTTGCTTCTCCCAATGCCTGCTCCCAACTGTGAATTGGCAAAGGGACTGCAGCTCAGGCTTCAGGCTGCCCGGTTTTGTCCGTGGCCTTGTGGCCCTAAATAAGTCACCTACACTTTAGCTTCTACTTACCCAGGTAATTATCCAGTGTGTGGAAAGCACTCCTAAAGAGCACAGTAAACACTATTGTACTATCGTGATCTCATGGAATGTGCCAGAATCCAAGATAGAGGGGAAAGAAAACTAACCTGGTAAGTTTCCATGTCAATGTGTAGCAAATAGAATGACTTCAGGAACAACAGTACAATAGGAAGAATGCTTGCTTCACACGGCTGGCCTAGGTTAGACCTTTGGCACCCCAAATGGTCCCCAGAGTGGGCCAGGAGTAATACCTGAGCAGAGTAAGGAGTAAGCCCTGAGCATCACGGGGTGTGGCCCCCAAACAAAGCAAAACAGAAAAAGAATGATCTCAAGATGCTTTGGGTGAGACGCTTTTCACGGGCAGAGCCAACATCAACCATGTAAACTGCTCTTGATTTTGAAGCTAAAGTTAAATTTTGAAAATAGATCGTGCTCCTACGCAAGTTATCTATCCTCCTTTTTTGTTGTTCTGTTTTTGTTTGGGGGTCAGATACAGTTGTGCACTAGGAAGGCTGACTCCTGGCTCTGTGCTCAGGGAAATCACTCCTTGCTTAGGGGATCAAGTGCAGAGCCGGGAAATCAAACCCAGACCGACCGGTCGTTTTGATCAACCCGCTGGACTGTCCCTGCAATTTGTCTTTACCTTCTTCTTCTCCTTTTCACTCAGCCTAAAACGGTTGTGTCTCCCCTTATTTTCACTGCGATCAACTTTGGGAAAACAAAGTGCATTTAGCTGTTAAGTACTATAGATTATATCGAACACCACCAGTCACCGAGCACTAAAAGGCCTCATAAAAGAAAGAAATTTGTCTCTTTACAAGTCAGAATCTAAAGGAGAAGATAAAAGGTGAGAAATGCTTCCAGAATCTAGAGACAGCCTCCCCTGGCACCAGCCCCTTCTCAGAAAGGCCAGATCCAGCTACAGGCCAACAGCCCATTTCTAGGATTTCCAACTATGTGAAACGGACGACCAGAATCTAGTCCATTTAGTAAGGAAATCTAGGCCTGCTGCCCTAAGCCGAAAATCCAAGGCAAGGAATAAATCAGGCGCTGAAGTAATGCAGAGGAGAAGGAAGTGGCCGGGTCATGGCTAGTCATCAACACTGACCCTCATTGCCCTGGGTCATGGCTGACCATCAACACTGACCCTCACTGCCCTCCCAGCAGGCCAGATTCGACAGTGCCTGAACGGAGCTCTTTTCCCAAGCGCGTTCTTGTAAGCAGCATATTAAAAGGATGGTTTGGCATCTTCATGGACAGATACCACACATAAATCTGTAGGAAATGCTCACATGCTCTGCAACTTCCTATAAATCAAACAAATTCTTCTAAGGTGTAAACCCATAGGAAAAGATGTAGGAAAAGATTCATGTTTTGATGGATCTGACTTTACTTATTAAAAAAAAAACTGTACATAACAGACTCTGCCAAGAAACATTAACCCTTTGGGCATGCAGTTAGCATTTCGTGTACAGAAATGAAAGTAACCTATCACATGAATTATTTGCCTCCAAAGATTTCCCTCCTATGTATGCAATATTTGCTGGGGTGTTTTTGTTGTTTTTGTAAGGTAAAGTAGCAGGCCATGAAGAGGTCTGGCTTGTCGTCAGAAACCCCAGTGAACATGGTATTCCAGCTTCCAGAATGAGCTCCTGGGAATCTGACTCAAAGGGTGACGTAAACGTCTGGCAATTGCCTTCAGGTGCTATGTGCACGGGCTTCACAGAACTGGTAACCAACAAACTAATTACTGTTTCTGGCAATTTCTGCAAGTCCAGCCTGCACCAACCTAACATCCCCAGATAAACAATTACACTTCTCAAGAAGAAAAAGAACAAATACAAAAGGCTATCATTTGAGGCATCAGCTCAAGACTCCAAAAGGCTGCAGTTTACTTAAGAGCCTTATCGGGTGTCATCAAAGCCACAGGCTGGGAGGACAGAGAGGGGCATGGACAGTCCCACTGGGGTGAGACCTGGGTCCTTTCACAGTCGGCGCAGACACAAAGGGATGTGTCAGGAACATGTCTCTAAGAAATCAAGGGGACCATGGACACATGCATGCCCATCCCGGTCAAACCCATCACGGTCTGGTTCCCAAACCACGCTAGATGCAAACAAAACCCAAGCAACTCACGCGCTGGCGTTCCCCCACAAAGAACAAAGCACTCAAGATGCGCTTAAGCTCACAGCCTTCCAAGGATCAGAGCCGCGCACAACCAGAGTGGGACCAGATTTAAGCATTTTCAAACAGAACCCAAAAGAAAATCCTATAATCATCAACAACACAGCCTCAGCAAAAACTCAGCCCTCAAAGTTGCTTCGCAGAGAACACTGATTCCACCACTTTTCCAACAAATCTGGACTGAGCACCAACGAAGGAGCAGCCCCACCAAGCTCAACCAACACCACTGCTACGCTATTTAAAGGGAATATTTTTCAAAACCTACTAATGATATGCACTGTAGCATTGTCACCCCATTGTTCATCGATTTGCTCGAGCAGGCACCAGTAACGTCTCCACTGTGAGACTTGTTACTATTTTTGGCATATCAAATACGCCACAGGTATCTTGCCAGGCTCCGCCGTATGGGCGAGATACTCTTTAGTAGTTTGCCAGGCTCTCCAAGAGGGACAAAGGAATCGAACCTGGGTTGGCCGCATGCAAGGCAAACGCCCTACCCGCTGTGCTATTGCTCCAGTCCATTAATGTTATATGTGCAGCCTTTAGTACAGAGCTCTCTTTCTTTAAAAAAGTAAATAAATAAAAACCCTTCCACTCTAAAAAGCAGACCCATAGCAAAAGGTTTGTCAAGGTCATACTGTCTTCTCCGTGTGACTGAGATTGCTCACAAGACCTGCTCCAGGGTGGAAACAAGAGTCACAGGACAAGAAGACAACACTCAGGAGAGTCACCTATTTGTTCAGGGTCCCAAGATTTTAAGATCCCCCACCCCCACTCACCTCGTCACCAGGTATCCTCTTGCCCAACTAGCTGCATCAGTGCATCACCCAACCCCCAAGAAGTCAGTTCCTAGGAAAAAGAGCTCCATGACCAGACGACCATGGCTTTACCTGGGAAGAGTGGGGAGGCCACGGAGAAAAGAGGAGAAAAGAGAACATGTGCTTACATGTGCTTTAGAAGGTGGGTCCCACCACCTGACAGCTATTTCTTCTCTCCTCCCTCTCTCTCTCTCTCTCTCTCCCCCCCCCTCTTTTTTTGGCTTGGGGCCGGGGGCCACATCCAGCAATGCTCAGGGATTACTCCTTGCTGGTTTGGGGGGACCATATGGAATGCCAGGAATTGAACCCAGGTTGGCTGCATGCAAAGCCAGCGCCCTACTCACTGTGCTGTGTCTCATCCCTACACAGCTATTTTGGAATCTTTTCCATCCCCGGGAGCCTCCTGAGGTACCATTTCAACCAAGCTTTACAAAGACTTTTTTTTTTTTTTTTGGGTCACGCCTGGTGATGCACAGGGGTTACTCCTGGCTCTGCACTCAGGAATCACCCCTGGCGGTGCTCCGGGGACCATATAGGATGCTGGGAATTGAACCCTGGTCGGCTGCGTGCAAGGCAAATCCGCAAATGCCCTACCCGCTGTGCTATCACTCCAGCCCTACAAAGACTTTTTAAAGACAATGACATACACAAGAATTCCTTGTGCTAAGAAAAAGAAAAATCACATGATCATATAAATAGATGCAGAGAAAGCTTTTGACAAGACCCAGTATGCATTCATGATAAAAGCTCTCCATAAAATAGGAATCAAAGGGATTTTCCTCAACACCATTAAAGCCACTGGCCACTATTCCACAGCAAACATTATATTCAGTGGTGAAAAACTGGAAGACTTCCCTTTTAAGATTAAGCACAGGACAGGATTGTCCAATCTCAACACTACTATTCAATGTTGTATTGGCAGTACTGGCCACAGCAATTAGGCAAGAAAGCAATATTAAGGACAGTCAGAGAAGAAAAGAAGTCAAGCTCTCACTATCTGCTGATAACATGACATTATATTATATTTAGAAAGCCATAAAGATTTGACAAAAGATCTCCTAGAAACAATGTATTTATAAAGCTGCAGCCTACAAAATCTATGGCTTTCCTATGTGCAGGTAACAAAATATAAGAATATTTTTTTTAAATCTCATTCAAAATTATGCCTAAGAAAATCAAGTACTAGGATTCAGTTTAACAATAGAGGATCTATACAAAGACAACTACAAAACACTACTAAAAGGAAAAAGAGGACAGGAGAAAATGGAAACGCATTCCCTATTCATGGATCAGAAGAATAAACACTGTCAAAATGGCCATACTGCCCAGACATTACAGAGACTCAATGCACTCCCTAGAAGAATGCCCATGACATTTTTCAAAGAAATAGATCAAACACCCCTGAAATTCATATGAAATAATAACTCGCCTTCCCTGCAAGTTCAAGGAGTAGGTGCCTGACACGTGCATTCGGTGGCTGAGAACTGCCTCTTCCCGCCGGCCCACAGCAGGCAAGGAAGGGCCAGGGCCACAGGCTGGTTGGTAATCAGTGATGTGTATACTCCCTCCCTACTTGTCTACTGTAGCATAGTTACATAGAAAATGTGAAGGCTGGGGGTACGAACAGGTGGGGTTGAACATTATCACAACAATACACATGTAAAGCCCCTCCTTCAAACTGTCTGCCATAAAGGCAGGGGTGTGTCGGGTGGGGGTGGCGGGAGGGATACTGGGGACACTGGTGGTGGAAAATGTGCGCTGGAGGAGGGATGGGTGTTTGATCATTTTATGACTGAAACTAAATCATGACTTAAACAGTCCCTCCTTCCTTTCAGGGGAAGTTCTTCTAGGAGATTAACTCAAGGACAAAATCTCCTATCTCACCTGGGGGTTCAGCACTCCAGATTACTAGGAGATCCGCTCAAGGGTGGGATTCCCATTTAGGGTGTATTGCTTTATCCTTTCTTCAACTAGTAATCCATTTAAACAATCATAGTAAATTTACTTCTTACTAATATTTCTAGTCATATTGTATGAACACAGTAAGAGCTATATTAAGCTTAGAGTGGCTCTTCCTGGGGACATCTCCCTATATATCAGACTAAAGTCCTCGGGCCAGGTTAGTCTTTCCTAACCCCATCAGGATTATTTCTCAGTTACTTCTTTTTGGGTCATGACAGAGTTTGCTCCATGACTGTGCTCTTACCTTACTATACTTCTTTTTTTTTTTTTTTTTTTTTGCTTTTTGGGTCACACCTGGCTCTGCACAGGGGTTACTCCTGGCTCTGCACTCAGGAATTACCCCTGGCGGTGCTCAGGGGACCATATGGGATGCTGGGATTTGAACCCGGGTCGGCCGCGTGCAAGGCAAACGCCCTACCCGCTGTGCTATCTCTCCAGCCCCACCTTACTATACTTCTTATGGTACTTAGCTTGTCCCTTTTTAATGCCAGGGTAGCTTACAGTTTGCCCTGGGTTCATCCATGTCCCTCACTAGGACCCTCCTTTTTTTCATTTTTTTCTTTTTGGGTCACACCTGGAGATGCACAGGGGTTACTCCTGGCTTTGCACTCAGGAATTACTCCTGGCGGTGCTCAGGGGACCATATGGGATGCTGGGAATCAAACCCGGGTTGGCCACATGCTCCAGTCCTGACCCTCCTTTTGAGGGTGTTAGGAAGTAAAGTAAAGATAACTGAGGCTTAAGTCAATAAAAATTGTGGAAGTTGATGTGGAGGTCTCATTCTGTTCAGCAGGGAGAACCCTTCCTGGGGCTGAGAAGGGGACATAGTGAATGAACAGATGCAGAGCCCGGAGGAGGGAGGAGGGAGAAAAGGCGTTTATTCTATGGCAGTTACAGTATTTATACCTCCCTGCTGGGAGGAGGTGGTATTGTATGTACGCAGGACCCCCCCAATAGAAATGCAGGGTGTGGCACGGGCTTTAGCTAGTAATAAACAAATGTTGATAGGATAAGATCAATAAGATTAGGAGTGGCAACCTTTGCTAGGTGTGGCATGGGGTTAGCTAGTGATAAACAAATAAACAAATAGTGACAGGATAAGATCAGTAAGGTAAAATGGCTCCCTACAAAAAATGATGGATGCCCAGGAATAAATATTATTTGGAGTCAATTAACTCTCATGTTACAAAAGCGTAGCATCAACTGTCTTCTTGTGTCTGTACAAAAAAGGACATTACTAAACCACGGAAAGGACATAAAGGAAAGAGAAAAGTGATATAGGACCATTAGTGCCTGATGGAACTGGGTGTGCCTCTGGAGCACTGTGAAGGGAGTAACTCAATAAACCTAAGCTGTCTGCAGGAGGAGCAAAGGCAAACCAATGTTATCCAATACTTCACATTATAGCCAAAACAATCCTTGGGGTTAAAAAAAATAGAGAGAGATGAAAGGCATTGCTTTCCCCAGCATCAAGAAATACTATAAAGCTGTGCTAATAACAGTGTGGTTCTGGAATAAGGACAGACTCTCTGATCAGAATAATAGAATCTATAATACAGAAACAGATCTCTGGGCATGTGGACAGTTAAAAGTTTGATAAAGAAGCAAAAAGCATGCAGTGGAGCAAGGAAGACCAGTTCAACAAGTGGTGTAGGGAAAACTGATTGTACACACAAATAAATGAATACAGACCCCTTTCTCACACCAGGCAGAAGAGTCAAATCAAACTGGATTAAAGATTTAATATCAAACCTGAATGCGTAAGTTGCACTTAGGAAATCACAGGCAGAATTCTCCAGGATATGGAAGGCAGATGACGCATCCCTAAGGGATTCAACGCCACTGGCCAAGTGAGTGGAAGCAAAGCACTGGGCCTACATTAAATGATCAGCTTCTGAGCCTTAAAGGACATGGTGACCAGAATACAAAGACACACACAGACGGAGAGAAAATATTTACCTACCACTCATCTGAGAATGGTTAATATCTAAGAAACATAAAGCAGTGGTAGAATTTTACAAGAAAATTAATCCAACCCCACCTAAAAAAGGGAAAATCTGAACAGAAACTTTCTCAAAAAAAGACAAATGGGTCAAAGGAATATGAAAAATAAAAAATGCTATGTATCGCTAATCTGAGGGAAATGAAAACCAAAACAACAATGCGCTATCACCTCACACTAGAGAGGTTAGCACACATCTAAAAGGACAACAACAACAATAACAACAACAACCAGGGTTGGTGTTGGAGGCCGGGATAGAGATCCTCATTCACTGCTGGTGGGAATGTGGACAGGTCCAACTTTTTTGGAAAATAATATGGGAACTCCTCAAAAAAAACAGGAATTGAACTTCCATATGACCCAGCAGTTCCACTTCTTGGATACACCCCCGAAGGCCCAAAAACACAATGCAGAAAAGACATTTGCACGTCTATGTTTATTGCAGCGCTACTCATGATGGCCCCAATATGGAAATAACCCAAGTGCTCCAGTGCCCCACAGATGACTGGATAAAGAAACTGTGGTATATATACACTATGGAGTACTACTTGGCCCTAAAAAAAGATTAAATTATGCAACTTGCTATTACGCGGATGGATCTGGAGAGTAACATGCTGAGTGAAGGGAATCGGGAGAGAACAGACACAAAAGATCTCGCTCATTTGTGGGACACGAAGAAACATAGTGGGAGGGGGGTGCAAAACAGGAATGTATGAGCAGGAATAAGACCAGGAAGGGAACACAGGTGAAGGAAAGTGCTTACTCTGGAGCAGCGTGGGTGCTGGAAGGCGGTAAGGTGATACGCACCTGCCTAAAAGGGAAAAAGAAAAAGGTGCCTGCCACAGAGGCAGGTAGGGGGCAGGAGGGAAACTGAGGATATCGGTGGAGAAAAGCAGACACTGGTGAAGAGACTGGCGCTGGGACACGGAAACTCAATCACAAATAACTCAGTAAATCATGGTGTCTCGATTGAAAAGGAAAAACAAAATCCTCATGCTGAGCCTTAGTGCTTGGATGTGGTTCTCTCTTTGGTCGATTTTTTTTATTTTTATTTATTTATTTATTTATTTATTTATTTTGGCTTTTTGGGTCACACCTGGCGATGCACAGGAGTCACTCCTGGCTCTGCACTCAGGAATTACCCCTGGTGGAGCTCAGGGGACCATATGGGATGCTGGGAATCGAACCCAGGTCGGCCACGTGCAAGGCCCATACCCGCTGAGCTGTCGCTCCAGCCCCTCTCTTTGGATGCTTTGAGCCGTGGCTCAGCGGAGACCGTAACTGTTCACCCTGAGAGTTCCTGACTCCATCCCCAAGGCTGGTGACTGGGCAATGTGGAATAAAATGGCGATGATGAACAGCATCCATTAGAATGCATTATTTTTTGTCACTGGAAAAATGCAGGAAGCTAAATTACGAGTTTGTTCAGATGTTAAACTATGCCAAGGTAGGAATTTTATTCGTAATTGTGCAGAACGAGGGCCTGGCAAATAGTAAGCATCTAATGTTCAGATAAATGAAGAAGTGCCTTCATATGCATAACCTGGGGTATGTATTCAATCCTCAAGTACCTTGAGTGCAATTATACTCACCACCATAGGCCAACAGGTAGATTTCAGTTGGCTTTCTGCCATGTGGGTGTAGTGGGACGGGATTGGATACAGATCCTTAGCTCAGTTAAGGATGGTTCTCTACCTGCATGGCTGAATCCGCTATTATTCACTTCAAGGACTGTAATTCTGAGGTCTCATAGAATCAAGGGACAATTTTCAAGACAAAGTTTAACTCTCAAAACAAAGTCCCTGTTCTCCAATTACTTTTACTCTTCTATTAAACCCTGTAAGGAAGCAATTTGCAAACCTACCCTAGAGTAACACAACTGCAAAATATATATATATATATATATATATATATATATATATATATATCACACCCACCCACCCACCCACCCCACCCCCATACTTGTTTTTGAGACATATATCTCAGGTCCATTCACTCTTCCTCAAACTGAGAACATTATTTTGATGTTAATGTATTCTTGGTCATTTTCTCCAAGCAGCTGAACACATTTCCTCTTTCATAATACCATCCATAACGATCAAGCATTCGAGTGCTAAGGAAGAGTTTCTATCCTGTGAATGAGCATTCAAAGAGTGAGGTAAACCAGATGTCTGTCACAGAGGTGTTTATGGCCACAAGCTAATTATGAAGGGACATGTGGTGGCTTGTTGTGGGCACTTGTCCCCTACTTAGGGCAAACCTAACCAGCACAGAATGCTCCCACAGAATGCTCCCTTCGATTGTGGGGTAGAGCCTGATGGAAACTTCAAATGCTGCTTCCTCTGTGTCACCAGGAGGAGGGGGCTCTGGTTTGTTTTCGTTGTTTTGAACGCAGGGGCACTGAATGCACAGAGGGGAGCACCGATACCAATTCACCTGTTAGAACGATGCCCCTCCATGAACACACCGCGCTCCCGACCAACGACCAACGCCGAACGCTGTGTGCACTGCAGCCAGGCAGCTCTAATTTCATTCAACATTTAATCGTTCTTCATGCGAGTAGGTGAAGCTCAGGAAAGTAAGTCACTCCCCTTCTCAAATCCCTTCAGGTCTTCCTTTCAGGGCAAAAGCACCTTTAATTCCTTTATCGCTGTAGGTCAAAATCATTTCTGTGTTATCAAAGATTCATCAGTGATGGAGTATTTACTGAGCCCCGTGCAAGAAAAGAGCCTGGTGGAGAATACAAAGCGGGTCGACGCTCGCTCGTGCAGCCTCTATCTTTAAGGAGTTTGCAGAAAACCTGTTAGCCTATTGTTCTCCTTCTCCACCGTACCCGTGGCCAGCACCAAAGGGCAAGGAGCTGAATCACTTCGTTCACTGGGGACCTTGTGGTTTCCGGCTCGCCAACAGAAACAGCAAAGATGGACATCTATCCCACACACCCCCAGAGTTGATGTGGACTAGCTTGATTAGGCTTTGCGAAGGAAGAAAAAAAAAAAAAAAAGACACTGGAGCCAGAAGAGAGAGCACAGCAGGTAGCGTGTTTGCTCTGAACACGTCTGACCCAGGCTCGGTCCCCAGCATCCCATTTGGTCCCCTGAGCACCATCAGGAGTGCAACCTGAGCCCAGAGCAAGAAGGAAGCTCTGGGAGCTGACACTAGGGGAGGGGGTATACTGGAACGGTTTTTGCATGAAACCTATTAATAACAGTACTGTAAGTCATGGTGTAGAATAAAATTAATTTTTTTTAAAAAAAGAAAAAAAGACACTCAATTTCAGGCAATAGAAGACAGTCCACGGTGACAGTCTTTGAAGAATGCTGTAATGAATGTTGAATGAAATGAGAGATGAAAGCAATTTTGCCGGAGATCTTTGGAGGAGTGAAGGATTGCTATGGGCTAACGTGATGGGGTGAAATGTTTTTTAAGAGCTCAGAGCTGAGTTGCACCTTTAACCACGCCTTGTAAGGCACAGAATTATCCAGAATTTAAGAAGAGGTTTTGCAAAGAAACTGAGAATGGTGGGCTCACCAGCTCCCAGCTCTCACAGGAGTTCCCAAGTCAGGCAAAGTGAAAATAAAAGTGACGGTTAGAAAGGACACCTAATGTCAAGTTGAGGACAACTGTAGAGGAACAAAGTGGAGTAGAAATTGCATCCCCCAAACAGGAGCTGCGATGGTTTCTCAGGCAAGCCAAACAAATGAACCATTTTAGGAGCCCATTATCCTAACAGTGATAGTATTTTGTAATACAAAGTAGGGGTGGGAATGCCAGGAGGTGAAGTAACCACTTAATAGCCTAGGGGAAAATCAGGCTCTGGGCTAGGATGTGGCAATGGGATGGAAATGAAGGAAGGTGGGGAAAGGCTACAGAGAAGGGCCAGTTCCTCTACAAAGTAGCAGAATCCCAGGGAGGAACACAGCCGCATCCAATGGGATTGTGAGATGCTGGAAGGACCCAGACAGGAGGCAGCAAGTCCTGGGTAGACAGGAAGAAAAGGGAGAAGTTGATGATGAAGAAAGGGGCAAAGAGGCTCCACTCCAGGGCTCTGCCTGGCTCCTCTGGCCTCCGCCATCCCTGGGGCACGACTGCACTGGACCCAGCCCGGCCCCTTCCGGTCTGTGAAAGGAAGTCTTAGACTCAGAAGCCCGTGACACACGCAAAATCTTGACCTCCACTCCCAGAGCTGCTCGCCCCACCCGCCTACACACACACACACACACACGCACGCACGCACGCACGCACGCACGCACGCACGCACGCACGCCGTCTAACTGTGCCACCGCCATGGAAGAGCTGGGCCAGGAAATGCCAGGCCTGCAGAGCCACCCACAGGAAACCCAGCTGCCACCCAGCTGGTGGGTTCCTTTAAATCTCAGGTGACAGTACATCAACCAGTAGGAAAAGCCCTAAATGGAAAACAAACCCTAGTTCCGTCCAAAAGTTGATTTCAAACACTTAGTCTGGCTCCTGGGAATACGCAGGGTCTCTCCTGGAGCCCCGGGAAGGAGCAGAAGAGCCACAGCCTCCCCTTCCAGCCTCCCTTGCCTTCCGGCCTCCCTTCCTTTCCGGCCTCCCTTCCCTTCCGGCTTCTCTTCCCTTCCAGCTTCCGGGGGCAGAGGCAGAGCCTCCCTCCCTCCCAGTGCTCTGCCTCTACCTGCACACTCACTTCCTTAAGTCCATAGGACCCAAGCAAAGACTCCAGTGCCATGAGCAGTGCCTCGTCCCCCGGGGTTCATCCTCCCCCGTCTGGGTCACCCCAAAGCCCAACTCCCAGGTACCTGTACTGGCCTGCTGGGCTCTGGCTTGGACAGGCCTTGGATGACGGCCGCTGTTTTCTCCTGGTGCTCTCAGCTGTTCCCCTGGTCTGAGTGTTCTCTGCCACTCCGGAACCCCTGAGCACCGGCTCCCCAAGACACCCCCAAATCCTGTGAGCGTAAGTAATACCAGTTCTCTCAAGGAAAGCTGGACCAGACCGCCTCCTTGCTTCCTCAGACCAACACCAACGTCCTGTGGTGGCTGTGACTCGGGAGTCACAGACACCTTCACATGTCACCTGTTTTTATAGGGCTTCAGCAAGGTCACCAGTGACGCTGGAACCAACAGCAGCAAGTAAGCGACACAATCAGAAACAATACCATACGGTTCAAGTCCAAAATTGCTGAAACACCTAATCCAACCCCAAACCTTCCGAGCCAAGCACGCCCTGATCAGCATTGGCACCATGACATTGGCGGAACCAGCAATACCCACAGCAAATCTTTCTACAAGTCACAAACTGCTTGACCCAGAGTTCGTCTACACGGCTCTCGGTAGGACAAACGTCCTGGGAAGGCCGGAAAGCTTCCTCCGGGGAGCCAACACGGCAGCTCATGGAATGCCCCAGAACTCTGCCCTCGCTCACTAGTCCGGTGACCAGAAAGGTCTCTCCTTCAAACTGCTTTTGCTTCTCCAAACATCAAAGTAACAAAACTCCCCTGCACGCAGTCCTGTCCTCCTTCCCCGCCATCTCGGCCTTACCTGTTGCCCAGAGGCCCCCACCCGAGTGACTTGCAGCCCAAAGGAGCCGAGCCACCCTTCCTGGGCCCCGAGCTGCTCCTGACAAGAGGCAGATGGCGAGGGAGAGAGAGTCTCTCAGTCAGGCCTCTCTATTACATAACGCCAAAAAGCAAAGAACCTGCTAGATCAGCCTTGAACGCTCTCCTGGAATAAACAGCTACTCAAACAGAGACAGAAAACCATCCGCTGATCTTTGACGGCCAGGGCACGGTCATCCTAGCAAACAAAACTTCACACAGAATATTAGGCAACTACAGGTTGGGATGGTTCCAGCTCTGAAGAGATCACTTTCATTCATTCATTCATTCTTTCTTTCTTTCTTTCTTTCTTTCTTTCTTTCTTTCTTTCTTTCTTTCTTTCTTTCTTTCTTTCAGGCAATACTCCTCCAACACCCAGTGCCTCCACAGCGCCTGGTTAGGCCGGTGGCCACGTACTTTCTGACCTCATCTGGGCCATGTCGCTGGCAGCAATGCCTAGTGCTCTTCACCTCGCTCTGGCTTACCCGTTTTCAGCATAAGAAATATTGAATTGTGGTTAAATGGGGTCATATGACGGGCTCTGGCAGAAGCAGCATAAGTCATTTCTGGGTCAGGTCATGGAACTGAGAGCCGAGCCTCCCCAGTGGCCCCATCAGCACTGCAGTGACCCCACGTCCAGAGCGGCACCTCCATCCACATGCAATCCTTAGAGGCAACGCACAGCCGGGCCAGAGGACAGCCGCCCTGGCGGCCGGAGATTGGGTAACGCCTGGTTTTTGCAGCAGAAACTCATCTACCTGGCTCACGGTTGTTCCAAGAAATCTGCCCCAAGTCCCGGCTCCTCCCACTCTGCCCTCTGAATCAGATGAAACAAGAACCCAGAGTCCAGCACAACGGGGGCCGCCAGCAGACAGGTCCAGTCCCAGGAACTCCACCAGCAGACGCACAGATACAACGGGTGCATCCCTCCATGCACGCGGAACTCAGGGGAAGAGCTTCACGGCCACCGAGCCCAGGTCACGGGCTGACCGCAGGAACGGCCAGTCACAAAGCCTGGTGAGCTCCCTGGCCTCGGAGGCATTCTAGGGCAGGTCACAAGCTCCAAGACCACTCCTTGCTCCTCAACCTGGCTTCCACCAAAGCAAATGACAATCCGCTCATTTGCCCAGAGCCCCAGACACTCCCTGGAGTTCTCTCCTCACACGTCCCTGCCCCCCACCCGCCATACCTCTGTCCCTATCACAGAGCCTCTTGATACAGGCGCTTGCTAAACAGTTGCTGAATGAATCCCGGGAAGGTTGGGGAAAGCAGGCAGATACCAAAGGCAAAGGTTGGCTTAATAACCTCCAGGCCTCCTCCGAGCACTACCGCAGACTCCTGGGGGCGGGGACTCTCCACCTTGGGGGGGGGGGGGGAAATGAAACCTCCATCCAATGCTCTGTATTATGATTTATTACTATACACAACCCAGCGCAAGGCAACCTTGCACTGTGGCTATCTTTGTTCTTGGACGTGCGTTTACATGTGTAGGCAGCTGTCTTCCCATGTGGAATTTTGTGCATGAGGTATTTATTTTCTATTGAAACAAAAAAAAAAACCACACACCTTTGTTTCTATTGCATTATAACACACCCTATTATCCCATCACGTGGCTTGACCTCCTGCAGAAACACAGCCCACGCCCAGCGTTATTGCTGACATAAAAATGACTTGTCAAAATACATCTATCCCAGCACCGGGACGAATCCCATGTTTGCAAAGCATTGGCCTTTGTCTCCGCTGGAACCAGATAACGCTCCCCTTCTAGCCAGTCTTGAAGGCTCCAGGCGGAAGGCAGGGCCTGTGCAGCTGACACTCCAGCCACCTTGCCACAATTAGCGGGGAGGTGGAAAGGCAAATCTTTCCAGTTTTTCTCATCCCAATTTTCAAGGGATTGGGGTGGGGGTGGGGTGGGGCCAAACAGGACGGGTGGGGAGCGGGAATCGGCCCTTCCTGCCAGGGAACTGGAGCTGCCGAGTGAAGTCGAGTGCTGGGTGGGTCTGGGGGAAATCCTCGTCCCTTCCCAGCCCCTGGTCCTTGGCTCTTGCCCTCTAGGAGACAAGGCCAAGGTGTTTCTGTAGGCCTGAAGGTTACGCTGCTTCCCGCCGAGCTCCATCAAGATAAGCCCAGGTCTGGACAGGCTGACACCCAGACAGAACTATCCTTGGAAAGAAGAGCACGGGCCAGGGATTTTGGAAAGGAGCCAACAACCGAAAAGATCAGATGCAGACCGGCAGCCCGGTCCAGGGCGGCACACGCAGAAACTTAACTCAAGCTCAGTTTCCTCCCTGGTCTCTGCCCTCCCTTCCAGCCCTCTCCCCAGCCCACCCCCGAGACGCTTCCCGAGGGCACACCCCTGTTGAAGATCGCACAAGCATTAAGGCCACCCAAGCATGTGGGGGCGACAACAGGATGCCCGGAGAAGGTCACCACACTCCACCAAAGACCTTTTCGAGCCCCCGCTCAAATCTCAAATGGGCAGCCACCTCACAGCCAGACCTTCCCCGCACACTCCAGCCAGGGTTACACTGAATCAGGAGCAGGCAGCGGGCATTGTCAGTCAGAGGCGAACCCTGCGAGCAGACACCGCTGTCTCCGGGTTGGTTCTATCCAAATCCCCATCCGAGCAGATCCGCTAGAACTTACACCACCCCGGGCACGCCCTGCGCCCCAAGACTTCTTCCATGGCAAGGATTAAAGTCATCTGTGGGTTCTTGCTCTGCCCCCGGAGTTGGGAACCGCTCCTCGTCCGTCAGTCCGTCCGCTCAGAATCCTTATCCGGGTGCGGATTCACCCCTGCCGGGCCCGCGCCAACGCGGCGGCTGCCCGAATGACCCAGACACAGTCCGGCAGACGCCGGGATGCGGGAGGGGAGGGAGGGGGGTTACCTGAATCTGTCACCGAGTCCCCTTCACCCCCCGTGCGCGCGGTGACATCCAGTGGAAATGGGACGCGTTTAAGGAGGCAAGAGGCTGACAAGCAGGAAGCACAATTGAGCCCGAGCTTTGTTCAGCCTGCAGTGAGACACACGCAGTCAGGGTTAGATAGGCGCGCAGCGGGGAACCCGCGCGCCCCCGCCAGCGGCGCAGGGGTGCGGGCCGAGCGCGGCGGGGCAGGTGCGGAGGGCGGGCGGCGGCGGAGGGGGGCGTAACGCTCCCTAATTGTCTCGACCGGATAAATATGCCCCCCGCCCCCCACTCCTCCGCAGTCTCCCCCGCCCCCCAAGTTCTCGTCGGGTGGTGGTGCTCGGGCGAGCGACTGTCAGCCCGCCGCCAGGAAGGCGCGGGGGCCGGCGGGGGCGCGTGTCCTGGGGCAGAGACACACACGCCGGTCCCGGGGCCCGGCGGGGGGTGCGGGGCGGCGTCTGCGAGCATCCTTCCCCGCGCGCCCCGCGCCCCCCGCGCCGCGGGCCCCCGCTCTGGTCCATTTCCCTCCTCTTTGCCCCACGCACGCACCCCGGGCCGGGCCAGCCGGCGTCCGGCCGCTCCGGCCGGCTTTTGTCCTGCCGCTGCCCTTTCCAGGAGCGGGGCGCGCGGGGCCGCACAAAGACCCCCCCCCCAACACCGCGCACGCCGCGGCGCCCTCCCCTCCCGGGCGGGGTCCCCGGGGCCGCAGAGGGGCGCGCGGGGGCAACTTCGGCGGGTGCGGGGGTCCCCGGCGGAGAGGGACGCGGGGCGGGGGCGCACGCGGCGCGGGCCCGGGCGGCCAGGGGGCATCCGAGGACTCGGCCGAGGCGCCCGGGGTCCGGTCCAACTCCACCGGGGCCCGGGAGGAGCCCAACTCCCCCAGGCCACCTCGCCGGCGGCCCTCCCCGGGACCCCCGCGCCCCCCGATCCGCCGGGCCGGCAGCTCCCCGTTTCCCGCGCCCCCCGGGTCCGGGTGCGGCGCGGGCATCCCCCTCCTTCGCGCCCGTCTCCCCGCCGCCGCCCCCCCGGCCCCGGGAGCAGAGAAACAAACCGAAACTCACCGACCTCGGGCGGCGGGCTCTGCGCTGCCTACAGCATCGCTGGGGTGGGGGGTCCCGGCTGCCCCCGGCCACCGCGGCCACACAGCGGCGGGCGCGCGGCTCCCGGCGTTCAGTGTCACCGCCCAGACCACGGCACCGAACCCGACTGAGCCTCCGAGGGGGCGGGAGGCCGAGTCCCCGCCGCGCCGCCCCGCCTTCCCCGAGGCTCCACCCCGCGCTGCCCCCGGGCCCGGCCCAGCGGTCAGTCGGCGGGGAGAAGCTGCCCACCCGGCCGCGTGCGCGCGCGCGTGCCCCGGGCCTGCGCCCCCTCGAGTGCTGCTCCTCGGCCAGGCCCGCGACGGGGGTCGTCCCCGCCCCCCACCAGCCCCCGGCCCCCCGCCCCGCGCGGCGATCAGGTGCGAACCGGGGCGGACCGCGCGCGCTCTGCACGTTGCGACCCCGCCACCCACCGAGCGAGCCGGAATTCCGTCTCCTTGCCTGCAAAGGCCCTGGGGCCGGTCTCCGCAGACACTTTCTAACTGGCAAGTTTCAGCGGGGGCCAAGCCCGAGCCGTGATGAGAAGATGCATCCCCAAAGGCCAGAAAGGACACCCCCACCGGCTGGGTCCCTCGAATCAGTTGTGTGCGGGAAGAAGGGAGATGCAGGCCTGGTGTGCCAACCCTGGTACCACGCAGGGCTCCGCAGCTTAAACCTAACTTGTGTGAGGGCGTGACTGGATCTGCCGAGAAAATCCCAAATCTTGCTCTCTCAGCACTTTGGTCAGTGGAAGAGGGTGACTTTCTTTGGTGACATATCCCCCCACACACCTTGTCCCCCCACCCCACTCCTTTCTGTTTTTGCAGTTGGTGCTAGGGATCCAACCCAGGACCTCATATACGCAAGGGATGATATCAACCCCCAAACCATATCCACAGCCCGCAGATGCCTTGTAAGCCTGTTTCTGTGCAAAACGAAAGCCCAAAACTTTTTTTTTTCTTTTTGGGTCACACACGGGGTAGCACAAGGGTTTCTCCTGGCTTTTGCACTCAGGAATTACTCCTGGCGGTGCTCAGGGGACCCTATGGAATGCTGGGGATCCGGCATGCAAGGCAAACGCCCTACCCGCTGTGCTATCTCTCCAGCAAAACTCCTAAATCTCTGAGCCTGGTTAAACTCCAGGTTTCCTGGATCTCCAACACACTGGTTCAAGCGCATGTTCAAGTGCATGTTCCCTAAATTACTCATCTGAGCTCCTGGCCTCCTGGGACGTTGCCGCTGCTGACCCACCTTCTTGACCTCCAGAGAGAACTTGTTACAACTTCTCCCCCCAGCTCCTTGAAGGGCTTCTGCCAAGATGATCTCAAGGGAACTCAAGGGCCAGTGGGGACCCTGAGTCACCAAGCCTCAATTCAGGAAGCACTCAACTGACCCGCCTTGTCTTCTTCCACAGGGAAAACCTGTGTGTCGTGTTTCCAAAGGAACTGTCAAGAACCACATGGAGAAACCTGCCCCCTGGAGACGCCTAAAGCTTGCAGGTGGCAGATCTCTTCAATCCCTATTAAAGCATTCGCCAGGCTGACCCAGGTCCTTCCAACTCACATCCGCTGGGGCACATCTGTCATGAGAGATGTGTTTAAAGGCTTCTTGGACGGGGCAGCTTCAAGAGTCTTTATCTCCAGGGCTAACCTTGCAGCAGGAAAGGAAAATTTGTTCTCCATGGAAGCTGATGGAAGTTTTGAAAGAACCGAGACTGACCAGGAGCTTGCGGAGGGCACTGAGTTCTAACACCCCAAGGTTTTACTAGGAAACTTTAGCCTAGAATTATTATGATTATACACAGGTGACTTTAAAGACTACTTTTAAGAAGCTAATTTCAGGGATCAGTAATTATTCCAAAATGTTTCAACTTCTTCTTTTTTTTTTAAGTTGCTTTCAAAGCAATTCTTGGGGAGGATTCAAGCGTTCGGACTTGGTGTGGGGTAAGTACTTCCACCCTTAGTCATTCATTTCCCCTGGCTGGTATTTTAATTCACATAGCATCATGGGTGTTCCGCCTTCTGTCCAGTCTTGTAAGGCTGTCACCCAGAGAAGGCTAATTAACCAGGGCAGACTGGGATAGGCCAGTTCTTAAGACACGTCGGGGGCCAGCACCCAGGGCGGGCGGCAACAGTTTGAGTCAGGGAAGGAACGGGCAATAACATGTTGGAAGGGGTTCTCCGGGGTTGCAGCTCCAGGAACAAGGCATCGAGGAGCGGGTGGTACTCAGAGCCTCCTGACCCGTCTGCAGGCCTCGTGGCCACTCCGAGGCCCCACAGCACAGTCCACCTGGTGCCCCCGCTCAGGAGCGGGAGGGGATGGGCTCTCTCTCCTGGTAGAAGCAGGGTTGTCAGTATTGGGGACCGAGCACTGGGGAACCACAGAAGGATCAGGGGATCAGGAATTCATTCAACAAACAGTCCCTGCCTATGAACTGTGGGGCCACCAACCTGAATCCTGGGGTCAGGACTGAGGAAATGAACGGAAGGTACAAATCCCTGCCTCTACAGAACCTACGTGCCCAAGGAGGAAGTAGAGGGTCAGCAACGCAGACAACAAATTGTGTGTGGCAGGGTCAAAGAGGGGAGGGGAGAAAGCCAAACCCGGAAGGGATTTCTTGGTGCCTGTTGGAGGAGGGCTGGCGTTTTTCTCTCCAAGGCCAGGGCAGGCCTTACTGGTGCAAGAAATGGGGCAGAAGGAAGGACGTCATGCTTGCAGGGAGGGCAAGACAGCCCTGGCTCAGAATGGTCCGGGTACAAATGGGATTGCCCAGGGCCAAAGATCAGGAGACAAGGAAGGGTCAAAGGGTCAAGCACGGTGCCACTTGGTCTCTGAGCCGCTTCGATCCAGACAGGGATGACTATCATTCATCTTTGTGGAATACAGGTACACAATAAATGTTTATTGAGCCCTAGTCTCAGGGCACCTAAGGGAGGCCTGAGATCCACGGGACCCTACAATTTCCCAGGCTGCCCTTCTAGCAGGGATGATGGGGCCTTTCGTGGAGGAAGGTCATCGTCTCTCCCATAGTTTATCATAACTGCCTTTTTGATGGACTGGAGCAATAGCACAACGGGTAGGCATTTGCCTTGCATGCCACCAACCCACGTTCGATTCCTCCGCCCCTCTTGGAGAGCCCCGGCAAGGTACCAAGAGTATCCCGCCCACACAGCAGAGCCTGGAGAGCTACCCATCGCATATTTGATATGCCAAAAACAGTAACAAGTCTCATAATGGGACGTTACTGGTCAAGCAAATCAATAAACAAGGGGACAACAGTGCTATCGTGCTATAGTGCCTTTCTGATCTTTCAAGGCAGGGGGGAACTTTTTGTACCCTGAGCACTGAATATACCAAGAAGAACTGGATGATAATCTAGCTGGATAAAGCATTCTTGTTCGGATGCCTGTTTCATTCAGTGTGTTAGATAGGCATATCATTCGCTTCTAGTCTGTTGAGTTTCATTAGAAAGATCTGCTGTGATATTTGTTTTCCTTTTAGGCGTTTGTTTGTTTGTCTGTTTGTTTGTTTTGCTTTACTCTCCCTGCCCTTGAGACAGTATCTCTCTTTGGATCTTGCCAGTTTAATTACTATGTGTCTTGGTGTTTTGTTGTTTGGGTTTTATTCCATCCAATTGGCACCCTTTGAGCTTCTTGTATTTGGGAGTCTAAGTTGATCTTCAAATTGGGGAAGTTTTTTGACTATCAATATTCTCCTCGAAACTTCACCATCTCTCTAATCTCTCTTACCTGTCTTTTTTGAGTCTCTATCATTTGTATATTAGTTCTCTTCAGCTGCCCCTTCGCTTTCTGAGATTTTTCTTATTCTTTTCTTTCTGTTTCCTCCTTTTGTTTTGTTTGGGTGGGTTCCTGTACCTTGTCTTCTGTCTCACTCATTCCCCTGCTTCCATCACTCTGCTACATATTTCTTCTATTGTATTTTTCTAATGTTCTGCTACCAAGTTTTTCAGATCACTGACTTATGACTGAAGTATTCTCATATTTTCCTTTCCTTTGTTTGAATGCTCCTCTACTATTTTCTTCAGTTCTGTGCTTGGAGTACTTCCATGGGGTCTGGAGCCCTCTGGGGAAGAGCCAGACGCCTCCTTGCAGAGACAGGTCGTAGCCAAGAAGGAGAATTAGGACTCAGGAACAAACCAGGTTCCTCAAGACCTAGAAGTCTAAATTCAAATTCACCCACAATAAGGGTGAGTTTCTTACTTAATATGTTTGAGTTATGTACCTGTCTTGAATCTGAATTCCAACAAATGCACAATGCAGCAACTCTACTGAAATTTGACTTCTAGATCATAAAATTAGTGGATTTTATGATTTATAAATTATATCTCAATCCTCCGTGAGTTGTATAATGGATTCACCACCAGGATCTCACCATTCTACAAGGAAGTGATCATCGACCTAAGGGTTCAGCAGGGTGATACCATGTCACTGAAACTCTTCAGTGCCACCCTTGAGAATGTCAGGCACAACTGGAATGGGAAGGAATGGGAGTGAAGAT
This sequence comes from Sorex araneus, assembly GCF_027595985.1. Classification (NCBI taxonomy): domain Eukaryota; kingdom Metazoa; phylum Chordata; class Mammalia; order Eulipotyphla; family Soricidae; genus Sorex; species Sorex araneus. The sequence goes on from NC_073303.1 coordinate 368,688,411, forward strand.
AGAAGGTTGGCTGTGTGTTCACAAAAGAGGGCAGTGGGGCTCTATCTCTCCCGCCGCCCACGTTTGGTAGTCTCACGCCGCTTCCCCCACCCCAGGGAGGCTGATGGTGATGGGCAGGCGAAGGAAGGAATGAGTGCCAGGCAGGTCGGTATCAACTGCAGTTTATTCCAATCTCCGTTCCCGTTCTGCTCTGTCTCTCGCCCCTCTGCTTCTCTCTCTCCCAAGCCCCTCTCGCTCGCACTTCTTTCACCTTGTGCTCTGCTTCTGTGTCTTTTCCTCTCTTCTGTGTCTTCTCCCCCTACTTCTCCTACAGTCTTAGTTTATCACATAGGGTGATAACACAAAGGTGGGTCAGAACATTAACACATCAACAAACAGAGGTAAGACCACTCCTCAAGGAGATTACTCCAGATTACTAGGAGATCTGCTCAAGGGTGGGATCCAAACAAGGGTGTGTCGCTTTCTTCTTTCCTCAGCTAGTAATCCACTTAAATGGTTGTAGTAAATCTACTTCTAATATTTCTAGCAATGTCATTCTGTATGAGCACAGTAAGAGATATAAACTTAAAGTTTGGTTCTTCCTGGGGACATCTCACTATACATTCCAGATCACAGTCCTCAAGCAGGTTGATCTTCCTAACCCCAGCAGGGTCCTAGTCTTGTCGTTACCTTTGGATCATGACAGCATTTGTTCATGATCATGCCCTCAACTTATAGTTGAGTATTGTGGCACTTTGGCCAGGCCCATTTCGATGCCAGGGTAGCTCACAGCTTGCCCTGGGTCCATTCTGTCCCTCGTCAGGACCCTGCTTTTGGGGTGCTAGGAACTAAGGGCAACTGAGTCAAGAAAGCAGATGCCCAGGAGTAAATATTATTGGAGTCAATCAACTCCCAAGTTACAAAGCATAATATTAACTGTCTTCCTGTGTCCATACAGAAAGGACATTGCTTGAAAGTAAACTATGCAAAAGACATTAACTTACAATACAAGTTCAGAGTCCTTAGAAGAATCTGATCTTACAAGCTAACAGAATCTGATTAGGGAAAAGGTGATTAACTAGTTGGGAAGGAGGGTGCAGAGAAGAGTTTACAGATAAACAAAGGAATGGGATTGTCTTGGGAGCACTGTGATGGGTGTAACCAAACCTAAATTCCCTGCAGCAAGGCTGAAAGGACAAACCCAATGTTATACTACAGTCGGCAACTACACCACCACCTCTGCTTCACTGATGACATCATTCTAATACCAAACATTATCCAAGTGGCACAAATGCTGGCCAACTTCAACCGTGAGTGTGGAAAGGACGGACTGCAGCTGAATCTCACCAAGACAATGTTCATGAAAAACTGACTAGTTCCTGACATTCCATTTGTTCTCAACGGAATGAATATTTCCAAATGCAGCAGTTATGTATACCTTGGTCGAGAACTCAACCTGACAAACGACCTGGCACCTGAGCTGCGCAAGAGGAAGAGAGCAGCATGGAACGCCTTCAAGAGTGTTGAAGAAGTGGTTACAAGAACAAAGAACCTCCGGCTCCGGGCATATCTTTTTGACTCCACTGTTCTTCCTGCACTAACTCAGAGACCTGAGCCCTACGAAAACAGGATGAGAACACTATTTGAGTCTCCCAAAGAGAATCGAAAGAGCTATGGTTGGAATATCACGTTTCACTCAAGTGAGAGAAGGAATCCAGAGTTCTGACCTCTGTTGATGATCAAGAATCAGCGGCGCTGTCTCATTTGCCAAGGCATTGAAAATTTGATGGGCCGGGCATGTAATGTAATTCAGAGACGACCTCTAAACTAGAGCTGTTACTGACTGGATTCCACAGGACATCAAAAGAACGCTTGGCCGTCCACCTACGAGATGGTCAGACCTCTTCATCAAGACCCTGAACGAACGGTTTGAGGCTCTTCATGTTCCCGGAACGAGCAGATGCCATTGGGCTACATTAGCATGTGACAGGGATGAATGAAGACGTTACTGATGCCCGCTCAAGCAAATCGATGAGCAACAGGATGACAAGCGATACAAGTGATCTCAGTAAAGGTGGTTAGGGCCAAAGAGAGAACTTAGAAGAACTGGAGTATGCGGTTTGCCTACATTTGCCTAAGTGTCAATCCTTGACAACACTTTGGCCTCTGAGCACCACCAGAAGAGATCTAGCACTGAGCCGAGAGTGACTCCTAAGTACTACGAGGTGTGGTCCAAACACCTAAATTAAAGTTGTTTGAAAGCATTGAGGGGGAGCCAGAAAGACAGTTCAAAGGTCTATTTTCTATCACATAGACTCCTATGGTCCCCCAAGCACCACCAGGAATACGTGCACACCAGAAAGAGCTCTGTGCTCACTATACTCACTATAGTACAGGGGTCACTATTGTGCATAGAACCAGGAACACTGGACATCATGTGTGACCCAAACCCACACTCAAAAAAAAAAAAAATTGAAGGAAGACAGTTCAGACAGTTTCCACACATCACTTTCATAAACCAAGGGGTTGTATATCTTAGCACTAGGGATTGAACCCAGGGCCTCACACGTGTAGGACAAGTGCTCTATTGGTCCAAAGAACTGAATTTTCAGGGGGAGGTTGAAAGGCAGGCGGGTACTTTGGTATTGACTACGGTGTTGGAAGCATGTACACAGAAATCATTAAAAGTATTGTAAATCACTAATTAAGGAATCAATAAAGATAAAATAATTTTTTTAAGGAAAAAGACAGGTACTCTACATTGAGCCACAGGCCTGGCAGCAAAGAGACATATTTAACCAACCACATAATCATCCTTTCTAATGGATGTTCAGACTAAATTGATTTTTGTGAAATAATTGAAATATATGTTTATAAAGCTATCCCTGCTTCTGTTTCCTATTTGGTACAGAGCTCCTAAAACCCTTCTAATTCCCCAGTAAGAACACGAGGAACATCTTTGATTCTATTTGTTTTTTTTTACACTTCCTCATAGAGTTTCTAAATCCCTTGCATTTCCTGGTTGATAGTGGTGTCTTTCACTCGAATGGGGTGGCTCTTGGTGGCTCCTGGACTGGAACTCTTTCCCAAAAGACTACGCTGGGTAACTTGGAAATTTCAATGCCACTCTTCACTCCTCTCCCTGCCCCCACCAGAGAAGGCAGAAGGCCCGGCGGTGGCGGTAAGATCTGTAGTGCTGACACCATGAAGCCACCATCCATTTCCCAGTGCGGGTTTGGAGAAACATCCAGGTGGGTGGTCGTAGGGAGAGGCAGGGAAAGTGCCTCCAGTGTTGGGGGCAAACACAGCGGCTCCATGCCCCTTCCTTCATTCCTTGTCTTGGGCATTGCCTCCTTCTGGGTCTTTATCACATTTTTCATAAGTAACTGGTAAAACTCAAGTCAACTCTGTTCCTGAGTTCTGAGGGCAGCTGTCACAAATAACTGAGCCCAAGGAGAGGTCATGGGAATTTCTGATTTATAGCCCGTTGCTCTGAAGGCCAGGCAACCTGGACATGGAATTGGCCTCTGAAGCAGGATGGGACAGTCTTGTGCAGGATGGGACAGTCTCGTGGGGCTGTGCCCTTTACACCTGGGAGCTGATGCGATCCCCAGCTAGAGAGAAATGAGTTAAGTTGGAGGCCACCCCGCTGATGCCCGGGAAAATTGCCTGCTGTGGGCGGGAGCTCCCCACCCCCACCCCACGCTACCAGCCTTTGGTGAGCAGAAGTGACAGAAGTGAAGTTTCCTGAGCTAAAGTAAATGAGAAATACTCCGGAGGAAGAGGTTTTCTTAACTTGCAAATTTACTTTTCCCTTATGGGATATTTGCTTCTTAAAGTTTATATCGTCTTTTTGAGAGTCTAAAAAACAGTCTCAAAGTAGATACCATCTAGATAGTTAGGAATCCTGATTACTAAAGATAGTGCCCATTTCAAAACTGCTTTCTACTTTGGGGCCCTACTTAAACCAATCCCAGCAGACTAATTATTCTGATAAGGTGTTCTAAGCGAGAGAAGTGCTAGATTCACACAGTGTCTAATCTCTTACCTATTTAAAGCCAGGTACTATCTAAGGACAGCGAAACCTCAGCAGGAACAAAATTCCAAAGTATTCTAAAAACCCCAAAGGATTTTTAGAGGAACTCTATCCACATTGCTTCTTCTTAAAACTGCTGATGAACTTAACAGAGATGTGGTTTAAAATAGACATCTCGTATTTAAAAATCTTCTCATTAATATGGGCGGCACGCGCTTCCCACAGCTGGTGAGTTATGTGCCTGGAGTCAGGAACTACTCAACATGCTTTCGTAGGCTGGAGGCCAGGGCGCCCATCACAGTGGATGCTGCCCGTGAACAATATGGACATCTGATTAAGCCCGGGCTCCGGCGGAGGCTTCCAGAAACCCTCCTCAGTTCCAGGGAGCTGTTGTGTACTTGTCACGTTTGTACAGTTTGGGGTTGAGTAATGTAGCTGGATGAGTATTGTAGATGGGGGGGAAGGTTCTCCAGGACTGCCAAGAGTGATCCCCAAACTCAGAGCCAGGATTAAGCCTGAACACTGCAAGATGTGGCCCAAAACTATTTAAAAAAGAAAAGCGGGATTGCCTATGAAGAGACCATGAGTAGTGCAGGGGCTGAGAGTCTTAGGAGAGCATCAACCACACAAGGCTGTCCGGCGACAGTGCCCAGATGAACTTTTGTGTGTGCAAAAACTCCATAAACCATTTGGGAAAAGTGTACAAGCTATACATTTCAGGCTTGTCCGTGTTCTCCCTTGAACAGGTATCTCTCTTGCTTGCCGATTTCTCTCTCTCTCTCTCTCTCTCTTTCTCTCTCTCTCTCTCTCTCTCTCTTTCTCTCCCTCTCTCTCTCTCTCTCTCTTTTTGCTTTTTGGGTCACACCTGGTGGTGCCCAGGGGTCATTCCTGGCTCTGCACTCAGGAATTACTCCTGGCGGTGCTCAGGGGACCATATGGGATGCTGGGAATCGAACCCGGGTTGGCAGTGTGCAAGGCAAACACCCTCCCCGCTGTGCTATCGCTCCAGTCCCTGATTTCTCTCTTGAACACATTTCTTCTCTTTCTCTCCTCTCCCATCTTTTTTTTTTTTCCTTTTTGGGTCACACCTGGCAATGCACAGGGGTTACTCCTGGGTCTGCACTCAGGAATCACCCCTGGCAGTGCTCAGAGGACCATATGGGATGCTGGGAATCAAACCCGGGTCGGCCGAGTGCAAACGCCCTACCCGCTCTACTATCATTCCAGCCCCTCCTCTCCCATCTTTCTACAAGGTATGTTCAATTAAAAACCACCTTGCAAGGCAAGCGCCCTAAACACTGTTGCCATCTCTCTGGATTCCTGAGTGCAGAGCCAGGAAGAAGCCCTGAGCACAGCTGCGTGTACCCAAGTCCAGGCCCCCCCCCCAGTACCTGGACTGGGGTCATCTCCCACGCAGGCCAAGAACAAGTGGACTCCAGGCCCCGCTTAACAGCTGCCCCATGAAGCAGTAGGGATGTGAGTGACCAGACCGAGCAGAGCTTACCAGCCCTGACCTGAGCCAGGCATTCTCCTGAGCACTGGTGGCTGCAAAGGGCTCGGCAGGGAGCCGGAAGCACGCCTTTCTCGAGCTAACCTCCCTTGCTTCCCACTTCACGAGTCATGAAAACAGAAAGATCCTCACAACTGCCAGTGAGTCATTTGCGCTAAGTGTAGTATAGTGTGGTTCAGAAAAATCATTAAAGCTCGGGGTGGGTTTTTTTTGTTTGTTTTTGTTTTTGTTCCTGTTTTTGTTTTTTTGCTTTTTGGGTCACACCCGGCGATGCACAGGGGTTACTCCTGGCTCTGCACTCAAGAATTGCTCCTGGCGGTGCTCAGGGGACCATATAGGATGCTGGGAATCGAACCCGGGTCAGCCGCGTGCAAGGCAAATGCCTCACCCGCTGTGCTATCGCTCCAGCCCAAAGCTTGTTTTTTTGTGTTTTGTTTTTCAATAGCCTCCCCAACAGAGTCACCTATGCTAAGTCCCCTCCCCCAACCAAGACTTAATTACAAGGGCTGGGGGCCGGAGTGCAAGAGTTGTGCAGTGGGCAGGGCGCTTGCTTGCCTTGCCCACGTGGCCAACGCAGGTTCGATCCCTGCCACCCCAGATGGTTTCTCAAACCCTCCAGGAGTGATCCCTGAGTGCAGAGCTAGGGGTAAGCTGGATGGGTCCCCAGACAAAACAGGCTACAATTTCCCATGTCTGTTTCTCTTCTTACATCATGGCTCCTGTTTGTTCCTGGCAAGATGCTGAGCACTGTCTTCACCCTGTCACGAGCTCAGGTTGACCGCACTGACCAGCGGGGTCGTCCCTTCATCACTGTCCGTCACCTCCATCACCTACCCCAGTCTCTCCCCTGATCTCCTCTCTCCGCCCAGGTCATTCTTCCCTTCCCTTTCCATTAAGTGTCCACTCACTAGCACCCACGAATCTCCTCTGTTAGCCGCTAATCCTGCTGCTCAGCTGCAGATAACGCAACAAGCAAGCTTAGAGGGAAGAGAAAAGGAACAACAACAAAAATAAACAGCGAGTTCCCGTCATTTCTCAAGACCCAAGCCTGCACCAAGGGTCTTTGCTACTGGTCTCCAGAATCTGACTCCATCCCTCCAGAATCTATGCCTCTGTCCTGCATTGCTAGACTGCCCTTGCCCAAGCTGGCCTGATACCCATGACCCTGCTCCAGGTGCAGCCCCGCCTCACCTGCTCCTCCCTCTGCAGGTGTGCCCCCATCCATTCCACCACAAGGGAAGCAAACCCGGTCCTGGCATTTCTGCATCCACAGGATCAAGTCAGGGCACCCTCTAGTGGTCAGGAGGAGAAATGGCAGTCTCATCGCAGTCCGCCCCCAGAGGTCAGCCCCTTAAGACGTGGGTGCAGGGCTGTGCTGATCGAACACTGTCCTCCGACCTCTTTAGGCTTCAGTGTCTTTCCTCTGCTCTTACTCCCCTCCCTTTCCGAGGGTGGAACGTGCTGGGAGGAGGGCTGGAGAAAAGCGTCCTCTTCAATTCTATTCTCAAACTTTCCTCCCCCTCCTCCTCTCACTCCCCTCCCACTGTCTAGGGTGGCTGGACCTGTTGCCCCCAGCTGGCTGTTAACGGACACAGCAGCCCCTTCTGCAGGGCAAGCCCCGGAGCCATGCACAATGCGGCTCAACCTGGATCCGGGCCTTCCAAGAGGTCGTTGTTCACGTGAGCTTCTCAGAGTGGCCCCTGATCCAACCAACCAGTGTCCTTCTAGCAGGGGGCTCTGAGCACAGATGCACACCAGGCAGGGTGCTGTGGGACCACTGCCTGCCCCTCCCCCTGCAGCCGCCAGAACTTGGGGGGGGGGGGGGATCTCAATGGGACACGGAGAGCCCTGACTCTGTGGCGCTCTTTGTGTCAGTTCTCGGCAATGAGCACAGCTGAGGACTCCAGTTCCCAGGCACTGGATGCCACACGATACCTGGGGGTCTCTCGGCACCATGGAGAACTTTCCTCTGCTGTGTCAGCTGCATAAAAGCCAGGGAACAATTGCTTCCTAGCTTTCCTAGCAGAAGCTGGGAATGGCAGCCACTAGGCAGGAAGCTCTTACTGTGTCTGGTGGTAACAAAATAACCTTCCAGACAGAATCACATTGTACCATGGTGCCTTCCCAGTAGCCCCTGGGAAGTGGGTATTTTTTCTTTTTTCTTGCTTTTTGGGTCACACCTGGCAATACACAGGGGTTACTCCTGGCTCATGCATTCAGGAATCACTCCTGGCGGTGCTCAGGGGACCATATGGGATGCTGGGAATCAAACCAGGTCGGCCGCGTGCAAGGCAAACGCCCTACCCGCTGTGCTATCGCTCCAGCCCCAGGAAGTGGGTACTGTTACCCTGAGTTCTCAGTTATGGAAACTGGGGCTCAGAGCTGTGGACGCCACTTCCTCAGGCTTATACTCTCCCAAGATTCGAAGCCTGACTGGGATCTGTCTCGCTCTCCTCCCAGGCCTCTTCTCCCTTCTCCTCTTCCAGCACCCACCCAGACCCCAGGACTCTGTCCCATGGTCACTCAGAGCTGGGTGACCTGTTTTCCTCCAGAGGTCGGTGTGAGTAGCTGTGTGCTTCTGGGCAGTGAGACACAAGCAAAAGTCAGTTGGGAGCCTTCCAGAAAAGGGTCCTTTAGGGAAGTGGCGACTCCTCTGCAGCAAGGGGTTGATCTTGGCATGGTGGCAGGTGAGGGCAGCCATCTTGGGGCGAGGAGAGCTTTTCCCGGGTGACGGGAGAGCTGATCCGGCTGATGACCGATGACGTCGCTGCCTGTGCGCTGGCCTCCCTTGATTCCTGCCTTGATTCCCCTCCACCGCTTGCATTCTGCGGCAGTAAGTCCCCTCGCTGTCTAAGCCCCTCACAGCCGAAACCATCCTGACACGCCTCTTCTACAAATGCACTTTGATTTTTCATAGTAAGAGCTGTCTTTATGTCCTATTATTAGATGCTAATAACCCAAAATTCACTGCCGTGCAGAGTTTGAAAGTCCCAACAGAGAGAAAGGCAGCACTTTTTCTTATTGAGGTAAAAGAGACAGAACATCAATTTTACCATTATAGCCAGTTTTAAGGGTGCAATTTGGTGGCTCTAAGTACACTGACAAGAGCGCTCTCCACACATCTCCACCCCCCCCAAATTCTAACTCTGTTTCCCTTAAACAAGAGCCCCCCTTGTCCCCTTCTCCCAGACCCTGCCAACCTCCACCCTCTCCCCTGAATCTACCGTCTCTGGGGCCGCACTCGATCCTGCCCTACTGCCCTTCGCGTCTGGATTGTTTCCTTGGCAGACTGTCTCATCACCCAGCTCTTCGTTGCAGGATCCTGCAAAGGCACCATCATGCGCCATTGCATGAATAAACCACATTGTCTATATCGACATGCGGGTCGTTTTCATCTATCGGCCGTTGTGGTTAGTGGTCTGAAAAAATGCCGGGCGCAAATATCTTGAGTCCTGCTTTCCATTCTTTTGGATGTACACCCAGACCTGGGGTGGCTAGATCAGCTGAGAGATCTATTTCCAACAGCTTTCTGTGACAGATGCGAGGTTTTATAGTCCTATCGACAACGTAGCTGGCTTCCGGTTTCTCTGTATCCTTATCAACACTGGTATCTGTTTCATTTCTTTTTTTTTTCCTTCACCTTTTGGGGTTACACCCAGCGATGCTCAGGGGTTACTTCTGGCTCTGCACTCAGGAATTACTCCTGCTAGTGCTCAGGGGCCCATATGGGATGCTGGAGATCAAACCGGGCCAGCAGCCTACAAGGCAAATGCCATGCCCACTGCTTCAGCCCCCATTTTTATTTTTTAATGACCGACATTACAGGGGCTAAGAGAGAGTTCGGTGGGCAGGAGCCTTGGACAGGGCATGCAGGGGCCCCAAGTTCCATCCCCAGGATCACATGATTCCCCAAACACTACCAGGAGTAACCCCCAAAATGGGAATAATTCTTGAGGATCACCAGATGTGGCCTTAGTTTTTTTAATTGTCGTTTTAAAAATAAGCATTATAATGAGTGTGATGTGCTTATAATTTCATAATTTTGATTTGCGTGTCTTCAACATTAAAGATACTGTTTTTTCGAGCACTTATTGACCACTGTAGATCTCCTTAGGAGGTATTCAACGCATTTGTCCACTTTTCATTGAAACGTCTATAATTGTTATTCAGTTTTTTTATTTAGAAGATTCACCCCTGGTGGTTTTTGGAGCCTACTTCTGGTGAGGTGATTAGGAGTCACTCCTGGCGGAGGTCATCAGACCACATGGTTCTGGGGACCAAACCTGGGGCCCCCGGTGCAAAGCACATGCTCAGCCCTTGATCTCTCCTCCTCTCCACAGACCCTTTGCCTATTTTTCTTCCTCCCTCCCTCCCTCCCTCCCTCCCTCCCTCCCTCCCTCCCTCCCTCCCTCCCTCCCTCCCTCCCTCCCTTCTTTCCTTCCTCCCTCCCTCCCTCCCTTCCTTCCTCCCTCCCTCCCTCCCTTCCTTCCTTCCTTCCTTCCTTCCTTCCTTCCTTCCTTCCTTCCTTCCTTCCTTCCTTCCTTCCTTCCTTCCTTCCTTCCTTCCTTCCTTCCTTCCTTCCTACCTTCCTTCCTTCACTTTTGTTTCTGTTTTTGGACATACCCAGCTGTGCTCAGGGCCTAGACCTGGCTCTGTGCTGAGGGATGTGTCCTGGGGGACTCAGGGAATCCTATGCAGTGCCAGGATGGAAACTGGATCAGCCACGTGCAAGACATGCATGCCTTCCAGCTGTACAATCTTTCCAGCCCCTCACTGACCCATTTTTCCTTTTCTTGGTTGCTGTTGTTGTTTGCTTGCTCGCTTTGGGGCCACACCAGCAGTGCTCAGACACTACTCCTGGCTCTTTGCTCAGACTTAACCCCCGAAGGTTCAAACTCGGATCAGCTGCATGCAAAATGTGTGCCCTCCATGTTATACTATCTCTCCTATGCCCACCCCTCCCCCTTCTTTGCCCATTTTCCAATTGGGTTGTTGGTTGTGTCATTTCTGTTAAGTTTGTATTATATATATTCTCACTTTCAATCTCTTATCAAATCTATGGTTTGCAAACATTTTTACTTTGTCAGTGGTGTTGCTTAATCTACAAGAGAGAGGTCGTATTCTTTGGGGAGAATTTTTCTAGCTATGGAGCTTTCTTTTCTTCAAACTGCTTTAAAGTTTAGCCCTGAACTGAGCCAGACTGCCAGCTGGAGCCCGTTTCCGTCCCTCGTCTCCCCTTCCTCTCATGCCTTCAGTCAGCACATATATGTGTCTTCTCAGGATGCCTGGCACCGTGTGAGGAGACTGGAAAGAACCAGCCCTGACCAGTGTCGCGGGGCTCACTGTGTGGGCGTTTCCTTTATGTTTCTTCCCAGAGACACCATGTCCAGATTAGAGAGAAATTCCTGCACCCCCCACCTGCTTCTTCCTCAGCCACGGATCACAAACACCAGGACACTCAGGACACTCCTTTCTCCTCCCAGTGACTCCTGGACAGTTTCAAACCACCTTGGTGGGAATTCCCAGCAAGGGAACTGGAGACTCGAAGATCCTTCTAGTAATATCGTCAGTCCGTCTCCATGTTAACTCCCCTTTTTCAAAAGCTGCTTTCGACTTTCACCCTCTCCCATTCTTAGTCCTTTATGGTGCTGCCTCAAATCCCTTTCAGAGCAGCGGGTGCAACTCAGCAGCTGAGCGCAGTACTTGCGTGTGAGGCTGTTGGTTGGGTCCCCAGCACCGCCCAAACAATAACAAAACAAGTCAATAATAAAATACCACCACTGTCAGGATCGCCTGTATAATTTTGGGGGCCCAGTATCAAATGAAGACGTGGCATCCCCACCCAGCAGTTACTGAGAAGCCACAGACACAGGCAGCAGAGAAATACATGGGGGCCTGGGGCTTTGTGAGGGGGTCACACATGTGTCTGCAGAGGTCACCCACTCGTGAAGCCAGGCCTGCCAACCTCTGAAATCCTCCAAAACACAGGGAATAAACATCAGCGATTCCGATAATGGCACTAGGTTTACTCACTCCTCATCTACCCCCAAACCAGTTATTCTTCCCTGGAGAACACAGAGATGGGGAAATCAGAAGTGAATCTGAGAGGACGTGTAACGAAGACCAGTCATTGAAAACAAGCTTCAAGGTGGTCAGTGTCTTAGTTCCACTACCTCTGGCTCCTGATCACGGACACCAGGACACTGGTGCTTGTCCCCAAGACTCGGGTTCCATTGCACTCACACAACTCTGCATTCGCAGACTGGCCGGTTGGTAGGATAGGTGGGTACAGGTTGGGTGCGAGTGACCCATACTTGGGAACTAGAAGATGAGGTTGGAACAAATTCCAGGCAATGGGTTTGAGTGAAGGGCTTTGCTAGGTGAGGAATGAGACTGACTTAGGACGCAGAGTCGGCCGAGCTGTGAGGCTGGGCACACCAGCAAGTGGAGATGCGGCTTCCTCAGGTGGCAGGCCTGCAGCACAGCGCCAGGAAGCCCATGGCCCGGTGGCCACCAGGTGCTGAGGACTAATTGGCCGGCAACACTCTCAGTGGGACAGTATTCAGTTATTATCCAATATCCGCCAGGCGTGGTAACGGTATCCAGGTCCAGCTACCCGACCTCCCCTCTCCCACTCGCTCCCTCGGTAATCCCACTGGCAAATCACATTTTCTACATTTTGCAAATTGATTCTCTGGAGGTGTGAAGCATTACCCTTGGTCCCAGTAATTAAAGGACAGGTCGGCGGTGGGTCTGTGGAGCAAAGCTTTTTCACACCCGTCAGTGGACGCCACCTGAGGCTGCATTCCAATTGCAAGACAGACTTCTGGGCACTATGATGATCTCCCCGCCCCATGAAGCTGCTTATTCTGATTTCATTGCTCTTAAGCAAGGCCAACCAAGGAATTTTCTTTTTTAAAGACTCACTTTACTTTTTTTTTTTTTTGTAATCAGTTACCATTTATTCTAGTCTCATAGCCTTAGTTTTATAGAAATCGTGAAGAGTGGAGGGGTACATAGGTGTGGTTGTATGTTTATCATAACAATAAACAAATGTAAAGCCCTTCCTTCAGGGGAACTTCTTCTAGATTAACTCAAGGACAAAATCTTATCTAGTGGGGCTGGAGTGATAGCACAGTGGGTAGGGCATTTGCCTTGCACGAGGCCGACCCGGGTTCGATTCCCAGTATCCCATATGGTCCCCTGAGCACCGCCAGGGGTAATTACTGAGTACAGAGCCAGGAGTGACCCCTGTGCATCACCAGGTGTGACCCAAAAAAGAAAAAAAAAATCTCATCTAGGGGTTCAGCACTCTAGATTAGCAGGAGATTCACTCACAGGCGTGATTCCATCAAAAGGCATATTGCTTTTTCCTTCCTTAGCTAGTAATCCATTTTAACAAGCATATTAAATTTATTTCTTACTAATATTTCTAGTCATTTTGTATGAATAGAGCAAGAGAGACATTAAGCTTAAAGGGTGGCTCTCTCTGGGGACATCTTGTGATATAGCTCATCACTTTTTTTAAGGAGGAGACAAGACTCTTCACTGCTCACAGACTTGTGGCGACAAGCGTTTTAGCCTTAGGACACACCCCTCAACAGCCTCGTCCTGAACTCCACCTGACCAGGTGCAGAGTAAGAAGAGCAGGGCTGCTTTCAGGAGACCTAGTTGGTCACAGGTGAAGGGAGGACAGCTGTGTGTAGAGGGCAGAGGGATGGGTGGCTAGTGACTCATCTACGGGCAGGACATGGGCGCTGCCTTCTGGGGATTGGCACACAGACACTAACTCATACCCTTGAAAGCATCTGTCAGTGTTATTCAAGAGCACCAGTTGCAGCATAGCATGACGCTCGCCATAGCCATGCCGCTGGACCCTGCGCCAGGCTGTTGCGCTCGGGGGGCCCCCAAGGGACCCAGCCCCAGCAGCCGAAAACCTCCAGAACCCAACCGCCACCAAGCTCAGGCTGAGCCTCACACGTGAGTGGAGTGAACCTTGAGCGACATATCATAAGACACACCCTACCCATTCTCCAAGAGTACCACACCACATTTGATGGCGGTCAAATAGTAGGCAACCAATCATAATATATATGTGTATGTATATATATATATGTATATATATAGATATGAAAGTTCACAAGGCTCAACTCTTAACAACATGTTAATGATATCTTATAGACGGTGTTAATGGCCCTGCCAAAATAGAATAATCTTCACACTCTTTCCTCTATATATACTTTCTTGTAGCATTTTCAACAGTTTTTCATGACAAAAAATACAAAAGACATTACTTTGGTTCTGCTTCGGGCCAGGGATTGGGGTTTGGGATGGGAGCATCCCAAATATGGTGGTGGGAAGGTGTCATGGTGGTGGGATGGGTGTTTGAATATTAAATGTAATCAAATATTGTGAACTACCTTATAAAACAATTAATAAAAATAAATAAATTGACAAAAAGAGAACCAATTGCTGGAGGAGTGATGTGGAGTAATCTCTTGTGGGCTGTGTGGAGCCCCCCCCAACTGTGTCCAGGGACCTGGCCGGGCTCAGGGGACCCAGAGGTGGTGCTGGGAATTGAACAGGGTTGGGCTGCGTGCCGGGCAAGTGCCTTAACTATCTCTCTGGCCCTGTGGGGCAGAGGGAGACTGTTGGGAGAAAGGAACAATGAATCCAGGGGCATGTGCTCAAGCCCACAGGAGCTGCAGCCTGGCAGGAGCAAAGGTGCCCAGGGGGGAGAGGGCAGAGGGAAGACCCACACACCTCGATGGCGAGAAACCTTGAGCTGAGCAGGGTGGGGCACTCGAGAGAGGAGAAGTTCCACTTTCTAATTTTCTAATGATCCACTTAAGAATTCGGAAATAATCCAGCAGGGGGTTGTTGTCTTGACTGATTTTGAGAAAGCTCCTCTCTGCATTACCCTGAGCAGAGACAGGCAGAAGCGCCTTCACAGCCTGGAGCCGTGCCAGGCTGAGCTAGGGAAAGCTTATCTGGAACACAGATAAGAACTGTCTCTCCAGGCGGGCGATAGAGTACGAAGAAACGCCCCCTCGCACCAGGAATGAACGGCTTTCCAGCTACAAATTACCGATGACTGGTCCAACCTGTCTCCCAGAGACCCAACTGCACCCAGTCGAGGATACTGGGCCGGGTAGCCCTGGGCAGCTCTCTAGGGTGGACCTCGCTTGTCCTTCTCCCAGAAATACTCAAGTCTTCCAGGTGGTCCTCAGCCCACACCAGCTCCCCCCGAAAAGACAAAAAAGTAAAAGCCCTTCTGCCCATTGTCCTCCTCTCTTCCTGAAAGTGTAGGCCAGGAAGTGACTCCAGGGGGTCAAAGAGAAGCTGAGTAAAGAGGTGACTTGGTGCTGACCCCAGGACCCAGGTGAGGCTGTGCTCCTATTGGCAGGTAAGTTGTGTGGTGGTAGGTCATCTTCAGGGGCTGTGGTCTCCAGGGGAAATGGAGAACTAGCCACTTTCTAGTCACTTCCTGGGTTTTGACATTCTTCACTCAGCATGGAAGAAAGTGTCATCATACCTGGGAAGCCATCTCTCCATCTTCAGGGTCAATTCCACCTGAGCCCCCTGGGAAGAGGTCACTTGACCTCTCATTCCTGTTAGGTGGGGGCTTAGACTGATTCTAGTCCTGCCTCTTCTTGCAGTACCTCCGCACGTCTCAGGGCTGCATCCAGACAGGGGCTTCCCAACGTTCCCATGACTAAAACAAAACAAAAAAGAAGGAAATGAAAAGAATATAAGAATATTAAGTCTAGGGGCCGGAGCGATAGCACAGCGGGTAGGGCGTTTGCCTTGCACGCGGCCGACCCGGGTTCAATCCCCAGCATCCCATATGGTCCCCCAAGCACCGCCAGGAGTAATTCCTGAGTGCAAAGCCAGGAGTAACCCCTGAGCATCGCTGGGTGTGACCCAAAAAGCAAAAAAAAAAAGAAAATTAAGTCTATAAACATTCCTGGAAAACATACATGTAGGAATATGTAGATATAGTTAGATCAAGAGATGACAATGTATGTGTGCATATGAAGTTAAATACGTAAGTGTGAAAACATATCGCTTCAGTACAGTCCGGAGAGGGGTCAGAGCAATAATAGCAGAACACGGAGGGCTCTTGCCTTGCATGCAGCTAGCCCAGGTTCAATCCCGGGCATCCCCTAGGGTTCCCTGAGCATCACCAGGAACAATTCCTGAACAACAGAGCCAACCCCAGAGCATCACCAGGTGTGATCCAAGAAACTATATAGAAGGAACAGAAATTAGAATTGAAGTGGTTATTTAGCAAAAATTGTACCTAGAAACAAATTTAGAGATTTAAATGCTTTCACAGTTATTCAAGAATTCTACCCCCCCCCCCGCCCGACGCAGAAAATAAAGAAAATCTAACCATTGGAATGAGGAAGCTAAAAAAACTGGCAATCCTATGTATCTAAAATGAAGAAAATGAGAAAGTAATAAGAATAAAAATCCCCAAACAATTAAGATGAGGGTTGCTGAACAAACTCAAGAGCTTCATATTTGCAGAACACAGGCCATGTTTGAAAAGTTAAATGAGAAGAATAGAAATGATAGCAATTTAGAAATGCTAGCTTCTGTGGAAAGGAATTTCAGTAGATTAACATGGAATAGCATATGCAATAACACACCAGGCTCCACTCGTGCAAATAAGTTTCAAAATCTGGCATTTTTCTGGAAAATGTAAGTTTCCAAATTTAAAACCAGAAATATATCATGTGCTACAGCAATAACATTAAAATAAACTGAAAAAATATTGAAGAAAGATTTCTCCCTGAAAGACTTGAACCAGATAATTTTCTAATAGATTCTTTTAAATTCACAACTAATAAAATTTACATTCTCCATCATTTGTTCCAGAGCATGTAAAAAAATTGGAAATGACTCCATTCATTTTGTAATTCTTCCCTTCAGTTTGTTTTGTGTCTATCTTCCACCATTTATTTATTTTATTGGTCCTTTACACTCAGTTAACCTCATATTCTATCAAACTTGCTGCTTCACAAAAATGGTTTTAAAAGTTTCTGCCTCTGAGGAGCTTTTTAATAGGCTGTGAAACATGTTTGTAGATAAAAAAGTAAACAGGAAGATGGTTTTCTCATCCTTTCAGAATCTAAAACTTCAAGAATAAATATCTCTAATGAGGGTGACTCCTCCGCTGCTTCTTTTTTAAACAAAGACAAATGGTTTGTGATTATTGTCCTGTCTTTATGTATTATAACTTGAATACGTAACGCCTGGAGGCCTGCTTTTATTTCTTTAATGACCATTTGAAAGCATCTGCTAATACAAGTCTAGGGTGACGTGCTAATTTTCCAATTCTCACATTTCTACTGACCCTAGACGCCTGAATACTGCCCCTGACCTCGTGTTTACCCCCTCTCTGCTGTTCAGTATTTGGAGATCAACTCTCCGGAAACCAGCGTGGTTATGAGCAAGTGAAGAAAACTGCCGGGCTATGGGAACAAGGTGATCATCAGACTTGGCATGAGCGCTGGAAACTGGAACAGCCTGGATTCCTTGGAAATCTTTCCAAATCGGAGGACTGTGCTCAGCAAGTTCAAGGGCACAGGCGAGGAAAGGAGCAACTTGCTTTCACAGTTCTCTTCTCTTCTTCCAGGACTAGCGGGAGTACTTTTTCCATGCATCTGCAAAGAATCAGGCTTTCCGAAAGGGAGAGCTGTTTTCAGCATCGTTTGCGGAAAGCCTTCACCATTGATTCCAGGAAACCCAAATCATTCATTTTCGAACTCTTGAGCACCCGCAACACTGAGAGATGTTCCCTTCCCTCTGTCCCCTTTGAATTTGGTCCTTAGCCTGGGACGAAGAGCATTAAAACTCACACATATGCCAACACACTCACACCATATGCACTTCATGCTCTCTGGGCCCGTGATGGAAAGGACCTCTCCACTTTTCGTTTCTCGAGGCCTAACGCAATAGCTAGCCCACAGTTTACCCTTAATAAATGTTATTTGAAGCAAAATCAAATTGCATTGAATTGAATCTTGCTAAAATTAGAGGTATAAAGGAAAAAGCTATGGGAGCAACCGAGGAAAGCAGTTTCTAATTCTGCCTGGGGGAATTGGGAGAAAGCAAAATGAAAATAACGCAAAATGTGTTTTGAGGAGTTATACACACCATTTTGACAATGCAATCTAATGGCACAGAGCAAACATTTATTTAATTTTAATAATAAATGCTTACACGTTTTTACGCAGCATTTTAATCTTTGAAACCCTTCCAGGCACTGAATAATTGAATTTTCTAGATGATATTCTTCAAAAATCATCCACATTGATTTAATGTTCCCAACTGAGCAGTTAGATGGAAATATAAACAAATTAAAGCAGAGACAATAGAAGGCCGAGGCCTCCGCTTCACATTTCTCAGGCCACTCTGAGGCCACCCAGGAGGTGGGTCCAATAAAACGGTCCAGCTGGGGAACAGGCCTCCCAGATGAGCCGCTTGGGATGTGAACTTCTTCCAGCTGTGGTCAGAGGAGACTCTAAGCTCTCAGAAACCTACACCATCCCCCATAACATCCTAGAAGAATGGAAACTGCGGGGGGAGGGGCTGGAGCGATAGCACAGTGGGTAGGGTGTTTGCCTTGCACGTGGCCAACCCGGGTTTGATTCCCAGCATCCCATATGGTCCCCGGAGCACCACCAGGGGTAATTCCTGAGTGTAAATCCAGGAGTAACCTCTGTGCATTTCCGAGTGTGACCCAAAAAAGCAAAAATAAAAAATAAAAGAATGGAAACTGGGGGTCTTATCTGGAATTAGGGTTTGTACCTGAACTAACTTTTCTAGCAGAGAAAACTGGCGCGGCGAGCATCTCCTGACCAAGAGCATCTCCTGTGGGTCCTGTCCTCTGTCGTCATCCTGGGTCCCTCCTCTCATTCTCTTTGCTCAGGTTATATACCTTCATGTTTCTTCACTGGCTTCAGAATCCACATCTATGTAGGTTGTCCTTAGGTGTGTCATGAAGTGTGTTCTTTTGTCCTACTAATCTGTCTGATGTCCCTTTGGTTAATTATAGAGGAACCCAGAGGGGTGGTGGACATGTTTCTCCACAGTAGTACCAAGAGAAGACAGATGGCCTTGGCTTGTTTTTTGACAAGCGGGAGCCACAGGTGACCCATAGATACCAATGTCACCTTATTGCGGAGAAAACCTAAGGCATTTAGATCTTCCAATTCTGGGGGTGCAAAATGACAGATTCCAAATTCAGTATTGGCTTTTTTTCATACATGCCCTTCCTAGTAAACAGGAGAAATAGACGACTTGGGTTTGTCATTGAAGAGCTCCCTGGTGGTCTGATGTGTGAACATCAACACTCAGTTCCCTCTGTACATAAGATTGGGAGGCTCAAGATCAAGGCCTAATCAGCTTCTTCCAGGCCCCAGCACTGGAGCAATCTCCACGTGCACCTGTCACGGAAGTGAAGAAGGGGGCGGGGTCTTTGAAGGCTACTAAAGGGCTTGGATTTACACACAGCCTTGACCATTGTACTATTTGCCTTCTTCTCAGTCCAAATACAGCATTTTGTTCTTGAAAGAATTGCTTAAGTTTAAGGTGAATACAAGTGAAATTTCTGCACTGTCACACACACACATGTGTGCACACACATTTGTGTAGCAAAATATTTAATGGGCTCTTTTTTTTTTTTTTTTTTTTTTTTTTTTGCTTTTTGGGTCACACCTGGCGATGCACAGGGGTTACTCCTGGCTCTGCACTCAGGAATTACCCCTGGCCGTGCTCAGGGGACCATATGGGATGCTGGGATTTGAACCTGGGTCGGCCACGTGCAAGGCAAACGCCCTACCCGCTGTGCTATCTCTCCAGCCCCCTCTTTTTTTTTTTTTTTTGAGGGGGTAGGAGGCACATCCAGCAATGCGCATGGGTTACTCGTGGCTCCACACTCAGGAATTTCTCCCGGTGGTGCTCAGGAGATGATATAGCATGCCAGGGATTGAACCCAGGTCGACCTCATGCAAGGCAAGCCTTCTCTCCACTGTACTGTATCTCCAGCCTCTAATGGTTCTTTCTTGTGATAATATTTGTGAGTTCAAATCCAACACAGCAGGAGAAAGTACTCTTAAGTTCTAGTTAAGCAAAACTAGAAACAGGGAAGAACAATTGAAGAAAGTTTTCGAGTGTCAGAGTGAGACAACTGCCCACCAAAGACCCTTCTAGAAGGCTGGGAACTTCAAGAAAGAAGAGAAGCGTGTTCCACGGCTGGGGCAGAAGTACTGCACTGAACAGGGGACCCAAGTCCTTTTGTACATTTTGTTTTGGAGCCATGCCTGGAAATGCCCAGAGCTTCCTCCCGGCTCTGCACTCAGGGATCACTTCTGGTGGTGCTTAGGGGACCGATGGGGTGCTGGGTCAGAAGCATGCAAGGCAAGCATCCTTCCCACTCTACTATGCCCGGCAGTGGGGGTCGGGGGGCAAGGTGAGGAGGAGAGAAACCACCAAGTCTTAATTTCCACTCGAGGAGATATTTCATCTCTGGAAAGTGAGTCACAGTTTCCCAAACGAAATTGTTTTTGTAATGAAAGTCATTCAAAAGAAGATCTTCTCGGGTCAGGGAAAAAGAGATCTGACCCAACCCCCAAGGTAATACAAGGTAAGTAATACCCTGTCCTGTTTGTGGTCGTTGTAATCATTCCGTTCAAGAAACTGGTTACGTAGCCCTAAATCAGCACCTCATTTGCCCTCACGGCCAAAATAAACATGCTGTTACATGGTGGAGTCAAAGTACAGCTGTAATGACCCAGTTGGCTTAACTGCCTGGTCATCCAAAGAATTGTGCAAAAATCACACCCAATAAACAGTGCCCCAGAAGCTGGGCCGGACGGCACACAGCTGCCGCTTGGGCTCATCTCTGTCTTTTCTCAAAATATCCCTCCCAATAAAACTGAATAATGAAATTTAGATCGAGCCGTCATTAACATGGCATTATGACTTGTCTAAGATAATCAAAACCTGGCAGACATTCAGTGTAATCATTGTTTTAAACAAACACTTGCTTTTCCACTCGGAGAGAAGCCAAGAGACTAACCTCAAAGATTATTAAGGACAAAGTTTAACTGGAGGCACGCATTTCAGCCAAGTCTTCAGAGGTTCTTAGCTTTAACTGCTCTTAAAAGAATAAGACACTCGAGTGACCGAGGAATTACACGCCCCCCACAACCCCTACCCCCAGCTCATCCTCCTGGGACGGTGAAAGTGGCCTCTTGACTAGGAATCAATGAGGTCCTAGGTTTTCCTCTTCACCCTTGAGCAACCCGGAAGTGGTTTCTCTCATGATGACCTGCTTACATGGTCAGCTGCTAGAAGGGTCTGTGGTCCAAAACAGACCCAAAGGGAAAAATAAACACATCAGGAGATGGCTAAATAGATGAAGTAATAAACGTTGAAATGTTCGGCAATTGGATGATAACAACAGGATCTATGATATTAAAATGACTCCCACTTTGAATATACAACTCCGCCTTATTCCACAAAGCCCTCATCTTTAAGAGGAGACCACCCATTCACAAAGCTTCCATCCAACACATGGAAGAGGATTCTGTTGTGGATAAACTGAAGTTAAAGTGGGACTTTTAATATGATTACAGGTCAGTGATTTTTGAATTGTTAATGTTCAAAAGGCCCAAGAGGCATATACTGAATATATAGCCCGTGAAAGACAAAATTAAATAAACAAAAAAGCAATTTACAAGCTGGAAAACATTTTTAGTTCTCATGAAGCGTTTGAACACATGTCCTCTGGCATCCAACTTAACAGGGCCAAGCTAACGCCATGGAAAGTCAAGAGACAAGAACATTTGTTTCACTTCAGGGCCCCAAACCTGGGAGAAATGGGTGGTGAGAAAGCATTTCAGAGTTGAAAACATGACCCATAGGCATACACACTATGGACATGGAGGTCCTCCGGGCATAATGGGACTCCTGGGAAAGTGCTCCATCCTGGTACAATTACAAGACAATGAGGATGAGATCTGCTTATTTATGGTTGCTGGATCTTGAACCCTGTGCAGAAAAGATTTAAAGCAAATGAGAAAATCCTGGGGTGCAGAAGGGACCTTTCCAGTGGATTTCACTAGCGTTTTAAACAAAGCTGTAAGACTGTCAGACAAAGCGTGGCACCATGAGGGAGTTAAGACTCAATCTCCTCCTCTAAAGTTGAGGAATGACCCCACCCTCCAAGTGAGATTAATCTCACCACCTTTTCGGAACCAGTGGCCAATGTCCCTCCCTTCCAGCTCAGCTCCACATCTCCAGGACTTCTGCCAGTTGCCCCACCCCTCGGTGAACTTTCACACAGCTTACAAAGTTCCTTACCAAACTCCGCACTGCTCACGTTTATACTTCCTGTCACTGGGTGAAGAAGGGCAGGGGAGGAAAAGAGAAATTCCCTGTCTAATTTCTCATCGAATCCCAAGGGTTTAACCACGGAGATTCAGTTTTGGGGGAACAGGAGTACAGTAAACTCTCGGGAGGACACAAAAAAGCCCACCAAGTTCGATAAGTGAAAACAACAACCCAGACGGCTCAGTCAGCACTAACCAGTACAGAAAATCCTCAGCCATGGTGCTGAGTGTTCCTGTGGGGAGACTGTTAAATGAGCTCAAAGAAATGATGGCACAGGCAGTCATCAAAGCACAGGAAGTTAGGAGAGTCGAAACAAGATATAAGCAGAAATGACAGAAATAAAGAGTATTGTCTTAGAGGATAGAGAAAGTTAATAGAAACTCTCAGCAAAATCACAACAGCTGAGGAAATGGTTGTGACATTCCAAAAGGAGGTAGAAGAAATCTCTAGAAAACATCAAAAGGTGGGGAGAATTCTGAAAAGAAGTGAGGAGCGTACAGAGAAGCAGGGATGAGCACAAGAAGAATAGAAGAACCATCAGAGTCCCTGAAGAACATGAAGGTGGGTTTGGTGAAGAAACAATGCTTAAAGAGAAAGAAAGAAAGAAAGAAAGAAAGAAAGAAAGAAAGAAAGAAAGAAAGAAAGAAAGAAAGAAAGAAAGAAAGAAAGAAAGAAAGAAAGAAAGAAAGAAAGAAAGAAAGAAAGAAAGAAAGAAAGAAAGAAAGAAAGAAAGAAAGAAATCACAGATATGAATTCCCAGAATTGAGGAATACAAGCAACCAGATACAAGAGACCCAAAGGGTCCCAGTGAAAATAAACTCAAATAGGAAAACTCTAAGACACATTGTACTGGAAAGCAACAAAGTCCAAAGATAGAGACAGACTAATAAAAGCAATAAGATCAAGAAAATGATTTTTATACAAAGGAAAGCCCATAAAATTCACTGCAGATCTATTAAATGAGACTCTCCAAGTCAGAAGAAAGTGGAGGGCTATAGTACAAAAACTCAATGAAGCAAACACCTGACCAAGAATCCTCTATCCAGCTAGATTATCATTCAGACTCGAAAGGATGATTTAGAGCTTCAGGGATAAGCAACAGTTTAGGGAATTCATAACTTTGAAACCAGTCTTGTAAGAAGCACTAAAGGAGCTTCTTTGAAAGGAAGATAAACTTTCCTCAGCCTTGAGTGTGGCATTCACTCATGGTGCTTATGGTCTCCAGCTCCTAGCCTGGTAAGGAATTCTATACATTTGCAATAACAAATTAACGTTTTATTTATATTGAATGTTCTATATCTGCTCAGGTACCTTTTTACATCCATAGAGGTTTTTTTTATTATGCTTTACATATTAATGCTTTATTTTTAAAATGAACTGGAGCGATAGCACAGCAGGTAGGGTATTTGCCTTGCACGCAGCCAACCTGGGTTGACTCCTCTGTCCCTCTCGGAGAGCCAAGCAAGCTACAGAGAGTATCCCACCCACACAGCAGAGCCTAGCAAGCTACCCGTGGTGTATTTGATATGCCAAAAAAGTAACAACAAGTCTCACAATGGAGACGTTACTGGTGCCCGCTTGAGCAAATCAATGAATAATGGGACAACAGTGCTACAGTACTGTTTTTAAAATGTTTTACATATTAATGCATATATTTACACAGTATTGAACATAATATTTTCTAACATAAAGCCAATAGTTCCGGACATTTAAGCAGAGAGCCATGTGGGGACGCTCCTTTGCGGCCCCGCGCGAGATCAACCCCGGAGGCAACTGAACCACTTTGGACACGAGCGGCGCCCCCAAAATGCCTCCAAACTGTGTGCTGGGAGCTTCTGGCCCAGGCGTTGCCAGCGAGTGATGCAATTACCAAAAGAATCTTCCTTGGACTTCATATAGAAATCCAAAACCGCGCGGCTGCGATAACAGCCGCGCGACCTAATATCTTTTGATTGTTTGATTGTCAGCAACGTGTAAATGTTCCTTTTTGGCAGGGCTTAACGTGGGGGGAAACTCCAAACAATAGTACTAAGTTTTTTGTTAAAGGGTAAAAGATTGTAGCGATAGAATTTTAGGCAGAATTTTCCCTGGACTTTAACGGGTCGGACTTTGGTGGGAAATCCTAACAAGAATAGTAAGTCTTTTGCTGAAATATTGAAGGCCACCAAAGTGGTAGCCATCTCTATAGACTGAACTAAGCCATATCCCCATGCCGGCTGAGAAGAAATATCCTTCTTTCTCAGGAAAAAACGCGGCGTGGCGTTAACCATAGTATGATGTCCATTAAGCTGACACGGACCTGGTGGCGTGGGAATCGGATGCAAGGGAATAAATTATTATGTACTTGGAACAGCGGGACGCTGGTGGAACCTTGAGCCGGGGCCAATACCAGCGTATTACTTTTGGTTCCAGAAACTGCTTGCAGACATTATACCAGACTATCAACTAAGCTAGAGCCCCACGCCGGCTGATGACGAGAAATAACCATCTCTTTTGGTTTGTTTCCCTTTGTCAGGCAGCATGGTGATTACTAAACAGGCGTGATCTCGGTGGCGCGGGACGAGGGGGGAAAAAAATAGAAAAGTTATGTAACAAACAGCGGGACTTAATATCTCTACATTCTCAGCAATGGAGAGCCATCAAATGCTTCCTTGACAGTGGGACTGTCTTCTCTTTTTTGGGGGGAAACCCTAGCAACAATAGTGAATTATGTGTTGAAACATGGACTGTAACCAAGATAAAGCGTAAACGAAGTGAAACTTATCACTTACAAGGGCGGGGACTGGGGGGGCGGGAGGGGGCGGGAGGTATAATGGGGTGGTTGGTGATGGAATATGGGCACAGGTGAAGGGAAGGGTGTTTGAGTACTGTATAACTGACATAATCATGAGAACTTTGTAACCCTCCACATGGTGATTCAATAAAATTTAAATTTAAAAAAAAATAAATAAAATAAAATAAAATACTTTAAAAAAAAATAAAGCCAATAGTTCCTTTCTTATGATAAGACACACTTTTGTACTTTTATAGGCCTACTTATATTTCCTTTTCATTTTTCTTAATTCTTGTCATTCTTACTTATCACTGATTTAAATTTTGTGAAATTCCAGATTAGCTCTATTCATTCCAAATGTGTCACCACCTCCACAATAAAGAGAAAGAGAGAGAAAGAGAGAGTGAGAGAGAAAGAAAAAGAAAGAAAGAAAGAAAGAAAGAAAGAAAGAAAGAAAGAAAGAAAGAAAGAAAGAAAGAAAGAAGGAAGGAAGGAAAGAAAGAAAGAAAGAAAGAAAGAAAGAAAGAAAGAAAGAAAGAAAGAAAGAAAGAAAGAAAGAAAGAAAGAAAGAAAGAAAGAAAGAAAGAAAGAAAGGAAGGAAGGAAGGAAGGAAGGAAAGAAAGAGAGAAAGAAAGAAAGAGAGAGAGAAAGAAAGAAAGAGAGAAAGAAGGAAAGAGAGAAAGAAAGAGAGAGAGAAAGAAAGAGAGAGAGATTTCCCATATGTGAGATTAAAAGAAGCATAGTAAGGGAACAACTAATGGTCACCTGGTCTAGTTGGTGGCTCAGAAACAAGAGGCACAGGTGGATTGGGTGGCAGGACCGGTCAAAAATGGCCCCTCTGGGGCTGGAGAGATAGCACAGAGGGTAGGGCACTTGTACATGGCAGATCCGGGTTCAATCCCTGGTGCCCCATCTGGTCCCCCAAGCCCTGCCAGGAGCGAGTCCCACAACTGAGAGTGTGAAGTAGTAACAGTGAAAAGGAACATTAAACAGAGCCCTGACCTCCGTCCGTCCATCTGCTCACTTGCCTGTGAAGGAGACCCACTTCGCACAGGTAGAATCTGACACATGCCCCCCCAAAAAAGAACCCATGCCAAAAGTCATAGAAATGTCATTTGACAGACATAGAATGACTTCACTCTTTTGTGGAATATAAAGTAACATAATAGGAGACTCACACCTAAGGACAGTAGAAATAAGGGTCAGGAGGATGCCCCGGGCTTGGAAACCAATCTCATGGGCTGGGGGAGACCAATCTCATCTCCATGCGATGGAGAGAGGAGCGCTTAATAAATGATGGCTGGAGGGCCCGCTCGGGGTAGTAGATGCGTGCTGAAAGTAGACTATGGACCGAACAGGATGGCCGCTTAGTACCTGTATGCAAACCACAACACCCAACAGGACAGAGAGAGTAAGAGGGAGTGTGCCTGCCACAGAGGCGGGAGGTGGGAAGGGGTGGGTCGGGGGAGGATACTGGGAACATTGGGGGTGGGGAATGGGCGCTGGTGGAGGGGTGGAGACTTGAACACTGTTTGACTGGAACGCAATCATGAAAGTTTGTAAGTCTGTAACTGTATCTCACAGTGAGTTATTAAAATAAAATTTAAAAAGAAAGAAAGAATGGGATTTGAGGGCTGTGAAATTGAGCAGTGAGTGAGGCTCCTGACTTGCTGCCCTGACCCGGGTTCAATCCCCAGCACCACACATGGTCCCCCCGAGTGATGCTGAGCACGGAACCAGGAGTCAGACCTAAGCACAACCAGCTGTGGACCCCAAACCAGATAAACCTATTAATGAAAATAAAATAAAATAAAATGAAAAAAAATTAAAAGAAATGAACACTTTAAAAGAATGAAAGGAATGTCCTGTGAGCTCAGTTCTGTGTGACCCCAGGAATTTTCTCTAGGTCCTCCTCTGCCTTGGGCCACCCTGACTGCCTGCTGTCTCAGGGTTTGCACCGCTGCAATGACAACTAAAATACAAGAACCAGGCCTAGCTTCCGAAATGCTGGCCTCGAGGGTCCCAGCTTTACTTGGCTCCTGGGAGTGGGCACTTTCAATTATTGAAAATGTCATGCATACACACACACACACACACACACACACACACCACTCTCACACTCATACACACAGACTCACACACACACACCACTCTCACACACTCACACACACACCATTCTCACACTCACACACAGACTCACACACACACATACACTCTCTCACAACATAATTCTCACACACACACCACTCTCACACACATACCATTCTCACACTCACACACACCACTCACACACACCATTCTCACACTCACACACACATACCACTCTCACACTCTCAGACACACTCACACACAGACTCATACACATACCACTCTCACACATTCAAACACTCACACACACCACACCCACACACCATTCACACACATACACTCACACACATCGACACACACATACCACTCACACAGACACCACTAACACACATTCACACACAGAGAATCACACTCATACTCATACACACTCACAGATCCATTACATAATGGAAGTGAATTTTTGAAAGAGTACATTTGCATTCAGAGCAAAACTTCATTAATTCAGATGCCACTAATTCATAATCAGTGTTATATTAATAGGAACCTGGCTGAATTTTACATATCAAACCCTTTCCTAATAAATGAAGAAATTAATTATATAGCTGTCTGATATTTATATTCATTATTGGGTTCCAAAATACTTTATTATTCGCAATTAAAATTCTGCATTTCTATTCACTATATCACCATCATTATTATTCTTAAGTAATACTTGCCGAACTTCGGAAGGCAAGATAGAGTTTTCAGTATATGTCAGAGTATAGATATTAGAACTAGCTGACAGCAAGTATTTGCTTATTTTTCCAAAATGTCCATGCTGACTTCTGTAACATGGTGTTGTTGAATGCATCTACACAGAAAAATCTATGCTTTAGTGCTTCAGTCAATGTAAACCTTACAAAGTGTTTTTCAGGTGGTTATTTCCGAGGTAATGACATCATTTATAATGAAAACCTGCAATAAGACTCCAACAGAAGGGGAGTTCAAAGTTATTTAACAATGAAACTGAGCAGGCAGTCTTCTGTGTAGAGAATTTGCTAGACTGAAGGGTCCCACTTATTTCTAGTTGCATTTCCAAGCTCCCCACCGTTTTTTGTTAGTTTTGTTTTGTGTTTATTGGGCCACACCAGCTGAGCTCAGGGCTTACTCCTGACTCTGCACTCAGGGATCACTCCTGGCATTGCATATTCCCAGGGACCATACGGGATGGCAGGGATCAAACCTGGGTCGGTCACATGCAAGGCAAACCCCCTACCCATGGTACTATCACTCCAGCCCCCAAACTGAAGCCACATCCTCAACTCAATCCAGTAAAGCCTAATCTGCATCCAGGGAT
The DNA here is from genome assembly GCF_027595985.1 of Sorex araneus. NCBI lineage: Eukaryota > Metazoa > Chordata > Mammalia > Eulipotyphla > Soricidae > Sorex > Sorex araneus. The sequence continues at coordinate 368,716,540 of NC_073303.1, forward strand.
CACTCCTGGCAGTGCTCAGAGGACTATGTGGGATGCTGGAGAGTAAAACTAGGTCAGCCTTGTGCAAGGCAAATGCCTTAACCACTGTTAAGGGCCCATTTTTAACCAATGAACCAGATGATCATCAGCTGCCACGTGGGAAGAGATGAACCTCTACACACAGCAGATGAAGGCAAACACACTGCAAGTCCCCAGAGTGCGGGCTTTCCTGTTTAAAAAAAATCTGTATGGGGGCTGGAGCGATAGCACAGTGGGTAGGGAATTTGCCTTGCACGAGGTCGACCCGGGTTCGATTCCAAGCATCCCATATGGTCCCCTGAGCACCGCCAGGAGTGATTCCTGAGTGCATGAGCCAGGAGTAACCCCTGTGCATCGCCAGGTGTGACCCCAAAAAAGCAAAAAAAAAAAAAATCTGTATGTTTGGGGTCAGAGAGATAGTACAGTGGGTTAAGCTCTTGCCTTGCACGTGGCTGACTTGGGTTCAATCTCCAGTTAATACAGGGGGTTAGGTTCTTGCCTTGCACATGACTGACTTGGGTCCAACCCCCAGATAATACAGGGGGTTAGGTTCTTGCCTTGCACATGGCCGACCTATGGTCCCCCAAGTACTGCCAGGAGTGACCTTTGAGCACAGAGCCAAGATTGTAAACCCTGAATACCACTGGGTGTGGCTCAAAAGAAAAAAAATCTGCACGCTTTGCTCTAGTTCTTAGTGGGGGTCCAAAGTTGCTAACAGTGGAGACTAAAATGAAGCCAGACCCTGTAGCAACCTACTAATATGGAGACATATTTTTCTTAAGATAGAAAGAAAATGTAATGCCAGCATTTAGGGATGAAAGAAGTGAATAGAGAATAAATTTTGGTGGAGAGGGGGCCCCGCCATTTGAAGTCCGTTATGGGGCATTGCCCTTGCTCGGAGCCAGGAAGATAGATGAGTGTGGCCGTAGGGCAGACGAGCTCCCTGACAGTGCTCGGGGAGAGTAAAGGAGTAAAGTGTACTTCCTCTCCCATCTCCAGCCCCACCGACAGCAAGCCCGCCTGGAGTCAGGAGCAGCAAGTTTGAAATTTGAGAAATTCCATGAAAAAATTCCTAAAATCGCATAAAAAATCTAAACTATGAACACTCCAAGACTGGAACCAGCCCGCAATCGAAGCGCCTGTCGCCTGTCGTTATTGAGGGGACAAGAGGGGAACCGGGACGAGAGCCATTCAGGGGCTTGTCGAAAGTTGCCCAGGAACCTCTATTTCCTGCACCACCCAAACTGCATACTTTGGCCTGCTAGGTGGGTTGAATTGTGTCACAGCCACAGGAATGAAACACAGGTTCCGACGCAAAGCCCCATCGACTGTGACTCTGGCCTTATTTGGAAATCGGCTTCGGAGAGATAATCATAAGAAGATCGGGGCCGGAGCGATAGCACAGCGGGGAGGGCGTTTGCCTTGCACGCGGCCGACCCGGGTTCGATCCCCGGCATCCCATATGGTCCCCCAAGCACTGCCAGGAGCAATTCCTGAGTGCAGAGCCAGGAGTAACCCCTGAGCATCACTGGGTGTGACCCAAAAAGCAAAAAAAAATAAAAAAGAAGATGGCGGTGGGCCTGGGTCCTGCTGGGAGGAGGGTCATCTGAACACAGACAGAGGGAAGAGGCTCGTGGGGTGCAGAGGCAGATTCTGAAATGAAGGACTTGCAGGCCCGCAACCCCAAGGAAGATGGGCACCTCCCGCCCCTGGAGGGGGGAGAGGAAGGTGCTGTCAGAGGCTCGGAGGGAGTCCCCAGCTCAGCCATGCTTTGCTCCCCAATTTCTAGCCTCCAGCAGCAGGAGCAAGAGGAGATAGGTCTGCCGGCATGTCACATTGTGTCCTGAGCCATTCTGGGAAGGTCCCTCCATCCCACGGGAAGGTCCCTCCGTCCCACTCATGCCCACAGCCAGGCCCAGCTCAGAGCAGCTCATTCCTGAAAGTAAACCCAGAGAATTCAAGATCCCAACCCACAGAGGAACTGACCACAGGCGGCCCTTCTGCGGGCACTGAAGCGATTGCCATTGATCAAGCATCCGTCACGCCTTCCTACGTGGGGGAGAGTCCCGCAGGTCACATGGGGGGACACAGGCGCCCGGGCACATGCAGTCCCCCGGGGCTGCACCCAGCAGTGGCGGGAGCCACGTGGTGCCAGGGATGGGGCTGGGCTCTGCACACGCGTAGCCGATCCCCTTGCTGTCCCCCCAGCCCCTCAGTGCCCACCGCACCCCCCTGAATTGTCCCAGTGTTATCCGAGTCTCTCTGCTTTCAAGGTGATGGCAGTGTGGCTGCGGCTTCCTTGAGGAACTCACAGACTCACTCCTCAGGACCACGCCGCCAGTGGAAACCGACACTAGGACTGTGGCCCTTGAAACACAGGCTTCTTGGGGTGGCCATGAGTGACAGCCACGGGGGTCTGCACCCTGGACACCTGCACCCAGGTGGTGGCTGAGGCCCCAGGTCCTAGTTTCACTCTGGCCGTGTTGGCTGCGGGCTGGGAGGAAATGTTGCCACACCAGCCTCGTTTTTTGTGGCACCAGGCGCCAGCCGGCAACCTGACAGAACAGCCCCCGTCCCACAAGCCTCCAGTGTTTCTCACAAGAAATCGACACCCAGGCCTCTACACACTGGGACTCCCCGCGACACGCAGAGGAGCAAACGCAAGCTTGGCCCCGGCCCAGCTGAGAGATACATCTTCCCGCCCACAGGAGAGTCAGGAAACTCCCTCTGTGGTTGGCCTTTAGGGACTCTAGGGTTTTCCTGGAAGGACTGAAAAATGAAAAACATGTTGCTCTTGAGCACCCCAGATGTGGCACATGCATGGGAGCCTGCGACTGTCTCTTCCCCGCTCACGGGCAGGGTCCGAAAGCTCAGAAACACACACATTCACCATCTGCTCCTGGGACCAGCCAACCAAGTAGCCTCGTGTTCGTCACGTCTAGATCAGGGACAAACTCATGAGAGACTAGATAGGGCAGGCACAAGCCGTTGGTATGTACAGCTATGGGCTTATTGTAAACCATAGGGGTGTGTGTGTGTGTGTGTGTGTGTGTGTGTGTGTGTGAACTCACATACTCCTGAGCCCCGGAGTTCACCAGAAGCCACCCAGGATATGAAGTTTGGCAAGGAGCAATTCAGAAGGGTGAGTCCTAACCCACAAGGAGTCTTGCGTTTTATTACTTATTTATTTATTGGGGGGTTGGGGTACACTGTGGTGCTCAGGGGCTATTGATGACCAGGTTGCTCCGGGGACTATAAGGTGCTGGGGATGGACCCTGAGCCTCCCACAGGAGAAACCGGGTCTGAGGCCCTTTGAGGTATCTCCCGGCCACAGTTCCTGCATGTTAAATAAAACCAGCCCTGGGCTGGGGAGGGAGGGCAGGGTGGAGGGGAGGGAGGGGGGAATGAGGAAGCTGTTTCTTCACTGCAGCTTCAATAAAGAAACCAGAGGCTTCCCTGGGAAGCAAACACCTGCTGTCAGTTAATATCTATCGTTTTTTCAAACCTGATCATGCCGTTGTTTGCTGTCCTCACGAACAGCCTGAGCTGAATAAGGAGAGGCTTCTCACAAAATTACTGAGAACATTTTCCTACAGGAGGAAATTAAGATCCCTTTTACTGAGGATTGGGTTTATTTTTTTAATTAAAAAAAAAGGGGGGGTTATTTTCTCTTCTACCTACCCATGTTGCAAACTTCCAGAGGGAGAAATCTTGCCCAGCATAAAGATTATCTCCAGAGGCTGGCAAACCTTACTATAAAGCTAGTAAAATATTTTAAGCTTGTGTGCTCAGGTTCTGTTGGACCAAATTTCCAATTTGTAGTCGTGAAGCACGCCAGTGAACATGGCTGGGTTTCAATAAAACTTTATTTATTTATGGAAGTAAATAAAGAACAGGAGCTCTCTAAAGCTTGGGGTTGTGTTTTAAGGCTTTGTTAAAGCCATAACTAGAAATGTCCTCTGTGTTTTGGGGCTAGAGGTTCACACATGGTGCAATTCTCCTTCAGTGTCTGTTCAGCCTACAGGTAGGGAAGAGTTCCTGACTTGGACCAAGCCTCCGAATCAGTCCTTCCAACACGGGGCGGTCTCAGTGATCTGAGAACCCTATTAAGTAAAGATAGGGGCCGTCCTAAATGCAAACTAGGTACACAAGTGACTATTTGGATGAGGAAGGAAGTTTCAACAGATGCAAACTTTAGAAAGCAAATAGTACCATCATTTTATCCCAGATTACCTTTCGAGCTTCTGCTAAGGAACAGCCTTTCTGTCAATTATACATTTGGCCTATGAGTGACTGTGAAAACATATTTCAAGTGAACATTGTGAATACCCTTATAGTTGTTGTTTCATCCTACCCAATAATATGCTGTGTTCTCAAATTAACCATGAGTATAAATTTTCTCACTTGGAACTTCAGGGGCGAAGGGGCACTGTTGCTTAGATATTTTTAGGCTATTTTTGGTATGTGGGGGCAATTTTGTCTGCCTTTTATTTGGGACCACCTTGGGTATTTTTTTTCTGGACAAGAGCTATTAAATATCTAAAAATTAGTCTGATAACATTGAGATAGAAACATTCAACTTTACCCAGAATTATACTACTTTCTAAGTCTTCATGTGTGTACACTCTACAAGCTCTGAAATTCTGATAAAGTTTAGAAATAGTGGTCTTAGTCAGTTGTGGCCCAAGAGTCTGCACCCTTATAGCCAAGTTTGGCTGTGTAAGCACATTGTAAGGGCGAGGGGAGCTGGACCTTTAGGCTCTGTTAGCTTCCCCATCAGTCTTGGGCACCGGAGCTTGAGGTCCCTTGTTTAGGCCTGGTATCAGTCACACATTCCTGGGGGTTAACCAGCCTCTGAAGAGATACTCCCCTGACAAGGGTTTTATTACCTCCCAAGGCAATTCATTCCTTTCTTGTTATTCAGAGTTCTCCAACACACAGAACCTAAAGGAGCTAAGTGATACATAGATAGATAGATAGACAGACAGACATATAGATAGATAGATAATAGATAGATAGATAATAGATAGATAGATAGATAATAGATAGATAGATAGATAGATAGATAATAGATAGATAGATAGATAGATAATAGATAGATAGATAGATAGATAGATAGATAGATAGATAGATAGATAGATAGATAGATAGATAGATAGATAGATAGATAGATAGAGATAAGAGGTTTCTTATGAGAACTGGCCTACATGATTTCAGTCTCCAAAGAGGCTGAAAATCTCCATCATTCTGCTGTCTGCAAGCAGGAAACCCAGGAAGACTGTTGTGGTTCAGTCCTCATCCCAGTGCTGAAGTTTCAAGAGTACAGGAACAGGAAAGGGGGGTCTCCAGGTCAAAGAGAGAGGGACAGTTTGCCCTCCTTCTCTATTTTTGCTCCATCTGGGTCCTCAGTGGATTGGACAATACTTATTCACATCAGTAAAAGGAATCTTTGGTCACTCAATCGAGCCAATCAAATGCTACTTTGGGAGGTAGGAGGGACCACACCTGACGATGCTCAGGGGTTGCTTCTAGCTTGGCACTCAGGAATTATTCCTAGTGGTGTTTTAGAGGACCAGATGGGATCAAATACAGGTCAGCCACATGCAAGGCAAATGCCCTGTGCACTGGACTATCTCCTACCCCAAAAGCTTTTCTGGAGACTTCCTCCCAGACACCTCTGGAAATACACCCTTCCAGAGTGGGCTGTACTTGGATCGTAACAAAGAGAATGTGTCAGAAGGAACCGCATGAGACTCCTGAGTCCTGGAAAGCAGGTGGCGACCTTCTTGTAGCATGCTCTGAAGGGCCGGAGCAGCCCCTGGAGGGGAACTGAGGACTCTCGACAAGAACAACGGAGGGAGGCATCACGGAAGCAGGTCACGATGCCACTGGAGCCTTCGAATGGTGGCAGCTGTGTCTGACGTCTGACCACCAGGTGAGATCCCAGGCCCCAGGCCCCGACTCAGCCAGCCCTGGACTCCCAATCCTCTGAAACTGTGGGAGAGAACACAGACTTGGGCTTTTGGGAAAACTGCTGTGTGTGTGTATGGGGGGGGGCATCTGTCACCCAGAAATAGAGGACAGATGCATGAGAAATGCGCGCATGGCCCGTTGGTCTTGTTAGCTAATCACAGCTTGCCAGCTCTTGACCTGAAAGGGGCAATTCTTTCTTGTGGCTCTTTCATCATGAAACCCCCATTTTTCCTCCAGTTCTGAATGAATGCTACATCATTTATCAAGAACTTTCCATTACCTTCTCTTCCTTGTGTGTTTGCTTGTCGGTGCTCAAAGCTTCCTTCTGGCTCTGGGCTCAGGCAGCATCATTCCTGGCATTGTTTGGGAGACTATCTGGGGTGCTAGGGATTGAACCCAGGTCAGCCATGTGCAAGGCAAGCACCCAGCCTACTGTACTATCTCTCCAGCTCCCTCTTTACCATTTCTTGAACTGCACATGTCTTTACTCATCCCACCCCACCCACCCTATTCCAGTGAATGCTACCAAAGATGCTTCTAGCTCCTGCAGACCTTCGGTCCTAATGCCTACCACCTTGCACTTCCAAATAGGACAAATATCTTTTTCTTTTTATGTGGAAGGAGGCAGAGACCATAGGTATTGAAGTGAGGCCCTAATTTCATACATTTTCTTATTTATTTTGGTTTTGGGTCCACAACTGGCTGTGCTCAGGTCTGACTCCTGACTCTGCACTCAGGGATCATTCCTGGAGGGTCTCAGGGAGACTCGGTGTGGTGCCGGGGATCAAACCTGGGTCAGCTGCGTCCAAGGCAACTACCCTGCCCACTATACCCTCTAGTCCTTTTAATTGAACATGTTTTCATGAACGACATTTTTATCTTTCTAGACCTGATTCCAAATGATCTTTTAATAGCAATGTGTAGCAGCCAACATGATTTGTCTCCAGCCCATTTTTAAAATGCCCCTATAATTTTGGGACCTTATGAGCAAAACAGAAAGAACCCAGCCTAGCGATGCTGGTCAATTAGTGTTTCAGCAGAAACAGTTTTTTTTTTTCTACATAAGGCAAGGGTCTTCGGTGCCTGCCAGGCGGCAGTGGGAAAGTAATAAAGCAGTGAATTATGACTGGATGGGAAATGAGCCTTTGCTGCTTGATGTTATTTCATCGGTAAGAGCCAAAGGGTTTCTCCTCATGGGAGATTGCTTTTACCACATTCTCTTGCCACCCCCACCCAAACAGATGCAAGTTAACGCTTGCCAGAGCTGACTGTTACCCCTGTTCAAACATCTAGGCGTGAGGACAGAGGAAGGGAAAGGAGGCCCCAAATATAGGCGAGTGCAGAATTGGATTCACACTGGCATCAAGAGAGAAGCAAGGAAAAAATGTCCCTACCATTAGGCCAGAAGGCTGGTCGTGGGTCAAGTGCTCTACATCTTTTAAAATGGTCTGCTTTGCTTGGAACTGCCTGGTTGATTAGGCTGCAGACCATCAGCATTACTGCACAGCGATCATTCTTCAAGAGAAATGCATATTTTGCCTGGTGAGAAAATTTCTCAGGTTGAGTTTTTGAGTTCCTGACCCAGCGTCCCTGCTGGTGGATTTGCAACTTTGGTCCTGATCCCTCAGTGGACCAGAAGCTGATAAAGTATCTTTGGGCTCCAGATGTCCAGACCCCCGCCCCTGCCCAGTGAGAGCAGTTTCCAGTCGGAGGTTCCTTCATGCATCTGACTTGCCTCCCCAGCACACATTTCCAATTGTGATATTTTTTTTCTCCAAGTTTGGTTGGTTGGTTTCGGGGCTCTACCCAGTGATGCTCAGGACAGACTTCTGGCTCTCTCTGCTCAGCGGTCACTCCTGGTGTTGCTTTGGGGACCACATGTGGTGCCAGGGATGGAACCTGTGTCAGGGTCGTACCAGGCAAGTGCTTTTCCCACTGTACTCTCTGGCCCTCCAACTGATGTCTTAGAAGCCAAAGCAAATTGGTTTATTTCAAGTATTTGTTCCAAACTGTTTTATTGTTCTGTAATTATGAGTTAAGTCTGAGATGTCAATCCTGGAGTTGCTCCAAGCTGCTTATTTGGGGGTGAGCACTAGAAGGTCTGGCACAAAATAGGCATTCTATAAAAGCCCTGGTTTATGGTCTTTTGAAAAAGTCAATTTTCAATTATCAGAAGTAAGATGACCCTGGCATGTAACATGAGGATTGGTGGTTGCTCTGATATCAGTGAGTACTAATTTTTAAGGGTATAATTTGACAGTTTCTTTACCATCATTTCATCCCTCACTCTTTGTGTGTGTGAGGTGGGGGAACCCCAATAGTCCTTGGGATTACTCCTGACTCTGTGCTCAGAGATCAAGCAAGATGGTGCTCAAGGGACCATATGTGGTGTCAGAATCAAACTGAGGCTAGAGCAAGCAAGACAAGTGCCTTACCCAATGATGCTATCTCTGCAGCTCCCTAAAAGACACCCTTCTCTATAGACTCAGGAACTACAAAGACCCCACTACCTGAGCCACTTTAAAAGAAAAAGTTGCTTTGTTTTGTTTTGGTATTTTGGGTCACACCTGGTTGTGTTCAGGGCTTATTCCTGGCTCTGGAATAAGGAATCATTCCCAGCAGTGCTCAGGGGACCATATAGAATGCCAGGGATCAAAACTGGGCAAACTGCCTCTCTGGCCCCAACATATTTTTTTTAAGTAAAATTATTTTAGAAAGAGGAAGGAGAGAAAATAATGTGCATGTGAGTATTTGGGGTGGCAGGGGGCTGTGGGAGGGATGGGGGGGATTTTCAACCACCAAAACCAGAATATTCATATAAGCATATAAGAATAACAGGATGCAATACCAGAATTAAACTGTTTAAAACCCCGTCCTCAGAATGGTCTTTCTCCCTCTGCCCCATAGAATAAAACCTCTCATCTCCTCATTCTGATGAAAGCAGGAGAAAGAGAAAGATTTCAAAACCTCTCTGTCACTTCAGAATGAGGAAAATTTAAATAACAAATTCATTCACCGTGATAAGCCTCTTGTCTCCTTTTCATCTTATTTCTACTTCCCAGATTATCTCCTACTTACCTTGTTTCTACTCTGTCTGATGGGAAATGGTTTTATGATACTGAATATTAAGCTGTTCAGTACTGTTGTGATAGCTAAAAATATTGGTGCTTTACTCTTGAATCTCAGAGTTTACTCATAATTTACTCAGAGTCTCTTGCCCCTGCACCCGGCTGTCTTTACCGGGCCCCTCGGAGGGGGTGGGTTGAGTTTCCCTCCCCGCCCCGAGCAAAGCCCATGCAGCGGAAGATCTCCAGAACCCAGCCACAGTCATGCTCAAGGTCCCTCTCAACACATTTGGACGAGTCTCACACATGAGAACCAGCAGAGGAACCCAGGTATGTGGGACCTGGGGCTGAGATCTCCAAGCTTGTTCTTATTGGTACTGGGCCTCTTCCACCCAGATTCCCCATTTTCCAGTAGCTAGGCAGTCACACCCAGAAACTTCCCCCAGTGCTGTGTAATCCCATCAATGGCCAACATCCAGAGACTATAAAATCAAGCTCCCAGACATCTTATAGCCTAGTTCTCCCTCTCAGAGAACCTGTCAAGCTACCAAAGTTGTTGTTTTTTTTTTTTAATATTCATTTTTATTTATTTATTTTCTTTTTGGGTCACACCTGGCGATGCTCAGGAGTTATTCCTGGTTCTGCACTCAGGAATCACTCCTGGTGGTGCTCGGGGGACCATATAGGATGCCAGGGATTGAACCCGGGTCGGCCACGTGCAAGGCAAACACCCTCCTTGTTGTGCTATTGCTCCGGTCCCTACCAAAGTTTCTTGCCCACATAGAAGAGCCTGGCAAACTCCCCATGGTGTATTCATATGCCAAAACCAGTAATAATGATGAAACCCATCATTCCTCTGACCCAAAAAGAGCCTCTAATGCAGCACCGTTGGGAAGGATGAGTAAAGAGAGGCTGCTAAAATCTCAGGGCGAGGGCAATTGGAGACATTACTGAGACCACTCGAGAAAATCAACAATCAATGGGATGATGATGACTCTTGAATATTTTCCATACAGGTAGAATCTCAAAGAATGTCACAAAGATGAATTAGGTATCTCGAGCTATCTAAGTATTAAAATAGATAAGGAAAGAAAACCAAAATGAAGGCTGGAGAGACAGTCCAGTGGGTAAAGCATTTGCCTTGCATGCAGCTGATCCAGTACCACAAAGCACCCCCTAAGCTCTTCCAGGAGTGATCCCTGAGCTCAGAGCTGGAAGTTCTGAGTGTGGCCCCTAAACCACAACCCAACCAAATAAAAACATAAAACTAAAAGGATAACTATTGTCTCCAGTAAAAACTTGGAGATTTCATCTGGACACTGAATATTGATGATCAGGTCTAACCCTTGGCCATATGACCTTTGGCAAAAGTATTAGTCTGTGTAAAGCAGATTACGCTGCAGTAACAAATGCCCTCCCGCCTCCCGCCAATCCTAGGCTTATGTCTAGGATTGCAGCATCCAAGGCTTATGTCCCCACTCTCACCAGTGTCCTTCAAAGGGAAGTTTTGTGTCACATCACCCTGGCTTTCAGATGCAGACTGAAGACACAGTTGCAATCCAAGATCTGATTAAGCTGGAGATGGAAAGGGAAAGAAGGCATGGAGAGAACATGCTGGTCCGCAAGCTATCCCCCAGACGTGACCCTGGGCATGTCCACTCGTAGGCTTTCCGGCAGAGCCTGTCCAACAGCCCTGTGGATGGGGATCATTGATCTCTCACGAAGCAGAGCAGCAAATACTGGAAATGGTTTACAATCAGTGCCTTGAAATGCTTCTGTTTTCTCACTTGTGAAAAAGTCTGACTCCCTGGTACAGTTTAGGATGCTACAACTCTGAAAGCCACTTGGTATGAGAGTAGGGCAGTATTTTAATGATTGTTCACACCTGCCTCCTATGAGCCCTCAGAATGCTGTGGTTCCTCATAAAAGCAATAGGCCAGCGTGGGAAAGATTTTCCTTCAAAGCCATGGTTGGTCCAGTGTGGTGATCGGGCCTTCAGCTTGCGATCAAACATTTGCATATACAGGTGGAGAAAGCCATTTTACAAGAACCGGAGGACTGGGACATTTTTACAAGAGCAGGATGGTTAGCCAACAGGAACAGACAGATCAGCCTTCTGGATATCTACTGTTATCTCCCCTAGTTGCCCCCCGTGCCATTAGTTCCTCCTAGTTTTACCTTAAGGCCATGACACAAGGAGATTGAAGCCTAAGCATACATAAGCTACGTGGAGTTACAATAAAGTAGCTTTTGCTCACCCCTCTGTGTGTGTGTGTGTGTGTGTGTGTGTGTGTGTGTGTGTTTGCCCTCTCCCTATCATTTTCACACCCTCTCCTCGTGAACCCCGTTATCCGGTTCCATGGATGGGACAGTCCAGTCCTTCTGGAAAACGCAACCTATCTCAGAATTCTGTGAAACTAACATGTAGGGGCCAACACAGCCTCAGAATGTTGTGAAAACACTCTAGCCGGGATTTTCTTTAGAAATGTATCTGCTTCATAATTACACTTGACATTTCTATATACTAATGGTGAAGGATGTCCGAGCCTCTCCCCAAAATCTTTCCCTACAACTGCTCTAGCTACAGGGAGTCGGCAACCCCTCAGAAGCACCAAGGGGCCTGGGTTTCCTCCATGTGGACCGAAAGGATAGTGGTTTCCCTCAACACAGTGAACTGGGAGTCAGTCTGTGTATCATCATTAGAATTCTTTAAGACGAAAATCCAAAATACATGCACTGGGAGAAGGAACAAAAATTATGAATACTAATTTCTATATTACAGGCTCGGAGAGCCTTACCTGAACTCCTTAAAGGCAGATATATGTTGTAGAATTCACAATTTTCAGGTTTCAGAGAAGCAATATAGTGTTCATTCCATGCATTATTTAACATCTCCATGGAGATCTGAGGCTGGACCCATAATCAAATATTAACTATTCCAGCATCAAGAAGGTATCAATAGGCACATAAGTATAAAAAATAAAGACAATAATTAGGTTTATGAATGTACAAATCTAATTTTCTTTTCCAAATGAGTTTGCTACAGGTTGTAATATAATTTTGCATTTTTAGAGTTTCAAGGATTTGGGAATTGTGGATAAAGATCTGTGGACCTGTGATTTATTTAGTGCTTTACTTATTCCTTTTCTGTGATCTGTTATACATATGAAGTGAAGGCAAGGAGAAAACCCTGTGTGGTATGCTGCCTTTATCTCAAAGGGAAAGAGGAAATGAATCTGCTTACATTTTACAATTTGCTTATAAAGGGAAAAGAAAAAAAGTAAACCTAGCCTGAAAACTAAAAAATGGGAGCAGAGGGAATATATTAGAACAAAAGTTAGACTTCCCCAAATTTACCTTGATTATAAAGACATATAAATATAGTACACAATCCTTAAAAGTCAAAAGCAGGGGCTAGAGCAATAATAGCACAGCGGGTAGGGTGTTTGCCATGCATGTGGCCGACCCGGGTTCGATTCCCAGCTTCCCATATGGTCCCCTAAGTATCACCAGGAATAATTTTGGAGTGCAAAGCCAGGAGTAACCCCTGTGCATCACCGGGTGTGACTCCCCCCCCAAAAAAAAAGAGTAACGTGCTCAAGAGAGAACGCAGGCTTCTCCAAGGGTGGAAGAAGCCCTTACACATAACTGAGCTTTAGACACAAAAGTATGATAACATGAAAGTACACATCTTAAGAGGGGAGATGCGGGCGACACATGTGCTCAGGCGACACATGTGTTCGGCCACGTAGGGACAAGCAGCACCTGTGCTCAGATAGCATATGCTTGCCCTTCCTTTGTTCAAGGTGTTTTTTATAGGGTTTCTTCAACCTGCCCCCACGTGGGGTTTCTTTCCAGATAAAAATTCGTTGCTAAGGTTACCAGGGAGGTTGGGAGTGGTGATGGTCTTCTTTGGGGAACTTCCTGGGGAGGGGTCCATTATCCTCAGGGTCTGCTGATGGGTTCCTTGGGGTCTTTTGTTTTCTTGAATCTGCAAGTCTTAAGATTCTCCTTCCCAGAGACTCTGTTAAATCTAAATTTTCATTGTCCAGGGCCTTTCCCTATCTACCTGCCTACATCAAACTGAAAACCAAGATTTTCAACCACAAAAATGGTGATGAAGATACATTATTGAGAAACTTGGTGGGGGGAGGGGGGAAGCCCTGAGTACCTGAATCTGAGTCAGACATATCAGCAGAAATAGCTGATTTGTTGACAGCAATAACAAAGCTGAAAGGAGAGGATACCTAAGAATTAAAAATGAAAAAGAATACCAATGCATAAAAGAGGCTAAATAGACCACATTACCTAATTATCTCTGCATGAATTTCCCCACCTGGTCCATTGAGAAGACCTAGAAAAGATTGACAAATGAACCTATGATCATTGAAAAGCAGTGAAATTATGGTCTCCAATTACAACCTCACATTAAATAAATACGTTTCCTTGGAAATACGGACGGCCACGGTCTGGGGCAGGAAATGTATGGCATACGCCTGGAACTGTCCCCATTCCAAGACAGACAGCTCTCAGGACTTTCATATCATGAGTCACGGATCAACTCGAAGAAGCTTCCAGAGGCCAAATCTAGGACAATTTCAGCATCAGTGAAAATAGACACAATGGGACCAGAGAGAAAGAAATGTAGGTAGCGCATTTGCCTTGCACGTGGCTGACCAGGTTCAAGTTCCAGCTCCACATACGGTCTCTCAAGCACTGCCATGAGTGACCCTGAGCACAGAGCCAGGATTAAGCCCTGAGCACAGCAAGATATGCCCAAAACAAAGATGAGCCCAAAACAAAACTACAATGAATATGATGTAGGCAGGTAGATAGGGAAAGGCCCTTGGCAATGAAAATTGAGATTTAACAGTCTCTGGGAAGGAGACTCTTAAGACTTGCAGATTTAAGAAAACAAAAGACCCCCAGGAAACCAGGAAACCATCAGCAGACCCTGAGGATAATGGACCCCCTCCCCAGGAGGTTCCCCAAAGAAGGCCATCACCATTCCCAACCTCCCTGGTAACCTCCTTAGCAACGAACTTTTACCTGGAAAGAAGCCCCACGTGGGGGCAGGTTGATGAAACCCTATAAAAGACACCTTGAACAGAGGAAGGACTCATATGCTGCCTGAGCCCATGTGCTGCTTGTGCCCACCTGGCCGAGCACATGCGGTGCCTGAGCACATGTGTCGCCCGCATCTCCCCCCTTGAGATGTGTACTCTCTTACTTTCGTGTCCAGTGCTAGGATTGTGTAGAGCTTCCTCCACCCTTGGAGAAGCCCGCATTCTCTCTTGAGTGCGTTATTCTTACTAGTCTCTCTCCCACTTATCCCTTCCTCCTTCCCTCAGAAACCTCTGAATAAAATCTTTTTACTTCACTGCTTGTCTACTCCTGAAATTCTTTTCCTCGAGCGAGACAAGAACCCAGTAACCCTGGGTCCCGGATGGTAGAGGCAGCTGGGGAGAAAGTGACCGTCTTTCTCCCCCCTTCACCCGGGGCCCACCGACATCAGATTGGAACCATTTATTCAAACAAGTTCAAGTTAACTATATGTAAATATATGAAACAAGTTCACCGTTCACACTCATCACCTTCATTATCATTATTGTGGCATATTGTTTATTATTATTATTATCAATTATAAACCCAGGGGCTCACGCATGCAAGGTCTGTGCTCTACCATTGACGCACATTCCTAGCTCCAATAGATTATTTTTGAAAATAGGTAAATAAAGAGAAAGGATCAAGCACATTGCACAATTTACCAAATAGTTGATGGGGAGACATTTCTGCTTACCAAAAAAAAAAAAAATTAAATTAAACAAAAAAAGACTGGCAGAATGAAATCTCTCTCTGCAATTCCTAATTAAATAAGGAATCTAACCATTGCTCATCAGTGGCTGCTAGCATAACAAAAAGAGATGATTGGGCATTATATTCTTTGTAATGAGAGTCAGAAAGAAAATAGAACTTGAATCCAATCAAGCCTCCAGATTTCATTATCAATTAATTACGAATGCAGGGAACAGAGGAAGATTCAAAATGACGTCAAGGAGCTGCAATTGGCGAAATCTTATGCGTGAAGCAGATCTTTTTATTCTGATGTTTTGACACCTGGGGTCTATAGGTGGGAGACCGCCCCTCCCAGAGACAGTGAACAACTTGCCATAGTCTTTCAAATGCAAAGGACCCAGCTCAGTGCCCACAGTCCCCTCCTCCATCGGCTGGGTGGGCATTCCCTTGCTTTGACTAGTCACTCCCCCGCCAGGTACCTGAGAACTAGGGGCAATGGGTAGGCACCAGCCCTGCTAGCGTCATTCAAATTAGCTCAGCCTAAGCTGATTTCCCTGCCCTCTCTCACATTTGCCCCAGAACCACAGTGAAGAGTCTTGTCCATTTATTTTCTTACTCCCTCTATTTCCTGGCTGTCCTGGTACTTCCTCTTGTGACCCTGTGTGGCTTCTGGTGTGTTCCCTCCTCTTGAGAAACAGCTAGTTATATCCTCTTTGTTTTTAATTCTGAATAACAAATCATCTTTTCTGTGTCAGGACTATTGTTGGCTTTAGTACACTCTAACAACAAAACCTACATTTCTAAAACACTATGGGACAGGAGAGACAGAACAGTGGGCAGGGAGCTTGCCTTGCATGCAACCAAACTGGTTCAATCCCCACAGGAATTGATCCTTAAGCAGTCAGGAGTATACCCTGAGTACCTCTGGGTATTGGCCCCAAGGCCAAAAACTTGAAAATGAAGAAATAATAAATTAAAACATTTGACTGCAGAAATTCTTTGTAAGACAAAAGACAAATGAGTCATTTCAAGGGGATTCACCCTGATTTAGAAAAAGGAAAAATAGCAGGGGATAAAATAAGAAAGAAAGAGAAGCTTTGGTTCAAAGAGCTGTTATAATAGATGTGCCATATTTTACTCCTAATTTGATCCAATTCCAAGTGAGAGGGAAAAGGGGACCAGGTGGCTCCAAGGAGGGGACTGCTGGTCTGGAATGTCACAAAGAAGGGCCCAGGCTGAATAGGTTAGATGTCACCAGAAAAAAATCATCAACAGCCTCACCCCTGTTTTTACTGACCTGCCTGTTTCAAAATCAATGAAAAATGCTCACCCACCCGCTCTGATAGAAAGGTCTCGAGGGAGACAGGTTTCTGCCTTTGTCCGGAATCCTGCTTCAGGAGATTCTTCCTGTAATCCTGTAATTCAGGAGCGTCCCGACCTTCGACCTTCGTTTCCCTTCCTTTCCCTTCTCTTCAATTCTTCAATAGTCTTTTCTGACCTCTTGTCTCTTGCTTTCAACTTGAACTGCTTGAGGACAAGAACCTGTTCTCGGGAGCCTGCCGCGATTCTCAGACCTTCTGAGTTCCCTGGGGAGCTCTGAGCAGGGCGGGGTGGGGGGGCCTGGGTGGCTCGTAGCTACTCTTGTGCAATTACTCATATACTCTTTTGGAAGGTGTCGTCATCTTTGGGACCATGCCTGGGGGTATCAGGGGCTACTCCTTGCTCTGTGCTCAGGACTCCCTCAGGTGGTGGTCAGGAGACTCTGGGATCAAGTCCAGCTCTCAGAGGCAAAGCAGGCACTCGCTCCTTTGACTGTGTCTCTGTCTCTTGGTCTCTGTCTCTGTCTCTGCTTCTGTCTCTCTCTTTCTCTGTCTCTCTCTTTCTCTGTCTCTCTGTCTCTGTCTGTCTCTGTCTCTCTGTCTGTCTCTGTCTTTCTCTCCCCGCCCCTTCCCTCTCTCTCTTTCCCTCGTAGGAATTGTTAGAGTCTTAAGGAGAGACTTTTTTTCTCTCTTAAGGAGAGATTTTTCTTTTTAGAGTCACACTGAAATATTTATGGTTTAAAAGGCAGGATGTCTGTGATTTACTTTACAATGCTCTGGAGCCGAGAATGATGGGTAAGAGTAGAAAAGGAAAAGGAAGAACAGGGTTAGGAATGGGTTTGTTGTGTACACTTGATTCTTTTTGACTTTGATTTTTCATAATAAAAAACCATTTGAAGAAATGCCTTTGAAGGACATTTGAATATGACTTGGCAGGGGGAATGCACACCCAGCGGTGCTCAGGGCCTACTCCTTGCTCTGTGCTCTGGGGTCATTCCCAGTGGCACACAGGGGATCATGCAGTATCAGGGACCTGACCCAGGGCTCCTATCTCCAGAGGATGTACTTCAGCCCTGTGAGCGATCTTTCTGGCCATCAGTGCCTCTTACAAAGCGAAAAACATAAAAAAATAATCTGAGAACAAGGTTAAGTGAACTCAGAAGACGGAACAATGAGCCCAGTAGCTTATCCATGGCGGACCCTGCATCCCAACCCAGGTACATCTGACCATTTAGACTTCTTGTCCTGCAGAGTCTGAATGCAAGGTTCCGTCCCAGTGGAAAACCAGAAGGACCATTCTGTTGTACAAGAAGGGAGCCATCCACAACATCGGCAACAATTGCCCAATCTGCCTGCTGTCTGTCATCTACAAGTTGTTCACTCGTGTCATCCTGAATAGAATAGGCAGAACACTAGATGAAGGACAACCTTGTGAGCAAGCCGGGTTCTGAAAAGGATTCAGCATAATCGACCATATCCACACAGTGACCAAACTCATTGAAGTTTCTTGAGAGTTCAATATGCTGCTCTAACGTTCATCGACTTATAGAAGGCCTTTGATTCTGTTGAGACTGAAGCGGTTATCGAAGCTCTAGCCAAACAGGGTGTTCAAACTCCATACATCAAGATCCTCCTCGAGCTGTATTGTGGACTCACTACCAGGATCTCACCATTCTATAAGGAAGTGATCATTGACGTAAAGAGAGGGGTTCAGCAGGGTGATACCATTTCACCGAAACTCTTCAGTGCCACCCTCGAGAACGTCATGCAACAACTGGAATGGGAAGGAATGGGAGTGAAGATAGACGGTCGGCAACTACACCACCTCTGTTTCGCTGATGGTGTCGTTCTCATAACGCCAAACATTAGCCAAGCAGCACAAATGCTGGCCAACTTCCACCATGAGTGTGGAAATGTTGGATTGCAGTTGAACCTCAACAAGACAATGCTCATGAAAAACAAACTAGTCCCTGACGTTCCATTTGCTCTCAATGGAACAAACATCTCCGAATGAAGCAGCTATGCGTACCTGGGTTGAGAACTCAACATGAAGAACGACTTGGCGCCAGAACTGCGCAGGAGGAAGAGAGCAGCGTGGAACACCTTCAAGAGCATTGAAGAAGTGGTTAAGAGGATGAAGGGTCTCCGGCTACAGGCACATCTTTTCGATTCCACCGTTCTTCCTGCACTATCATATGCCTCAGAGACCTGGGCCCTATGCAAACAGGATGAGAATGCTATTCGGGTATCCCAAAGAGGAATCGAAAGAGCTATGCTAGGAATATCATGTCTCACTCAAGTGAGAGAAAGAATCCGGAGTTCCAACCTCCGTCAATGGTCAAGAATCAGGGATTCTGTCTCATTTGCTAAGGCATCAAAAATCAGATGGGCCGGACATGTAATGCGATTCAGAGATGACCGCTGGACTAGAGCTGTTACTGACCGGATTCCACGGGATTTCAAAAGACCGAGTGGTGGCCCACCAACGAGATGGTCAGACTTCTTTGTCAAAACCCTGAAGCACTTCCTGTTCCTGGAGCAATCCCATATCATTGGGCTACACTAGCACGCAACAGGGACAAATGGAGACGTTACTGGTGTCCGCTGGAGCAAATTGAAGATCAATGGGAAGACAAGTGATACAAGTCCTGCAGAGTCAGAAGGAAAGTTCTGTGTGGTGGCCGGTTCGAATTCAGCCCTAAAGGAAAGGCCCCGTGGGCAGCACAGCGAGAGCTGACTCAGGGACACCTGGAGCCTCAGCTGGGTCCTTCTCAGTTTCTCTGCTCTGTGTCTGCCCCATACTCTCCACCTTCCCCCAGATGCAGAATCTCCCTTATTCTTGGGGCGTCCCCCTCAGCACGGCGCCTGGAGGACAGTGTCTGGGTGCAAGCCTGGGCAGCCCGAGCAGGCAGACATGACCTTTTCCTGTTTCCCAGCGGCTTTTTCTCCCCGGCTTCGGCAACTCGACAATCTTGGCCTACATCTTGGACTCCAAATGCCACGTGGTGGCTTGACCTCCTTCCATATTCATCACATTTCCCTTGAAATCACTTTAGGCTGCTTACAAGAATCAAATCTCAGATTCATGGTTGCCCCAGTGAAAACCTAGAATGCCCCCCGATTAGATTGGACTCAGCCTTGCACTAAGTGCTTTAGAAATATGATCCCCCTCACCTTCAAAACCGTCCTTCAGAAGATGTAGCTTTGCCAGCAGGGAGATGCCTTGGGACAGGGTACCAGGAGGAGGTTATGGTGGTGGCTTGGGTGGCATTAACCTTTGCCTTGACGAAACTAAAGATTCAGCAGTCTTGTTGCTAGTATGCGTCTTTACCTATCGCTCTGCCCTACTCTCTATGACTTTGGTGATCGTCCTCAAAGAAAAGGACCCCTGTGTATGGGACTGCCAAGAGCTCTCATCAAACAACACCCCACGCAATTTGATTCTTCTTCTGACTCCAGTGGTCTCTTTATGGGACGGCATAGAATTTGTTTTAGCATCCCACTAATCTAGAGGATGCCAGAGCTCACAAACTGGCCTCATAAGTTCCCTGTGGCTTGGTCTTTGCACAGCAAAGAGTCCTGAGTATTGAAAGAGGCAGTTCCTGAAATCTTTTCTTCCTCTCCTAATCCTCCTCACCCCATTCTCTGCGCCCGCACTCCCAGCCCTTGCCAAGTCCATCTCGTGGGGGTTGACACCATTTTTCTTCATTCAAACATCAATTTTCCACCTGCACATAGAGTGTAAACTTTGCAGGATGCCACAGGGCAAAGTAAGGTTTGCTTTCTCCAGCAAGAATTTCACCTGGCACAGATCACATTTAGAAAGTTACCGGCATCTTGACAGGATTCGAGAGTTCTCAGATTCTATTTTCTCCTTAGAGGTTTTAGACTGTTTCCTACTTTGAGGGCATTCGATCCTGGATCTGGGGGAAAAAATTAATTTTGACTTCAACGTGAATTTCAGAAGCAGGATCGGGCAGCCTGACACTGATTAGCCCCGAGTGCTTTGCCTTCATCACGAATCACACAGCAAGTGTGATCTTAAACGAGTCAAATCTTCTAGGGGGGCACTTTGCATTCTTCATAGGACATGCAGCAGTGTCGGTTCCTCAGGCACGTGCCCGGAATAGCACTCAGGATCCCACTTCTACGTTAAAGGCCTGAGCAAATCTTTGAGAATCATTTTATTTGATGTATCCGAAACTCTAGTTTCTGAAGACCAGAAATAGCTCTCACTAGGTATTTGGTCTTCATCCATTGATCCTGGCTTCTGGTTCCCCAGGCCCTTAGAATTTCCCAAGAGTAGGAGTGATTGAAGCATTATGTTAACGAGGCCATGTTGGAGGTCCCTGGGAGAGGGGATGGAGGGGGAGGGCTGGCTGCCTGGGAACGGGAACTAACTAAGGCAGGGGCCCAAAGTTCCAGTCCTCTTGGAGGCGGAGAGGTGAGAGGCACTAGTGGTTGAGTTCAGTTGCTAATGGGCCTGTTGTATACCTTATTGCTTTGTTTTGGGGCTCACACCAGGTAGTGCCGGGCCTACTCCCAGCTCTGTGCTTGGGAGTCACTGTTAGCAGTGCTCAGTGGACCAAACAGTGCTGGGTATTGAGGTTGGGTTGACCACGTGCAAGAGAAGCACGTTTACCCCTGGACTATCTTTCTTTTTTCTTTTTTTTTGCTTTTTGGGTCACACCCAGCGATGCTCAGGGGTTACTCCTGGCTTTGCACTCAGGAATTACTACTGGCGGTGCTTGGGGGACCATATGGGATGCCGGGGATCGAACCCAGGTCGGCTGTGTGCAAGGCAAATGCCCTACCTGCTGTGCTATCGCTCCGGCCCCTCTTTCTTTCTTTCTTTCTTTCTTTCTTTCTTTCTTTCTTTCTTTCTTTCTTTCTTTCTTTCTTTCTTTCTTTCTTTCTTTCTTTCTTTCTTTCTTTCTTTCTCTTTCTTTCTGTCTTTCTTTCTCTTTCTTTCTGTCTTTCTTTCTCTTTCTTTCTGTCTTTCTTTCTTTCTTTCTCTTTCTGTCTTTCTTTCTTTTTCTTTCTTTCTTTCTTTCTTTCTTTCTTTCTTTCTTTCTTTCTTTCTTTCTTTCTTTCTTTCTCTCTCTCTTTCTTTCCTTTCTTTCTTTCTTTCTTTCTTTCTTTCTTTCTTTCTTTCTTTCTTTCTTTCTTTCTTTCTTTCTCTTTCTTTCTTTCTTTCTTTCTTTCTTTCTTTCTTTCTTTCTTTCTTTCTTTCTTTCTTTCTTTCTTTCTTTCTTTCTTTCTTTCTTTCTTTCTTTCTTTCTTTCTTTCTTTCTTTCTTTCTTTCTTACTTTCTTTCTCTTTTTGGGTCACCCCCAGCAATGCTCAGGGGTTGCTCCTGGCTCTGCACTCTGCTCTCAGGAATCACTCCTGGCAGTGCTTGGGGGGACCAAATGCGATGCCAGAGATCAAACCTGGGTCAACCGCATGCAAAGCAAACGCCGTACTGGCTGTACTATCACTCCGGCCCCTAGACTATGTTTCTGAGTTAGCCTACTGAGTTAAGTCAGGAAGTCTCTGTGAATACCCAGGAGGACAGAATTCCAAGAACTCCCGGGCTGGAAAACTTCCAGTGGAGCTGGGAGAGAGGCATCGTGGAGAGAGCAAGGAAACTCCAGGGGCTGCCCTCAAGCCTGGTTCTACCCAGCTCAGACGGTTGCCTCTTCCTGAGGGGTCTAGTAAGGAACAGTTTCCTCTGAGTTCTGTGAACCATTCTAACAAATCCGTGGGAACTAAGAAAGGGGTGAAGGGCTCTAGTTTATTGCAAGTAGGTCAGAAGCACAGGCAGCATTTGAAGGTTGGGGAGAGAGGCTTGGTAGGCCGGCTACGGACAGCCAGTTCCTGAGAAGCACAGAGAACCCCAGGGAGGGGGGGTTATGAAGGTGAGGGTGGTCGTGGGGGACAGAGCCTTGGGTCTTGGAGGTGACCACTGAGGTGAATTCTCAGGCGCCTGCTGGTGTCTGAACACCGGTTGTGTGTGCGTACAGGGGGATTCGGCGAGTGGGGACCGAATTCCAAGATGTCCAAGAAGTATTGGTGAAATGGGGAAACAGATCTGCATCGTAACTAACTGAGTTCAAAATCCAGTTAAGAAGCCAGAGTGATAGTGATGTCCGTGGGCCCCACAGGTGACTTATGTGAAGCAGGGAGGTAAAAGACGGTCACATTCTCCCCAACCGCCTCTACCACCCGGAACCCAGGGTTACTGGGTTCTTGTCTTGCTCACAGAAAAGAATTTCAGTAGACAAGCAGTGAAGTAAACAGATTTTATTTAGAGGGTTTTTTGAGGGAAGGAGGAAGGGATAAGTGGGAGAGAGAATAGTAAGAGTAACGCGCTCAAGAGAGAATGCGGGCTTCTCCAAGGGTGGAGGAAGCCCCTACACATAACTGAGCTTTAGACACAAAAGTATGAAAGTACACATCTCAAGAGGGGAGATGCGGGCGACACATGTGCTCGGGCAAGCAGCACATGGGCTCAGGCAGTATAGGCGCACGCTTCCTTTGTTCAAGGTGTCTTTTATAAGGTTTCTTCAACCTGCCCCCATGTGGGGCTTCTTTCCAGGTAAAACCCGTTGCTAAGGAGGTTACCAGGGAGGTTGGGAGTGGTGATGGCCTTCTTTGGGGAACATCCTGGGAAGGGGTCCATTATCCTCAGGGCCTGATGATGGTCTTATCAAGTCTTTTGTTTTCTGAATCCACAAGGTGGATCAGTCTTAAGATTCTCCTTCCCGGAGACTTTGATAATCTAAGTTTCATTGCCCAGGGCCTTTCCCTATCTACCTGCCTACATCAATAGTACAGTGGAGAGGGTTTTTGCCTTGCTCATGGCCAACCTGGGTTCGAACCCTGGCACTCCATATGAGCCTCCAAACACTGCCAGGAGTAGTTCCTGAGTGCAGAGTCAGAAGACTCCCTCAGCATCACCAAGTGTGTCCCCTCAAAAAAAAAAAAAAAAAAAGTCCAAATAAATGTCAAGTAAATCACTGACTAAATCATCCATCCCTCCTGTCTGAGTTTAGACTCTGCCTTTGGCAGACAATTTCTCTGTGATGCCACAGCTCCTCTGCTCCAGCCGCCCCTGCCTACCTCTTCCCAGCTCAGCCTGTAGACCACAGCCCACGTGGTCTCCATGTGCCACAGAGCCTCAGTTCCTTCACAGCAATTTCTCCTGCGTCTGCTTATTGCTTCCATTCAGATGAGTCTTGATACCGAGACTGGAAACTCTTCAAAGACGGGACTAGTCTTGTCTGTTATTTATCCTTTGGGGCAGGGCTCAGCTCTGCACAAACGCATCCTGACGGGCTCACTGGCAGCCCTGGATTAGCCGGGCAGACGTCATTGTCTAGAGTTGGTGGTGGAACGGTGTTCAACCTGCCGTCGTGGCAATAATGCTCCTCATCACACCGGTGTCCTTGTCTCTCCCCCTAACTTCTTCAATCCCACACTTATGAATTTTACATAAGATCGCTGTTGTCTTGGCACGGCTGCTTCCTGCGATTTATAATCGTGTGAGCCATTTGTCACTGAAACAATGTAGAAGATAAAAGTAATTTCAGCAATACATTGAAAAAAATTCTGCCAGCGAAAGCTAGTACAAACATCCTGTAAAATGAGGGGAGACGTGATTTAGAAATATTTCAAGGCAGTGACAGGCTTGGTTAGGGAAAGAAATGCCATGAGGTCCCATCTGGGGGGGCCTTACCTGCCGGAGCAGATTTCTCAAAGCCTCATTGCAGGCAGTAAGCGCCAAGAGGGTAAATGATGGCCCCATCCCATCCAGGGTCTCTGGAATCACGGCTGCCCACCAGCCATGAAGACCACCGCCCCAGCAAGCCTTTTGCTGGCCCAGGACCTGTGAGAATCAGTGTATGTCCCGAGGTCCAGTCCAGACATAATGGATGTTTTCCTCTCACCCACTGGAGCAGAAATTGCTTTCTACTGACCAACCATCTTGATTTTATTTCTGTTTGTTGTAGTGCTGGGGATTGAACCCAGGGCCTCACCCATACAAAGCAAGAGCTCCATCCCTGGCCTCTACAGTTGTGATTCATGAATTCATTTATCCTACAAACATCTATGGTGTGGGCCTGGAGCAACAGTACAGTGGGGAGGGCGTCTGCCTTGCATGCGGCTGACCTGAGTTCGATCCCCAGAATCCCATATGGTCCCCTAAGCAACGCCAGAAGTAATTCCTGAGTGCAGAGCCAGGAGTAACCTCTGAGCATTGCTGGGTGTGACCCCCACCAAAGCAGAAGGAAAAAGAAACATCTGTGGTGTGATGATACGCCTGGATGGGTCAGCAACACACTGCAGCCTTCAAGGGCTCGAACTCTGGTGGCTGAAGTGGGCATGAATATTTCCTCCGGGGGGCCCCCTGGCCCGTGATCTGGGCTTACACCTTCCTTCCCACCCAGACCATACTCCCGAAATCAAGCTTGGAAACTTGAAAACTGCTTTCGCATGAAACATTCAACTGCCCAATCAATCAGTGATTTATCTCCCTCAGCACGGAGTCAAATCCTGTAAGAGAAAGTTAGTTAAGCGCACATTTCTTTTTCCAGCTAGCACGTTTGTCCTCGTGGGACATAAGCAGAAACGTTGCCTTACGCGGAGCAGCGTGAGAGGACAGTGGCGGGCGCTCCCCTCACACGCCGCCAACCCGGGTTGGATCCCGGCATCCCAGATGATCCCCTGGACACAGCCAGGAGTAATCCCTGAGCACTGCCGCTTGTGGGCCACAAACAAACAAACAAACAAACAAACAAGTGTTGTTGTAGAGCTTTCCCAAGGCCCTACTTCTTTTTTTTTTTTATTTTATTGAATCACCATGTGGAAAGTTACAAGTTCTCAAGCTTATGTCTCAGTTATACAATGCTCAAACACCCATCCATTCACCAGTGCCCATATTCCACCACCACCACCACCAAAAAAAAAAAAAACAGTATACCTCCCACCCCCACACCCCCACCTGCATAATTGATAAATTTCACTTCATTTTCTCTTTACCTTGATTACATTCCATATTTCAACACAAAACTCACAGGCCCTACTTCTTATGAACCTCCTGGAGGGAAGAGAAATCAGGCTTCAAATCCGCATAGTGCAGAGCTAAGAATCAAGATGTTTATGGAGCTCAACAGCTCAATATTTGGTCCTCCCAAAAGGGATCAATTGTTTCAAAGACCAAGAAATCATGGTTGATGGACTGTTTAAAATGATTTCTTCCTGGTTGCAGGTGGGGGAAGACACTCCCTCCCCACTCCCAGGACTAGCCTCTGTCCACTGCCCTCCGGGCGCCCTACTTAGGTTTATAAATCGGAACAAAAGCTTGGTTTTCTGTCCTGTTTTGTTTCTGCAGCAGGATTGGGGAAATCTGCCCAAGCAGCTGAAAAAGCATGTGCCGGAGCTCAGGAACTTAGACACACGAGCTTTTTGTCCTTAAAACAGGCTTTGCCAGACGGGCGGGGAGGGAGCAGTGCTTGTGGGTCCTCTGCCCCGGCCCACTCTCTCTCTCTCTCTCTCTCTCTCTCTCTCTCTCTGTGTGTCTCTGTCTCTTTCACTCTCACTCTCTGTCTCTCTCTGTCTCTCTGTCTCTCTGTCTCTGTCTCTATCTTTGTCTCTTTCACTCTCACTCTCTGTCTCTCTGTCTCTCTCTCTGTCTCTCTGTCTCTCTCTCTCTGTCTCTCTCTCTGTCTCTGTCTCTCTCTCTCTGTCTCTCTCTCTCTCTCTCTCTCTCTCTCTCTCTCTCTCTCTCTCTCTCTTCTCCATTCTCTCTGTTCTCACACCATCCTTCTGATGTAGGCAGGTAGACAGGGAAAGGCCCTCAGGATGAAACTTAGGTCAACAAAATTTCTGGAAAGGAAAGTTTTAAGGTTGATTCACCCTGTGGATACGGAAAACAAGACCTGATAAGACCTTCAGCAGACCCTGAGGAGATTGGACCCCTCCCCATGAAGGAAATTCCTCGAATACCCTCGGACCTCTCCCTTAATCCGATCAACTTTAGTGATTAGCCCAGAGCAGTCTTCAGAACATCCCAGACCAAACATCCCGAGAAGACACTCTATAAAAGCCGCCTGAACGAAGGAGGGGCGTGCACGTGCCGCCCGCGCACATGTGCTGCTTGCTGAGAGCACGTGTCGCCCGCATCTCCCCCCTTGAGATGTGGACTTTGATGCTTTCATGCCTAATGCTGGGGTGTGTGTAGGGCTCTCTCTGCCCTCGGAGAAGCCCTGTTACTCTGTCTCTCTTACTCTCCACTCTCTCCCACATTTTCTTCCTCCTTCCCTGCAAAACCTCCAAATAAAATCTGTTTTACTTCACTGCTTATCTACTCCTGAAATTCCTTTCTTCGAGTCGAGACAAGAACCTAGTAGCCCTGGGTGCCAGGTGGCGGAGGCGGATCGGGAGAAAGTGACTGTCTTTCTCCCCCCACACACACTTCGCCTGAGCCACCCCTAGGGTCCACTGACATCACTTCCTGTTGTCCGTCCCAGGGGTCTCTGTGGGTCGCAAACTTCCACCAGTCACCATGCCAGGCCTGAACCTAGTGGCCCCTGTTGTAACTTAATCAACTCTCAAATGCCCTGTGCTGGCACTGAGGAGTGTTTTGGTTTCCAAAGAGGAACTTTGGGGAAGACGCAACTCTGCTCACAGGCGCAGTGGGAGAAACCAAGTCTCCGGGAAAGGGGTACACCTCCACACTCACAAACCTACACTTCCACCCAGGAATCAGGACGAAGGAGGAAGACTAACTAGCCTTGCACCTGGAGACAAATCAAAAAGACAAATCCTGACTATTTTTGTAACACAATCAAAGCACTGTATCACGATCATCCCGTTGTTCATCGATTTACTCGTGGCGGGCGCCAGTGTGTCGTAGCCCTGAGATTTTAGCAGCCAGCAGTCTCTCCTCACTCGTTGGGACTATTGGAGGCTCTTTTCAGAGTCAGGGGAATGAGACCTGTTATTGTTACTGTATTTGGCATATTGGATATGCCATGGGGAGCTTGCCAGGCTTTTCTGTGTGCGCAGGATATTCTTGGTAGCTTGCCGGGCTCTCCAAGAGGTATATTATATACATCACTTGTATTACTTGTCATCCTGTTGATCTTCGATTTGCCCGAGTGGGCGCCAGTAACATCTCCATTTGTCCCTGTCGCGTGCTAGTGCAGCCCAATGATATCTGCTTGCTCCAGAAACAGGAAGAGGCTCAAATCATTCATTCAGGGATTTGACGAAGAAATCTGGCCATCTAGTTGGTGGGCGGCCACGAGGTCTTCTGATGTACCGTGGAATCCAGTCGGTAACAGCTCTAGTCCAGCGGTCATCTCTGAATCACATTACATGACCGGCCCATCTGATTTTTTATTTATATATATAATATATATGTATATCTTTCCCTTTATGATGATGTGTCGCGCAGCTGCGAAAGTCCAGGAATATGTTCACTCATGCGTGAGGCTCGGCCCGAGCATGTGGAAAGTGGGGCCTGGAACTTGGTGGAGGTGGGTGGTGGAGGTCAGCTGCCAGGGCTGGGTCCTTTGGTGGCAGGAGGGCTCTCATCCGCCCCCCTCAGGGGCACCCCTGGTGTGGAGTCTGGTCGGCATGGTTATGGGGCCTCATTTTATGCTCCCTTCCAGGAGAAGCAGCCGTGAGTTCTGGAGGGTGGCCTATGAGGAGATGACCTGGCGCCAGCAGCAGGTGGCTTATGGGGGTGACCCTCAGGTCGCCGGAGACTGGGGGGGAGCAGGCAGAGGGTCTCTGCTCCCGGCTCCCGTTGAGTCCAGATTCTAAGAGCACCAAGTTCCACATGACCTGGGTTCCGTGGGACTTCACTCATGCGTGAGGCCCGGCCTGAGCGTGTGGAAAGCGTCCTGGAGCTCCAGTGGGGTAGTGGAGGTCGGCTGCCGGGGCTGGGTCCCTTGGGGCGGGGAGGGCTCTCACAATCAAATAGCATTCAAAATAAACCTATTTTTCTTTTTTCTCTTGCTTTAGTAAAAAGAGGGGGGGCCTGCTTTATCTTTGACATATAGAGTAGTGATGACTATTGGTCAACACACACAGTGAGTCTGATGGTCTAGTGAAAACTGATTCTTCTAGAACCAGAGAGATAGTAGCCTTGCATGTGGCCAACCCAGGTTCAATCCCCAGCACCCCTGGTGGTCCCCCTTAGCACCACCGGAAGTAATTCCTGAGTGCAGAGCATGGCAGCGCAGAGCCCTGGACGTTCCCGGTGTGGTCCAAAAGCAAATAAACAAGCAAACAGAACAAGAAACAATGAAATATGATTCTTTTCTCCTGGTAGCCAAACATGTAATGAAATCTCATGTAAATAAAGAGACTGTGAGGATAACCCAACAGGCTGCCTTTGATAGTCTTGTTAAACTCGTCTGGGATTTTTCCTTCAGACACCTGTTTCGGTTTCCAGGCAGCAAACATCCATTGTTCAACGCGTACCAGCTGCAGGCCCGGCACACGCCTGGCCTTTCCATAGCTCACTGTCAGGGCCAGAAATTGGTCTGCCCGCTAGGCGATCCTTTGGAGGCTGAAGGAACATCTCTGCACTTGGAAGAGCCCGTTTCTTAGATTTCCTGAACGCTTCTGTGTCTGCTCCATGTGCAGTGGGGAGGGCCCAACGGTCAGGGTGAGGACAGGCCTTCCTTGAGAGCTCCATTGCCCCCAACATGCGTGCACATGCTCATGCTCGCTTACACACACTCGCACACACATTCACACACTCACCCACACACACAGCGCTAAACAAATCCTTGCTGTTGGTTTATGTATTTGGGGGGTTTTCAAAATAAATCTCTCCAGCAGTAGAGCCTTGTTCTCGCTGCCTTCCCATCCTTACCCGGGCGCCTTCGGGCTGTTTCTGGAGGCATTTCTGGCTAAGTCGGCTTGACACTGTGCTTTGAGCCAGGACAGTAATTGAGTCCCGAGTCTGAGTCACAGAGAATCCAGGTTCCATGCCCTCAGGAGAAGATAGCAGAGGCTCTGCAGCATCCGTCTGGTTTGTGTGTCTGGCCAGGGGATTCTGGTATCTCCTGTTTTTGAAATATTGATATCAACATCCTGTAAAGTCAAGGGAGACACAATTTAGACATGTTTCAAGCTGGCTAAAGGCTTGGCTGGAGAAGTCTCCCCCAGTCCCAGGCAGGGAGGGACTGTCTAACTGTGAGCGAGCTACTTGGCCCCCATTGCAGTCTGAACGGGGGGCCGAGGTGCCAGAAGGGTGAAGGATGCCCCTCACCCCAGGTCTCTGAGCTCAAGACTGTGTGCCAGTCAGGAATGGCACCTTCTCCTCCTCTGAGCTCCTATTTGTTGAGGTCTCAGCAGCCGGCCTGAGCCCCTGGCCAAATCCCCTGCCCTTGGAAGCAGGAACAGGCTCTCTGCACAGGGGCGTAAGGCTCTGCGCCAGCACTCCACCCAGAAAGGCGCCCTGGTCGAGGAGATAGTGGGATGAAACCTGAAAGTCACCACTTGTCTGAGCTAACATACCCAGCCTTGAGAATTGGGAAACATAAATCGTTAGCTAACATCTGTAAAGGGCCCAGCAAACTGCGTATAAATATCTCCTGTGGGAGCTAATAAAATGAGAGTTGCTTGACCTCCAACTCTCCCCCCTCTGCGTGGTTCTTTCTCGGTGGCAGTGGGGAGTCTGCGGTGCGCAGAGGGGCTGGGCAGAGGCTTCTCCCCTTCCCACTCCCTCTCCTATAGGGAGTAAGTCTGGCGGCTGGGGGGGATCATCTCCAGTTTGCCAGGGTCGACTGGCCAGGACTCTGACACTATTACTCAAGAGAACTTCCGTCCTTCCCGGAAAACTTCCCAGAGAGCTACAGTGATGACCCAAAAGCTTTTGGGTTCTGTTCCTTTTCCAGTCTGGCAAGGATAATTAAAAAACCCTAAAGACTCCAGTTTTCATGCAGGCGAAAAATTCCCTCCGAGTATAAGTGACATAGAGACAGAGATGGAAGGACTTGGCTACTTAGGTAGTGGTGGGGGAATACAAAAACTTTGTATGACACCATAAGTGTTAAGGCTCTTGTAACCATGCCACCTAAACTAGAATTTTAAAAGGCAATTATAAAAATTAATTTAAAGTAAAAAAAATTTTAAATAGAACTTGTTTGAAAAATTCCCTCCTTTCTTTTCCTGAAAAAGACAGGTGAGTAAATATTTCGTTAATTAGATTGTTTGTGAGCCCCCCCCCCCAACCTTCCCTCTCCCACGTGGCCTCCTTTTTCCTCTCATCTCTGAAAGAGTTGTGGAGATTCGTTGATTAAAAGGGTCCTGCACTGTGAGTTCAAACAGATCAAGGAGGGAAAAATGACTTATTGAATTCTAAAGTTACTTTATCAGAGCATTTCTCATGATTGGTATATAGAAGCAGTTGTATACATTTTAATAATTTTAAAGTTGTAAAGGGAATTTTAAAATAGTTCCAGAGAGGAAGGAAATACAGTATTAATCTTTTCAATGTGATTGTTTTTCAAGAAGAAACCTCCAGAGCTTGCTGATTCTATAAAATCCAGAGGAATAAAGATGTTGGACTCTCTGCTAAATCAATACGTTGGTTTGGTTATGGGTTACAAAGTAAGAGACAAAAGAATGAGAAAGGACAAAGGTCAAAGACTGATTAACTTTTGTTTATAAATCCAGATGTCTAAAGTGGAAATATCTATCAAAGTTTAAGAAATAGTCTTATTCAGGGGGTCAGAAAGAGAATCTGGGTGTTAAGGCATTTGCCTTGTATGCAGACAACCCTGGTTTGATTCTCAGCACTTTAGAGTTCCCTGAGTACCACCAAGAGTGGCCCAGGAGCTCAGAACTTGAAGTAGTCTCTGAGCAACATTAGGTATGGTCCAACAACCTGCTCAGCGCTCGTGCGCGCGCGCGCGCGCACACACACACACACACACACACCTTTTTCTTGTTTTGGTTTTTGGGTCCACCTGGCAGTGCTCAGGCCTCCATCCTGGCTTTATGCCCAGGGATCACACCTAGCAGAGCTCAGGGGACCAGATGGGGTGCTACGGGTCAAACCCAGATTGGTTATGTGCGAGGCAAGTGTCTTACCTGCTGAACTATCTCTCTGGCCACAAGACAGTCTCATTCCAAGTAAAACGTTTTCCTCAAATCAAGTTTATTTTTTTCTTGATTTTATCAGAATATGTAAAAATCCATTTTATGCAAAATTTGTGGAATTTTACCATAAGCAGTCCAATTCACCAGGAATGTTTGTTATGCTAAACATATAAAGCTATATGCCTAAGAAAGTGATGACAAAAACATCTTTTAAAAGGGCTGACACTTGGGACTAGGGGTAGAGTTCAAAGTGCTTTGCGTGGTGGAGCCCTGAGTTTCTCCTTGGCACTGCCAAGAATGACTCAGATCAGAGCACCACAAGGTGTGGCTCCCCACAAAAGAGGTTTAGAAATAGGCATATTCAAGAGGAGGAGGAGGAGGAGGAGGGAGAGGAAGAGAAGGAAGAGGTTGGTACCCGAGACATAGTACAACGGGTCGGTTGTTTGCCTGGCACGTGGTTGACCTGGATTTGATCCCCAACACTCCGGATTATCCCCAGCCCTGCCAGGAGCTCAGAGCCAGGAGTACGATTTGGGCATTGCTGGGTATGGCAAAACAGAATAAAATAAAAGAACAAAAACAAAAATAAAACGGAACAAAAATAAAAGGTTGATACTTGTTAAACACACATTATTCAGAAGTGTGAGATATATAGAACGCTCTCATTTACTTTACATTATTTTAATTTTATTTCTTTGGCTTTGTGTTTGGAGCCACACCCAGTGGGACTCAGGGCCGCAGCTGTGCTGTGCTGTCTCCTGCTGAGTAATTCTCCACTGTGCCCTAGAGCCTCTTTGCGAAACCATTCACCCATGATGGCATTTGAGTTTTTTTCCACCTTTTGGCTGTTGTAAGTAGCGCTGCTATCAATATACCTTATACAAGTATTTGTCCGAGTCCCGGGTTTTAATTCTTTTGAGTCTGTGCCCAGCAATGGAATTGCTGAGTCATTTAGTTGTACTATGTTTAACCCTTTCAAAAAACAATCCAGCTTCTTGCTATAGTCACTGCACCATTCCATATTCCCACCAGTTTACATTAAGACTGAACTAATGGTAAGCCAAGCTCTGAGTACAGATCGTCCTACTTAAAAACTCTACACTCTTACCACCACTGGGAAGACTCAAAGGTAAGTAAATTTACTGTGTTAAGAATTGTTTTAGGGGGCTGGAGCGATAGCACAGCGGGTAGGGCATTTGCTTTGCACGCGGCCAACCCGGGTTCGATTCCCAGCATCCTATATGGTCCCATAAGCACTGCCAGGGGTAACTCCTGAGTGCAGAGCCAGGAGTAACCCCTGTGCATTGCCGGGTGTGACCCAAAAAAAAGAAAAAAAAAAGAATTGTTTTAAAGATGTCTTGGAGGTAGAGAGGTTCCTATGAAAGAAGATAAATATATTTTATTTGCTTTAGATAAGATTATTTGCTTGTGCCAGAGCATGAGGTAAGGCAATGGCTAATCTGAGTACCGACCACACGTATAGAAGGGGTGAACTAAACTGAACAGCATCATCACAATGACAAAATCATAGAAATAGAGATTTATATTGCCACAGTTAAAGGTGGGTGGATGAGAGGCCCAGAAAAAAGTAGACATGGTTTTATTTTTTTTTTTGCCCCACCCCCCAAGTAGACATGGTTTTAAATTAGCAGCAAGAGGACTAGACAGGTAGGTACAGGGCATTTTTTAAAAGGACAAAGTAGTTGTTGAAGGAAGTAAGAATTTGGTCTGAACAGAGGGCATCTGACCAAAAATAAAATGGGTTAGAGGAGGAGGAGGAGGAGGAGGAGGAGGAGGAGGAGGAGGAAGAAGAGGAGGAAAATGAGGAAGAAATGGAGGACTAAAAGGAGGAGGGAGAAAATGAGGAGGAGGGAATGAAGTGGGGAGTGGCGTGGAAGGGTGGAGCATCAGGTGAATTAGTTCATTTAAATTTAGTTGGACATTTTAAGTCTTGCCTATGGAAAAGGCATAAAATAGGTAATGGGCTGGCCGGGGGTGGGAGACAGCAGCAGATAAAGGGAGCCCCCCAGCCAGACAACTCTCCCTGATGCCTCATCTATGCCCAGACGAGCAGCAGGACAGTGGGGATCGCACGCATGTGCATCCGGCCACAGAGTCTAAGGAAAGCAGAGGGGACAGGGAGCTGCAGAGGCCTGGTGACAGGTCAGAGGGCAGCAGCCCCAGCCAGGAACACAGGTGACAGATTCAGCTGCAGACTTGGAGAGTGTCTGCTATGTAGATAAGGGCACAGGGACAAGACCAGGCCATTGTCCATGGAGGCAAGCACACAGCCGGGGACAGGAAGAGTGACATCATACATGGGAAAAGGTGAGGCCTAGACACTGGGGAGGACACAGAACCATCTACCCGAATTGTTCATTGGCCTCTAACTCCAGCATCCTGAATTCTGCATGCAAATCTTTCATGCGGGTCTCAGGAATCCATGAGCTCAGAAATAAATCCACTTTCACGCTAACACTACCTGAATGGTAATCAAGAGGAATGAAATAAGAATTTGAGTCTCTTTCTTTGAAACTGATAATTCAATCCACGAATTTATAGAAGGTTTCTAGTATAAACAGAAAAAAGTAGAAGATTTTAGAGGAATTCTGGGCCGGATACCACTCTATCTTGCTAAAATGCTCTGCCATATGTCACTTTTGTCACCATTTGGAATCAATTCTGACAAAACATCTTCGGCTTTGAAATAGAGTTCTGAAGAATCATTTTTAACGTACTGCTGTTTTCTTTAAATATTACCTCAAACCATTTCTTAACTTCAGGCACTTATGACTAATGTTCATATCATGTCTCCTTTAATAACTCTTTTTAATATTGCCTTTCTCGAATTCAGAATCCCAAATTACCATTCCTAAACAGTCACGCTACTGGTCATATTTGCGTTACCACTGGAGGTTCCCCCTGTCCACTGGGTATCATCAAGTGTCACCTTTCACCTTTGACACTGGAAGAGAGTAGAAATAATTTGGTATTTTCCAGTTTCCTCCTCCATTTGCTTTCCCTCTGTTGATGTCATTGCAGTGACTGGGGCTAACCGACATACGTGGTTGGAGCACTCACACTTCTTGTTGTGGTGCTTTTTGGGTCTCGCAGGAGATCATGGTGCTGGCATACTTGGCGTTGTGCTTTCAAGTCTCACCCCTTTAGTCGTGGTGCCTGCGTAGACATGCTCGGGGGGGGGGGGCTCCCTCTACTAGCTACTGAGCTCACCTATCTTTTTCACTGTGGTGCTTCCTGAGGTCACATTGCGACATTTGCTTACCTTTAGTTGCAGTGTCACTGGAAATTGCTTACAATGCCAGGGGTCACACTCTGCAACAGCACCAGAACTGGGGCTCCCACCAGGAGTGATCCGCAAGCACAGAGCCAGCAGTCATCCCTGAACACCGCCTCCAAAACTGTATCACTGTATCACTGTCATCCCGTTGCTCATCGATTTGCTCGAGCGGGCACCAGTCACGTCTCCACCTTGAGAGTTGTGGTTACTGTTTTTGGCATATTGAATACGCCACAGGTAGCTTGCCAGGCTCTGCCATGCAGGCAAGATACTCTCAGTAGCTTGCTGAGCTCTGTGAGAGGGACGGAGGAATAGAACCTGGGTGGGCCACATGCAAGGCAAACGCCCTGTCCACTGCACTATTGTTCCAGCCCTGTATATAAAAACCTTATCAAATAGTCAATGTCCCCTAATTTCCTCCGTTAATTAAAAAAAAAGTTTACAAAACAACAACAACAAAAATGTTTTGAATGGAAATATTTCAGTAGCGATGAAACTGCCATCCAACAGCCCTGTGTTCCGTTATGGGGGTTGGCACACGGCCGCCCATAAACAGTAATTTTGAAAAGAAACATCTTGGTTTGCTAGGTACGATAACCCTGACAACTGATGACAATCAGATCATATTTTATGGGCTAAATTAAATGACCTTGGAGATCTGACAAGGCCCTAATTGTCGCCAGCTTGCTCTTCTCCAGAGGATTAGCTTTAATGAAGCCCTTAGAAGCCCATCGCAGGCTGCAGCTCCGCAGAGGATCCCACTTTCTGACACGCTGACATTGCCAGTGATTCTAATAAATTAAGCCTAGCCCCGGAGTGTTAATCGCCACAAGCGTTTCCCTTACACTTACCTGAATGTCCCTGCTGCAAGAACAGAGGGAAAAAAAAGTCTTCAGAGAGTTGGTGTGGGGGAGGCTCGATGAACTGGAGCACATGCAGTGCATGCAGGGAGCACTGCATGGTCCCCTGAGGACTGAGGCAGCACTGCCCAAAGCACTTCCAGGTATGGCCCCGCCCCCTTGCCAAGGAAAAGAACTCTCAGAAGAGCACGAGTGAAGGGCTGATACTTGGGGCAGCAGAGACTCTAAGGGCTAAAAGCAGGGTCCAGGTTGCATGCAACAGCCCTCAAGCTCCCTTGGAAGGACGTGCTCCCTTGGAAGGACGTGCTCCCTTGGAAGGACACGCTCTGTGAGGCCAACCGGCTTCTCAGACGCTTCCCTCCAAGAGCAGATGCCTCCGGAAATTCATCGTTCAGAATGGGTGTTTAGATGGCATGATGCCGCTGGATCTTTGGCTGGGGGCATGGGGAGGCTTCTACAAAGAGAGGAGAAAGCTGGGCTACTCTAAAACCATGCCAAAGCCATACAATTTTCTTTGAAAAGAAATTTTTAATTTTTTAAATTTTTCATTTGTAGCTAGATTACAACTAAAGAAATCAAATCTACACCACGATAGCACTGTACCACTGTAGCACTGTCGTCCCATTGTACATCGATTTCCTCGAGCGGGCACCAGTAACGTCTCCATTGTGAGACTTGTTATTACTGTTTTTGGCATATCCAATAGGCCATGGATAGCTTGCCAGGCTCTGCCGTGTGGGTACCCTATGATAATGCCAGAAATTTTATCTAATAATAGTCACCCAAGGCTGATACCTACTTGTGAACATACAAGGTCTTCCTGGTGCCATGTACCTGGACAGCCCTACCTTTTGGCTCTGGAACCCTTGCCTCAAGGCCAGACATATTGACAGACAAAGGGGTGTCGGGAAGAAAAGAACCCACTCACTGCAAAGGTTGTTTCCATGCATCAACTTAGGGGAACACAGGGTCCCCAGGTCCTTGGATAAATGTTTCTCCGTGTGTCTGTGAGTGTTTCTGGATTGGATTAGCATTTGAATGGGTAAACTGAGTCAAAAAAATCACCATTCCCAACATAGGTGGGCCTCACCTAACCCTTTGAGAGCCTGAACTGAATAAATAATAATAATAATAATAATTATTATTATTATTATTATTATTATTATTATAAGGCAGAGGAAGGGAGAATTCCTCTCTTTGAGCTGGTTCTGTGTCCTCCTGCTCTCTGGCAGGGTAAGTCCCACTGGTGCTGTTGGTTTGCAACCCAGTGGGTTCAGCACCATCAGATTTCAGGCAACAGATTGTGGCACTTCCCAGCCTCCATACTTATCAGACCCAATGTCTCCTCATCTGTCACTTCTTGGGGAACCCTAAGACAACCCCAACATCAAAGATACCAGGCAAGCTCAGCAGCAGTGTCTGTGATGGTTCTCAGCTGCTGCTCTCGGTGAGAGAACTAACAAGGAAATAAAACAAACCCTTCTGAGACTTCAGAAAATAAAATATGAAATCTCAAAGGCTGTGCAAGACTGATGGTAGGGACCTGAGACTGCTAATACATTGCTTGAATTTCTTGAATGTACAAGAGGGTTTTGTGCGTGAAGCGTTTGCTGCCCTTGTGAAGACGCTGCTTGTTGAGTAGAGAAAAGGGCAAACAAGTTATACACAGTCAGAAAGTCACTGAACAGGAATCTGCTCTTAGCATCTGGGGCGGGGAGGGCGGAGGAAGCCCAGACGCAGAACTGACACTTTGGTCTGCTCTCGAGATGATTACGGATATGACATAGCAGTCAGGAAGGAGAGAAAGAACAGAATTTGCACCCTGAGATAAACCATAAATAACAGGGTCCCTTATGTCCGGTCCTCAAGCTAAACCTTAAGCAACTCCTACAAACTTGAACTCCCTGAACAAAACACAGCTTTAAGCCTGGCTTTCAAAATACCAGCGTACGGGGATCTGCGAGTCACGTACTGCCAGGTACTATTTTCAACCAGGACCGGTAGCTGAAGATCAAGAATATTCTTTATTTGGATTTTTACTTCAAGGGTTGATCTTGGGAAGTTTGATTCTCCGTTCTGGGGGGGGGGCAGGGAGGAGAGAGAGAGAGAGAGAGAGAGAGAGAGAGAGAGAGAGAGAGAGAGAGAGAGAGAGAGAGAGAGAGGGGGAGGGAGGGAGGGAGAGCTCTTTCTCTGCAAATTAACTTTTTGTCTCCATTCCCCTTTTTTCTAGATACATTGGTCTGTTGGTTTCTTAAAATCGCCCAATTTCAGGCACTCCCTGAAATGAAAATCTCTTTCTCATTTAGGGCATTTTCCAGGAAATGGTGGGGACCAGGTGTCAGGAGAAACAGCCCGCCCGGCCTTCCTTTGTCACCTTTAGAGTTGAGGGGGTCTCTGTGAAGGGGCTACCCGGAGCACCCCATCTGGGGGTTGATCAGCCCTCTGGGCTGAGGGGCTATAAGAGAAGGGCAGTGCAACGGGCAAACGGTTGGTTTCACAGTTACCAAACAGAAGCAGAGTAGCCCCGCCGGAGACTCACGAGGGACGCTGCCTTTCTCACTGTGCGGCAACCGAACCTTGCCTCTGTGACCTTCATTACATCACATTCCATAAGCTCCCGTCCCAGTTCCACTGCAGAAGCCCAGCCCCTGGCCCTCTAAATGGGCAAAAGCCAAGGAGGAAAAAGAAAAAAAATAATAATGCATTGCTATTCTTGGTCGGCTTAATGGCGAGACGGTTTAGATTCTCCATAAAGTGAAAGAGATTCGATTGTGTGAGGTCACTGGGTCACAGTCTCCCCGAGAGTCCTGCAATTCAGAGCAAGACATCCTTCTCGGAGGGGTCCTTAAGGTTTAATAACATCTGTCAACTGAGACAGGACCCCAGGAGCTCACAGGCCAGGAATGAGCCTCCCGGAGCTGTCTATTACGGAGGAGTTCTGGTCCACCTGCGTGCAATTTTAGCTCATCAGCGGTGACGCTGGACACTGCCTCCTAAATTCCAATCACAGCTCTAGCCACCCTGTGATTTAGCCAGTGGCAGCGCTGTGGCTCTTTGGGAACAAAAGGCCATCTTCAGCTGGTCAGAAGAAATGCTTATACCGCAGGGGGAAACAGAGAAACACACAGTAAAAACCGCGCCGCTGAGATCGTTGGCTTAGCTGCATGACACTGGGTTGTTACGTCCCCGCTACCGTGCTCAGGGGTATTTTTATACACACAACTTCTTTTTTCAGTTTGAAGGATTTTACATAATATGATGTGTCTCTTCTTAACACTTACCAGCAACCTCGGCGAAAGGGAAAGAGACGCCAGAGGAAGGGGAAAGCAGACCCACCCCTCCGACGGCTCCCTGCGGAGACCTCCAGCGAAGATGTATCTCAAATAAATCACGCTGAGTGAGGAGGGCAGACACATTGAGTGCGTAGTGTTAGGAAGGACCAGGACAGGAAAAGTGAATCTAGGCAGCCAGAAAGCAAGAAGGGACAGAAGTCCGGGATGCGTAGAGCTGGTGGCTGTTTACAGAGACACCAGAGGGGGCGGGGTGGGGGGGGGCAGAGGCGAACGCATCAAGTTTAACCCTCGGCAATTTCGCCTCATGCTGTGGCCCAAATGCTCAAGCCTCCATCCAAAGTCTAATGCGGAAATCCTGATTCTCAGCATCTAAGGGGTGGGTGAGGGGTTAGATCCGGAGGGTGGAGCTCTTCTCCGGGGGCCGGGGGCCGGGGGTTCTTCTAAAGGGGATCCCACAGAGTGCTCTTATTACCGCTGCGTGTCCAACACGGTGAGAAGGAGCTGGTTAGGACAGGCTGCGGGGCTGGGAACCCCCCTTCTGTGTCAGGGGCCACCCAGTCTGCCTGTTTAGTTGTAGGAGTCTGAATGGACTATGAGCGCTGCACGTAATGTACACCTAAATTTTTTTAATTTGATTTTCTTTTTTTTTTTAATTAAAGAAACGTGATTTGCAAAATTATTGATAGTTGAGGATGCGGCATAGAATATTTCAACACCAATCCCACCACCAGTGTCAACTTCCCTCCCCGCCCCAACACCCCTCCTATCAACTTGACAGGCACACGACGAAGTTCCAGTGCTTGCAGCTCAGACCTGTGTTTTCAGTGTCGTTGAGTCTGTGTTTCGGCTGTATGGCTAGACCACGCACTCATACCCCCAGGACAACCAAAGCCCTGTCTCACCCAGTATTTCCCATGTTCTTCTTCCCCCTTGATTTCCTTCCTCCTCTGTCCTTCTCTCTAAACAGTGAGGGCAAGGGGGATCTAGGCATTCCCCTTTCACTACGTTTCCCCACCCATTATTCTATATACCAGATAGGTACACTTAGATTTTTATATTTATTTATTTATTGCTTTTGGGGTCACACCCGTTGATGCACAGGGGTCACTCCTGGCTCTGCACTCAGGAATTACCCCTGGTGGTGCTCAGGGGACCATATGGGATGCTGGGAATCGAACCCGGGTCGGCCACATTCAAGGCAAATGTCCTACCCGCTGTGCTATTGCTCCAGCCCCTACACTTAGATTTTTCAAAAGGGCCAGAGTGATTATCACAGCAGGGATGGTGCATGTCTGGTGTGCAGCTGGCCCAGGTTCCATTTGGCACCACACATAGATTCCCCAGTCCCCAAGAGGGGTGGCTCCTGAGCACAGAGCCAGGAGTAAGCCCAGACACACCCCCTCCAGAAAACAGAAGAGAAAGAAAAAGAAAGTGAAAGAAAGCAAATGTATCAATCCAGTGCATTTGCCCCAGAGCACCCCCTGAAGCATACCCCACTGTCAGCCCCCACCCCCCACTTACATGATTCATTTTCCTTTGTCTATCAGGAAATCCAGGTACTAATCAGGGCCCTTTTATGAGTCACTGGGCTTGATGGGACCTGAGGAAGGCAAAGCCCTGGGGCCTGTGAAGGGACCTTGGCTCTCACGGCTCCAGACTCTGCAGGGAAAGTCGGGGCAGGGCCCGGAGGGCGGGTCCCTGCAGAGCCATGCGGCTGGATTTGCCCTCTCAGCTGCTGAGTGTCCAGCTAGCAGGGCAGGGATGCTCTGGGCCACCAGGCGCGGAAGCCGGACAGTAAGCAGAGAAGAGGCACGTGGAAAGCAGCAAACCATCGGAAACGATCAACGCTCCTCTAGATTTTCACTGCAGCCCGAGGTTACTCCAAATAGCAGCAGAGGAATTTCCCGGTCAGCTTCTGACGGAATCCATCAGATCTTTCCTCCTGCTGTCACCTCAGGTCTGAGGGAAATATTGGCCTGTATGATTTTTGCCTCTTTCTACAGAGCAGTAGACAGGAAGGTTTTGTGCTCACACACTCTGGAGACCGGGCTCTGACACAGACTCTTAGAACACCAACATTGGGTTTGAATTTCAAAATCGAATTTTTCCCTTCAATGAATTGTCTTTGTCATGCACAATCAGATTTTTTTTTGCCCCTCATAAAGTCCCAAGTTTATATGAGCACCTGGCTTGGGGGTGTAGTTCAATGTAAAAGAAGTTGTTTTGCATGTGTGAGGCCCTCAGTTTGATTCCTGGCACCACCAAAACCTTATTCCTTTATATATATATACATACATACATATATATATATATGATAATAAAAAAAACCCTCAAACACTGAGGAAGTGCTATTCATGTGCAGCCAATCAAACAGACTAGCTCTCAGACCACAGTGATACTCAACTAGTGGCGCATATGCTTTGCATGCAGGAGGCCCCCGGCTAATTCACCAGCACCACATGGTTCCTTAAGGACTGCCGGGAATGACCCCAAGTACTGAGCCTCTGAGCAACACTAGTGACTAGTGTGGCAACACACACACACACACACACACACACACAAACACACACACACTAGTTCTGTTCACAGACTACACAAGGTCCAGCCAGTCATTCTTTATTTTATCTTTATTTTTTATATTTGCAAACACAGATTACATTAGGCCGGCCACTGTTGAGCCATTTTTGAAACATGGAGCAAAATTATATTCCCATTCCACAGGCAGAAGAAAGAAGGAAGGAAGGAAGGAAGGAAGGAAGGAAGGAAGGAAGGAAGGAAGGAGGGAGGGAGGGAGGGAGGGAGGGAGGGAGGGAGGGAAGGAAGGAAGGAAGGAAGGAAGGAAGGAAGGAAGGAGGGAGGGAGGGAGGAAGGAAGGAAGGAAGGAAGGAAGGAAGGAAGGAAGGAAGGAAGGAAGGAAGGAAGGAGGGTGGAGGAGGCCAGAAGGGTGGAGATGCCACTAGGAGAATCCAGGGGTCCCTAGTGTGGACCCCGAGCTCCGGATCTGGACACCCTGAGCGACAGTTCTCTGCCGAGCAGCCTCTGGCTACATGCATTCAGCAAAGCCCTCGATGCCTCCATCCTTCCATGTCGAAGCCACTGGTTTTGCATTTACCTACTTCCCAAGACTGCAGCCTACCACTGTCCAGGGCATTGACCCAGGGCATTCGCTTGGAGACACATGACAACCTACCACCGTAGAGGGGGTCCACTGAGTTCCCCTAAAACACTGTCTCCTGTTGAGTCTCCAAAAATGCTCCCAGGTGCTCAAGATAATCTTCCCAATGGTTTGAAACTCAGCACTGGGGGGGAGGGGCATGGCCTTAAACAGCTGCCACTGACCCCTACTTCCTCAGTGAAGGCATGTACAGAGGGGCTGAGTGAGCTGGCAAGGAGGCTGCAGAAGGAGTCAGATCCCCACACACTTTTGCTAAACGTGTCACTTGGTTCCGAGACATTACCTGCCGCTATTCCGCTCACTAAGCCGCGTGCTTTGGGGTCTCCAACAAATGAAGTCAAACTCGGGAGCGGGTTTCATTACCTTTCAAGTGCTCGCCTTACACAGAGGTTCCAGCCCTCCCGGCTGATGAAAATCAGAGTGTGCCCGCGCTGATCACGGGGGCGCAGGCACGTCGCTGTGGGGGAACTCCATCTGCATCTGGGCCCGGCCTCCCGGGATTTCCCCTCCTCTCTTCCAGGGAACTGGCAGCAGGCCCGGCCCTCCTTAGCTGGAGGCAGCTCTGCAGACCGCCGGCCCCCAGAATGAGCCGCAGGGAACCTTCTCCCCCTTCTCAGCCACACTGGCTCTTTCCACCGCCCAGCGGCTGTGAAATACCAACCGTTCTCCACTTTGGAACAGTCACGGCCGTGGAAGCGATGGTTAGAAATGCAGAAAGGATCCTTAACTGCCTCCCCCCTCCAGAGACGCAGGGAATTCTTAGTCCTCCCGCTGCCCAGCCCAAGACCAGCTGCCAAAGGAGCAGTTCTCCGGGCGCAGAGAGAAATCACCATCGGCGTTGTCGGGTGCTGTTGAGGGGACGGAAAGCAGGAGTTTGGGGCATGTGGCTTCAGGACAGAAATCTTGGGCAGAAATCACCTGCCTCTGCGTTGAATGGCGTCCGTGACCGAAATTACCCCTAAATAACTTGCTCTGCATTGACAACCACTTAGCTCCGCAGGCCTCTCAGGCTCCGTCTCTGTCAAATGCTCGGTGCTCTCTGGTTTTCTCCCTCCTGTATTCAACAAGATTGAAGAAGACTATGGGAAACAGGGCCTGGGCGTGGGGGTTATGGTCAGGCATTTGCAAACACGTGTGTTAATATGTTTACTTTCATGAAGTCCGCTAAAGCCTGCGTGAAGATAATAAGCACCATGCTCACGTAGTTTTGGTCAAGCCATCTTGTCCAGTCTATTCTGTTTCTGTTGGGAGTGAGGCCAGGGATCAATCACCCCAGGGATGGATTTGTGTCTTAAATCTTTGGAGTTATTCTTAGATTCTTCTAGTGAAGCCGAGTACTCCAGAGCAGGTCCTGAAAGGACAATGTGTGTGAGCTTCCAATGGGCTAAACCTCCACATGATTGCTAGAGAAGAACGCCGAAGACGACACAGGTCTTCCAGACATGCGAACACTGGTCTCACGTCTCGGCATCCCGGAGCACATCACGGGCTCCTTTCACTTTGCTTCGCTTTTGTCTTCCCATCCTTTCGGCCTATCTTGAGTGCAACCCAGCTGAATCAACTTATCTAGGTTTCTCAGCGCTTCGTTCTGGCTGGATGAGGGAGAAGTTGCCAGGTGTTTGCTGAATTCACTTTAGAAAGAAGTTCTTGCACGTTCTCTTTAACTTGGCTGGGCGAGGGAAATTGCCGAGGGCAGTGAACTTGACTGGGACGCGGGTGTCACTGCACAGGGCCACAGAGGCACCTGCAGAGC
Organism: Sorex araneus; assembly: GCF_027595985.1. Classification (NCBI taxonomy): domain Eukaryota; kingdom Metazoa; phylum Chordata; class Mammalia; order Eulipotyphla; family Soricidae; genus Sorex; species Sorex araneus. The sequence continues at coordinate 368,760,198 of NC_073303.1, forward strand.
CATCTCTCATGCTAAGCCCGTCTCTCTTCTGGGAAGAGGCACTTCTTCAGTTTCTTTTTTGCTAGGAACTCTTGGCAGTCCAGAGGATTGTGGGGGACTCAGAGTTTCTGACTTCTCAACTAATCCCCACCTAGTTCTTCCTCTCCAGTCTTTGGGAGCCAGGATGCAAATTGCCCTTGGAACTTCTCATATTCTCTCTGTGTGTGCGTCTCTGTATCTCTTTGTCTCTGTATCTCTATCTCTGTCTCTGTCTCTGTCTCTCTCTCTCTCTCTCTCTCTCTCTCTCACACACACACACACACACACACACACACACACGCACACACAGTGCTCAGACCTGTTTTAGAGTTTAGGAAACACCTGTAGAAATATTGCTAAGATCTGGTGTAATTTCAGTACAACCTCTAAAGCCTGACGGTGTTCCTGGAAGCAGAATGAACTTACTGCCAACGGTTTGAAATCTTCAAGTGCTCCCATTTTTCACTGTGCTTTGCCAAACAGCTGAGAATGATGTAAGTCTGCATTATCGCAAGTTAGATTTTCAAAGTTCTGTGTGAGAGGGGTTACCTCTGGCTTATGTCCAACTGGATGGAAAATGCCAGCAAAACACAGTGAAGGGACGGTAGGGACGGTCAGGTTAATGAGACCCAGTCATACATCATCCTTCACGGCAGTTTTATTGCTCTGCCTGTAGAGCAACAAACACTGTTTAGCTTCTCTAGGACTGGCCAGCACCGTCCACCCACAGTCCACCAGGAGCGCGGTTACTATGTGGATCTGGATGCTGGTTTCCCTCGGGGGCAAGCTGCACTGAACTTCAGAGCAGGGCGGATGCATACCATTATGATGTGTAGACTGAGGCCATGGGACTGGAGCGATAGCACAGCGGGGAGGGCGTTTGCCTTGCACGCAGCTGACCCGGGTTCTGTTCCTCCATCCCTCTTGGAGAGACTGGCAAGCTACCGAGAGTATCCCGCCCGCACAGCAGAGCCTGGCAAGCTAAAAACAGTAACAATAAGTCTCACCATGGAGACGTTACTGGTGCCTGCTCGAGCAAATTGATGAACAATGGGACAACAGTGCTACAGTGCTACAGACTGAGGCCAAAGGCAGCCCCAAACACATCCATCCTCAAAAGAAGTCACAGAAGCTTCTATCTTAGCTCTGGTTCTCTGTTCTCATCTGAGCGTCTCGAGAAATAGGAATCACTCCAGTGTCCACTCACAGTTGCTGAAGCCTAGTGAAATGACTCTGCCCTCCACTTGGGTGGGCCCTGCTGGAATTAAGCGTGCAGGGATAGACCCCGGTGGGGAGGGGAGGTGGTACGGAACAGGACAATCCCATGGTCCCTTCCTAGAGAAGTCAGTGATTTAAAAAATTTGGCAGTGAAGACCTGAGGGAGAGTGGGTCCACTGACCCCTCTAATGCCTGTCACGGTGGCACACACATGGGGCTAAACTGTGAAGCAAAACACCCCCTCCCTACCTCTGGTCCTACCCCATCTCCAGGTAACTCCTGTCATCAAAGCTCTAAATAATTCTCCGGTCTCCTTATTCAAGACCTCAGCATTCAGGGGACAGTGCAAAATGGCAGAGAGCAAAGTCTTCAGAGGGGAACAGTGCCTGAGTGGAGGTGACTCCAGCCCTTCACCTGTGGAACTTAGGAGCCCAAATCACTTAAAGGAAATTTCCAGAGGCCCTCACTTTGATCTACAGGGAGCAGTTATCCTCCCAGGAGCTATCCTAGATTGATTTTGTAAATAATGATAACTTTCTTTTTTTTTTTGCTTTTTGGGTCACACCCGGCGATGCACAGGGGTTACTCCTGGCTCTGCACTCAGGAATTACCCCTGGCGGTGCTCAGGGGACCATATGGGATGCTGGGAATCGAACCCGGGTTGGCCGCATGCAAGGCAAACGCCCTACCCACTGTGCTATTGCTCCAGCCCCAAATAATGATAACTTTCTTATTAAAAAAAAAAAGGGGGGGATTTGGGCCAGATAATAGTTGACTCTTCCTTCATCTCTGTCATGTTCTGGTTCTTGGGAGTTTTGAGATTGGGACCCAGAGACAGAACTTTTTGGTGAGGGGCAGCACACTTGGCGGTAGTCAGGGCTTACTCCTGGCTCTGTACCCAGGGATCTCCCTTGGTGGGTGCTCAGGAGACCATATGGGTGCCCCCAGGGACTGGACCCAGGTCAGCCATGTACAGGGCACACCTCTACCAGCTGTACTCTCTGCTCCAACCCCCAAACACAAAACTTTTGAAAGGTTTGGAAACAGTCCATCAACCACCGGGTCAGGAAAGCTGGTCAGTCCAGACTCCACAAGGAGGCCTGGCCAGTCCCATGATGATGGTCTCAGAGAACGGTGTGGTAACCCAGTGAGATTCACCACTTGTGCACTGTGCTCCCACACGGAACCAGGAAGAAGGGGTTTAACTGGTGGCCTGTCACCTTCAGCTAGGTCATAAAGGACAGGGCAGCCTCTCTGTTGAAACATTCACCCTGAGAGAACCCGAAGGCCGGGTCACAGGGGCACCTGAGCTCCTCCTGGGGTAGAGCCACCTGGTGAGGGCTGAGATGGATGCCAGCAGCTAGAAGCAATTCGCCGACTCTGAGAGAGCTTACTTGAGGGCGGGTCTTCCGGACCCGGTCAAGGAAGCTGGCTGCCTGGCTGATCGCTCACAAGAAATCCTGGGCCTGAACCACCCAGTTAAACCAGTCCTGACCACAAAAACCACCTGCTAATAAACACTGGCACTATTCCAAGCTGCAAGCTGTGGGGACAATCCCTTACGTGGCAAGAGAGCCCTGGAACACGCTCTGACATACACGGTCTCGCTCCGAAAGCCAGGAAGGAAACTCACCAGCGCTGTTAGTGCCTTCTGGAGTCTGGGGTCATTTTATCCTCCAGGATGAAAATCAAGGCGGTGAGGAGGTGAGGAAAGGGGGGACAATACCAGCTCACATCCCAGAGAACTGATGAGCAAACACAAATAGAAGGTAAATAGAGGATCCTGTGCAGATAAGGAATGGGGGAAATAGTCCACGTTTTCTTCTACTTCAATGTTAGGGTAAATTTTCTCAACCCCCTCTCTAAATCATGTCCAGCATCCTGACCTTCCTCAAGGTCACTCAGCTGCAGCCCGTTCCCGCCACACCCCTAGGTGACATCAGATAACTGGCGCTACAGACAGCTCTGCACCTCATCCAGTCCAAAAACAGTTATCAAATACTGTGACCCCTATAGTTTCCTGGTATGGTATAGATAAAAGAGTTTAAAATAATAATTTCCTTTACCTTTTTGGGCCATGATGTTTTGAAATTTTGAAAGCACCTTGACCAGGGTAATCAAAATAATAATAATTTAAAAAAGCATGCTGATTTTATCTGTGCAGCGTTCTTGAGTTAACTTACTCATGGAGAGCAATCTAATTCCCAAAGATTCCCAGGGCTTGCCCAGAAACACCGACTGTCGCTGATCCACAAATAGCAAAAGGGCTGTGACCATGTTCAGTTTGGTGCTGTCTGGACTTCAAAGTCACCTGGAGTTCTGGCAGTGGCCCCAAAAGTAATTTTCCCAAACACAGACCAAGAACCTTCTTCTGAAACATTAGAAAACCAAACAGAAAATGTAGACTAGAAATAAGAAGGGGGAAAAATATAGTTCTGACCCCAAGAAAGATTTGTAAAAATCAATGTCACATGTTCTGTGAAAATTCAGCAAACCAAAATGTTGGGAAAAGACAAAGAAACATGTTTCAAGTCTCATTTGAAAAAAAAAAAAGAAGAAGAATCCGAAAATACCTTTGCAGGTATTTCTTGCAGATTCCAATAGATTGCATGGAAAGAAATAAATGAGAATTAGAGACTTTAGAATTGGATAAATGTCTCGATATTTTTTTGTTGGTTTTCATTGGGGGCTGCATACCCATCAATACTTGGTGATGCTTGGAAAACAATATGGGATGCCAGGGATCAAACCCAGGTCAGCTGCATTCAATGCAAGTGTCTTATACTCTGTCTTATCACTCCAGCCCCAAATGCATAAATCCTTTCCCTTCTGCTTCTGGCTCTCTGGTGCAAGGACGTAAACTGACATAGGAAGAGGAGGAGAGCCATACAGTCAAGCTCAAGTCTCTGCAAGAACCCCAACAGTTGCAAGAACTTCAAGGACAGCTGGGTTGACCAGCAGTTCCCAACACTGGTTCAGCGGATCTTCTGATACTGATAACACCTTGAGTTCCTAGAAGATGGGATGCCCTTAGGTACAAATCATACCAATCATAAATGAGGTATGCTCCTTGGAAACTCGGTAGCAATGAACGCTTTGAACTTGCAAAAAGAGGTCATGTTCACCTAGTCAAGCGCTACACCAAGTAATTTGCAAACTTAGACATATTGCTTTTCTGACTACAAGTTAAGTACCTTCACTGGGTGCCCCATCTATGTGGCCTGGTTAGCTGCCATGCACGCAGATGCACGTTATTACAGACGGGTACCATCTGGTACGAGGAGAATATAGAAGTGACTCCAGCTCCCTGAGGGTGGACTATTTTGGAGTTAAAAATTGACCTTGTCCAAATTGGTCCATTGAGTCAAAGGTTTTACTGGATCCTTTTGGAGACAGAAACCAGTATTTTGCCTTTGAACAAAGCTAAAGTCAGAATCCTAATCAGTCCTGTGGATTTACACTTTTCTACAATAGAGTCTGTTAAAAGTCAGATTATTTGCCTGACTTTCCTTACTATATTCCACCATTTCTCATTTGGAAACTAGATATCAAGCCAACTTGAGCATGGCCTCAAATACTGGTTGACTCCAGAATCTTCCAGAAGCACCCCTTGCTAATAGACTGTGTAAAACACATTCCCAGCACCCCGCCAATACATTCACTATCCAAGTGATGAGATACAACAATATTAGTAGGAGGTACTTAGGTAAAAATCACTCTCAGGGGAGAAATGATTTCAACTGCTTTTTACTGGTACTGGTATAGAAAGAAAATAGAAGCGGGGTGGGGGAGGAAGGGTCACACCCTCTCTCTAGGACCCTCCAAGATAAAAAGAGCAGATCCCCAACCAGGGCCATTGTCTATCAGAAAAACCCAGACAAAGCTTTTATTATGTTGCTCCACAGCACAGTTTCGCCAAGGGTATAAGGGAGTCTGAATGCAGAGGCCTCCGAGGACATGGCCTCCTGGATCTGATGATCGAGACTTCTGGTTGGGTATATGACATCATTGACAAGTCATCTTCAATTATGTCAGGAATTTCAGGGACGTGAGATCTATCAAGAGAATTTACAAGAGTCTCAAAGGTAATACTTTTTGGGATCCAGTCCCAGTTCTATCACTGACTCACAGGGTGACTTTAGAATTCCTATTGTGCTAAGGGCTCTTCTATTGACGATTGATATAATACTTCGGCTCTGGAGGGCAACCCAGGACCTGTCCCCGCTTAGTACCTAAATTAAATGTAAAACTGTCTTTGGGCAGAGGAGAAGGTTACAAGAGCTAAAAGAAGTGGCAGTGGAAATTTTAAGGATTTCCTTTGAAAAAATATTTTTGATTTTGGGCCAGAAAGAGAAAGAGTACAAGGAGTAAGACACTTGCCTTGCATGTCCCCCGGACCCTGCCAGGAAGGATCGCTGAGCACAGAGGCAGAAGTAAGCCCTTAGCACTGCTGGATGTGGTCCCCCCAAAAAACAAGTGTTCAAAATGGGAGATGTGTGCTGAAAGTAGATATAGGACCAGATGTGATGGCCTCTCAGTATCTATATTGCAAACCACAATGCCCAAAAGTAGAGAGAGAGTATGGGGGAAATTGTCTGCCATAAAGGGGGGGGATGGGTAATACTGGGGACATTGGCGGTGGGGAATGTGCACTGGTGGAGGGATGGGTGTTTGATCGTTGCATGACTGAAATTCAAACATGAAAGTTTCGTAACTGTATCTCACAGTGATTCAAAAAAAAGATTTTTTAAAAAAACAATTTAAAATGCATTGAAGTGAAAGTAACCACTTTCATTGTGGACATGGGGGCTTGCCTGGTAATGCTCAGAAGTAACCCCTGGTAGCACTCAGGGACCATATGTGAGGCTGGGATTCAAATAGATTGGCAACACGCAAGCACGCGCCTCACTTCCTGTATTCTCTCTCCAGGCCCCCAGACAATCATTTTTCTTTTTCTTTTTTTTTTTGCTTTTTGGGTCACACCCGGCAATGCACAGGGGTTACTCCTGGCTCTGCACTCAGGAATCACCTCTGGCGGTGCTCAGGGGACCATATGGGATGCCGGGATTCGAACCTGGGTCGGCCGCGTGCAAGGCAAACGCCCTACCTGCTGTGCTATTCCTCCAGCCCCCGACAATCATTTTTCAAGTGAACAGTTCGAGGATGTTCATGCTTCCACCTGCTACGAACTAGCACCTCTCCTTAGTTCCCAAATATTTCTCACTCCCCAGAGGAAAAACCTGCCACCCAACATTCCGTCACTCTCTAGTTCCCACACCTCCACTCCCAGGTAACCTGTAAGCGGCATCACAAAATATGTGACCCCTGGTGTGTGGCTTTTTGCACTTAGCATTTTGTCTTCAAGGTTCAGCGGGCTATAGGATATATCCAGACAGCATTCCTTTCCTATGACTGAGTCTAAGGCCGCTCTTCTGATAAATCAATTTGCCCGTCAATCTGTTGTTGGGCCTTTGGGTGGTTTCTACCTTTGTGCTATCATTTCCCTCTTCCGGCTAACTCCTTTTTTTTTTGGGGGGGGGGCGCGGGTAGAAGAGATAAGATACTGACCAGATAAGCTACTTGCAAGATACTTACTTTGCAAGCAGCCAACCTGGGTTCGACAGCTCACGCCTACCAGGAGTGATCCCTGAGCACAGAGTCACGAGTAAGCCCTGAGAACCACAAGGTGTGGCCCCAAAAAGCAAAAACATAAAGACAACAACAACAACAAAAAGTAAAACTATATTTTTGAAAGGGAAGCAGAGGGAAGGACAGGGCACGAGGTGCCTGCCTTGCACACAGCGGCCCTGGTTGGAGTGACCCCTGAGCACAGCGTCAGGAGTAATCCCGGAGTACAAACGGGTGGCCTAAAACCTCTCCCCAAGCCAAAAGCCAAACAAGTGAAAAGAGGGCAAAGAGCTAGAGGTAATGTGCCCCACTTCGGGGCTGGAGCGATAGCACAGCGGGTAGGGCGTTTGCCTTACACGCAGTCGACCCGGGTTCGATTCCCAGCATCCCATATGGTCCCCTTAGCACCACCAGGGGTAATTCCTGAGTGAAGAACCAGGAGTAACCCCTGTGCATTGCCGGGTGTGACCCAAAAAGCAAAAAATAAATAAATAAATAAAAATAAAAACTAAAAAAAAAAAAAAGAAAGAAAAAAGAAAACACAGGCTTCTCCAGAGAGAGGAGAGAGTGGCGGGAGGTGACAGGAATGAACCGAGTCCCCAGGCTGGCATGCGGGTGATCCGAGAGGAACCGAGGCCTCCCCTAATTTTGAACAGGGGAATAGCCCGTCCATCCCACAGACGCCCAGCTTCCCCCTTTCCTTCCTTTCTTGTTTTTTTTTCTTTTTTTGTGCAATCCTGTATGTCCCACAGCCCCGCAGAACAATCGCTTCCTCTCCACACATGCATAGCCTGGTGACCTTGTCCCCTGGGCCTTTCAGGAGAGCTGTGAAAGGCGAGAAGGGTTGGGTAAGAAACTCTGGAGCCAGCGGGGAAGAGTTTGGAAAAGTACAGAGATGGAAAAGATTCTGACAGAACAGTGAGCAGACACGGCCCGGGGAACACAGGGCTCAGGACAGACTGAAGAGACGGGAGGGTCAGCGATCTCGATCTCGCGTCTCCAAACGTCTCCAACCCCGAGGGCTCACAGATGTGAGGAACCGCTGAGCAACCCACTTAAGCCATTTTTTAAAAAGCAGGTTAACAGCTGGGGGTGCTCAGGGGGTAATCCTTGCTCTGTGCTTAACAGGGTCCCCTGACACTCCAGGACGGGGGGTTGACGGATGCGAGGACTTAATCCTTACACTTAATCCAAGTACCTTCATCCTTACTGTCTCTCCAGAAAATCAAGGTATTTTGTAAGAGTATCAGTTTAATTTCACTGGAAACCTAAGCCAACCTTTTAAATGAAGGCCTGGTGACTGACAAAGGAGAAATGTGGGAGCGTTCTCCCATGGAAGGAATTGTCCAAGCACGCGGACTCTGACCCGCTCCGCAGGCCACAGAGTCCTTGCGGCTAATTCATCCCCCAGACAAAGGGAAGCAGGGAAACAGCTTTACGGAGTCAAAGAATCAGCTCAGAAAGAACGTTACCGTATGTTTTCTGGATTATTATCGAAAGGGATGAGAAGCTTTGGAAAAGGGGGCAGGGGGGCGAGACACATGCGTTTGCTCCTTTTAGGAATGTGGGTCTTAACCGCACCCAATTCTGTATCTCCAAATTGTTCAAAGTATTTGTGAAGCTATTGTGTTGGTGGTGAGAGAGCAGGAAGGGCAATGGGATTTAGGAGAGCTTGGCTTGTGTTTGTTTGCTTTTGGGGGCCACCCCTTGCAGTGCTCAGGGATCACTCCTGTTGTGCGTGAGGGATCAAATCCAGTGTGATGGCCTGTAAGACGAAAGTGGCTTCTCCGCTGCACCATCTCTCCTGCAAGATCAGTGTGACTTAGCAGCTGTGGGCCTGACAGGAAAAGAGGGTGAAGGCCAACATGCTCGCCGTTGGCCACTTCTTTTCTTTTTTTGGGGGGGGGGTCACACCTAGCGATGCACAGGGGTTACTCCTGGCTCTGCACTCAGGAATTACTCCTGGAGGTGCTCAGGGGACCATATGGGATGCTGGGATTCGAACCCGGGTCGGCCGCGTGCAAGGCAAACGCCCTACCCGCTGTGCTATCGCTCCAGCCCCCATGCCACTTCTTTTCTTATTTCAAAGCTGCTCCTTTTCTCTCCCTCTGATTTCAGAAGTGCTTTCCCAGCAGGCCAGAGAAACTGACCCTCCAAAAGAGGAGGGACCAAGAAATTGCAGAGTTTATATAAAAACAAAAGGATTGATAGAGCAAAGTCCAAACTACAAGTTAGCAATAAAACAAGGCAAAATATCCTGGAACTCTTTTCCAGTCTTAAGAACCAATTTTTCTTTTCCATTGTCAGTGGAAGTCCAAATTCAAGATGCCCAAATGCTCTATTACAAATAAGAAAGCTCATACAATAATGCTCTTTGCTGCTGAAAGATACAGCAGCAGTATGCACTTTAAAAGACACGCTGCAATCTTTGCTCATCAAGTAAGGATCGCTGATGCTTTCATTGACAATTTATTATTTTAACACACTCAAACCAAAATATTATGAAGTTCTCTTTCAACATCCTGAAAGGAGGAGGAAAATGATGGAAGGACCTTGAGGGCGTAGTATGACATCTTTCATCACAGAACAGGTTTTTAAGCCTTATGTCAGTACTTCCAACGTAAGGGAAGGTAGGAAGGTCATGCTTAGCTGTGCCCAGGAGCTAATCCTGTCTGAGCTCAGCAGTGACCCCTGGTGGTGCTCAGAGGACCATGAAGTGCATGGATTAGAACTGAGGTCAAAGATGATGCAAGACAAGAGCTCAAACCCTGGACACTCTTCTCTCTCCCTCCCTCCCTCCCTCCCTCCCTCCCTCCCTCCCTCCCTCCCTCCCTCCCTCCCTCCTCTCTCTCTCTCTCTCTCTCTCTCTCTCTGTCTCTGTCTCCCTCTCCCTCTCCCTTTCTTTCTGCCTCTCCCTCCCTCTCCCTCCCTCTCCCTCCCTCTCCCTCCCTCTCTCCCTCCTCCTCACTCTCCCTTTCTCCCTCCCTTCTCCCCCTCCCTCTCTCCCTCCCTATTTCTCCCTCTCTCTCCCTCTCTCTCTCCCTCTCCCTCTCCCTTTCTTTCTGCCTCCCCCTCCCCCTCCCTCCCCCTCCCTCCCTCTCCCTCTCCCTCCCTCTTCCTCCCTCTCTCCCTCCTCCTCACTCTCCTCTCCCTCTCTTTCTCCCCCCCTCCCTCTTTCCCTCCCTCTCTCTCTCTCTCTCCCTCTCTGTCTCTGTCTCTCTCCCTGTCTCTCTCTGTCTTTGTCTCTCTGTTGTTCTATAAGGCATCCACACCATTGCCTGAGTGGCAGCCAGCAGCATCTGAAGCAGTGGCTTTCAAGATGTGCTACCGTGGGCGGGAGAGAGAGTCCAGAGGGCAGACTATTTGACCCTGCACGTGACTGAGCTGGGTTTGATCCATGGCACTCCGTATTTCCCCCCCAGTCTGCCAGGAGTGATCCCTGAGCGCAGAGCTCGAGTAAGCCCTGAACCATACAAGGTGTGGCCCCACCCCCCCCAAAGAAAGTAAAGCAAAATAAAAAGGTGGTTCCTGGACCAGCAGCAGACAATTACAGGAGCCTCTTATAAAATGCCGGTTCTCCAGACGACTGGTTAAAGAAACTTTGGTACATCTGCACAGTGGAATACTATGCAGCTGTTAGGAAAGATGAAGTCATGACATTTGCTTGTAAGTGGATGGAGAGTATTATGTTAAGTGAAATGAGTCAGAAAGAGAGGGACAGACATAGAATGACTGCACTCATTTGTGGAATATAAAATAAGAGACTGATACCCAAGGACAGTAGAGACAAGGGCTAGGAAGATTGCTCCATAGTTGGAAGCCTGCCTCCTGAGCTGGGGGGGAAGGCAGCTGAAATAGAAAAGGAATCTCTAAGTCAATGATGGTTGGCAGGACCTTCGGGATGGGGGAATGTGTGCTGAAAGTAGATAAAGCAACGAATGTGATGGCCTCTCAGTATCTGTCTTGCAAACCATAATACCCAAAAGTAGTGGGAGAGTATGGGGGAAATTGTCTGCCACAGAGGCAGGGGGAGGGTTGGGATGTGGGGGTACTGAGGATATTGGTGGTGGGATGGGGTTCAATCATTGTATGACTGAAACTCAGACATGAAAGCTTTGTAACTGTATCTTACAGTGATTCAGTTAAAAAAAAAAAAAGCGAAAAAGCCGGTTCCCGTGAAGATAGCCCAGCAGTCAGGCTCCCTTTGCATGTGATGTGCACATGCGTGGCCAAAAAACACTGTGTGTCTGGGTCCAAGCATGGAACCATCCAGTCTGGTTGGCCAAGGATTGCCCCCTGAGCACGGCTTTGGAGGGCTCCTCTCCCCACCCCGAAAATGCCAATTCTCCCTACCCGCTCGGAATTAACTGAATCAGAAACCAAGAGTAAGTCCCAGTTGAAGAAAATGTTTTAGTAAGTTTTTAAGAGAATTTTAATGTATATTAACTGTGGAAAAACCACTGATGTCTAAAGGAGTTAATTGCTCTTAATTTGCTACCTGGGTACTTAAGATAATCATGGGTGTATTTATTCAACTAAAAATGCTTTTTTTCATCAGGAGTATCTCAATATTAAAAGCCAGCCTCAAGCGCCTGCCAAAACAATCAATGGCCTTGTCTTTGTACTATCCAGAGCGTTTTCCTAAGGATTTTGAAGCACAAAAGTAATTAACACATAGCGAGAAGGGAAGGAGCCAGACAATTTAATGGGGCCAGAAAGGGCTTTTCTGCTGGGACAGCGGCCACGGGAGGGGTGACCCGCAGTGCCTGCATGTTGTAGATGAATCATCTTCAGCTTCACCAGCTAGTCCCAACTTACTCTCAAAAGTGGCCGAAAGTAATCTGTGCTCCGAGCAGTAATATACAAGCTTTCCTCTTGCTCTCCTATACTTGAATTATCTGGGTTTAAATTTTTGCCTTTCAGGTGTTACTAGCAACATTTTCTCTCATTTTCTTTGTCCTGGCAGCAGGTCAGAGAAAGCATCTTTACTAGTTTGCCTGCAATTCTCATATATATATATATATGTATATATATATGTGTGTGTGTGTGTATATATGTGTATATATATATGTGTGTATATATATATATATATATTGCTAGCGTAGAGTCTTTGCCCATTGTTTCTTTGTTTCTGTTGAATGTTTTTTCTATTATTGATTTCTATGCGCTGGAGTGATAGCACAGCGGTAGGGCGTTTGCCTCGCACGCAGCCGACCTGAGTTCTATTCTTCTGTACCTCTTGGAGAACACAGCAAGCTACTGAGAGCCTGACAAGCTACCCGTGGCGTATTCAATATGCCAAGAACAATAACAACAAGTCTCAAAATAGAGATATTATTGGTGCCTGCTCGAGCAAATTGATGATCAACGGGATGACAGTGACAGTGATTGATTTCTAGAATTATGGTTTTCTGTTTGTTTGGTTTTGGGTCACACCCAGCAATACACTGGGCTTACTCTTGGCTATGTGCTCAGGAGTTGCCCCTGACAAAGCTCAGGGGGCCCTATGGGATGCTGGGGATCAAACTTGGGTCAGCTGCATGCAAGGCAAGTGCCCTACATGCTCTATTATTGCTCTGACCCCAACTATGAAACCCTTTCAGTCACAGTATTGCAAACCTCAGTGCCTACAAAGAAAAGAGGGGAATAAAAGTGTCTACCAAGGCTGGCTTGGTGGGGTGGGGTGGGGTGGAGGAAGAAGGAAGGAAACTGGGGACGTTTTTAGTAGGAAATACACACTAGCGAAGGGACGGGTGATAGAATATTGCAGGACTAGAACTCAATCGTGAACAGCTTTGTGACTGTGTATCTTGTGGTGTATTTAAAACTTGATGACAAAATTGGCTTTTTGGAGATGGTTTTGCCCCACTGTAGATGATTAATGGTTCTGGGCACATATTCCATAGGCCAGGCTTAAGCAAGGACCTGGTGCTAGATTGGTCGTTCTAAATATATAGAAGTCTGAATAGGTTTTTGGTTTCTCAAGAATAACTTTGGAATTCCTTTGAAATGAAAAAGCCAAGAAGAGTCAAGGTCGTAGTTGTGGAGGCGTGGCTGTGTGGGAGTTGGGGCTCACCCCTGCCGCCCAGCATCCGTGAGAGAGGGCTGTGTCTCAGTCGCCATGAAACGATTGGATTTGGAAATTCAAAGCACGGCTCCTGCTGAGTGCTTAGAGCTGTAGCACTTTAGCAAAGTCAAAAATCATAAGTCAAGCGATTGTCAGTCACTGTCTGTGGAGTCATGAATTACTAATAAGGAGACAATCTGAAAAATGTGCTCTAAGTCTTTTTTTTTTTAATTGAATGACTGTGAGATACAGTTTCAAAGTTGTTCAAAATTGGGTCTCAGTCATACAATATTCCATCACCCACCCCTCCACCAGTGTATATTTCTCACCACCAGTGTCCCCAGTTTCCCTCCTGCCACCCTCCCCCCTTCCTCGATCCAGCCTGCCTCTACAGCAGACATCCTAAGTCATGTTGACATGGGGCAAATGAGTCTCTACAAACTGAGATGGAGCCTATGACACACCCAGGCTACGTGGGCTAGTCTATTGGGACCACTGTTGTCGTGCAGTCTTCTTTGATCAATCAGGCCATATAGCAAGACAGTGCACTGGAACTCATGTCCTGCTTCTTCCTGGACCATGCAAATACCTTAGACACTGATCTCCACTGAGTTACCCTCACCTCTTCCGCTGTCTTGTCATACATTTAAGCCTCTCACAGAGCAATATTTTTACACACTCCATATTCATTTTGCTTTGTAACCTCTCTATTGGTCTTCATTTCTTCTTGTATCTTGGAGCTGTGTCTTGGGGTCATGCTTCTATATTTGAATACCTTCTAGTGGGCTGGAGCGATAGCACAGCGGGTAGGGTGTTTGCCTTGCACGCAGCCGACCCAGGTTCAATTCCTCCATCCCTCTCGGAAAGCCCGGCAAGCTACCGAGAGTATCCTGCCTGCACGGCAGAGCCTGTGTACGAGTGTGCTGTGTGTGTGTGTGTGTGTGTGTGTGTGCTGTGCACACTTGTGTACATGTGCGGTGTGTTCCTGCCTGTGCATGTTATGTGTATAAAATTATAAGCCCTTGTTATCTTTGACCCTTAAAAATGGTAATTTCCTTGCATACAGCAGACCCCAGTTTGATCCCCAAGGTTATTCTAGGATCTACTAAAATTTATCCCTTAACAATTTCCTTCACTGGTTAAAAGTTCTAGGAATACATTACTTTATGTAGTGACTACATGCATAGTTTAGTTTTAGAGGTAAGGAGGCTCAGGTGTGCCTCCCTGGGGTAAAATAAGGCAATAGGAGATGTTGCATTCCTTAACGGGGAAGAATCTGTTTTCCTTTCTTTTCTAGCTTCCAGAAGAAGCCTCCAGTCCTTGGCTCATGCCCGCCGGCCACCCCTACACACACACACACACACACACACACACACACACACACACACACACACACACACACCCCACCATCACCAGCCTTCCCAGGCTGATACCCTCTTATGTGAATCACAGAAGTCCTCGGGGTCCCTCAGATGCATCTATTTCTTTTAAGACCCTCTGTTTTCAAATGTAACTGCTCAACACCAGCATTTACATTTCCCAACACACTTTCTGGAGTCTCCTACATTTCTTTCATTTCCAACTCACCTGGGGTTTCTCCTTTCTTCTTGCAAAATATTATTTTGAGGCATTCATAAGAGGAAAAAGGTGGCAACATTTTCATGTGAGAAGATGTCTTGGGGCTGGAGTGAGGGGACAGCAGGCGTCTGCCGGGTGTGGCCCCCAAACAACAACTACAACGAACACCCCAAAATCTCTTCAGTTTGGGAAGAGCATTTGTCTGGCCTAAAGTAGCAGATGCAAGTATGAATTTCTAGCGCTGTGTTGTTGGGGTCTGTCCTGGCTAGTGAGAAAGTGGCGGTCCAGCAGACAGCTCCTCTTTCTCTTTCCTCACTGGGACATTTACAGTTTTACCCTTCTCGACCCTTCAGCATTTCACTAGTTGAGCATCTGTCACTCTCCTGTCCTGCTGTTGGACAGCACTCTGATTGCCATTGTTCTTATTCAGAGTTCTAACAGTGACTCCTTTTCCCTAGAGAAAGGAGTTCTGTAGAATTTCTCTTAAAGGGCTAGTGAGAAAATAATTTAGACTTGGCAAGTCACATATGAGTTCTGTGACGTGTTCTTCTTCCTTTCCTTCTCTTGTGCCCCTTTGTCTTCATCTTCTACTCCTTTTTCTCTTTTTCTCCTCCCTCTTTTCTTCCTGCTTTTTTTTGCCTGCATCATCTCCTCTTCCTCCTCCTTCTTCTCCCCCTCCATGCCCTCCCCTCCCCCCTCACTTCTCCCTACTTCTCCCTACTTGTCCTATTCTTCATTCTTATCCTTTTTTTTTTTTCTCCTTATTCTTCTTCTCTTCAACAATCTGGTCAATGTGTAAAGTCCAGTAGTCTGGGAATGGGAGAAGACATTCAACCATCTAGCCAGCCGATAGAAAGGTGTACAAAGATATCGCATAGAAACAACCTAATTTAAAAGTGGACAAAAGCCTTTCTTGAAATGGGACATCTTAAAAAAAATGCTCATCCTCATTTATTGAAGGAAGCGAAGATCAAATTGAGACCCCTGGGAGACATCGGGGCAGATGCAGAGCAAGAGGGAACCGGGACCCTGGGCTGGGGGTTGGTGCTGGGACACTGTATGCCGGACACTCCACTTGGATAACTTTGTAAATCACAGTGACTTAATAAAAAAATTAAAAACAAAAAATGTTGAAGAACAAATGTTTTATTCGACAATGTGAGGGAAAGAGCCCTTCTACCCTGCTGGTGGCAATTGGTGCAACTATTTTGGAAAAAACGATTCAGAGCTGACTAAAAGACCCTGGAAGTTGAATTGACTGCATTGCGTATCAGCCACTCCCGCTGCCTGTTCAGAGAAGAGCAAACCTTCAAGGCACACATCTTGCACGCAGCTACCCACAGCTCCATCCCTGACACCACAGTCCCCTCGAGTGTGCCGAGAGCAGCCCTAGAGGTTCCAGAACTACTACTCCTGTGAGGCTTGGGGGAATCCCCGGCACTGCAGGGCTTGACAATCCTCTGGCCTGATTGACCAAGAATCACCGGTGGGGGCCCAGGACTCCTGAGCACCATTTGGAAGATGCTCCTCCCAACAATATTAAATCAATAGCTAAAAATTTATCCTCAGAAAATATATTCACCCCAATGTTGGTTTTTATTTATTTACTTTTCATTTATTTCATTTTCATTTTATTTATTTACTTTTTATTCAATCAAATGTGTCTGATTCCCCCCCCCCCACCTTACTTAAACACCGTGGTTTACAAAGTATTTCAAGCCTAATCCCACCATCACTGTCACCTTCCCTCCACTCTGTCTTCATTTTCTGCATCACCCCTCAAACCCGCTCCTGTAATGGCCCTAAATGATTTATCTTATTTTTAAAAATTAAAAAAAAAATTTTTTTTGTCACACCCATCCGATGCTCCTGGCTCTGCACTCAGGAATTACCCCTAATGGTGCTCAGGAGACCTTATGGGATGCTGGGAATCAAACCCAGGTCAGCAAATGATTTATTATATATAGGTTATTAACACTAAATGACTAATGAAATCATCAAAAATAATTCAGTAAAGAAAATTTGTGAAACTTGTTATCTCGCACTATGGGGACATAAAGTCCTTGTGTGGGGTTTACTGAGCTGTTGTTGCAAGTTAAGTGTCCTGTGTCATCAGGACATGGGTGTGACTGTGGGCCAGCACCCCCCCAGGCAGGTCTGAAACAAGCTCTGAGATACGGTAGCTGCCCTGACCTCGGACAAAGTGCTCTGATGTTCTTACTTTCACTCTATTTCATTATTTTTGAAAGGCTCTCACCATTCCCTAAATGGCTTTTATGATTCACTAATTGGTTGTGACTTTCACTTTGGGAAAAAAAATCCACTGATCGATCATATCTTTTTAGAATATCAGGAGTTAGTCTTGTGTGTTGGCCAGGGACTCCTATCATCATTTATAACATTGTTGTACTGCAAAAGAAAGTATTCTTATTTCCAAACACTGGATTAGAATCCAATTTGGGGAACTCAATCCATCTGTAAGTTGGGGGTCTGCCAACATCTAAATCAGGAACATTTTGATATTAAGAGTTCATTTGACCAAAACAAGAAAAAAATGGAAAGCCTTCCTGCAAGCCTTGCTAAAGTAATTCAAAAAGCACTGTCTGCTGGGGAATAGAGTTTATCAGGGCGTACTCAACCTTAGCATGCGTGCAACTTCTTTTCTCTTTAAAAAACACTCAATTTAAATTCCCCCAAACAGCACAGAGGCAATTCATTTTCTCCATAACATATGGATTGGAAGTTCCTTTCCTGTGTTTGCTACACAATATAATTCTCTGCAATGCAGAGAGTCTCTTGCCCACACGCCTAGCTGTTTTCCTCGGGGCCCCTCGGAGGGGATGGGCTCCAGCTTCCCTCCCCACCCCAAGCAGAGCTCCCGCGGCCGAACACCACCAGAACCTAGCCACAGCCATGCTCAAGGCCCCTCTCCACACGTTTGAACAGGCCTCACGCATGAAGGTACCAGCAGAGGAACCCAGGTGTGTGTAATCCCATCAATGGCCAACATCCAGAGACTTAAAAGCGAGTTCCCAAGATATCTTGTAGCCTACTTCTCCCTCTGGGAGAAATTGGCAAACTTCTGAGAGTTTCCTGCCCACCAGGGACAGCCTTGCAGGCTTCCCATGGTGTATTCATATGCTAAATCCAGTAACAAGCTGGATCCCATTCCCCTGACCCTGAAAGAGCCTCCAGTGCGACATCATTGGGAGGGCCGAGTGGAGAGAGACTTCTAAGATCTCAGGGAAAGGACGAATGGAGAGGTTACTGAGCCTGCTCGAGAAATCGATCATTAACGGGATTTCGTGATTGTGATCGTGATAATTCAGTAGTTACCCAAAGAGTCTTCTAAACTCTACCAGACTTGGGTGGGGGGAGTTGTAGGGAGGGGCTTCAGTGGGCACACCCAGAGGTGCTTAAGGTTTATTCCTGAATCTGTGCTTAGTGGTCATTCCTGGTCGTGCTCCAGAGACCAAATTCAGAGATGGCCACATGCAAGGCAAGTGGCTTAACGTCTGTGCTGTTATCAATTTTTGTGCCTATAGTTCCAGCTCTGTCTTAGACTTTTGTCATCCTAACTAAACCAGCTGGAAAGAAAGTGTCAGAATGTTGGAGATATATTTTAAGATGCATCCAAACATCATCAAAGCTACTTTCAGAACATTGTTGGGAATGGCAGAACCTATCTTGTTAGGTTTTCCAAATCTTTTTACTCTACTATATCTAAGTTTGGGTTTTTAAAAAAATTATGTTTATTTTAGTGTAGCTAACATGCTTACAATCGTGTTAACTTTCATGGTTTTGTTGAACAAAGTTATTACACCGTCACCATCACCAAAGTGTCCCACAATCTCTACCTCTGCCTTCATGTCACCTCTAGTTCACCTCTTTGTCCTTCTTCTCCCTCCACTGCATGGTAATCCAAGTTTGGCAATGGCCAAGTATTTTTTCATTCAGTATTTTCTCTTCCTTTGCTATGCTTCTCTATTATAAGTGGATGAGCTATCTAGTACTTGTTCTTCCCCCTCTGATTTATTTCACTTACCATGATATCCTCTGGTTCCATCCAAGTTACAACAAGCTGCAGGATTTCATCTTTTATTCCAGTTGCATAGTATTCCATTGTGTATATATATATATATATATATATATATATATATATAGACCATAACTTGTTTATTCACTCTTCTGTCATGGGACATTTGGGTTGTTTCCATATCCGGGCTATTGTACTTAGGGCTGCAATAAACTTGGGTGTGCAATCATCCCTTCAAATCATTGCTTTTGTGTTCTCAGGATAAATGCTGAAAAGGACTATGATCCTTGCACGTAGTGTAAAAACAGATGGTATATTTCCAAAGTTTAAGAATTTACTCATGGAAGATTGGAATATAATTATAGAACCAAAAAGAATGTGATCAACCTTGCCTTGAGATTGGACAGTTGGGGACTTTGGATCAAGGTAGCCTGTATTAGAAACCCATCTCTGGCTCATTGAGATAACTATTAAGCAAAGACAAGAAGGAATGAGAAGTGTATGTACCTGAAGGAAATGCTTTCAAAGTGGTAGGAAGAGCAATGCAAAGAAATTTGGGCAAGAGTAAGTCTGAAGGAGAAGGCAGGGCCCTCCATGAGGGGATGTAACAAGATATAAAGTCAGAGATATAAGGTGTATAGCTAGTGAGAAAAAAATACCAATATCAAGAGGAATGTCACTCATCATCCCGTTGGTCTTTGATTTGCTTGAGTGGGCACCAGTAAGGTCTCCATTTGTCCCTGTTGCATGCTAGTGTAGCCCAATGGTATCTGCTCCTCCAGGAACACGAAGAGCCTCAAACCATTCATTCAGGGTTTTGACAAAGAAGTCTGACCACCTCGTAGGCTGGTGGCCACATGGTCTTTTGACGTCCCATGGAGTCTAGTCAGTAATAGCTCTAGTCCAGCGGTCATCTCTAAATCGCACTACGTGTCCGGCCCATCTGATTTTCAAAGCCTTGGCAAACGAGACAGCGTCCCTGATTCTTGATGGTTGACGGAGGTCAGAACTCTGGATTCCTTCTCTCACTTGAGTGAAATGTGATATTCCAAGCATAGCTTTTTCGATTCCTCTTTGGGATACCCGAATAGCGTTCTCATCCTGTTTTCATAGGGCCCAGGTCTCTGAGGCGTATGTTAGTGCAGGAAGAACTTTGGAGTCAAAAAAGTGTGCCCAGAGCCGGAGAATCTTCATCTTCTTAATCACTTCTTCCACGCTCTTGAAAGTGTTCCACACTGCTCTCTTCCTCCTGCGCAGTTCTGATGCCAAATCATTCCTCATGTTGAGTTCTCGACCCAGGTACACATAGCTGCTGTATTCGGAGATGTTCTTTCTGTTGAGAGCAAATGGAATGTCAGGGATTAGTTCATTTTTCATGAATATTTAACATTGTCTTGGTGAGATTCAGCTTCAGTCTGACCTTTCCATGCTTGCGGTCAAAGTCGGCCAGCATTTGTGCCGCTTGGCTAATGTTTGGTGTTATCAGAATGATGTCATCAGTGAAGTGGAGGTGGTGTAGTTGCCGACGTCCACCTTCATTACCCAGCCACCACCATGCTCCAGGCTGCTTTCTGGACACTCGGGCCGAACCTCATGCATGAGTGAAGCCCCACAGAACCAGGTAAAGCAAAACTTTGTGACCTTGGACTCCAGACTCAACGCAACCCAGAAACAGAGATGCTCTGCCTGCTTCCCCCAATCTCTGGTGCCCCAGGGATCAGACGCAGATGACTCACTCTACCAGCTCCAGATAAATACCTCGTTGGCCGACCTCTCTACCCAGCCACTGCCACGCTCCAGGCCACTTTCTGGACACAACATAAGACACTTAATACCCATTTTCCATAATTACCACACCATATTTGATGGGGTTCAGATATGGTGTGAACCATGGGAACACCATAAGATTAGAGGCCACCCTAAAAGCCTCCATTCCTCTCAGAGAGTCTGGCAAGCTACTGAGAGTACCCTGCTCACACAGCAGAGCCTGGCAAGCTACCTGTGGCATATTCGATATGCCAAAAACAGTAAAACAATGGGCCTCATTCACTTGACACTGAAAGAGCCCCCAATATGGCAGCATTAAGGATGAGCAACGAGAGGCTGATAAAATCTCAGGGACGAGCTAGACTGCCAAAACGAAGAAGGACTAAAATGACTGTCTGTACTTTCAACACAAGTACGCTGGCAACAGAAGCATCCATCAAGGACCTGATGGTGCAAGCTCAGAAGATAAAGTATGACATCATTGGTCTGACCGAGACAAGAAGGCATCGATCACATCACACCATTTTCAACACTGGAGAACTGTTCCTCAGAACATGCGACAATAGAGGCATTGGTGGCATCGGTGTCCTTGTCAACACAAACTTGGCCATGAGCATTGATTCATTCAAATGCTTAACAATCCAAGTTGGATGATTATGCTTGAGTAGATGTGGCTCACTGCCAGCAGTTTTTATCTTCGTCGTCTACACATCAACATCCAAGTACGATGAAGAAGAAATTGAGAAGTTCTACAAGGAGCTGGAGAAGTTCTATAAGGAAGATGACACCTTCTACAAGGTCATTGTCAGTGATTTTAATGCCAAGATAGGACTGAGAAGGTCACCCGAAGAACTCCACATCAGGACCCATGGCCTAGAATGGAACGAACAGGGTGAGAGACTGTCTGAGTTCATCATGTCGCCCAAGACCATCCATGGAACTCACAGTTCCAGAAGGCTGAATCTAAACGTTGGACATGGGAGTCTCCCAGTGGACAGTTCCACAACAAAATTGACCACATCATATTCAATCAAAGGTTTTGCCTGACCGATGTCACTGTTGTCCCAAAATTTCAAACGGGATTGGACCACTGTCCTTCACTCAAAATTCTACTGTGAAAATTCTTCACAGTAGAATTTTGTGTGTCGATAAAGGACTGAGGAGTTTATGTTTAAGAAGAGAACTTCCAGAATGACCACCAACTGGGAGCTTTTTGGTACTATTGTGGCAACGTGGGAAGATGCTGTCATTGACAACATCGACAAGGAATAAGATCGACTGGTTCAGCACCTCTATGACTGTGTGAGGAATGCCAAGAGTGGGAAAGCCACAGACATCTGTCTTCGGAAACTCTCGAGCTCATTCACCAGTGTGGTTTGGCATGAGCCTCAGGCAATCACAAGCTAATGTCCGAGCTCGCAAAGCTGTGCAGAGAAGCGATAAAGGAAGACCTCAAAGAGAGAAGAGCAGCAGTGTTGGCCAATGTGGCAAAAGCCAGGAAAAGTATTCGCAACGCTCAACTGTCCTTCGCCAACTACAAGACCAAGATGACTGCCCTCCGATATCCTGATGGACCTATCACATCTTCCAGAAGACAAATGTAGAGGATTACTTATGATTTCCACTTGGATCTCTTCGATAGCCATGTCCACCTGCCCACATACCAAATTTCACAGGATGGATATGTCGTTCCCAATGTTCTCCCTTCCAAAATCCGACACGCCATTTTGTTGGTAAAGAAGTATACAGCACCTGGTCCAGACAAGGTCAGACCCAAACACCTGGAGAATCTGCCATCAGTACTCATCAATACACTGGCTCGGCTCTTCACACACTACCTGTCCGAATGCAAGGTTCTGTCCCAATGGGAAATCAGCAGGATCATTCTGTTGTACAAGAAGGGAGACATCCACAACATCAGCAACTATGTCTGCCTATTATCCATCATTTGCAAGTTGTTCACTCGAGTCATCCTGAATAGAATAGGCAGAACACTAGACGAAGTACAACCATGTGAACAAGCCGGGTTCGAAAAAAGATTCAGCACAATCGACCATATCCATACGGTGACCGAGCTCATTGAAGTTTCGAGAGAGTTCAAGATGCCACTCTGTCTAACGTTCATCAATTTAAAGAAGGCCTTTGATTCTGTGGAGACTGAAGCAATCACAGAAGCTCTAGCCAAACAGGGCGTTCAAACTCAACACATCAGGATCCTCCACGAGCTGTATTACAGATTCACCACCAGGATCTCACCATTCTACAAGAAAGTGATCATTGACCTAAAGAGAGGGGTTCAACAGGGTGAGACCATTTCACTGAAACTCTTCAGTGCCACCCTCGAGAATGTCATGCAATGACTGGAATGGGAAGGAATGGGAGTGAAGATAGGTCAAGAGGAATAGTAATAAATAAAATTTTTGATCAATGAAGAAATAGCATAGTATTTAGAATGTCTGAGTAGCCTTGACAAGAAGGAATAAAGAAAACTGCTAACATGGTTGGCTCTAGGAAAATGTATGACAGAACGGGAGTGGGGGGGCAGTGATGGTGTGCTTTATTATGAAAACTTGCACACAAAAACAACAAAAACCCATGTGCATATAATTTTACTTTGATAACAGGAAAATGAAATTAAAAACCCTCCAAGTGTAAAAAAGAGTATTTGCCTGCAACAAAAATGATGCTAACAGAATTTGCATGATTTATATGCTCAGAAATTATTCAACCACAAATATGTCCCAAGTGGACTCTTTGCCTTTGAGATTTTGTTATTCCTAAAAAGGCCTTTCCATGATTTTGCTATCTTCTTGAGAAACAGATTATACAAATTACTTTATACACTTCTCCCAGTACAGTTTTATAATTGTCCCATTTCCTGGCTTGAAACATGTCATAGTCTCCAGACTTCCAGGACCCAGAGATTAGCTTCTTGGTGCAGTTGACCTAATAGTCAAGGAGGAGAGAATAAAGGGACAGAGTTTAAGAGCAGGAGAGTGAGACGAGAGATTTCTAGCAGTTCCCTGAGCTCACAATGCCTAAACAAGACCCACTGTAGCACTGTGGCACTGTCATCCCATTGTTCATCTATTTGCTCTAGCGGGCACTAGGAACATCTCCATTGTGAGACTAGTTGTTACTGTTTTTGGTATATCAAATATGCCACGGGTAGCTTGCCATGCTCTGCTATGCTTGTGGGATACTCTTGGTAGCTTGCCAGATTCTTCGAGAGGGATGAAAGAATCAAACCCAGGTCGGCCAATGTACAAGGCAAAAATGCCCTACCCACTGTGCTATCACTCCAGCCCCAAAGGAAAAAAAACTACATCTGGTCAACCAGGAGTCATTATCAGACAAATCAGGCCATGCTCGTGGGATTACTATTGCTATGTAGAGTCGCTCATCACAGCAGAGTCACCATCATGCTTTTATTAAATATACTGAAAGCAGGTGAGTCAACAGGCTAATGACTCACTAGAGGATTGCTTTGCAGTTAACTGAGAGATAAAGTACATTTCCCTTCTTATGTCAAATATAATAATGTTGTCTAATAAATTAGACAATAACAAGTATGAAATTCTTATGGCAAAAGATCAGAGAGTGATGGGAAAAGGGTTGATAACTATAACAATAATATTGTCACAGTTCCAGTTCTTTTTTTATTTCTTTTTTGGGTCACACTCCTGGCTCTGCACTCAGGAACTACTCTTGGAAGTGCTCAGGGGACCATATGTGATACTGGGAATTGAACCAGGTTTGGCTACGTGCAAGGCAAATGCCCTACCAGCTGTGCTATCACTCCAGCCCCCTCTTTCTCTCTTTTTTAAATTTTTTATTGAATATCTGTGAGACAGACCATTACAAAGATATTCATGATTGGGTTTTAGTCATACAATCATTTCATTTCTTAATAACATTAAGTTTTATCTCTACTTCTAGTTCTTTAACAAATATATAAGTTTAAAAAGATAATGTGTAGTTATTAGTGGAAGAACAAATATTTAGAATGAAATCAAGTCTACTGCCTTGATTGCTAAGGCTGGAGTAATAGCACAGCATGTAGGGCACCTGCCTTGCATGCCGCAGACCCCAGTTCGATTTCTCCGTCCCTCTGGGAGAGCCCGGCAAGCTACCGAGAGTATCCCGCCCGCACGGCAAAGCCTGGCAAGCTACCCGTGGTGTATTCGATATGCCAAAAACAGTAACAACAAATCTCACAATGGAAATGTTACTGGTGCCCACTCAAGCAAATTGATGAGCAAAGGAATGACAGTGATACAGCGAACTTTTTAAAACTTTTTCCCCTTTATTTAAACACTGTGGTTGACAGAATTGTATATGATGTGTTTGTTACAGGCATTCAATATTCCAATTCCTATTCCACCACCACTGTGACCTTCCCTTCATCACTGTCCACATGTTCCAAACTACCCCTCAAGCCTGTCCCCATAGGAGGTCCCAAATAGTTTCTTTTTTATTGCCTATTACTAGTAAATGACTAATGGAATAATTTTAAAATTACTTCAGTAGAAGAAAATTTGTGAAAACTGTTATATCTTACTTACTTCAGGGACATTAAGTCCTTGTCTGAGGGTTGTTTACTAAACTGTGTTGCTACTTGAGCCTTTTGCATTAGTGTTTTTTATTAATAGAGTGGCCTAGAGCGTGGTAGCAATGGGGTAGTGGAGGTCGGCTGCTGGGACTGGGTCCCTTGGGATGGCCAGGCTGCTTTCCACATGCTTGGGCGGAGCTTCATGCATGAGTGAACACATTCCTGGACTGAGCGGCCTCAAAGTGGCCATGCAACACATCATTGTAAAGGGAAATATATATATATATATATATATATATATATATATATATATATATATATATATATACCTCTAGGAGAGCCCAGCAAGCTACCAAGAGTATCCTGCCCGCACAGAAGAGCCTGGCAAGCTTCCCATGGCATATTCGATATGCCAAATACAGTAACAATAACAGGTCTCATTCCCCTGACCTTGAAAGCGCCTCCAATCATTGGGAAAAATGAGTAAGCAGAGGCTGTTAAAATCTCAGGGCTGGGACGAATGGAGACATTACTGGTACCCGCTCAAGTAAATTGATGAACAATGGGATGACAGTGATACAGTGATTTTTATTAATGGAGTTTAGTTGGCTTCTATGTTGCATTCCCATCCAATCTGGTGTGCTTCTACTGGGATACTAGTATTGTAGAGTTTGGAGATATTGTGCAGCCGTGAATGCAGCTGCAGGCTCCAGAAAATCCAGGATATTTACCTGAGCAGTGGGCTTACATGGCTGCTGCTGGTGGAATGTGGTGTGGTTATGAGGGCTTCCAGAAGAGTGGGGTGCTGGAGGAGGTCACCCATCCCCAATTTGAGAAGACCCAGAGTTTTCAGCCAAAAGTAAACCCAATGTACCTGAGATTTTTGGGCACTGTGGCAACCCTGTGGAGCTCAGTTGTGAGGTGCTAGAGCCCAGCTGGAGGCATGGTGGCTGCTGTTTGGGTGTGAGTGTGGCTTTGGCAACGCTGGTACTTGGCACAGCCCCCTCCTGGGTCACCCCAGAGGTCTCAGTCAGGGACTGGTGTATCCGAGAAATCTTGCAGCTATCAACTAAAATTTTAACAATTTCTTCATAATATTGCAGCTACTGCTTACCTCCCCCGCCTGACCCGGACTGGAGTGATAGCACAACGGGTAGGGTGTTTGCCTTGCACTTGGCCGACTCGGGTTCGATTCCTCCGTCCCTCTCAGAGAGCCCAGCAAGCTACTGAGAGTATCTCACCCACATGGCAGAGCCTGGCAAGCTACCCATGGCATATTCGATATGCCAAAAACAGTAACAAGTCTCATAGTTGAGACGTTACTGGTGCCCGCTCAAGCAAATCGATGAACAATGGGATGACAGTGCTGCAGTGCTACTGCTTCCCCCATTTGCTTTGTTCACGAGGATTGCCTTGTGTTAGCGATGCCATCTTTCACAAGGAAGCGCCATAATTCTATAATCTCAAGTATGGACAGGGGTATGCACTGTGGTTAAAACTGACCTCATGGAAGAACTTGTTTTGGCCACAAGGAATGTTCCCATGCTGACTTCTAGCTCCCGGAACCTCAGCACTGACTGCCTCTGGGCCTTTGCTCGCCCAGCTCCGGGGGCCCAACATGCTCAGGCTGGCTGCTGTTCAAAGGCTGGACTCAGCTCAGTGGGTCACCACAGAAGGGAGTTCTGTCAAAGAGTAAGGTAAGGTGTGCTAAAAGGCCTCAAACTCAGGTATGCCCAGGCCTTACTAAAGCATGACTTCAAAGTTGTCCATCAACAATTCCTCCCACGGGGGGGAGTGCTCAAAAGTCCTTCAAGGACCATGGACTCACTGTCCATATCTTAAATCTAGCTGGCCCCGTAATTTGCATTAACCAACAAAACAGTGTAGAAGGCAACCAGTGAGAACTCTGGACAAAACCCATGAGATAATCTGGCAGCTTCTTTTAAAAATTTTATTATTTTCCCTGATTTTATTTTCATCAAGTAGTTCACTGTAACTTATCACATTCAGTATTCCAACACCAATCCCACCACCATAACACCTCCCCACCCCCTTTAGTTACCCCACCACCACCACCCAAGCTGTCATGTGGAGTATAAAAACTCAAGTGGCCACAAAAGTGGCCACGTGCTCCAGGGATTCTGAGATTTTAGATAGGGTGATGCAACTTGTGGCTCTCTTGCGAGATTTATTTGTGAGTCTCTGGATCATGGACATGAATGAGTTTAAATATCGCCAGAGGTGGTTTATAGGCATGGCCGTTGGGTTCTGGGAAGACAGGGATATGGGTAGAGTTGACCGTTCCCAACTCTGCAAGAGCCTGGAAATTCCGGTCACAAAAACTGTATGCCTGAGGTTTTCAGCAGGTTCTTTTGTGTGAGGGGCTCTACCTGAGCCTGTGGAAATTCGCCACGAGCATGGTGACAATTGGGTTCTGGAGGTTTTCTGCGGCCAGGGTCTATTGAGGCAGGTGGAGGGAATTGCAGCCCCCCTCCAGTTGTGTCAGATGAAGTTCAGCCTGTCGCAGCCTCTGGGGTCATCTCTGCAGCCTGTGGCTCTCTCTCTCTCTCTCTCTCTCTCTCTCTTTTTTTTTTTTTGGCTTTTTGGGTCACACCCAGCAATGCACAGGGGTCACTCCTGGCTCATGCACTCAGGAATCACCCCTGGCGGTGCTCAGGGGACCATATGGGATGCTGGGATTTGAACCCGGGTCGGCCGCGTGCAAGGCAAACGCCCTACCCGCTGTGCTATCGCTCCAGCCCCAGCCTGTGGCTCTCTTGCAAGATTTATTTGTAAGTCTCTGGCTCCTAACCTGGCAACTTCTATCTCTTAGAACCTAGAGTTTCCAAGAAAAGAGACTTAGCTACTTTACTGGGAATTCCAAGAAGGAAGAAGGAAACAGACTGAGAGACTGAATGGGGTGGGGCTGGTCAGTGTCCGGCTCTTCTGGACCACCAGGCTGGGACTAGACCAGGGAGTGAAACCTTCTTCACTTGCTGCCAGTGCTGCACGCAGCAAAATGCTCCACACAGGGCAGATGGAAGCTAGAAATGTACCATCTCACAGTTCTGGAAGCTACGGTCTAAAATAAATTCATCTGTGTCAGCAGGAATGGCTCCTTCTGAGGACCGTGAGAGAATCTGTTCGTTCCTCTCCCAGCCTCTGGTGGGTTCCTCCTGGGCTTGAGGCTGTATCACTCCATCTCTGTCCCCTCTGTCACATGGAATTCTCCCTGAGTGTGTCTACTTGCCTGTTTTTGGTAAGGACATCTGACTTGTTGACTTCTTGCCCATTTGAATCCAGCCATGACTTCCTCTTATCTAAGCACATCTGCAAAGATCTTTCCAAATAGCATCAGATTCTCAGGCTGGGGTAAAGTTGAACTTCCGGAAGGCACTATGCAGCTTAGAGCAGAACGTCCCATGAGCATTCCTGCTCCACCCACGCCTTCAGACCGCTGCAGGAGAGAGGAGGAAATGACCCAACCATTTCTCTCCTATCTGTGTAAATTCCAACTCCAGCAACCAATGAGTGGTTGCTGTCTTAAGCCCCTAAATTTTCATATGCATTGTTGCATACCCTGTCTTTCCGAGGGCCCCTCAAAGGTGATGGGCTCCAGCTTCCCTCCCTGTCCCGAGCAGAGCTCCCAGCGGCCGAAGACCCCGGAACTTAGCCACAGCCATGCTCAAGGCCCCTCTCCACATGTTTGGATGGGCCTCATGCATGAAGGTACCGGCAGAGGAACCCAGGTGTGTGTAATCCCATCAATGGCCAACATCCAGAGACTTAAAAGCGAGCTCCCAGAAGTGATATCTTGTAGCCTACTTCTCCCTCTGGGAGAAATGAGCAACCTTCTGAGAATTTCCTGCCCACATGGGACAGCCTTGCAAGCTTCCCATGGTGTATTCATATGCTAAAGCCAGTAGCAAGCTGGATCTCATTCCCCTGACCCTGAAGGAGCCTCCGGTGCTACATCTTTGAGAGGGCCGAGCTGAGAGAGACTTCTAAGATCTCAGGGAAAGGATGAATGGAGAGGTTACTGAGCCCACTCGAGAAATCGACCATTAATGGGATTTCGTGATTTGTGATTTATGATTGCTGCATACTAGAGAGAACCAAACACTTTTGATTTGCTCTGGTTTTTGGTTCGGGGACCATACTTGACAGTATTCAGGGCTTACTTTTGGCTCTGCATTCAGAGATCACTGCTGGCAGGTCTCAGAGAATCATAGGAACCAAATGTGCAAGAGAAGGCCCCTTTGAACTAGACTCTCGATCTGGTCCCAAGAAAGTCCTTTTGGTGAGGTGATTTGATTGGTCATTGGCTTAATACTAATTAAAATGCTAAACATACATAAATAGACGGACTAGTCAGAAGACAGAAACACTGAGATTTTTGCAAAGAGTGATGTCAACTTTTATGAGTTATGCCACCTAAGATTTGATTGTTTTCTCTGCTCAAGAGTTTCTTAGAGATGATTTTCTGTTAAAAAGGAGAAATATAAAAAGAGGGGGAGAAGTGTGCTCTATTCTTTGAAGTGGCTGTAGGATACCGAGGAACATGGAAGGAATGTGAAATGCTTAGAACCTGAGAATTTTATTTCTGGGAAGGGCAGTGGATTTTATCTGATCTGAGAGCCTGGGGAAGAAAATGGATGGAATCATCGTCCTTGTATCTGACCATGGAGGCTGTGATGACCAGAGGCTGAGTGCACGTGAGCGGGACACTACACACTGTCAGCCTAGCGGGTGAGAAGTTCAGATCTTCCATCATCCTCCAAGAGCCTTGGATTAGAGTGGGGAAAGTGAGCCGCTGCAGATTTCCATGACAACATGCTACGAACGATGCAGGGTGAGAAATAGCCAACATGAGGCTCTTGTGATCCGAGAAGCAGCCAGTTCAACCAGTCCTGATCAAAACTCTTAGACAAGAAAAAAAAAAAAACGGATGGAAAACTGCCTCTCCACAGCAGGGGGATGGTGCCCGCCACTCAGGCAACTCTTCAGAGAGCCACAGGGCACAGCAGACCCCAGTCCAAAGACCCCAGTCCTTCCACTCAGCAACCCTGAGCTTGAGGGAAGATCTGAGTGCCTTCTGGCATTGCAAAGTCCTCATCTGGAATAGGGGGGCAATATCTGACAAGGTCATTGTGAAAAGTAAATGAAATTCCTGTCCTCAGGGGTAGTTCAAGTGGCAGGCCCCATGCCAGCACGTGGGAAATCCTGAGTCCAGCCCCTAGCATTGCAGTAGTTGGGGACGGGGTGGGAGAGAGTTGGGCTCCTCCTATTTTATTTATTATTATTATTATTATTATTATTATTATTATTATTATTATTATTATTCTGCTTTTTGGGTCACACCCAACAGTGCACAGGAGTTACTCCTGGCTCTGTACTCAGGAATTACCCCTGGTGGTGCTGGGAGACCATATGGGATGCTGGGAATCAAACCCAGGTCAGCTGCGTGCAAGGCAAATGCCCTACCTGCTGTGCTATTGCTCCAGCCCCAAGGGCTCCTCCTATTTTAAAACTGTAAATATAAACAAGTGGCCAGAGGGATAGCACAGCGGGCGGGGTACTTGTGTTGCACACAGGCAACCTGGGTTTCACCCCTGGCACCATCTATGGTCTCTTGAGCCCCACCAGGAGTGACCCCTGAGCCCAGAGTCAGAAATAAGTCCTTTGAGCACTGCCAGGAGTAACTCCTGAGTGCAGAGTCAGGAGGGACCCCTGAGCATCACTGGCTGTGACCCAAAAAAGCAAAATAAAATTTAAAAAGTAAAGCAAATGTATAGAAGAAGAAGAAGAAGAAGAAGAAGAAGAAGAAGAAGAAGAAGAAGAAGAAGAAGAAGAAGAAGAAGAAGAAGAAGAAGAAGAAGAAGAAGAAGAAGAAGAAGAAGAAGAAGAAGAAGAGGAAGAAGAGGAAGAAGAGGAAGAAGAGGAAGAAGAGGAAGAAGAAGCAGCACCAGTAGCGTCTCCATTGTGAGACTTGTTACTGTTTTGGGCATATCGAATACACCACGGGTAGCTTGCCAGGCTTTGCCGTGCGGGAGGGATACTCTCGATAGCTTGCCAGGCTCTCCGAGAGGGATGGAAGAATTGAACCCGGCTCAGCCGCACGCAAGGCAAACGTCCTGCCCGCTGCGCTATCACTCCATTGCCAACCAAGAACTAGAAAGTAAGTAAATAGATGAAAACAAAATAAGATGATAAATGTGCAAGCCCTTCATCTTCAGCAGGGGCGTGTGTGCCCTCCTAGCAATTCCCTGCCCAGCTGGGCCTGCCGTGCCAGGTGGCAGACCAGGCTGTGCCAGGGTTGGCCAAGAGCGAGGCCTCAGCCTGTGTCGTGTCTTCAGCCCCTCCCGGAAAGCACTTTCAAAACTCCAAAAGCGCATGAACCAAAATAAGGTTCAGTTATTGTTCTGCTCGGATGTAAGCACATTCATCTGAAGTATATCTCCTGCAGGGCTGAGCTCAGAAGCGGTTGATGAAAAGCAATTGCTGGAGAAACTGGGGTGTTGGTGGGGGGGGTTTCCATCTGGTGGCGAGGAAGGCAACCCCCCCTCTTACCTCCCACCTCCAGGGATCTGAGCTCCAGCATCCACGTTTTCTATGCTAAGTTTTGTCAAGGAATTCCAGGAGTTTTTCCTGCAAGATGCTCTCTCTACCCAGCTCCTCCCCGATTCCCAGCAAAGGTCGTTATTAGCCATCGGTGATGATTCTTCCAGGAAGTCACCCTTCCCGGCCAGCCCTGCCAGATTCCGCTGTCACCTCCTATTCGCCATCAAGTCAAACACAGGCCAAAGCCGAGATGAAGCTGCTATCTGAAGCATATGCTTCCTCCTTAGGGTCTTGATTAGCAGCCAGACGGGGCCTCTTATGAAATGAGGAGAAGGAAACCCGAACGCCAGTTCCACACTGC
The DNA here is from genome assembly GCF_027595985.1 of Sorex araneus. Classification (NCBI taxonomy): domain Eukaryota; kingdom Metazoa; phylum Chordata; class Mammalia; order Eulipotyphla; family Soricidae; genus Sorex; species Sorex araneus. The sequence goes on from NC_073303.1 coordinate 368,791,984, forward strand.
CGTAAGATCTCTTGACATTTGAGTTTCCCCGGCAACCCTGAGAATAGGTGTTAAATCCTGCTAACTCCTACCCAGTCCACTTAAGAAATCATTTTATAGGTCATCTTTACAAATATATTCTAATGCTAATTATTTCTCATTTAAAAATAAGAAAACTGACAGCCCACGATTTGTTGTCACTTGCCTAAGGTCACGAAATTAAGATATATTAGAGCCAGCAGAAGGGTCCCGAGGAAGCGTCACAGTACGCGCTCTTGCTACTATACCATACTTGGCTTGAAGCCCACACAGAAGAAACACAGAATTGATCGGGAAGCTCACAGGGTCCTCCCAGACTTGGCTGGTCGATGGCTACCCACTTAGAGATGAGCCAAGCAGTGCGTGTCTGTGTGTCTCTGGTGGAATATAGCTATCTAGGCTTCACCTCTTTGCATCTCTGTCTTGGTATTTCTCTCTCTTTCACTTATTTCTCACCTCTTTTTAATCTTCCCGTTCCCTTCCCTCTTCTTCTTCATTTCTTCTTTTTAACCATATCCACTACTCCTAGGTCCAATCTCATCATTTCTTTTGTGATATAAACAAATGCTAAACGATTCCCAGTACACATCAAGACTCTAGGGGCTGGAGTGATAGCACAGTGGGTAGAGCGTTTGCCTTGCACGCGGACGACCCGAGTTTGAATCCCAGCATCCCATATGGTCCCCCGAGCACCACCAGGAGTAATTCCTGAGTGCAGAGCCAGGAGTAACCTCTGTGCATCGCCGGGTGTGACCCAAAAAGAAAAAAAAAAACTCTATAAGTGGGCCCTTCCATGATTCCTGTGTCATCTCTTCTCATCACTTGCTCAAAGCGCTTGGCAAAAACATGGGCTCCATTGATGGATTTTCTTAAGATGCATTTTCCTTAGGGTAGAACTGATGTTCTCATCTAGAATTAACTGTTGCTAATATTTCAAAAATCCTAATAGAAATAAAGTCGCCAGAAATAATAACTTTATTGGATGAGATATTAAAATTTCTTGACTTTCAGTCCAAAAAACACTCAGTCTGAAAATACCAATTATCTCATCTAATTAAAAATCTGATTGCCAATAATGCCCGGCTTTCTAAGTGACAAAGCATCTCTTGAGAAGTGTAAATTTATTTGTAATGACAAAGGCTTTCTGAGAACAACATGAGAAGGGAGGGAGTGGGCAATAAAAGTATTTCTTGGGGCTGGAGCCATAGCACAGCAGATAGAGTGTTTGCCTTGCACACGGCCGACCCGGGTTTGATTCTCAGCATTCCATATGGTCCCTGAGCACCTCCAGGAGTAATTCTTGAGTGCAAAGCCAGAAGTAACTCCTGTGCATCACCGGGTGTGACCCAAAAATTTTAAAAAAAAAGTATTTCTTGGTTGACAAAAAGTTTCCGAAACGAAAGGCTGATTGTGGTCTTTATTCTAGCACAGGTTTTCTTGCTGGAATACTTCATGATTTCATCACTTTCTATAAATATTCCTTCCATAATTTTTTGTTGATATCATCAGAAGTCATAGCTCACTTAATTATATGGCTTTTCCTGTTTTATTTTGTTAATTTATTTTGAAGAGCTGAGCATTGAACCCAGGGACTCACACATGTGAGACAAACGCTCTACTTCTGAGCCACATCCCTAGTTAGGTGCCATAATCATATGCCATAATTTATATGCTATTATCATAACAAGTTACTTCTTTATTTTTGGGTTATAAAAGGCCATTAATTATAGTCTGCATCACATTTAATTTATCACAAAGGGATAAAAAAGCCATAAGTACAAACTAAACTATGACATACCACCTTGAGTTCATCATTTTAAGGAGTATGCTACATAATTGATAAATACCACAAGTAGCTCACATTTATTTCTCTCCCTAGATAATTAAAAGAAAGCTCCCTTGTCTTATTCATTCCAGCAAATATCCTGAGGGCCTTATAGGGTGCCTCACATGGGACACATACTCACTAGGTATATGTTCTATGGAATCATTAACTTAGAATTGCCATCAAAGATGCCTTAAACTGAGTAACATTAAGACCCTTAGTTTTAACACTCTATGCTTAAAACGACTGGGGCTGGGGAGGTAGTACAGGGTAAGTTCCTTGTTTGTATGTGACTGACTCTGGTTCAATCCCCAGGACAGCAAATCCACCCCTGAGCACTTCGAGAAGCGACTTCAACACCTAAACACAGATCCAGGAGAAACCCCAGGGCACTTCTAGGTATAGCCTAAACCACTCCAAAGCCCCCCCACCAAAAAAAAAAAAAAACCCAAAACACTGACTCAATAAAATTCTATAGTTGATCCCTGTCCTTTGCATACCCTTATAGTCTTATCTATTTGACAATAGAGAAAAAAATCACAAGATCCTAACAGGCTCCTCTACATTTCAATTGAAGCAAACATTTAAAAAATATTTGTCAGGTTTTGGGGCTGGAGCGGGTAGGGTGTTTGCCTTGCACACGGCAGACCCGGTTCGATCCCCTGCATCCCATATGGTTCCCCAGGAGTAATTCCTGAGTGCAAAGCCAGGAGTAACTCTGAGCATCACTGAGTGTGACGCAAAAAGCAATATATATATATATATATATATATATATATATATATATATCAGGTTTCTACTTGTGCCTTTTGTTCAAATAACTTGGGGTGCCAGACAAAGAGTTTAACATTTGGAATTCCTAAAAATTGGGCCAGGGGCTGGAGCAATAGCATAGCGGGTAGGGCATTTGCCTTGCATGCGGCCAACCCGGGTTCGATTCCCAGCATCCCATATGGTCCCCTGAGCACCGCCAGGAGTGATTCCTGAGTGCAGAGCCAGGAGTAAGCCCTGTGCATCGCCAGGTGTGACCCAAAAAGAAAAAAAAAAATTGGGCCAAGTATGGAAAATCTTTGAGGCACGTGGGAAAGAAGGAAAAGCCAATCCCAAATCGAAACTCTTGCCTTTGTTCTATTACTACAAAGTTCCTGCATAAAAATTAAAAATAAATAAATCAGAATCTCAGTCTCACTCAGTAGTACACATTGCTTTAGTTCACATGGTTTGTCTGGGCTGAGATTGGATTTATCTATGTATCTGAGAGTCAGCTGGGACTCTGCTGGTGTAGACCGGGTTACTCTGGGTTAGACAAATTAGAGTGGCTCCACTTACATGCCCTGCATCCTTTCCCAGGGACCAGAGACCTAGTCTAGGTATATGCTTCTCATTGCAATTTGCAGAATGTGCAAGAGCAAACAGAACATTTTAGGCTTCTGAAGACTTTCAGGCTTCAGAAATGCATAATAATGGCTTTGGGCCCCATTCTATTGGCCAAAGCAAGTTAGACCAATTAATGTCAAAAGGCCAAGAAATGTTACATTCCCATTTTAGTAGAGGGTTTGCAAAACTACTCTGCAAAGAGCATAATGGCAGGAAGGCTGAAGAATAAAGTTCAACGATGCAATTCCACCATCGGCAGTAATAAAGGCAGCCTACGCATAATATCCATCCAGAGTTCAGAAATATATTCTTATTTAATTATACAAGTAGACCAAAGAGACAGCACAGATAAAATTATTCCTTTTTTTAACTGAAGAGAAAAAGGGAAAGTTGGAGAAATGCATTAACTTGTCCAAGCGACATACTGTTCGTTGAGATAACATTCAAACCCATATACTATAATCTGTGGATTGCCACATGCAGGTCCACTAGAGACATGGGGCAGGTGTGTTTTCAGTAAACTAGGTTCATTCAGAAGCACAATGTGGATTTCTGTGTTCGGAACAACCCGTCACATGGAGAGTCTCTGGACTGTATGTTCTGGAGGGTGTCTGGGCTACACACATTAACAAGAGCTGCTGCCTGATTTCATACAAACACTATCACTTATGAAGAGATTGGGCTAAGAGCGCAAAGAATGATGAAAATCCAAATTGGTGGCAGCACTGAAATGCAAACAGCCTCACACACTGATCAACTGCATATGGATTTTCTGTCTCCAACTGACTGGGGAGAAAGAAAACTAGTTTGAGGTGATGAACTGTAACATGTTGGAAGTAATTGGTTTAGTAAGGAAGAGGGTGTTAATTTAGAAATATCAATACTACACCCTCCTGGTGGATTATGTATAGACAGAAGGAAATCAGAGCTGCCCGATGGTCTAATAGTTTATTTTTTCATTTACCTCCATGTGTGTCCCAGGACGTGGTGCTCTAAAGAGCCGGCTTTGCATTTCTGTCCAAGACGCTGGCTCCTTTGTCTGCATGCCAAGGACAGAGAAGGAAGCGTAAAAGTAGAGGTCACCCAGAGAAACAGGGATTGGGGGGTGGGGGGAGCAGAGGAGGCTAATTAAAGTTCCCAGGAAGCTTCTCAATAATCCTTCCCACCACAACGGGTTGGCATTCCCCTCAGCGGGCGCTCCCATCCAGGTTCAGATGCTGTGAAATCTTGGAGCAAGCTACACTAGTGCTAGATGCCCATTGGAAGGATTTGTTCTTGTGGCGCTCTGCGTGATGGCTGGGCACAGTAGCCGGTGTGCCTGATGAAAGGACACTAGTAAGGGGCCAGGGAGACCACATTGTACCATCCTGGCACTGCCCGTCACCCCCGGTCCTGGTGGCGCCCTGAACCACGCTTGGAATGTCCATCCCCAAAGGACACCCGTACTTTTCTGGCTCACCTTTTGTTTTGCTTCGGCACTGTGGGTTACGGGACTGTTCCTGGTAGGGTTCACACATGACATGGAGGAGGGAGTGTCCACTTCCCCCCACATTGCCCTGGTGTTTCCCATTTGAGTCCCCGCCTCCATCTCCCCCGGCGTGGCTTCCTACGGAAGACCAGTTGATTTCTGTTGCCCTTTGGTTTCCCCGTGCTTTGCTCCTTGATCTCCTGCATGAGCATTCTGTGTCCGTCCCTCTCCCTCTGACCCGTTTCATTCAGCACATACTCTCCAGATCCTTCCACATGGCAGCAGATTGCGTGATTTTATCTTCTCTTGTGGCTCACCTTTTGTCTCCTAAGACCTGGAACAATGCTGGTCTTGTAGCAAACACTCATAAGACTAATCAGATAAAAGACCAAGTGGGTGTACCGAGTTTTTGAACCATTTCTACTTCCCTATCAAGGTCTCCGTGTTCCCAAACCAAGGGGTGTGGGAGAGAGCACAGGCCGCTCTTGGCCTCCCCCGGCCTCTCCCACGGGCTTCTTCTGGCGAGTAACCAAAGGTCCCTGGTGAGAGCCGTGAGGCAGTGCGTGGCCTGGCCCCCTGCTCCCGTCCTATCTCTGAGCACTCCCCACCCGGCTCCGAACACGGTGCTCTCTCTGCTCTTCTGTGACTGACCCCACCTGCTCCAGGGCTTCTGCCCTGACCAAGAGGCACCCACGAGCCCCTCCTACATGACTCATGGCCAGCTGCAAGCCAATCATTAATTGAGGAAAATCTTTCTGACTCCTCAGGTCAGTTCCGGTGCCCCATCCGACCCCTCCTAAGTTCACACCCCACACTCCTTGGGAGCACAAAAGATCCTTGTTATTTTTCACTTGTTTGGGTGACCATCTGGTCACTGACTAGGTTCTCAATGAACTGTAAGATCCAGGAAGATAGGACCTGTGATGTTTTTTGCTTACCTCAGATACTAAGAATTTTTCCTCACCATTGAATTCCCTGACATTTGTCAAAACTCAATAAATACTTATTGAATGAATTGCTATTCTGGTTTTTTTTTTTCTTTTTCTTTTTGGGTCACACCCAGCGATGCTCAGGGGTTACTCCTGGCTCTGCACTCAGGAATTACCCCTGGCGGTGCTCAGGGGACCTTATGGGATGCTGGGAATCTAACCTGGGTTGGCCGCTTGCAAGGCAAATGCCCTCCCTGCCCTGCTATCACTCCAGCCCTGAATTGCTATTCTAACACACACACACACACACACACACACACACACACACACACACACACACACACACACACCCCTCTCTTCTTTAGGATAAATAACTAGATGTCCATTTTTAAATTAACACTCTATTGGCATACAACTCATTTGACTTCAAGTGACCTAGGTTTGAGCTAAGAAAACAAATCCCAAGCAATTGTCCATAGTTTGTTTGTTAATACTTAAAGAGAAATTCTCTCTCTCTCTCTTACACACACACACACACACACACACACACACACACACCCCATCTCCACCCTCAAAGGGGCTTGAACCAAAGGCATCACATATGCAAAGCAAGAGCTTTATTACTGAGCCCCTGGTGAGAATTTTAACTCCCTTAGAAGTCTTTTGTTTGAGAGAAGAAAAAGGGAGAGATACCTTTTCTCCTCTGAGAGCGGCTCCATTCAATGCATCCCTTCTTACTATCAAACCAATCATTAGTGAGCTTTCTCTTCCTAACTCCGACATTTATCACAGTTTATTGCTTGTATTTTAAGAGCTCCCTCTACGCCCACCCTGCCACATATGGCCACAGCTTGTTTGCAAAGAATGCTGATCCTGCTTTCAAACAAAACCATTCCCATATGCCTGTGATTCATTTCCCTTCCCTGCCTTTGCTTCATTTGTTTTAGAATTGGAGTTTAATTTTGAAACCGAAGCTGTGACAGGAAGTGACTGGGGAGAGGAAGAATTAGAAGAGAGGGACTCCACAGCTGAGGGGCTGGGAGAGAGATGCCGCTTATTAAACCCACAGGCGGGAGCCGCCCGTTGGATTGTAAAAGCCCTTTAAAGGAACACCGATCCCCACTTGGTCCCTGCCTTCAGTTTTCCGAGAGGGGCCGAGAAAGCTCAGAGAGCAAGACGCAGCCTCCATTTCTGGATGGCGGGATCAGCCTTTTCTTTACTTTACAAGAACCCAGTCTACGGTTCGGTTGCCGAGAGGAGCCACACGGGGAAAGGGGGAACACACTGACTCCAGAGAGTATTAATGAAATAAAGATTGAGTTTGGGGAGTGCTTATTATAACTCAACGCATGACCTTTTGGTGGAGCAAAATGTTGGTAATATAAAACGAGCTTGACATTCTTAGATAATTTATTCCTTCAACAAATATTCAGCATCTTTTAGATGCCATCGTCCTTTCTAGGTTTGGGGAATATGACAGTGGAAACGACCTGAGAGCTACTCCCGCCCTCCCAGGGGTCACACTGTCACGGAGAAGGACAAGCAGCGCAGCCAGGACACGTAAGCCAGAGTTGACTGTGACCGAGGAGGAGAAAGCATAAAAATGAGGTGGTAAAGTGAGTGCTGTGGAGAAACAGCTCCGAAAAGGTGTCCTCTTCCCAGGGAGAAAAGGGAGCCGCGTGACTCTGGGAAGGGAGAACCATCCAGGTACCCACCCACGAAGCTCCTAGGTGGGGACGCCCCTCTAACGTTGGAGGGACATCCAAGTGGCTCATACGACCAAGCCAAGGGCCAGAGAGGAAGTCAGGCAGGCAAAAGGTTCTGTTGTCAAGACTGAGTTCTGTGGCCTTGGGAAAAGCAGTTTTGGAGAAGGACTGGCCTGCTCGGAGCCCTGGCAGTCTTCAGGGCTCACGCCTGGCTCGGTGCCCGAGGGTCGTTCCTAGTGGTGCTCAGAAGACTCTAAAGAAGAATCAAGGGGCTGGAGTGATAGCACAGCGGGCAGGGCGTTTGCCTTGCACGCGGCCGACCCGGGTTCAAATCCCAGCATCTTATATGGTCCCCTGAGCACCACCAGGGGTGATTCCTGAGTGCATGAGCCAGGAGTGACCCCTATGCATTGCTGGGTGTGACGCAAAAAGCAAAAAAAAAAAAAAAGAAGAAGAAGAAGAAGAAGAATCAAGTCTGGCTTAGCCAGGTGCCAACGCCTTCCCCGCTTGTACCCTCTCCAGCCCCACTGATTGACCTTAATAAGGTTTGCTCTGACCATGGGGAGGTGACTGTAGGGGGTGGGGCACGGCCAGAGCTGGGAGAGCTGTCACACTGCAAAGATCCAGGCAAGAGAGGGGCTCGGCGCCAGAGTGATCACAGATGAATGAGGAAAAGCTGTGTCAGGATCTAGTGGCTGTTGCAACAAGTCACAACAAATTTAGTGCTTAAAGCAACAGAAACATCCCTTCTGGGCTGCAGGCCATGAGTCTGGGATACGGATGACTGGTCCACAACCAGGGGTCAACAGGGCAGCCGCTTCTCTGGACGCCACCCCGCACCTAGGGCAGACTCTGGTGCCTGCCACCATTCCTCGTGGTGTGGTCACATCCCTCCGACCTCCCGGTGTCTGGCCTCTGGCCACCTGGTAGGGCTACGAGAGACTGTATTTAGGTCTCAGCTGGAAAATCAAGATACACCCCCTCTTTCAAGTCCCCTAATTTAGCCAGACCTGCAAAGCCCTGCTTTTGTGATGATATTGGATATCATTCATACCTTGTGAAGATTAACTTGTGAACCTCTTGAGATTATTTTGGGGAGCGAATTTTTTTGCCTAGAAGTAGTAGATGGTGGATTTTTTTTTTTTTTGAGGGGCAGCCCATGAGCCGTTCTGATGAATTCTTATTGGGTGGAAGAGAGGTGGGTGCGAAGAGAAGTCATCCCAATATTTTTGGCCTAAGCATCTGGACTCTTCCTCAAGGGAAGATTCGAAGAAGAACAGGCTCGGAGAAGGAACTCTATTAAATATGTAAAGTTTAAAAATAACTATTAAATATGCAAGTGGGCAGCTAGATATACATCTAATCAGAGAAGGCAGCAGGGATGATGACTAGTTAATCACCAGAATATAGGTGCAACTTAAAGCTGTGACACTGAAGGAGATTCGCTGAGGGACACAGATGCAGTCCACTGGACCTTTGTCCCTTTCTGCGTCCGCATCATCTTTCCAGAAACTTCTCCATCTCCCCATGAGGGTCCCCACGGGGGGGACTGATGTGCCCTCGGAACCTGACTTATTCCTGTACCCCGGTGCCGCTGGAGGACAGTTAGAAACTCCTCTGACCCCCCACCCGCCCCAGACCTTTGTTCTTGCCAGTTTCGTAGGCAACTGCATTAGGTTGTATTATGCCGGTCAATTCCATTCTATAACACTCTTCTTAAAAACAATTATGACTTTTTAATTTAAAGAACTGTGATTTGCAAAGTTACTGGTAGTTGGGTTTAGGCATGCAACATTCCAACACCAATCCCACCATCCCTGCCAACTTCCCTCCACCAGTGTCCCCATGTCCCTCCCCACCCTATCTGCAGCTTGACAGGCACGTGACAAAGTCCCAGTGGTTGCCGCTTTGATCTTGTGTTTTCAGTGTTGTTGAGTCTGTTTTGCACATATGGCTGTGCCACTCATGCCTATCACCGACTGCTCACCTGCTACTTCCTGTTCTCTTCTCCCCCCCCCACTTCCCCGCCCCCTTTCCTTGATTTCTTTCCTCCACCATCCTTCTCTCTAAGCCTAGGGTCAAGGGTCATCTAGGCATCGCCCCTTTACTACACTATTATTTCCACATCCAGTTATTCTGTGTACCGAAAATGAACCGGTAACTCCCTCCACCTGCGGAGTGAACCAGATGGGGAAGAGTCTGAGAACTGATCCCTGGGGCGCTCCAAAGTCTGGAAAAAGGAGAGAAGGGGAAAACCAGTAGAAGAAATGAGTAGGAGGAGCCAGGAAGCAGAACCCTCACTCAGCTCTGCACACTGGGAGGAGGAGGACATCTGCAATTAGTGAGTCTGCATTTAGCGTGGGAAAAGAAATGAAAAAATTGACCGGAAAATAGGATAAACAACATGGTATTTTTGATTTTTTACTGCCTGATAGATCCCTATAAGACTTTTATCCCGACATCTTTGGTTGCATTATTTTTTTTCTGCCAACTCTTTATATTATAGTTATTTTGCACTATTGTTTTCTACAGAGAAAATGGGAAAATAATCAGTCTCTCTTCCAGCATGATCGAGCACAGTTTTTAAATTATATTTAGTTTCTAAGCATAAAACACATAAAATTGAGTCTTTGCATACAGATTCCCTTGCTATTCGAGTCCTGCTGGAGGTCTGAGCACCGCAGATACAAACAAGACTTTTTAAAATTTTATTTCAAACAACCCTTATCTTTCAAGGGATTTAAAATTGATGGGATGTGTGTAATTGCATTCTCTCGTATTCCCGAGCAGAGATAACTTCCATTTTGATTTGGGATCAAAGAATTGAGTTTTATACAAAGAGCTTACTGCGTTAGCAATATGTCACAATAGGAATTTTCCATAGCAGCTTTGTTTCGCTTTCATGCTCCTGTGTCTCTGGGGCTGAGCGCCAAGGGACAGACACACAAAGGGCATGAACCAACCTCTGCCACCACCTGGGTGTCCCAACGACAATGATGTCACCCTACAAGCAGAGGGAGAATTGCACAAAGCTTTGGCTACGCCAGAGGGCTAGAAATAACCACAGACTGAAGAGACAGTGGGGTAAGTCACGGGTCTCGGGTGTGGCTAATGTGGGCTCAATCCCCAGCAAGGCAGGTGGTCCCCTGAGCACAGCCAGGAGCAATTCCTGAGCACCACCATGACACGGCCCCTCCCTCCCCAGCCCAACCCCACAAATAAAGGAAGAACTCAACAATCGTAGGAGAAACTTCTCGAATCACATAATCATACACCACTGACCCCAAAATAAATGTACGCCAACGCAACTTACTTTTGACATCCGTCTCTGAAATGCTTAGGGCCACTGTAACAGTCCAACACCAGCCTGAACCTGGCCAAGCCCCTGGGAGTGGCCCAAGTCACCGAGCACTGCCTGGTATGGCCTGTGTCAAAGAAGATCTTTGTTGCAGAGTAGTTCCAGCCAGGACTGGAGCAATAGCACAGCGGGTAGGGCGTTTGCCTTGCATGCGGCTGACCTGGGTTCGATTCCTCTGTCCCTTTCGGAGAGCCCGGTAAGCTACCAAGAGTATCCTGCCTGCACGGCAGATAGCTACCCGTGTGACATATTCGATATGCCAAAAAACAGTAACAAGTCTCCCAATGGAGACGTTACTGGTGCCCATGCTAGCAAATCGATGAACAATGGGTCAACAGTGCTACAGTGCAGTTCCGGCCAAAGCAGGCCTGCTAGGATGCTCTGTGAACACGTTTGCTTCAGCAACTTTAAGAGCCCAGGATGGTGGGGTACAGAACCCCCCCCCCCCGCACCAGTGCGTGCTCTCGACCTGGGGGTTTCTCAACCTTTCCCAAGCATGGTCTCTTGTCTCCTCCCTACGTGCCCCCCGTCCTACTGGTTGAGCCCCCGAGTCCCATGCGCTGCCCACCCTGACCCCATTTATGCAATTTCCACCAGTGTCCCCCTCTGACCTAGGTGGAAACTCGCTCCTCTACGGCAGTCTTTTGAGTAATGGAAGGCTGATGCCAACAAGGAGACCCCCAGTGATTCCCAACCAGGCCCTGGAAACCTTCATTTCATTCTTAGTCTCCTGCGCTCTTGCCATCTGCAGCACCAACACATTTCCCTCGGGATGGGAACAGAGCCAGCGCCTAACGCTGGACTTGCCGTTACTGAAGGCAGAAACCCTTGCCGTTTACCGGTATGGAAATAACAGAGTAAACAGCAGGGGGAGGAAAGCCAGCTGGGGCGGGGGTGGGGGTCTTACCTCTTTTCCATCCGAGGGGTCCAGAAGTGGGGACATCCAGGACCTGGCCCTTCATCTCTCCGTGCCGTGCACCCCGGGGCTGGCCCCTCATCCTGCCCCTGTCAGCTCCTCTGCGTTCCAGGAAGGTGAGAGCCAGGAAGCAGGAGCACGCCTGACCGAGCCCCACCTTTCCACAGCGAGTTTCCCAGGACACCCCCGTACTTGCCAACATCTTGTTGGCCAGAAAAATCCTGGCCAGCCACAACTGTATGAAAGGTGGAAGCTAATGTTTCATCCTGAAGAAAACTTTGACTTTTAGTACAATAGTCAAAGACAGTGGGTGTTGGGTTGGCAACTGATCGAATCTGCCGCCAGAGATTAGCCTGTGACCCCTGCTTACTCCTTCCCACTGCAGAGTGGTGCGGTGAGAGCAGTGGTATTACTTGGGCTCCGGGGAGGTCACAGCTTCTGGAGAAGGTCACGGGCACTGTGAGAAAGGGGCTCCCACTGGACACCTGCGCTGGGCAGGGACGCCTCAGAGCTGCTCAGGGCCGGACCACTTTGAAGACTGGGTTGGAAACAGCTGTGGATGCCTTGGAGCCCCGGGGGACTTCTGTACCTGAGCCCGAATGAACCTGGCTGATCCTTCACTTTGAAACTGCTTAAAACCCCACCCCCCCTACGCAAAAGGATAAAACTGAAAACAAACACAAAGAAAGTGCATGGAATTACTTTTGTCCTAGTTAAGGTTTTCATTTCCTAGGGTCCCCCGTGGCTATCACCCTCCACTTACATATGTACGCACGCATATGTACACATAAACACATGAACACACACAAACACACAAAATATAACCATCCGTACACACATCACACCCATAAAGACACATAGTAGGGTAACATTGGTTTGTCCTTTCTCCCTTGCCGCAGGGAGCTTGGGATTATTGGGCTACGCCCATCACAGTGCTCCTGAAGCTCACCCATTCCCTCAATATTCATCTTTAACTTCTCTGTGCTCTGCTTTCTCTCTGTTAATAACTCATTTCTCCTAATCAGAACCTGTGACTTCTAAGGTCAGATCCTTCTAAGGACTCTGAATTTTGTATTTGTAAGTAAAATACTGCTTTTCTCTTTCTCTTATGTCCTTTTCATAGTTTATGTTAGGGCGCTGTCCTTTTGTATAGACACAGGAAGACAGTTAACATATACTTTTGTAACTTGGGAGTTAATTGACTCTGAATAATTATTCCTGTGCATCTTTCACATTTATTCAACTTAAGCCTCTGTTGCCTTTAGTTCCTAACACCCCAAAAGCAAGGTCCTGACAAAGGGATTGGATGAACCCAGGGCAAGCTGTAAGCCACCCTGGCATCAAAAGGGACAGGCCAAGTGCTATAAAATTTATAATAACCCCATAACCATGCCACCGGACTCTGTGCCAGGCTGTTTCACACGAGGCTCCCCAGAGGGGGGTGGGTGAGAGCCCTCCCCACCCCAAGGGACTCATAAAACTCCAGAACCCAATCACCGCCATGCTCAAGGCCACTCTCCACACGCTCGGGCAGAGCCTCATGCATGAGTGAAGTCCTACGGAACCCAGGTAACGCAGAACTTTGTGACCTTGGACTCTGGGCTGAATGGGACCAGGAGAGGAGACTTGCCTGCTTCCCCAAGTCTCTGGAAACCCAGGGGTCATGCCCATAAGCCACCTCCTGCAGTCGCCAGATAATCTTGTCATTGGCCACCATCCAGATCACATGGCTGCTTCTCCCAAAAGGGAGCATAACCTGAGGACCCCATAAACATGCCACTGGACTCTGCGCCAGGCTGTGTCAGCCAGGGCGCCCCAGAGGGGGGCGGGTGAGAGCCCTCCCCGCCTCAAGGGACCCAGCCCTAGCAGCTGGAAACTTCTACAACCCAACCCGCCACGCTCAAGGCCACTTCCCGCACGCTTGGGCCAAGCCTCACATATGGGTGAACATATTCCTGGACCGTGCGGCTGCTTTCGCAGCTGTGCAGCACATCATAAGACACTCCCTGCCCATTCTCCATAATTACCACACCACATTTGATGGGGTTCAGAAGGCAGGCAACAAATCATAGAGGGAAATATATATATGTGTGTATATATGCATATATACATATTTTCAGATATATATACCAAAGCTCACATCACCCAAACTTTAACAACATGTTAGTGATATCCTATAGAATGTCTTAATGTCTCCTGCCAAAATAGAACAATCTTCACACTGTTTCCTATATGAACACTTTTTGGTAAGCATGTTCAGCAGTTCTTCATAACAGACACTATTAAATACATTATTTTGATTGTGTTTTGGGATACGGATTGGTGCTTGGGATGGAAACATCCTGAATTTGGTGGTGGGAAGGCGTAATGGTGGTGGGATGGGTGTTTGAATATTAAATGGAATCAAGTATTGTGAAGTAACTTATAAACTTTTTAAAAATTTAAAAAATTAAAAAAACATTATAATAAGAGCATGGTTGTGGACAAATTCTGTCATGACTCAAAGATAAGTGACTGGACAAGGTCCCTGCTGGGTTAGGAAGGACTAATTTGGCCTGAGGAGTGTAGCGAGATGTCCCCGGGAGAGCCACCCTATAAGCGTAATATATCTCTTACTGTGTCCATACAAAAGGACTAGAAAGATTATGAGGAAGTCAACCTAAGATGATTGTTTGTGGGCCAAGGAAAGGAGAAGTGTGTCCTTAGATGAAGTCCTGCTCTCGAGCAGACCTGCTAGCAGGAGCAGAGCTTCTCAGAAGAGCTTCCCTGAAGAAGCCTTACGTGTGGGTTGTGCCATCTGACCTATGTGCAGTTGCCTTCCCGGTCCTGGTGGTCGGGCTCTTGCCTAAGGCAGAGAGACCGGGCGCGGGGAGACTGGCCTGAGGGACCGGAGGAGACGGAGTGAGGGGCAGTGTGAGACTGGGGTGGGCCCTCAGTGAGACTGGAACAGACGCGCGGGAAGAACGGAGTGAACAGCGGGATGGAGGCTGGAATAAACGGCAGCTGGTCACCGGCCAGCTTGGTGGCCCTGTCCCCTCCTTCACGCATTTGCTGGTGGTAGCTGCGGACTGGGCTGGGGAAGGGGCTCGTAGCCACTGGACACATGTGGCAAAAGTGCACACACACTTTCTTGCATGAATACACACATAGGAACACACAAATGCAAACACTTAAACCTACGTGCATAAACACACACCTCAACACACATGCATGAGTAACCACACATGCACACCATCTGGGAGCTGCCTGGAAGCCATGACTCAGGTCACGGAGGCGCTGAAGCAGGCGTCTCTGGGGCGCTTCATCTGCTTCACCGACACAGGCCGAGAACGTGACATCAGAGACTCACCCTCCTCCTCGTCAAAATTCCATGTTCTTCGGGACATTTCATAATGCACCTTAAGGTCTTTGCTTTCTGAGGCAACAGAAGCAAACATTTCTTCTTTTTCTCTTAATGCCATCTCTAATGTAAAGAATTAGGGGGATGTTCTAAAAACTAGTTCCAGATGGATTGCAGCTGCATGAGTTTGCCACGACGTGCTAGTGACCTCTGCCTTCACCTTGGAGCAAGCAGGGACCAGGTGGCCCAGGCTCTGCTCATTGTCACCCTGGTGCCAGTCGTCCTTAGGGCACCTTTCCTGCCCGGAGTCCCAGCAGTTTCACCGGTGAGGTGGTCACACTGGAGAAAAGATGTGCAAGTAGACTCTTCAGGAGTTGGGCAAAGAGCGCACGAGACTGTGATCCCCAAGAGATGTGCCCCTGTTATCCTTCCTGCCTGCTGGCATTTTGCAGATGGTGACACGGGGAGGAAGCCAAACTGAGCAACAGTCTCGCTGAGCTGGAGACGCGGGGACGGGAAGATTCCGCTCCGGAGACAGCTGGATATGCAGGGCAAGCTTCCAGCGAGGAGGGAGCTGTGCAGAGCGGGGCACAGGAAAGCTGCCCGGGGGTCCCCGAGAGCTTTGGCTCTGAAGCGGGCTCTGCATTCCGCAGGCTGGCAGAGCGGACGGGAGGAGAGATGACTAAGCGGGGAAATTCAGAGACCCCAGGCACTCCATGAAAGCAGCACGGTGATCTGAAAATTAACTGCCAGCCAGAACGAATCCCTCTGATACACAGTGCTCTGAAAGAAGGCAAGGGGACCTGACCGCTCCAGTGACGTAACAGCTCTGGCAGCACTCGCTCGTGACCCGCTAGCACAGGGCAGAGAGTTTCCAGTTTCCAGATGTTTGAAGAAGTCGCAAGAAAACATCTGAGAACCAGAAGGAAAACACTCAAGGGAGATGAGGAAGATGATGGAATTCACAGATAAGGACTTTAAAATAGCTACCCCGTCCCTCAACCAGGGGCAAAAGATCTTGATAGATTCTTCGCCAAAGATGCTAGGGGGCGTTAGTATGTTCGCACATCAGTCATTCGGGCCATCTGAGTTAAAATCACTAGCTACCACTCTACATAGAGCTGGAGCAATAGCACAGCGGTTGGGCATTCGCCTTTCACGTGGTCGACTCGAGTTCGATTCCTCCGCCCCTCTCGGAGAGCCTGGCAAGCTACCAAGAGTATCGAGCCCATGCGGCAGAGCCTGGCAAGCTTCCCGTGCGTATTGGATATGCCAAAAATAGTAATAATAAGTCTCTCAATGAGAGACGTTACTGGTGCCCACTCGAACAAATCGATGAGCAACAGGACGACAGTGACAGTGACCACTCTACATGGCTATATCAGCATGGCTACAGTTAAAAAGACTGATCATGCCAATAGCGGGCAGGGATACAGAGAAACCAGGACTCGCCTGCACCTTTTATGGGAGTGGAAAACTGTGCATACACTTTAGAACACAACCTAGGAATGTCCTTTTAAACCTACTACTTGAGGGGCTGTAGTGATAGTACAGTGGGCAGGGCAATTGCAACTGACCCAGGTTCTATCCCCTTATGGGCACTGCCAGATGATTCCTTTTTTTTTTTTTTTTTTTGGTTTTTGGGTCACACCCGGCGATGCACAGGGGTTACTCCTGGCTCTTCACTCAGGAATTACCCCTGGCAGTGCTCAGGGGACCATATGGGATGCTGGGATTAGAACCCGGGTCGGCTGCGTGCAAGGCAAACGCCCTACCCGATGTGCTGTCGCTCCGGCCCCACTGCCAGCTGATTCCTGAGTTGTGGAGCCAACTCTGAGTGTCGCTGGATGTGGCCTCCAAACCAATAAATAAATAAAACATACAATTTGGTCCAGCAATTTCACAACTAGGAACTCAGCATATTTATTTATAGGAGGCAACCCAGTACCCATTAAGAGATGGAAAAATAAAGACGCTGTGATACAGATCAAGTCAAGAAAGGTTTGACGGGCCCTTCCCACTGCAGGCCGACAAGGTGTCTGTCCCTGTCTCAGACACAGGCGCTGCACCGTTTCAACCATCTCTCCAGTCCTGAAGCCAGTTTCCCCCCATGACAACTGCCCTGGAGTAGATCTTTTCTCCTGCTGTGCAGCTTAACCACACACTCTGCAGCTGAGCTCAACCGCGTCGTCCAGTTCCTAGGGTCGGAGCTTGCGCCATGCACAGTCTCTGCTCCTGGTCTCTCAAAGCCGAAATCCAGGTGCCACCTGATGGGCTCACAGGGGGTGCTGGAGATTTTAGCCTGAGCCCCCTCTGTGAGTCAGCAGACAGGGAGGGCAGATGAAGAAGCTTCACGTGAGAGGAAGCCGGTTCCATTCTCCACACAGCTTGACAGCACATTTCACTGGCTTCATTCTGCTGGGCAAACCATCCAGGGTGGCCTCCCCCCCGCCCCCCCCGGTGCACAGCTGTGGGTGCAGAGGTGCTGTGAGGTGTGCGGGGAGGTGCTCTCCGACCATCCTCAGAGCTGGCAGCAAGCAAGCAGAGCCGGTTCCAGGGGCCTGCGAAGGCGGTGGGCAGGTGGAAGGATGCTGGGGTGCAGGAAAGTAAGTGACCCTTTTCCTGGGGGAAGGCATTTGTCTTATTGACACTGGAACTGGCTCAATCTGAGAAGTTAAATTCGATGCCAAGAGGAAGAAAATCATTAGTATTTGGAACCGCCACAGCCGCACTGACAATATGTCAGTCAGGAAGGCAACGCTGAAGGTGCCGGTGGTGGTAGCTAGGACCAGGAAGAGAGTGGCCAGTTCTGGAGGGCGATTTCATTCAACTTCCTGGGCACAGCCCCTGGAGTTATCTGCAGCTTCCATCAAAGACAATGGGGGACGGGGAAGTGCCTGCCACAGAGGCTGGCTGGGGGGCAGGGGGGCGGGAGAGAAACGGGCTTTTGGCGGAGGGTAACAGGCAGTGGTGAAGGGTTTGGTGTTGGAACAATATACGCCTGAAACTCAGTCATAAAAGTGGGCCTCAGGCATTACAGCTTGTCAACTTGTTCCTGATGGTGGCCGACCTTGGGGAGCTCACACACACACACACACACACACACACACACACACACACACACACACACCTGGCCAGGCCTTCCACACCCAGACACACACACACACACACACACACACACCAGGCCAGGCCTTCCACACCCAGACACACACACACACACACACACACCAGGAAAGGCCTTCCACACCCAGACACATACACACACACACACACCAGGCCAGACCTTCCACACCCAGACACACACACACACACCAGGCCAGGCCTTCCACACCCAGACACATACACACACACACAGAGGCCAGGCCTTCCCCCCCCCCCCCCCCACACACACACCTGGCCAGACCTTCCACACCCAGACACACACACACACACACACACACACACACCAGGCCAGACCTTCCACACCCAGACACACACACACACACAGGCCAGGCCTTCCACCACACACACACACCAGGCCAGGCCTTCCACACCCAGACACACACACACACTTGGCCAGACCTTCCACACCCAGACACACCCAGACACACACAGATACACACACACACACACACACCAGGCCAGGCCTTCCACACCCAGACACATACACACACACACAGACGCCAGGCCTTCCACCACACACACACACACACACACACACACACACCAGGCCAGACCCTCCACACCCAGACACACACACACACACACACCCACCAGGCCAGGCCTTCCACACCCAGACACACACACACACACACACACACCAGGCTAGGCCTTCCACACCCAGACACACACACACACAGAGGCCAGGCCTTCCACCACACACACACACACACACACACACACACCAGGCCAGGCCTTCCACACCCACACACACATACACACACACACACACACACACACACCTGGCCAGACCTTCCACACCCAGACACACACAGACACACACAGACACACACACACACACACACACCAGGCCAGGCCTTCCACACCCACACACACATACACACACACACACACACACACCTGGCCAGACCTTCCACACCCAGACACACACACACACACACAGACACACACACACACACACCAGGCCAGGCCTTCCACACCCAGACACATACACACACACACAGAGGCCAGGCCTTCCACCACACACACACACACACACACACACACACACACACCTGGCCAGACCTTCCACACCCAGACACACACACACACACACACACACACACACCAGGCCAGGCCTTCCACACCCAGACACACACACACACACAGAGGCCAGGCCTTCCACCACACATACACACACACACACAGAGGCCAGGCCTAACACCACCCCCCCCCCACACACACACCCACCAGGCCAGGCCTTCCACACCCAGACACACACACACACACACACACACACCTGGCCAGACCTTCCACACCCAGACACACACACACACACACACACACCTGGCCAGACCTTCCACACCCAGACACACACAGACACACACAGACACACACACACACACACCAGGCCAGGCCTTCCACACCCAGACACATACACACACACACAGAGGCCAGGCCTTCCACCACACACACACACACACACACACACACACACACACACCTGGCCAGACCTTCCACACCCAGACACACACACACACACACACACCAGGCCAGGCCTTCCACACCCAGACACACACACACACACAGAGGCCAGGCCTTCCACCACACATACACACACACACAGAGGCCAGGCCTAACACCACCCCCCCCACACACACACCCACCAGGCCAGGCCTTCCACACCCAGACACACACACACACACACACACACACACCTGGCCAGACCTTCCACACCCAGACACACACACACACACACACATACACCAGGCCAGGCCTTCCATACCCAGACACACACACACACACAGAGGCCAGGCCTTCCACCACATATACACACACACACAGAGGCCAGGCCTAACACCACCCCCCCCACACACACACCCCCACCAGGCCAGGCCTTCCACACCCAGACACACACACACACACACACACACACACACCTGGCCAGACCTTCCACACCCAGACACACACACACACACACACACACACCTGGCCAGACCTTCCACACCCATACACACACACACACACACACACACACCAGGCCAGGCCTTCCACACCCATACACACACACACACACAGAGGCCAGGCCTTCCACCACACATACACACACACACAGAGGCCAGGCCTAACACCACCCCCCCCACACACACACATCCACCAGGCCAGGCCTTCCACACCCAGACACACACACACACACAGAGGCCAGGCCTTCCAACACACACACACACACACACACACGCACACACACACACACACACACGCACACACACACACACATGCACACACACACACACCCCAGCACACCAGCCAGACCTTCCACACCCAGCTCATCACCGGCCCTCAGCAGCGCCAGAGAGTCCCAGAGTCACCCGGGCATCAGGCGGCGCCAGCCCTCCCTCAGACTGACAGGAAACAAGATCTCCAGAGCCAGACTGTCAGTTAGCATCACACACTCCTCGGGGCTGGCCCACAGAAGTGCCGCTCGCAGGCTTCTCAGGTTCAGGGAATGCCCTCGGGACGGGTCCCAGACCTGTCGCGGGCCCCTGGTGACACGTCTCATTTACACCGAACCTCAAGACTGCGAGGACGGGAGTGAGGGTGGCCTCGGGAAATGCGCCTGCGCTCTCCAGCCCAGGTCACGCAGCCGGTTACTGGCGGAGGCGCGGCCCTCTGGGTTGACTTATTTTGTGGGCCTCCCAGGCAGTGCTCAGGGGTCAATTTCCAGTCAGAGGTTCAAAGCAAGCAGCATGAGGATGTGGAGCTGCCCTGGCCCGGCGGACTGGGTGGGGGGTACCTGGGGTCACCCCGCAGTGCTGGCCTCCTGGGCTGCGTCCAGCAGTTGGGAGAGACCAAGGCCAGGAACTGAACCTAACTGCAAGCGCCCCTACGGCTGACCTAGATCCCAGCCCCAGAATTTTATCTTTTCATTTTTTCGACTGAGCTGGTTTACACTTGGTTTACGAGAGCATCAATAATCACAGGCCTTAGGGCCGCGATGTGACCACCCGCCCCCACCGGTGTGTGCAGTAGGGTCCCTGATGACCCTCGGCCCCTTTCTGGGTCACACACACCCCAGGGGCTGGTTTGTGGACAGTGGGAGTTGGTGATCATCAGGCAGGTAGGGCAGAGAGGAGGGGAGGAGACAGGAGAGTCAGGTGGGGAGAGAACTGGCCGGGGGTGCAAGCAGAGTGTACCCCATCTTGGACATGACCTCCTGGTGCTGGGATGGGAGCATACGGGTTTATTCACAGAAGGTCTGAGGTGTGGAATTCGCACTCAGCGCCGCCTCTCAGACAGCAGGGTCAGCAAGCTGCAAGATTTGGGCTGGGGTCTCTCACTAGCACCCCCTGAGACCCCAGCTCTGGGCTTTCAGCCCCCATGTTCTGGAACATGGGGGCCGGGTGGTCTCAGGCCTAAACTGCCCTGAGCACACCACGAGGACCCCCTTGGAAAGAGCCATCTGGCTGCTCCATCCGGGGCACGTGCCTGGCGGGTCACTTTTCTTTTCCCGTGAACCTGACACTCTCCCCACATGACCATAAATACCTCTTTCGAAGTTTAAATATACTCAAAGCCTGTTCAATGCCTTCTATTAACTAACCGGTCAGTTCAATAAAAATATTCAATACCTGGCAAAGCAATCAGTATTGAATTCCTTGAAGTTCCAATGAAGTCAGGCAATGTAACTAGCAAGGTTTTATATTTTGTTTTGTTATGCATGTATTTTGTTCTGCAAATAAAATCCAACCCTAAGGTGAACCATTAGCAAGAGAATCGATTTATTTGATAAGTATGTAAAGTTCAACTTGGAACTTGAACCAAATTTTAAACACAGCAATGTGTTTCAATATCATAATAATTTTTTAAATTCTAGCAGCTAGGGATTTCTCTGGAGAAATAAAACAATTCCATACACATTTCCATGTGGCAACCCAGTTATTAGTTAAAGGCCTTATTTCATTTTATTTGGTGGGGGTTGGGCCACACACAGTCGTACTGAGGGCTTACTCCTGGCTCTGCACCACGTGCAAGGCAAGCACCCTGCCCACTGCACTATTGCCTGGCCCACAGCCCTTCTACTTCACCTATCCGTGCATCCACATACCTTACCTGTCTACCCATCTATCCTCCTATTTATCTTCCTGGACATCTGCTCTTCTATTGAGAGATTTATTATAAGGGACTGACTCAGTAAAGTCAATAGTCCACTTGAGTTAAGCAAACTGTCCACCTCGGTGAAGCTGATGGCTCAGTAAAGCCAATAGTCCACTTCTGCAAGCCCAGCGGACAGGTGAGATGCCGGGGCAAATCCCAGTCCACGTCCAGCTGTTCCCGCTGACACAGTGGGAAAGCCAGGCTGCAGCAGCGTCGGAAGGCAAGCATTCGAGAGCTGGGTGAGGGCCTCGTCCAGGGGGATGTCTCAAGGCGAGTGGCCCCGGGTTCCGGGCAGAGAGAGGCTCTAAAGATCAGCGGGGCGTGTCTCAGTAGATGGCCTGCGGGTGGGTTATTTTGGCCGGTTCCCACGGTGGGGAGAGTCTGGGGTGCTGGGAGTCTGCTGGCGTGGCCAGTATGATTTGTGTTTCTCATCGCTGACTTTGCACCCGTGGTTTCAGGGTGGCAGCTGAGAGACAGTGAGGGTGTTTGCCTCAGGACAGGTTCATGGTAGCCAGAGAGAGAAAAGGAGCACCCCCCATCCCCCTTTGCTTGTCCTCTCCAGAGCATCCTGGGTTATGCCCACCCACCCAAAGGGGGAATCCAACCTGCTGAGTCAGGGGCTGGAACCCCAACTCCCAGACAATCCAACCCAGTCCAACTGGCAGATGAAAGTAGCCATCACGGTCTGGAGCGCATCCTGTCGAGTGAGGCTGGTCAGAGGAGAGGGACAGACGCAGAGTGATCTCTCTTACGTGTGGGCCACAGAAAGCAACTTTGTAAGGGACTAACAGAGCCCAAAAGGCAATACAAACAAAGAGCAGAAGAACTCGATAGGAAGCCTGCCCCCGGAATGGGGGTGAATGGTCGAGAAGGGACACCAGGACAATGGAGAGGGGAAAGTGCCTGCTCTAGAGGCAGGTTGGGGCCGGAGGGAAACTGGGGACATTGGTGGAGGGACGTGGACACTGGTGAAGGGATTGGTTTTGGGGTCACACCCAGCGATGCTCAGGGGTTACTCCTGGCTCTGCACTCAGGAATTATTCCTGGTGGTGCTTGGGGGACCAGATGGGATGCTAAGGATCGAATCCGGGTCAGCCGCGTGCAAGGCAAGCACCCTCCCCACTGGACTATAGCTCCAGCCCCTCAACACAATTATTTCTCTCTCTTTTTATTGAATCACCATGAGAACAGTTACAGGGCTTTCAGGATCAAGTCTCAGCCACACAATGATCAAACACCCATCCCTTCACCAGTGTACGTTCCACAACCAAGAACCCCAGCATCACCTCCCCTCCCACTCCCCCACCCCCGCCTGTGTGGCAGATGATTTTCACTTTACACTCTCTTTACTTTGATTACATTCCATTTTTGACAGAAACCCACTGTTATTACTTGGAGTTCCCCCCCAACCAACAATCAGACCTGTCGAAATGGCATCATTAGATCATATGTTTTCTATTGTTGATAACAAAGAGCATATAATGTTGCATGGTCGCGAAAGCAGTCGCCCAGTTTTGGGATTCTGGTATTTTTAGCAATTAAGCCTCGAGGTATTTCTACTAGCAGCTGCTGCATTCCGAGGTTGGTTTGTGTGCTCTGGGATCATGGCTGTTCAGGAGCGGTGGAGCTGTTCGTGGGCGGCTGCTCGGGGTCTCATTTGGGTGGGGAGCAGTCAACAAAATTTTTAAAATAACATCACAACTGGTATATGGTTCTACCTTCCTTGGGTTTTAGTACCTAGTCTAGCACCTAGCTACCTCGGGGAGGGTTAAAGAGTGGGAAGAACCTCAGCTGGACTCCAGAGCTGTCCACAGAAGTTCTTTCTCTCACAGGCCAAGATTTGCAGGAGTCAAGATGAGCGGGACACACCTTTGAGGTCCCCCACACACCCCGTTTGTTCCCTGGTGATAATCTTTCCACTGCTTGTTGCTTTTACTAAAAAGAAACAAAGTCTCAAATATCGCTTTTGCCAGCTTGGTACCCCTGCCAGGCTTGCTGAGGGTTTGGCCTGGCACCAGTGGTTTCAACAAGCCAGTGAAAGTGGGGGGGGGCACGAACAGCACCTGGCATGGGGTTGGCACCTGGCAGGTGCTCCAGAAATAGTGATCAATTATGTCCCTGTTGCTCAGGAGCATCCAGAGAGAATTTTGGTTTTGTTTAGGGGAAGGATTGTGTAACAGCTCCCTCGCCTTTCTGAAGATAGAGACTAGGCAAAGCGGAGTCTTAATTGCTGACTCCGCCATCAATACTAGGACAGGGCACTTAACCATGGGAACCCCAGGGATGAGAGTTGTTCTCCGGGAGTCAGAGTCAAGAAGTCTGAGCCAGCCGTCGAGGCATTCTGGCCCACTGATCACAACTTAGAAAGCGTGTGCTAAAAACAAGAATAAAATTGTTCAGTTTGGACGTGCCATCATCCACTGTTCTTAGAAAGAAGCAGTAAAGCAGTAAAATTAATCCCTTGTTTCTTTTTTGGGGCCTACAACTGACAGTGCTCAGGGCTTACTCCTGGCTGTGCTCAGGGATCGCTCCTGGTGGAAGTGATCAGGGGAGTGTATCAGGTGTGAGGGATTGGACCTGGTCAGCTGCATGTAAGGTAAATGCCCTACCTGCTGTATTATCACTCCATCCCCCATAAATTCATTTTTTATGGGAGAAAGGAGGATGCAAGAGGAGGTTACTATAGTTGTTCATTCACTTAATTAAACGTCATCATCCTCAGCATCTTCAGAGTTTTTCTCTTACTCTAGAGAAATCTTTCAAGACTTCCAATTGGCCCAGCTTGGGTCAGATGTGCACCCCTAGTCAACTGTACTGAGGGAAGAATCTTCAAAAACCAGTTGGCTCTGTGGCTGGAGCGATAGCACAGCGGGTAGGGCATTTGTCTTGCATGCAGCTGACCTGGATTCGATTCCCAGCATCCCATATGGTCCCCCAAGTGCTGCCAGGAGTAATTCCTGAGTGCATGAGCCAGGAGTAACTCCTGTGCATCGCCGGGTGACCCCCCCCACCAAAAAAAAAAAAAAACAACCAGTTGGCTCCTGCAAGCATAAGGAGTCAGTGACAGGCACAGTCACTCAGGAAAGAGAAGCAGAGCAAGACACACGGACCCTTTCTACACTGAACATAGAGTCAGCAGGGACGGGTGCAGGAAAGTGCAGTCACACACACGTGGGAGGGCAGTGATTTGAGCAGAGAGACAATGAGAGTGGCAGGAAATCAAACAAGAAACCACAAGTGACCCCTTTGTCTCTCAGCTGATCTGCTGCACTTGTGCAAATTCACTTAGTTACGGTACCGTAACATGTGAATGACGGGAGCAGGGAAAGCTCACACAGGGCACCTGCCCAGCACGGACGCGGCCACGCATTGCCGAGGAGCCCCTGGCACTTCCGGAGCCCCATACATCTGGGGATAGGCCCTGCAGAAACAAAGCAACTGTAATGAAAATATTTTTATTTTAGAAGATGTATAAATGAACAGCAAGATTCCCAGAGGGCAGAGACCTCCCAGACACCCCCTCCCAACCCCTCACCCAGTTTCTATTAGTGTCTTCCATTAGCAAAGTAGACTTGTCACAATTGTGAGCCACTACTTACAGTTGCTATTTGGGTACTGAAGCCCACCCGCCTTTTGGGCTTCCTTAGCTTTTACCCAGGATTTTCCGTTTGAGGAGGCAGCCACACCCTGAGCTGCTCGTCTCTTTAGCTCCTCTCAGCTGCGAGTTTCTCCTTGCTTTGGACGGTCGTGGCGGTTTGGTCACGTGTTTGGTGACTGTGGTGGCCTGATCGGGATCCGTCCATTTCTCTCCCCCATGGTGGGAAGAGGGTCGTAGGTCGTGGGGAGGGAGGCTAAGTGCCATTCTCATCACCTCAAGGGCATGTTGTAGTGGCATTAGCAGCCTCTGCTGAGGTTAAACGTCACCACCTGGCTGAGGCAGGGAAAATGATTGTCCTGAACATAAAACCATCACAATAATTGGCACCATTGAGGGTAGCTACTACCGCACAAGGCAAATTAGGATTTGGTTTTTATGGAACTTAAAAGCGTTCCTTATGAGTAGGTAAAAGGGGAGGGAACCAAGCGGCCTGCTCTCCTCGGTGATTTAGGAAGACTGGGATAGGTAGATGCCGGGAAGACTAGCAGTCATCTCTGCTGGGCTCATGGGCAATATCGTGTTAGCAAGTTCATTGGATGTTACCTAGTTGTAGTTTACACAACTTGTGAGAGTGTATGAAATTGTTGATATTTTATGTGTTGTTGGATACAAGCCAAATCAAACTTGAGTTGTGTGAAAAAAGAACCTTTTTTTATGATTTCACTTTTAATTTTAAACAGTAACTATTTCATTGTACAAAATTGTACACCAGGGCTGGAGTGATAGCACAGCAGGTAGGGCGTTTGCCTTGCACACGGCCGACCCGGGTTCAATTCCCAGCATCCCATATGGTCCCCTGTGTACCGCCAGGAGTAATTCCTGAGTGCAGAGCCAGGAGTAACCTCTGTGCATTGCCAGGTGTGACCCAAAAAGAAAAAAAAAAAGGTATACTTAATTTTTACTAGTCAATTTTAAGAATAAATTTTGTGTTTTAGTCCCTTAAAGTCCATTAAATGAATTTTGACCATGAATGGTTTCAAGTCCTAATTTTTTATAATACAGCATCACAAAAATTTAAAAACTAATCACCTTCTATCATGGCAAATTACTCAAACAAAAAGCAAGTCTTTATTTACTTTGAATTCATTTTCCAGGTAAAGAATGTACCATCTAAAAGATAAAGACATGGGCCAGAGAGACAGTACACTGGGTAAGGCACTTGCCTTGCACACAGCTGACCCAGGCAGCATATGGTCCCCAGAGCCTGGCCAGGAATGGTCCCTGAGTAGGGCCGGGAGAAAGCCCTGAGCACCACTAGGTGTGGCCCCCAGGCCAATAAATAAGTAGAAATAAAGACAACCCAAGTCCTGGCATTCCCGGCAACTGCGGCTAAGCCAGATGCCGGTCTGGAATAGGGCTGGCTCCCCCTCCCACATGAGTCTGTAGCCGGCACATTTCATAGACAAATTTGATGATGAAAACTGTTAATTCTCAGAACAAAAAGATTCAATTAGCATACAACACCCCTTTGTAAGAAACAGGCATTGAGCGCAAAAACACAGGGACATTTCTAACAGTGCTGAGCCGTGGGGAAACTCCCAGCGAGGGCTCGCGGTCAAGCAAGTGGGGCATCCTGGCACCGGCTGTCTGCCCCCTTCTCAGCCAATGCACGGACCAAGTTCCTTAGTTCCACAGGGGTCCTGTAAGATACCTATTTCATTCTGACGAGGTGTTTCCTGTTTCGGATGATGGCATCTCTCCAGATAGTCAGGAATACCGAAGTTCAAAGGGCCAGACTTTGAGAAATACTGTGATTCCAAGGTTGCTGAGCTGGGCAACAATGACGTTTCAGCGCCCCCACGGGGAGGAACAAAGAAGAGATATATCCCATTTTTGCTGCTCTTTGGATAGAGTTTGGAGTGAAGTCCCAAGGCACCTTTCGTAGAAACCATACCTAGGTCCACTGGGCACACGACACGCATCACCATAGTTCTGACAGCACACGCCCTAACCAGCCCACCTGCGAGTATTTTTAAATTCTCTTTTAAGAGGATTTGAAAAGACAGACAATACAAAAGGAACAACTCCGAAAAGGTGAGAAATTACCAGTTACTGCTACTCTTTTCAAGGCCTCCTCAGAGCTGGCCCAGTGGGGCCCTCTGCAGATGGCGGCCCTGATTTCACCTGTTCTCTCATGCTCCTAACCAGGCTACCTCGGGCACGCTGGGGTGAGTTCACCGGGGCCTCCCAGGACAGGTGCGACTCCGCAGCAGCTACTGCCTGTTTTTCAGAAACACCCGTGCAAACCCCATTTCCCTTGGGTTAGCTCCAGCTAAAGGGAGTATTTTTGATGGCACAATTATGCCTCAAGGTAGAGGAGCAAAGGAAACCCTACAAAAAAAACCAAATGGTAAAGTAAGTGGAAATAGGGGTCACAAACATTGCAAACATCTGAGTTGGCCAAAATTTGAAATTAAGTTTTCTAGCGCTGTAATTCAATTTTATCCTTGTAAAATAGAAATATGAATTTTCTTTAAAAAAAACTACTGTTTACCTCCCCCACTCCAAAAGAAGGGATTTTATGGTTTAAATACTGCACGCTGGCTATTACACTGTGAGGGAAACCACTGGCAAGTGACGGGTAGTTTCCTAAACTCACCGTCTCCCTCAGGACCATGGGCCAGGTGATAGAGCATGATTTGAAAGTTGCTCGCATTTTCTCAATTAGATAAGCTCACACCTTATAGCAACTACTAAGCAATGTTAATCCGTAGACATAGTGAGTCTTTGAATTGGAAATCTCATATTCATTGTCAGGATGAAAAAGTAGCGCCTCAAACAGGAATGCACTCCATTTCCATCTTATGTCCTTGTTATCCAATATAAACATGAGCACTTCCGGCTGGAAAGACAACACAGCGGGTAGGGCACTTCCCTTGCAAGTGGTCGGCCCAGATTCAACCCCCGGCATCCCAACTGGTCCTCAGGCACCACTCAGGAGTGAGTCCCTGAGCACAGAGCCAGGAGTAAGCCCTGAGCACCACTGAGTATGGCCTAAAAAAATTTTTTTTTTAAAAAAGGAGAGTTCAAAACATTTTAAGACACCAGAGAGAGGCGCAATAGAAAAGGTCCATGTAGGAAATTCTGCTGGAGGTGGGGGAGCGGGGGGTGGGGGGCCCAGAGAGGGGGCCGTCACTGCAACAGGACGCGCTGCAGGTACACGACCCTCGCTGGAAACTCGGGCAGCAGCAACATACAGACATGGCTCAAAGAACAAAACACCGGGGAAGCACTGGTCGCCTTTTACACTGTCAGGAGAAAATACTCTTCAGTCCTTGGTGAAAACTGGGGAAGGCAAAGCCAGACATAAAAGGAGTTAAATAATTGGCGATGATAAAGTCAAATTTGTGAGGCACAAGATTCAATCCCTTTCTGGCACTATGAAAGTTCCTGGGTTCTCTGTCAATTAGAAAAACCTACTGAAAACCTAGATAAGGGTTTCCTCGCTGTTGATGTTAAGTAGGTACGCTGTGACTTAATTAAAAAATGATTATATTTAAAAAAAAATTGGACTCATGCCAGCAAAGTTTAGCATCAGCCCCAGTGGAGCGGTTCTGGGCGTGTGTGTGCGTGTGTGCGTGTGCGTGTCTATGTGTGTAAAGGTTACTTTCTAAAAAATGCAAATAAAAATCACTCTCAATATACTAAGAATGAGTTTACAAATGGAAATCTAAATTTAATGAGAGGACTTTAGGGGTTTGGGCTAAAACTTCACATCTAGGAAGAACAATTTTGGCAGTAACTCTGTTTCTGTTGGTTTGCTTTGGGGCCACACCTGGCAGTGCCTAAGGGCTACTCCTGGCTCAGTGCTCAGAGGACCATCTGTGGCGCCAGGGGCCAGACTCAGGTTCCCGCATATAGTTTGCTCTCCAATCCACTGGGCTACCTCCCTGACCCCTGCAGTCACTCCAGCATTGTCACAAACATTAACCCTTGCTAAGAAGAATTCTGCTGAAACAATGTACATGGGGTCAGTGTGGGGTAAGAGAGAGTGAACTTTCCCCCAATGGGAGATACCAAGCATTTTCTAATTTCCTATCTCCAACAATTCCACAGGAACCCTGAAATGAGGCGGGGGAGGCAAACATGCATCTAACTGGTTGGCTAGAAAAGCCCTAGAAACAGTACAAAGTATGGTGAAAAAAATGACAGCTCCTTCTCCAGGTAAGTCTTTCTCCTGGAGCCTTAGTGCATTAGAAGGGACACATTCTGACGCTCCTCCCAGCGTCCCTGCCCAACGGTCTGGACCGGTGTTGAGAGGGGTGAGCATCGATGGTGTGGCCTGGCCGCCTCCTTCCCGCTCGGCCCCAGCCCTGAGCCAGGGGGGCGCAGACCTGCCCCGCAGAAGCACCTCTGCACGCACAGCACGCCATGCGGGTGGGGACCAGACTGCGACAGGCATTCAGAAGCATCAGCAAGCAGAGCGTTCGGCTGAAGAGGACGGCGGTGGAGAGTGCTTCGCCGGCTCCCCCCGGCCACACCGCTCTCTCATGAGTGACGAAGTACCGAGAGAAGGAAGGAGCCTTTATTCGGGATCGCCCGTCCGTGGAGACTGCCACATCCGGTTTCCTCTCGAGGAGCAGAAGATGCTCTATATCTGGACCCTGCTTCTTACTTAATCCTCGATCTCAGGCCAGAGAGAAGCACGAGAAACAGGATCCAGAGACAGAGAGGTGGCCCCAGGAGCATCACCGGAAATGGCTTTTGGGTTTGCCGCAGGGTCTGACTCTCCTTGCGGTGAGCAGCTGGGCCAGGCCGCTGAGCAGCATCAGGAAGATGGTCATGCACATGACGATCACGTAGTTGCTGATGCTACGGGAGAGACAGAGACGTTACGGGCCGAGCACACGGGTGAGGTAAGGCAGCAAACTCCCTGCAAGTCTTACCTGTTTCTACAAAAGATACAGAATGACAAGAGAAGCCGATGATTTCAAAAGCGAGAGAAAAATATTAAAATTAAATTGTTAGAGTAGTGATGAGTATAAATGTTTTGAAATAGCTCCAACAATTTTCATATGCCACAAAAATGTCTGATGAGTATTAGTATCATCTGTGCTTTGTTATCAGTAGAAACTGAACTCCAGAATCTTAACTCCAGAAAATAAAGATCCGCCCCTTGCTCTAATCCGTGGACTCCCTGTACGCACAGGACCTCCAAGACGTGCACAGATTAAATATTCTGGTCGTTCAGTGGACACTACTGTCCTATATTTTGCTATAAGTTAAAAAATACTCTAACAGACTACCAGTCACAGAGAAAAAAAAGTCACCTAAATCCAAATCCAGTGAAGTGAATGTTTTAGTTAAAGGAATCTAAACAAGAAAGCAAGGACGCATCTTTCGGACACACAGCCACTGCCTCAAAGGCTTTGGGAGAAAGAGAATAGTAGGTGCCCTTAGGATGCCTCAACGCTCCTCTCAGCAGTCCTAAGTGCTCCGTTTTCTCTTTAAACTCCATCAATGTACTGTCTACACAGAACTTGGCTCGAGGTCAAGTTCAGAGTTTGGGGACATGCCACCTCATGGCAGAGCAGACGCCTCCAGTGACATGGGCAGCACTGCGAGCTGCCCTAGGGCACAGGCGGGCAGGTCAGCTGAGTCCCGTGCCCGGCAGGGTCCCGTCTGGGTCTCAGACTCCAGCTGATTGACCGTGTCTGTCCTTTATTTATTTATTCATTCATTCATTCATTCATTCATTCATTCATTCATTCATTCATTCATTTATTTATTTTTGCCTTTTTTGGGTCACACTCAGCGATGCTCAGGGGTTACTCCTGGCTTTGCACTCAGGAATTACTCCTGGCGTGCTTGGGGGACCATATGGGATGCCGGGGATTGAACCCGGGTCGGCCTCGTGCAAGGCAAACGCCCTACCCGCTGTGCTATCACTCCGGCCTGTCCTTTAACAAAGCGGGTGGGAGGGGCTTCAGCAGGCCAGTGGCCAGCTGGCTGGAGGGGAAGTCAACCTGCCCCCTGGCCTCCCCTCCCTCCTCCAGGGGCTGGTGAAAGGAGTTCCCAGCCTGGACTGGCCCGAGGACCCTCTTGGGACATCTGGGAGGGTGACTGCCGGGCGCAGGCAGCAAGGCCCGTCACCGGGAGGGTCTGTGGGGGTGAGGAGAGGTCGGGCACACAGTTCTCCCACCTTCTCCGAAACTCCAGTCCTGGCATGTCCCGGCCACTGCACCCTGGGGCGGGGTCTTCAGCAAAGGCCAAGGAGGAAGGGCGAGGCCCGGTCAGGTCAGTGTTTCTGTCTATCTGGATTGGGGTCTTGCTGCAGCTCAACTGGAAAGCTTGATAATTTCATAAGGTTTTCTTTGGACCGGCACCGGCTGAGACACTTTTTCCCCCTTTGGGTCACACAGGCAATACCCAGGATTTCCTCCTGGCGGCCCTGGGGGACCGTACGGGATGCTGAAGATTGAACCTGGGTTGTTTGTCCACTGTACTAGCACTCCGGGCCCTCACTGGGGCATTCTTATTTAGAATCTTTGAGAACTAAGAACTAGAACCAATTGAGTTAGACTCTGGTTGTGGTCTAGGTTAGACTGCTAAAGTAAAAGAAAATAAAATTGCTTATACTTAAATTGGGATGGAGCGATAGCACAGCCGGTAGGGCATTTGCCTTGCATGTGGCTGACCCGAGTTCGATTCCTCCGTCCCTGTCGGAGAGCCCGGCAAGCTACCGAGAGTATTTCACCTGCATGGCAGAGCCTGGCAAGCTCTCCGGGGTGTATTCAATATGCCAAAAACAGTAACAAGTCTCACAATGGAGATGTTACTGGTACCCGCTCGAGCAAATCGATGAACAATGGGACAACAGTGCTACAGTACATCCTTAAATTGCTAAACAAATATTATCAGTAAAGTAAGTTTTTTTTAAAATGTTATTTGTTTTCACTGTAAAATTTAAAAAATAGAGTGGGCCTGGAATTTTTATCTACTTAATTTATGTTCATATATATTTTTAACCCCAAGTGAGTATGATATAGATCTTACCACCATTTAATTATGTATCCAGGGAGGAAATAAAGTACTAATTATTTATTTCTGAATAAAATTAATTGTAAGATTAGATTTATTTATCAATCTCTGCTGGGAATAAATTACCTTGATTGATTTTAACCAAACTCTTCTGAAAAACACATGCCATAACTGATGAGACTATGTTACTAAAATTGTGAGTTATGCTGACATTTTCTCACACAGAAGCTGGTAAATGGTGAAGAATCCTACCCTGAGCGCCTTTCCAAGTGGGGCAGCAAATTAATCACAGCACAGAAATGGCGGTAAAACAAGCTGTTAGAAAACTAGAAACTAGAACAGTGCAGAGTGACTTCTGTGGCAGAGATGGGGTGGGTGTGGCGGGATTCTTTCTGCCCCCGACAACCAACCGTGGACATATACACAAAGGGATCACAAGCTGAAGAGCAGGCTGCGGACTTTGGAAGCCAAGGAACAACTTGGTTAAGTCCCTAGATTTTCTCTTCACCTTGTGGGTGCCAAACTTGTAAGCAGGCAGCGACCCAGCAATGTCAAACAAAACTAATCAAAACAAAAACCCAAATGACAAAAGCCACTCTGGAGATGGGTCCCCCGGATTAGGGGTGTGGCATCTGAACTGCGTCCATGAGAAGCCATTATTAATAGTACTGTAAACCAAAAATAGGAATTAAAAAATGAAAAAATAATGTAAGGCAAAACATACAAACAAAAAAAGCCTACTCTACTCTCTCTCCTGCCAGGCAATGGCTCAGACCAGGAGAGCGGCAGCCGCAAAGGAAGGAAACTTTCAGACGTTATCTGCTCCAGCAAAGGGCAGAGGGGGCAGCCTGTGGTGGGGTCCGAGCTGGCGGGCAGAGGCGCTTTCGCCCAAACCCAGAGGTCCGCAGAGACTAACGTCCACCCCACCCGGCACAAGTGCCAGAGCAGGGTAATGGAGTCATAGTTACCATAACCACTCGCCCCCCCCATCCCACTCTAGGATTCGTGGGGGTCCCAGAGGAGGGACAGGAGAGACTGTTGATAAAGGGAAGCTGGAGCTGGAGCGATAGCACAGCGGGTAGGGTGTTTGCCTTGCACACGACCGACCCGGGTTCGATTCCCAGCATCCCATATGGTCCCCCGAACACAGGGGTAATTCCTGAGTGCAGA
Source organism: Sorex araneus (assembly GCF_027595985.1). Classification (NCBI taxonomy): domain Eukaryota; kingdom Metazoa; phylum Chordata; class Mammalia; order Eulipotyphla; family Soricidae; genus Sorex; species Sorex araneus. The sequence continues at coordinate 368,826,023 of NC_073303.1, forward strand.
GCCAGGAGTAACCCCTGTGCATCGCCGGGTGTGACCCAAAAAGCAAAAAACCAAATAAACAAACAAATAAATAAATAAATAAAGGGGATCTGCTTCCCACCCCCCACCCCCCAGGGATGCTGAATGGAAACCTGAACTCCAGAGGGAAGAGAACCCCATCCCCTGTCTCCGAAGCACGGGCACAGGAAGCCAGACCATATCAGTGATCTTTCAAGCTCAAACCCAAAGCTGGTATTTTGGGCTTGTTTCCGCCTTGTTCTGGGGCCATCCCTGGCTGTGCTCATGAATCCCCTCTGGTGGTGTGGCTGTATGTGGTGCGGGGACCAAACCAGTTGGCTGAGGGCAAGAGAACCACCTTCTCTGCTGTCCTCTCACAGGCCCTTTTATTTTTTATGTATTATTTTGCTGTTATTGTTCACCAAACCAGGCTTTAATTGAAAATCATTTGGTATCAGAAGCAGGAAGATCTCAAATTGAATAATAATAATAAAAAAAAAGACAGTGATGCCAGCCCCCAAGACAGATCTGTTAGAATCATCAGGCAGACCATTTTCAAGTGGTCATGATAGAAACACTTCAGTGCTCAAATATAAACACACCTGGTGGGGAAAGGAAAAAATAAAGCTTACACAAAGAAACGGAAGAAGAGTCAAATGGAAAAGTTAAACTTAATACAATGGAAATAAATCACTCTATGGATGGGCTCAATCACAGAACAAAGAGAACACAATAGCTAAGAAAAGACAATAGAAATCACCCAGCCTGGCACTGTAAGAGTAAAGTACAGGGGCCGGAGCGATAGCACAGCGGGTAGGGCGTTTGCCTTGCACGCGGCCGACCTGGGTTCGATCCCCGGCATCCCATATGGTCCCCCAAGCACTGCCAGGAGCAATTCCTGAGTGCAAAGCCAGGAGTAACCCCTGAACATCGCTGGGTGTGACCCAAAAAGCAAAAAAAAAAAAAAAAAAAAAAAAAAAAAAGTAAAGTACATAAAGAAGAACAGAATCTCACAGAACCATGAACCATGGATTGGGACGAAAGATTGTGTATTTGTGTTCTCAGAGTTTCAGGGGAAAGAGGGAGGAAGACACAAGAGATTGCAGGGAAGCTGAGCAAACTGCACAAAAGTGATCCACACATAAACAGAACTGCAGAAAAAGAAGGGCAAGGAAGAGAATGTGAAAGCGGCAAGAGAGAAATGGCATTGTTGCTAGGGGAGAGAGCGGGGAGACAATTACAATGGCAGCGAATTTCTCAGCAGAAACTATGGCAACCAGAGGGAAATGGCACACCATCCTTTAGGTATCGAACGAAAAAGAACTGTCAGCTCAGATGAACAGGAAATCAAGATATATTCCGATGGACAAAAACTAAGGATTTACTGCCTTCAGACCTACCCTGAAAGAATGAAGAGGTTCTCCAATCAGAAAAGAAAGGAGGAAAGGAATCAATGAAGGTAAAGAAAACTGGTAGAAAAAAATTATAAATAAATACAACAGACTTTTCTTTAGTTTTCTAAATTATGCTTGAAAGCTACAGCAAAAATCCTAAGGCTACTACTTATCAGTCTAACTGGTAAGGTGACCCAGCCAGCAGGTGGTAACTAGCTATGTGGATATATGTCTTAGAGCAACTATTTAAAAAGCCATAGAGGAGATAGACTTTATTTATTTATTTATTTTTTAAATGTAGGAGTACTGCATTTATTCAGCCACTGATTAAGCTGATTGAACTGGGCATAAACTCCACGAGGGGATATACTTTAAAAAATATTTTTAATATATACTTGTACATATGTAAAAATGGAATTCTATAAAATATTCAAGTATCTCATACAAAGATAAGAAATATACAACAGAAAGAAGAAAGAGAAAAATATTAAATGGCAGGCTTACTTAAACCCAAACATATCATTAATTACAATGAATGTGAATAGTTGAATTGTATCAACTAAAAGCAGAGTCTGGAATAAAAACCTGATCAAGGGGGTATAGTGCTGCCAGCAGGTCAACCTGTACCTGCGGGGCGAGTGCATAGCAGCCTGATGGTGCCTTCAGCCTTCCTGATACCCCAAAATTGCTGCTGTGCCTTTGGCTGGACCCCAACGACTTGGGACCAAGTTTACCAAGAAATTAAAGGGCCAAAAGTTAGGTATGTGGGAGTCACACCCACAAACCACCTCCGGCTCAGCTACACAAGTTTATCTATTGGCCTTATTCCAAGATCCATAGATAAATCTTGAGAGAGATCAAAAGCCACAGTTAATCTTGGACCCATGCATGGTGGAACAGACCGGGGTAAACAGGAGGGGAGCAGGTTGGCCTGTGCCCACCCAAGCCAGAGCCCCCCGCAGCAGCTTGCTTCCAGAATCCAAAATCGCTGCCATAGCCCTCGCCTGACTCCACCGTCTCAGGGTAGACCTCACCAAGATACAATCTGCTGGAAATTCGGGGACGTGAGTTTTGTGACTAAAATCTCCAAGCTTTCTCTGGGTCGGGATGGGCTACCTCTCCCCACCTCCCTGTACTTCTGGGAGCCTCAGCAGTCACACTCACACCCCAAAGCTGCCACCCAACTGAAAAGCTACTGCAGCCTTACCGTCCCCATGAAAAAACTGAATATCCTACAACCACCATGACCTCTTAGCACCTGTATTGCAAACCATAATGCACAAAAGGAAAAGGAGAGAGAGAGAGAGAGAGCAAGAAGGAAAGTGCCTCCCTTAGAGGCACACCCCCCCTGGGAGTGGGGGGGCAGGGTGTTGGGAGATGGTGGTGGGGAAATGGCACCCCCCCCCCGGGATTGGTGACAGGAAATGGACACTGGTGGAGGGATGAATGCTGGATCATTGTATGACTGGAACTCAATTATGAACAGCTCTGCAATGGGTCTATCTAACGAATATCCAATTAAAAAAATTTTTTTTGAAAAGTAATGTGGAAATCATGACCAGTTCAATTAAATCAATGACTAAATAGCAGTATTTCCTCTTAGGAAAAAAAAGCCTGATCAAGTAATATGTTATCTCACTTTAATGTCATCATGTCATCATCATCCCATTGATCGTCGAATTTCTTGAGCGGTCTCAGCAACCTCTCCATTCGTCTATCCCTGAGATTTTCTCACTTTAATATAATGATATATTTCAATATCATATTAGGTGGAAAAAAAAGGATAAAGACACTATTTCATGGAAACAGTTAAAATTCGATTAATTAGTGATAGCAAACAATATTAACATTAGAGTAGCGAAACTTTAGAGCAAAGATAATTTCTAGAGACAGAACATAATGATAAGAAGGTTCATTCCAGGGACTGGAGAGACAGGAAAAGGGCTCAGGCATTGCCTTGCAAATGATAAAGCTCAGTTCAATCCCAGGCACCATTTATGGTCCCCAGAGTACAACCAAGAGTGATCTCTAAGCACAGAGAGTAAGCTGGGAGTAAGCCCTGAGTATTTTCAGTATATATTTTGGACCCAAAATCCAAAAAGAAAGAAAAAGAGAAAAAATTCATTTTAAGAGGATATAGCCGTGCTAAATGTTTGTCCCAACTAACACAGCTACAAAATTTGCAAAGCACAAATTGACAGGAAGGAAAAGAGAAATAAATCCACAATTATAGCTGAGACTTCAGTATCTTTCTCTCAACAATTGCTAGTATTACTAGACTAAATATCAGCAAAGATCCAGTAAACTTAATAATCCACTAACCCATAGGTCATGACAAACAGTTATAATAACTCAAACACCAGCAGCAGAGCATTTGCAAGTGTTCATGCAATATATTCTAAGAAGCAGGTGAGGAGCTGCCTGCGGCTGGGTCTGAGAAGGTAGACTGTTATTTACTTATTATCAGGCGAAGGGATCTTCAGGGTGACAGAGATATTAAAAAATTCCAGTGTGATAATAATTCACAACCTCAGTGAAAGTGGTTTAAAATTACTTATATCATTTAAAACCTTAAAACTCTGTGAAATGTAAATTATACCTCAATAAAACTGTAAAAGGGAAAGAAAAAAGATCACATTCTACGACAGTTTTATTCTGCTACATTCTGTGATCATTTTTATGCCTTTTGTCAATCACTTTTAGCATTTTAAGTTATTTTAAAGTATTAAAATAAGCCTTGATTGCTTTACAAAGTAAGTTCTGTAAAACCAATAGGCAACCCCGCCTCTGGTTTAGAGAGTCTATTTGTAAAAGAGACAGATCGCTTATCTCCTCGCAGTGGCCTGAAATTACTGGCTCTTGGCTCATTTACGCTGACTTTATTGGCAGGGAGCAGTTAAAAAGCTCATCATTCTCATGAAAAGGGGCCACGAGGCATTCAGCCTGTGAGATAGCCCATCAATCACGCCTTGGTGTCATCTCAGCCCAGGATGCGATGTAAAAGGAGCCCCTAATCCCTCTCTCCCCTCGGTGGTCCTGGACGTCACCTCAACCTGCAGTTCTGCAAGTGTAGGGGAAGGTGTGCGATGGGACAGGGCCCAGGGTCTGTGTGGAGGGACAGACAGAATCGTCAGACAGGCCTCTGCAGCCCTGTACAATGGGTGGGAAAAGGCAGAGGGTACTTTCCATTCGCGTAAATGAGCAACGGAAACGTGTACCTGTCCGAAGTACAGGGGAGGAGAAAGCGTGAGAATCACCGGCTTAGTATTCATTGTCAGGGTACGGATCTTTTATAGCTATTATATTTAGGGTAGTACTGGCAATCCTCATACGTTTTTATAGAAGCTACCAGAAAGATAATTTCAGTTGTGATCTGTATTTTAATAAGGTATAACAATAGTGCATGTAGGAAATGATTAAAGTCCAAATGAACACCTGTCTGAAATCAAACGACGGCTCTAACTAATGACGCCGAGTTTCTTCACCTCCTGCCAAAAATAGTTAGAGCATCAATTTTTAAAGGTTTTTAGAGTTATTAAAGTTACCTCAAAGGCTTTTTTTCTCTCCTGCTTAAAGAATGCACTTCTTTTAGTAGGCCATATAAAAGACAAGCTCTGTAAGCTTCCCTGCTGTGAATATGCCCTGCTAGAAGTCAAGGCTGAGCCAGAGACAGAGCAGCGGTGAGAGCACATGAACCACCTGGTGTGGCCCCTGGCACTGGACAATCAGCATCCTCGGGCCCTTGCCTGAACCACTGGCCAAGTTGGTTGGCTCAGAATGGCAGGTGGGAAGCAAAAAAATAAAAAAAGAAGAAACAAAAGATCAAAAGGAGGAAATGCCCAATTCCAGTCTGCTGACCCCACTCAGTTTCCTGGGCTCAGCAGGGTCCTGCTCCACTCTGGGAGAAGCACACAGATGCCACAGACTGACGCCCCGGTCTCAGCTGATGATCCAGACGGGGGCGTATTCCTGTAAAAAGTCTCAACTCATGTTTTGTTATCATGTTTGTTCCTTATCAAACATGAGAACCTCTCAGTGTCTGTACTGCAAACCATAATGCACAAAAGGAAAGAGGAGGGGGGGGGGAAGAGGAGAGAGAGAGAGAGAGAGAGAGAGAGAGAGAGAGAGAGAGAGAGAGAGAGAGAGAGAGAGAGAGAGAGAGAGAGAGAGAGAGACAGAGAGAGAGAGGAGAGAGAGAGACAGAGAGGAGAGAGAGAGAAGCTGGGGTCACTGGTGGATTGGATCATTGGATCACTGTATGACTAAAACCTGATCATGAACAGTTTTTTAACTGTGTATCTCATAGTGACTCAATTAAAAAAAAGTAAAATCAAAAATAAAAAGTCCCCACTCTGTACTGCGGATGCATTAATAGATATCTATCTTGGCCAACACCCAGACACGGGTATACTATCTCCTGCTCCAGCAATGCAATCTCTAAAGAAAATGTGACTTTATCTTAACCTGAAACCACTGAGGACCTTCTCAAACCTACTTTGAAAATCCAATAGAGTCAAGAGGCCGACACTTAGGTACAGGTCCAAGCCGGACAGCACACGCGCGCCTGCTCACCCACTCCCCTCTCCAGTCCTGACACAGGCGCCCACTGCTTCTGCACTAACAAAGCGATCTCACTGTGAGGACCTCAGGCCAACAGCACATTTCAAGGAGCAGTGGGCAGGGAATGGCTGGAGTTATTCACAGTGTTAGTAAAACAAAGGACTGTAGAAATAAAATGTATCACAGAGGGAAATCAAGGCGCGGAATTCAATGAATCCTGGCGTCCATTAAAGATGCCAGCAAGTTTAAGAATACTTATTTTATGCCAAAAAGTCTCGGCTTTTTGAACATATATTGACATAGGGATTATTATAAGTTAAAACTTTAAAAGGAACATTTACACAAATGCAAAGAGGAAAAAGGCAGAATAAGGTGATGTCTTGATGTGTGACCCCTGTTATGGCAGCTTTAGCTTGGAACGTGCAGCTTCTTTCCCCCTGTTATCCAAGCCCTTCTGGGTGATCAATTTGATGCTGATGAAGATGCATGACCCACTCTTACCCATTAGACCGGAATTACATGGCTCGAGTGCAGCCATCTATGCCGTGACTGCTGCGCGTGACGCAGAGAGAAGATTCTAACATTCTAACTTAGCAGCAAGGGAAGCAGCAGCATCAATCGGGGCCATTCCACTTCGAGAGCCCCGTTCACGCAGATTCATTGTGTGTCTCCATCACGTCCCCTCCGAGCTCCTCCTCCCTGCACCCTTGCCGCCTCTGCAATCAACTTCCTGTCCTGCACGGGGGTGGGGGTACGGTGAGAGACAAAGAAGGAAAAGAATGCAGAGCGAGAGAAACCTCGCCGGGATGAGCGGGGGAGTGTGCGGGGAATGGACACGAGAGCCCAATGCCCCGAGCCCAGCGACAGCCGTGAGAAGCCTCTCACTGGACCCACGGGAGTGAGGTAAACCGAGGCTTACATAACCAACTACTCGTGCCTTTACCATCTCCCCGGCCATCGGAGTTTCTGACGCCACATAGATGAGAGTGGAATGATTCCACTAGGACAATAAGCCTATCCCAGGGCGACTCCGGGTAATCCTGGAGAGATGGGTCACCACCAGTGGGGGGCAGCCCCCATGACAAAAGTATTGCCACCAGAAAACTACAGGATAGTTTCTATGCTGGCTAGCATCACTTAACTGCTACTTAATGTGTGTCGTAAATCAAGCCAAGCACCGAGACAGGGAGTCAGAGCGCCTTCGTCATGCCTAGTGTGAGAGGGGGTCACCCAGGCCTCCTCTGCCGGGAGGACCAACGCGCCAGTGCGCCTGCTTGGTCCGGTGATGCTCCCTGCTTGTGTTATGCCTCTGGAGACTCTCTTTTCTGGCCCACAATTTATATTTAGATGAACACGTTATCCCTATGGTGGGTGTGTAAAGGAAGACAAGGAAAAGGGCAGAAGGCACCCTGCACGAGTGTCTACACACAGGGATGTCCGGGAGATACAAAATGCAAACTTTCCAAGGTAACACAGCTTCTTTCAAAAGCAGCCAGGCAAAAAATATAATAAACAAACAAACAAATAAATAAAGCAAAATAATAGGGTACAGTGATTTTGAATGTAAATCTTGTAAACACCCGGTCCTGAGTTCAAACCCGTGGCCCCCATGTGCCAAGCACAATCCCGTAGCTCTGCTGTGAGTGCTGGGGCTGCGAGTGATACCTAGCGGCAGTGCAGCGGGGCAGGTATAAACCCCAAGGAAAGCTGGAAACCCCAGCAAGCACTACAACTAAAGTGTGGGTAGGGCTGGAGTACAGCGGGTGGGGTGTTTGCCTGGCACGTGCCTTGCACCCCACATGGCCCCCCGAGTCTGCCAGGGGTGATCCCTGAGTGCACAGTGAGGAGCAATCCCTAAGCACAGCCACAGGTATGGCTTCCAAAACAAAAGTATGGGTACCTTAGCCAGGAAGTGCCCCCCCCCACATCACCACGAGCAAGTGACTGAGCACTGCAGGCCCCCGCACGCCTCACGAGCAACAGGCCTGGAGAGCAGACCTCCCTGGGCTCTGAGCCCCCCGGCACAGCCGCCAACGGTGCAAGCAACAGGACCAAGAAGGAAGGGCGGGAGAGGGGAGAAGGGAGAGCGCAGTGAAGCAGGATGCAACACACAGTGGGAAGTTCCTGTGCAGTAAAGGGGGCCAGGGAGGGAACCGGCAACCCGAAGTGAAAGCAGCTCAGCTCAGTTCTGAGCAGAAGGAAACACTCAGGACAGACTGAGGAACTCCCACCCCCGACAAGAAGCCAACAGCCTGGCTTCAAAACGAGCAAAGGACTGAGGAAGAAAAGGGAAAGGTTATTCCCCCCAGTCTAATGTGTGATGTACAGACATTATCACTGCCCGTCAGTCACAATGGCTACTCCTGAAAAAACCCAAAAACTAAAGTTTGGTGGGGTTGTGCCACCGTGGTCAACTGTCAGCCACAGTCAAGTGGCACAGCTGTGATGGGAGGCATTAGGACCGCCTCGTGACCCAGAGTGCCACGGCTGAGCGAGTTCCTGCAGGAAGTAAACAAAGAGGAGAACTAACAGATACGAACCCCACGCTCAGGGCCATGTTAGTGTTAACGGGTGGAAAAATGCACTGTCAAACAGACGAGTGAGGGAGTGCCCCAGAAGTAAGGAAATTCCCATCACGCACCGTGGGTGACCCCTTTTGACTTTACGAGTGCACACAAGCCGGCTGCGAAAGGGCAGGTCTGCTCTCACTTGTGTCCAGGTACCCAGAGTGGGCCAGTTCACAGAAAAGGAACGCAGCGTGGGGGCTGGAGCGATAGCACAGCGGGTAGGGCGTTTGCCTTGCACGTGGCCGACCCGGGTTCAATTCCCAACATCTCATATGGTCCCCTGAGCACCGCCAGGAGTGATTCCTGAGTGCAGAGCCAGGAGTAACCCCTGTGCATCGCCAGGTGTGACCCCAAAATTTAAAAAAAATAAATAAATAAAAGAAGAAAAGGAACGCAGCGTGCCGGCGGCCGGGCCCTGGTGCAGGAGCAGTGCCGAGCCAAGAGGGTGGGCTCCCACTGTCCACGCCGAAACAGCCCTGGGGACTGGCTGGACAACCATGGGAACTTATTCAGTCATGCTAAGACGGCACGTCTACATGATGTGGCCGTCCCTTTTTCTTTCTTTTAAGCAGAAAAGAACCTGTCGCAAGAGCGTACCTTGGCCTTGGTGCAAAGCGCTCTGCAGTGCCGGCCCCGCACACGCTCCCGTTCCCCCGCCGCTTCCTTCTCCTGCCCTCCTTGCTTTCTGGGGAAACCAATCAGCAAGGTCGAGGAATGAAAGGGAGACGGATCTGGAGCTGTGGGAGTCTTCTGCCGGGTGGGCTCAGGGTGAGAGGCGGAAGGCAACAGAGGGGGAACAGAGCAGGAGCTGGGTGAGCTGGTTCAGGGCGCTGCAGGCGGGCAGCGCCAATGGGTAGCGTCACCCTGAATGAACCCAGGAGAGACGGAACGTGGCACTCAGAGACCCTGAGCTCAAAGCAACCTCCTCCACCCACGCGGCGAGCAGGATGCGGTGAAGGCAGTAAGAAGGGCCCGGGGACGGAAAGCATGAGCCGCGGGGCTGCCTACGGCGCCTGGCTTCCCCACTGCCCCCTGAGCGCGTCCCACATCCTCAGGCCCACCTGGAGCCTCCGCGTCCCGGCACCACGAGTCCTGTGGCCTCTCCGACTCTCCCGGCTATGGGGTCCTCTTTACATCACCGGGACTGTCCCTCACCCAGGGGAGACTCGTCGCTTCTGGCATAAATAACGGGGCCCAGGGGTGTCTGTGGGGCCTGTGGGGCCCGCATGCCTCAGGGCGGCCTGTGTCCCCGCACCCCCAGCCCCCAGAGGCCCCCTGCCTTCCCAGCTGTCCTCTCCACACATGACTTCTCTGAACATTCCTACTGGGATGCGGAGCCTCATTCCTACTGGTCAATGTTTCGTTCCCTGCAAGTCCCCAACTTCCTTCAGACGCAGCAGTGACCGGCTGCTGTAGTGACCGGGGCTTGCTGGCGGCAGCACAGCCTCCGACCCCTCTTTCCCGGAGCGGTGGGCGGCTCCAGAGAGGGGCTTCACTCATCTGGGTCCCGTTGCGGGACCCAGGACGGCTGCCCTGACAGAAGGGCGCTGGGATTGAAGTGGACACCTGCCAAGTGCAATCTGACTCCCGCGCCCGGGCGAGAAGGCGTCTGCCGGGGCACTGTCACTCCGAGGCTTGAAGCCAGCTCCTGGAAGCCACCTCCTGATCCCAGCCAGCCAAGGGCTCCCTCCCGCTGTCGCCAGAGCCACACGTGAAGTCCTGAGGGAGCAAGTGTGGAGAGCAGGAAGGGGAAAGCAACACCCCCCCGCCCCTCCCCCACTTCTCAGAGCAGCTACTTCACTACTTCGCATTGATGGTCTGCAGTTTACAAACTCCTGAATGTGACTTTGTATTTTTATTTTAAATTTTCTTTTAAATCACTGTGAAATAGATCCTTCAACTGTGGTATGTGAAAAATACATAGTAGAAGACTAATAACCAAGGCCAGGGGACACAGGGCTAGGAGCACTGGGCAACGGCTGGAACCTACCACAACTGTCTGTGCGGTGAAGGACAGCTAAGGTAGAGCAGGGACCAGCATGACAGTAATGGTTGGAAATGATCACGCGGGACAAGAACCGAGTGTTAAAAGCAGGCAAAGCGATAGACACGACAACTCTGAAGCAGCTGCCTTTGTCTGTTGCCGCTCTCATGAGCATCCACTCCAGATACTCACTGGGTCTCTGCCGGACAGAGGGCGGAGCCTGCACTTACTCTAGGCCTGACTCACTGCGGCTGCAGTGGTTCCCTGAATTCTCTGCTGCGGAATCAGGTGTGAGGTCCAAGGCACATCTAAGGAAACTGAGGCGCAGCTGGCCCTGCCTGTGTGAGGGCTGAGCTCACTCACCGTGTCTAAGAGGAATAACAGAAGCGAGTTGGGGGAAGGCCCCGAGGCCAGAAGGAATCCAGGGCCGGAGAGCAGCACCGCACCGGCGCGCTGGCTTCCCGCCTCTGAGCACTGCTGGCTGCACCTCCCCTCAAATAATGCAATTTTAAGAATAAAGTAAATTTTTTTTTTTCATGTCTGAAATTTCTATAACCTTGCTCTGGATGGAGCAGGGCAAGGCCTCAAACCATTCCATAATGTTCTTGTAAGCACTGTAGGAATGCACAGGGTCACTCCAGACCCCAGCACGCTGGAGGCTTGCAGAAGAATCAAGTAAATTTTAAAACCACTGTCACTGAATCTCTGTCAGCCCATTGTTCATCGATTTACTCGAGTGGGTGCCAGGAACGTCTCCATTCGTCCCAGCCCTGAGATTTTAGCAGACTCTCCTTATTCATCTTTCCCAACGATGGGAGGCTCTTTCAGGGTTGGGGAATGAGACCTATAGTTACTGTTTCTGGCATATCAAATACACCACAGGCAGCTTGCCAGGCTCTGCCGTGAATATCATCATCATCATCATTATCATCATCATCCCGCTGATCGTTGAATTTCTCGAGCTGGTCTCAGTAACGTCTCCATTCATCCTAGCCCTGAGATTTTAGAAGCCTCCCTTTACTCGTCCTTCCCAATGGTGTTACACTGGAGGCTCTTTCAGGGTCAGGGGAAAGAGACCCAAATATATATATATATATGTATATATATATGTGTGTGTGTGTGTGTGTGTGTGTATTTTTTTAATTGAAGGGGCCAAGGAGATAGCCCCAAGGGCTGAAGAGAGCCTATGCCTTGCATGTGGAGACCCCGAGTTCCATCCTGGGCACTGCCTGGTCCCCTGAGTGAGGCCCCCGCAGCACTGCTGGGCCTGGGAAGTACAGCAGTGATGAATAGTTCCCCCTCCCCGCCCCGAAATGATTTTCTCAGAGGGTAAAATTGGGTCTCTGCACAGTTGGTGTCTCTGCTGGGACGTCTCTTCTCCTGCCTCCCTTCCCCGTCTGGGCATCCTACTCTTCGCCATGCAAGGAGACCTGGCATGTCACCACCGACACCCTCTGGTCTAGCCTGTTTGTTTTTGTTTGGGGACCCGGAGCAGTGGTGCTGGCAGGCCCTCTGGTCCAGGGACAGAAACCAGGCCCCACCGCCCACCAACCATGCGCTCGGCCCACGAAGAATTTTAAAATAAGGGGGGAAAAGAAAGAAAACCTTTTCTTTTAAGATGCTTGAAAGACACATGCCATTTAAGTGTCTTCTAGATGGAACTGATAAATGGAACATTTTTGTGACCATGTCCTCTGTCACTCTGGGAGACGGGGGTGTCACACGAGCAGGATTTAGGGCTTACCCCAGGTCTTGGGACCAATGTGCTCTCCCAACCCCTCACTGTGGTCAAACTGCCCCTCCCTAAGAAGCCTTCAGCCCACAAGGCTGACGTAGATGTCCCATATTATGTCCCCATAATACCTGAGACGATTCTAGAACTTCTTCCAGAGCACCATTTGCCTATTCATGGATTTGCTTGTTCTCCTGGCCATAAGCTGCAAGGTCAAGACTGTGAACTCGCTGAGCATATAGGCTGGCGATCAATAAGCATTTGCTGGATTGAACTGAGATCATGAGTATTTTTAAATGCACTGTATTGTATAGATATTTTACTGGTAATAACAGCAAACTCTGCACTTTTAAGAAAATTTCCATATAAGAGTAAAATTCAAGTTAATCAGAGAAAATAAAATTCATTTGTGCTATGGATAAATGACGCTGTGTCTAAAATAATGACCATTTCAAGAGAAAATTATGTTCTCCCTCCCCTCTTTAGAGAGACAACTGAGAGATTTCTCCCATTAAAAAGTATCCAGCCACATTCAGAGCTACATTATTCAAGACAGGTGAAAGGTGAAAGTAATTCAAGTGTGCACCAACAGATGCATAGATAACGCGTGGTCTTCGGTTAGAGAGATAGTACAGTGGGTAAGGCACTTGCATTACACGAGGCCAACTCGGATTCAATCCCTGGCATCACTTATGGTCCCCTAAGCCTTCTAGGAGTGATCCCTTAGTGCAGAGCCAGGAGTAAGCCCTGAGCATGGCCAGGTATGGACCGAAGAAGCAACAATAACAATACATACATACACACACATGTGTGTGTACATATACATATATTTTAATAAATAAAACATGGCTACACAACGGAGAAATGAGATTCACTCTTAAACTGGAAGGACACTGTCCCACAGGCTCTAATACGAATGAACCTTGAGGATGTGATACCTGAAATAAATCAATCACAAACGAACAATCCTGTGCAATTTCATTGCTAAGAAAAAACCACAAGCAGTCAGAATCAGAGAGACAAAGCATGATGTGATTGCCAGGGCGGGTGGGCGGGAGGATGGAACTATTATCCACAGGGTGCAGTTTCAGTCCTATGAAGTGAGGAGCTACAGAGACGATGACAGTGATGAGGCGAATGAACTGACTGGCCCTGAACTGTACGCTTAAAAAAGGGGTAAAGATGACCAATTTGATACTCTAGCCATTTTACCACAATTAAGAATAAAATGTCACGTGCAAACAAATGCTGTGTCAGCATAGTTTCCACACAAAATTCCAACCTAAGTTGATCAGATTTGATTTGGGGTTTGAGTCACGCCCGAGTGGAGAGATGCTCCTGGCTCTCTGCTTGGGTCCCTTCCCGGGCTGAAACCAGGGTCAGCTGCAAGCAGGCAAGTGCCTTAACCCCGGTATTATCTTTCCAGTCCCCCCGCCCCATCCTATGTTTAAATAATAAATCAAGAAAATTATAGAAAAAAAGGAGAGATGTCAGAAGAAACAGCAACAAGGATTTTTTTTTTAAGCATCCATTTCCTTAAGCTTATGTTCAACGCTAGGCATCATGCTAAATACTTTACATGGTGCAATTCACTCATTTCCAATGACTACAAGAGACATGAGAGAGATCCTCGAGGAAGTCGCTTGCAAACAGTCTCACAGAGAAAACGCAGTGTCCAGAACCGCTAGGTCCCCAAGTCCACACTGACCTACGCAGTGTGGAATCAGAGGAATGAGAAGGCATCCAGTCTTTCCCGAAGGGACATGTGCAAACAAACCAGGGATGCACAGAACACGGCTGAGGTGGCAGCCCATATGGAATGGCAGAGGCCCCGATCAGCTGACGATGGCGGAGGCAGGCTGGCACACAAATAACAAGACAGTACAAGCTGCGCGCTGCCGAAGAGGCAGAGGCAGAAGAGAGTGTCTAGCAGAGTCTCACCCGCACCTAACAGACCCTGGCAGCCGAGAGCACTGGGTAAGGACTGACTCAATGAAATCAAGTCGACCTGTAAAAATGTATCTTGACTCCACGTGCAGCTGGAAATAAAACAGCAACAGACCCACTGTTCTTTTTCCTTGGCAAGGAAAGGACATCTAACAGCTTTTGTCAGTCGCTGGCTTTCACATCTCAATAAACAGGAAGCTGCCTTTTGGGTCAGGTTGGAATTCAAACAGCAATGCTACAGGGATCACAGACGAAATGTTCTCCTGCCAAAGAGTCTATGACATCTAATGACGAAGTGGACTGTTAGCTGCCCTGCAGTGGCCAGAAGAGAGACGAAGTGGCCACCCAGGCACTGAGGAGTTCTGCTCGAAAGCCCCGGGAAGAGTTCCCTGCATCTTCCTGTTGTGTCTGATTCTCTCCAAACCTCATACGCATCCCCCCCACGCTATCCTAAGAAAATACTTGCTAATGTGTTCATGCCAAGAACTGGAGGGATGTGTCTCACTTCCAGAGGCTTAAAATAATTGCTACTTGCTTTGGTTCTCTCAAGAATCAAATTGGCACCTGCTATATTAAGACGTTGAGTAATTTCCATTTCGCTGTACTCTTAGGGATTTCAATGTGAGTATATACCTGGTTCCAATGTCAAGCCAGCTGCCATGATCCTGGACCATGAAGAAAAAATGCTGTGAAAGAAAACAAAATATGGCTCCATCAAAAACAAAGGCTACTCAGACTGCCTAAGAATAACATTGTTTTAGGATTACGCATTTCAGATTTCTGACTCCTTAAGACGGCTGTCTGACTGCAATCATCAAGGTATGCTCCTGACTGAAAATTCTGCTTGGACTAAAATGAGCAAAGGCCTAAATTAAGCCAGAAATAGCATCACCAATCAATCAAGTGAACACAAAAATGACATTCACAAATAACAAGAAATTTTAAGTCATATTTTTAACAAATTCATTAAACAATTACAAAGACCTATACAACCCTTTCATAAAAAAAAAAATTTTTTTTTTTTAACCTACTGTGTGATAGGTCCATGAACCTCACACTATGCGCTCATCACCATGTTAGATCCTGGAGATAAACTGCAAGTGAATGACTCAAAAGGTCACCCTAAACACAGGGACTCAGGGAGCTCAGAGGAAGAAGTACAGGCTCTGGGGCATGAGAGGAGGCTGTCTCGACCAAGACCTGACCCTGAGGACAAAAGTCAGCTTCAGAAGGAGATGTCTGTCCCCACACAGCTGGGAGCTGGGTAAGCTTGGGAGGGGCAGAGAGAGCCGGCGAGGCAGAGCGGAAGGCAGGCCTGTCTGGTGAGTCGAGACAGAAGAGCCTTCTATGCAAGTCAACTCCATACAAACCAATGCGAGAATCTGAACTTTTATTCACCTGTCTGGTCTATTTGCCGTATTCTGAGGAAACTGAAAGCTGATTTGTTCTAATACTGTGCGTGATCAATTTCTAAAATTCTTCTCTAAATCTAACAAAGAAATCTAGCTGGGAAGTTGGGGAGTGGGGGCTCAGTCACCCCAGCACAGAATATAACGCAGGAAGGACTCACTTTCCCCAGAGGCCTGATTTCAGTTACCAGTTGCCTGCTAGGCCCACCGAAAATCATGCTGCCTAGAAGCATTTTGTCACTGCTTTTGGCACCTGAACCACCACATATGTCTAATAAATGCCTTAGGTTGGGGGCACGGGGCTGCATGGTACCAGTTCTACCTCCAAGGGCCAGAGATCAAAGATCAAGACGGCTGGACACTGGGCCCTGCGAGTCGGGCTGGACGAACTCCTATGACGGCCACAGGTCAGTGCTGCCCCAGGAATGTGGCCCCGACTCCACAGAGAGAACAACGAGCAGGACTGCAAGGGGACCCGCCCCACACGCCCTCCGCCTCCCTTTCCGGACTGTCACCCACGTCCTCTCTCCGGAAAAAACCATTACTGGCCACAGTCGGAATTCTGTGAGTCCCGGAGTCCATCTAGTAGATGAAAATCGAGGGGAGCTGGGAAGCCCCGGAACTGGCAGGTACAAACCAGACTGAAGCGATAGTATGCAGGTAGTATTGCATGGGCCTGACCCGGGTTCGATTTCCAGCATCCCATATGATCACCCGAGCACCACCTGGACTAATTCCTGAGTGCAGAGCCAGGAGTAACCCCTCCTGTGCATTGCTGGGTGTGACCCTCTCCCCCCAAAAAAAGCCAAAAAAAAAAAAAACCCCAAACCAGGCCCTTCCTGCTGATACACTGCACACAAGAGGCCACCCACCAGCTCTGCGCTCAGCAAGCTTGCTTCAGTGCTATCTCCCTGGTAATATTTTCCCACCTAAAACGCTCTATTTCCACCTCCTTTGCTTTCTTTTTTTCTTTTCTTTTCCAATCTGAGAAAAGTTAAAAAGACAGAAAATGGTATTTTCCTAAATCTAAAGTTAGCTTCTCATGTTAACTTCCGATGGACAGTTCATTTCACACATAGGCACTCTTACTGTAAGTGTCTCATAAAAAAGCAATTTATACATGTAGATTATGTCAGCACTTATAAATCAATATCTGAAGATTCCATATACACAAATGCATTCATATTTCTTGTGATTAAGTTAAGCGCTTGGCGTCTCTAGCTTATTGACACTGTATATCTGATGTGAATAATGCCTTACCAAAGCCATGATGTCCGATATGACAAGAATCATGAGAAAAAGGCTGGGAGGGGAAAAAAGAAAAACCATTTTATACAACAGATATCTTAAAATCAAAATGAGAATAATCAGATAACATTCTATTAGCATTTCTGATTCAGAAAATACTACTTTTAACAAAAACCCTTTCCACATTACCGCAGACTATAGGAATGGACTGATATGAAACAATGTTATTTGATAATTTATTTAAGTGGTCTGACAGGGACCTGAATTATGATTTTCACTGACATGTTTTGTTTTTTTTTTTAAATAATTTATTTATTTTTAATTAGAGAATCACCGTGAGGGTACAGTTACAGATTTATAAACTTTTGTGCTTATACTTCCCTCATACAAAGTTCGGGAACCCATCCCTTCACCAGTGCCCATTCTCCACCACCCGTAAACCCAGCGTCCCTCCCACCCTCCCCAATCCCATCTCCCCCCCAACCCACCCTGCCACTGTGGCAGGGCATTCCCTTCTGTTCTCTCTCTCTAATTAGCTGTTGTGGTTTGCAATAAAGGTGTTGAGTGGCTGCTGTGCTCAGTCTCTCGCCCTCATTCAGCCCGCAACTCCCTTCCCCCACATGGCCTTCGACTACAATGTAGTTGGTGATCGCTTCTCTGAGTTGCCCTTTCCCCGGAACGTGAGGCCAGCCTCGAAGCCATGGGGTCAACCTCCTGGTACTTATTTCTACAGTTCTTGGGTATTAGTCTCCCACTCTGATATTCTATATACCATAGATGAGTGCAGTCTTTCTATGTCTGTCTCTCTCTTTCTGACTCATTTCACTCAGCATGAAACTTTTCATGCCCAACCACTTAACTACAAAATTCTTGACTTCCTTTTTTCTAACAGCTGCATAGTATTCCATTGTATAGATGTACCAAAGTTTCCTCAACCAGTCATCCGTTTTGGGGCATTCGGGTTTTTTCCAGATTCTGGCTATTGTAAACAGTGCTGCGATGAAAATACATGTGCAGATGTTGTTTCGATTGTACTTTTTTGCCTCTCTGGGATATATTCCCAGCAGTGGTATTGCTGGGTCAAATGGGAATTCAATATCTAATTTTTTGAGAATCGTCCAAATTGTTTTCCAGAAGGGCTGAACCAGTCGGCATTCCCACCAGCAGTGAAGAAGGGTCCCTTTCTCCCCACATCCTCTCCAACAGCGGTTGCTTTTGTTCTTTTGGATGTGTGCTAATCTCTGTGGTGTGAGGTGGTATCTCATGGTTGTTTTGATCTGCATCTCTCTGATGATTAGTGATGCAGAGCACTTTTTCATGTGCCTTTTGGCCATTCGTATTTCTTCCTTGGTAAAGTTTCTGTTCATTTCTTCGCCCCATTTTTTGATGGGGTTGGATGTTTTCTTCTTGTAGAGTTCAACCTTCACTGACATGTTTTGAAGGTAATTGTAGATTTACATGTAATTGCAAGAAATAATACAGAGGGATCCCATGTTCCACTGGCTCATTTTCCCGGGTGTGAGAGCGGACAGACTGCGGGCTCCTGGGAGCCCAGGGCTGGCACAAGTGGCTCATAGCAGGAAACCAGCTTTGATGTCTGACCAAGATCCCGAGACACTGTCCCTGGTATGGTCAAGGGACAGGCTGTTTCCACTGTCGCAGGGTCCCCAGAAACTCCAGGATGGGGATACCTGTCCTCCGAGGCTCACTCCCTTGTCTGATCAATAAGCCCTGGCAATCTGTTCCCCATTTCTAGAATTCTGTCATTTCGAGCATGTTGCTTGGATGTGCAGCCTTTTAATATTGCTTTTGTTCACGCAGCCTAATTCCCCTGAGATTCATCTAAGGTGCTGCGTGTATCAATAAACAGTTTGTTCCATTTTATTGCTGAATAAGTATTCCGCTGCATCGATGTACCACGCTCAGCTCAACTATTTCCAGCACTGACTGAGATTGGGTTGTCTCCAGACTAAAGTTATTATAAATAAAGGTGTTATAAACAACTATGTATGTTTCTTAACTTTTTTTTTAGTGAAGCAATATAGTTCTCATTGAATAAAACTTATTTAGGTTGATGTGTGGGAAAAGAAAAGAGAAGAAATACCTATCCAAGAGAGAATATGGCTTCTCCAAAGTGGGAAAATCAAGTAAGCAAAGACACATAGAGACAAGCAAACGACATATGTGTTCAAGGGAGATCACGGGCCTGAATTGCAAGCCCATCTATGTTTTTCTTCATAAAAACAAACCTGCATTTCTCTAGACAGAAATCGGAGAATGCAATTGCTGAATCACATGCCATATTTCATTTCAGAAGAACTTTTTCAGTGTTATATAATTTTATTCGTATTAAGCAATGTATGAAAGCAATTTCTTTACCCCATCACTAGCATTTGATTACATCACTATTTTTAATTTTCGTTATTCTGATAGTTATGTCAAGATACCTAGTTGTGATTTTAAGAGACATTTTCTTAAGAGCTCATAATACTAACCATCTTTTTTATTAGCTTCTTTGCCATCTGTATAGATTCAAGCTGGTATTTTGCTCATTTTCTAATTGAATTGTTGTATTATGCCCTAAGTTTTAAATATTTCTTAATATTCCAGGCATTAGTCAGACAGCACTGCGGGTACTTTCCCCGTCTGTAGCGCGTCTTCTCTCTCTGCGCAGGGATTCTGCAGGCAGTGCAGGTTCTGATGAAGTCCAATTTGACAATTTTTTCCTTTATGCATTATGGTCTCCCCGGAGCACAATTGACTCTCAGGAGTCTTTAGTGTGTTCATCACTTTCCTTTGAATGTGTCCCTAGTTTCCCTTGTTTATTCATAAATTGTTCAAATAAGAAGCTTAAATGAAACACACTACTCTATATGCATGGTGATCAAATGACTGTGAAAGGAAAATGACATTATCACTCTCCTTATTCTGGATGTGATTTCTATTAATAGCAGGTTAGTTTTAGAGTCTTAGATTATCTCTGAGATGCTTTGAAGCTTTTGAGGCCCCAGATCCAAACTTTCATTTCTTCGTTTCAAGATAAACAGTTGAAGAGGGGCAAATGGATTTTTATTCAGTTGATAATGAATATTACCTCTTGCAATATCACATCCTGCAACCCACTAGGACTGTTAATATACAACAGTCTCTTAACCAAACTCCTTATAATCTTGTTCTCCTAAAGATATGATTTATATGACAAAATTATCTTTGAAACCTTTCAATGGCTTTTTGTCACAACTAGAAAAACTTTGGACATAGCAACTAGTCTCAAAGGGTCCAGGGCCCATATGATCTGGGCTCTGCTTAGTTCTTCAACCTGACGTCCTACTGCTCTTCTGCCTGCATACCCCATCACAGGCCAGGGTCCTTCAAACATACTGTGCACATTTCTACCTGATGCCTTTGTATGTCCCCCACGTTTCTGTTCAATCTCAGAAGTGGCACTAGTATTCATTTTATTAACATTGGTTGACAACACTACCAAGTATCAGATACCTGGCTTTATACCCTTACATGCATATTTGACGGGTTAGTGTGACTTTGTGGAGGAAACCTCAGTGACTGGTCAAAAGAGAAGACTTCTCTCAGATCTCAACACCGGCATCTTTGTATGACTCTTCCCGTCCCGGAGAGGGAGCTCTGTCCCTCTCTCTGGTTTGTCACTGCACTCATCTCAGAAAGGAACTACTGGACAACAACACACTCACACACAATGCATATACATGCGTGCATGCATATACTAATGCACACACGCACACACACATTCTGATGAGCTTTCTACTTCTCATGCCATGTGTCCCCAGCTTTTAAACTTTAATTAAAATCCCTTTTAAGAAAATGCATTCCCTAACAATGTAAAAATTAGATAGCTTTTACCAGTTGGCAACAATAATGAAATATTGACAAGGTGCAAATACTTCTCATGTGAAATTCATATAAATACCCTGCAAAAAATATCACTAAATTTAACTAGAAATAGGATTTTGTACTATTTTTAAGCAGCAGCGGAAAACTCTTTTTAAAATTCTAGCATATGCAAAATAACATGCTAAACACAGTTCTAGCTTAAACTCATCAGGAGGAGCATGCAAATGTATGCTAATAATATTCTTTCAGCATCAAATATGCCAATTTGATTCAAGAATAACAAAGCTGCTAAGAAACTTCACATTTACCTCAAGTGTCTTTCAGAGAAGGCTTATCAGTTCTGTGCTTATCAGGTAATTTTATTGGCTTACAAAAGCAAATAAAGAGTTGACAGCTTGTCTTCGTGCTTAATTAAGGCTGAGTGCTTGGGAAATCCCTCAGATCTCAGCAAAAGGGGCTCAGGGACGCAGCTCAGGGGCAGAGTGTCTACCTGGCACTGTAAAGTCACCTCGTAGAACCCGGGAGCTGCCCACACCGGTGAGAGCAATCCCTGGGGCTGGATGTGATCACTGGCATCACAAGGGTGACTGCCAGGGTACCGCAGAGAAGTGTGTGAGCGCCACCAAGAGTGCCAACACTTGCCACAATAAAGGGAAGGAGAAGAATATTCAGAATACTTCCCAATCCATCTGCCAAACGTCTAAAAACCAAAATAGAGAGGCTAGATCAAGTTTTGGCATTTAAAACGGCTAATCTGGAGGTCTGGAAAGTAAATAATTGTGACACATTTTCTAATATATATAAACAAAGGGAAAAAGAATGATAACAACCCTCCCTTTTTTTGCTTTTTGTCTGTGGGCTCTACCCAGGGGTTACTCCCAACTCTGTGCTCAGGGGTCACTCTCAGTGGTGCTCTGGGGACCACATGTGGTACCAGGAATCAAACCTGGGCCTCCTGCAAGCAAGGCCTCCACACAGCCCTTGTCCTCCTTTTCTTGTAGTTCTAACTACAACAAACAAGTCATTAACTACAATAATCTAATGTTTCTGCTCTACTGGTTCTATGGAAGCTCTTCACTAGCTTGAATAGCATTCTAATAATATTTTATTGCTGAGAAAGCAATCTGTCTATTAGAGACTAATCAGCTAATTTCCTCTAATGACAACTAAAATCTGACTAAAAAGATAAAGTATTTTCTCACATTGGCAATGTATAATCTCCGTCACAGCATATTAATAAAAATCACATGCGATATACTCAAACGTTTACTCTCATTTCCTAAAACTGGATGAATCCAATGCTTTTAAAGCAGTTACCTTACCTTTTTGATGGTAAATGGGAAGTTAACCGAACTGCTTCAAAAGCACACATCACAAGAATAAAGGGGATTATAATCTACAAGGAAAAAAAAATGATGCCTCAGTAGCCGCAGCATGAAAAACTCTTCATAATAAGTACTATATCTGTTTATAGAAATAAATTTCTCAAGCATGTTATAAATTCTTTTCACAAAAAATATAGAAAACAGTGATATCAATGACACAGAATAAAGCTGATCTAAAGTCTGTACCTATAGCATAAACCATTTAATAAAAGTAAGTATCAACATACTTCCAAATAAAAGCACTGAAGCACTGTCTGCACTGCAGCACTGTCATTCCGTTGTTTATCGATTTGCTCGAGCGGGCACCAGTAACATCTCCATTGTGAGACTTGTTGTTACTGTTTTTGGCACATCGAATACACCACGGGTAGCTTGTCAGGCTCTGCCGTGCGTGTGAGATACTCTCGGTAGCTTGCCGGGCTCTCCGAGAGGGACAGAGGGATCGAACCCGGGTTGGCCGCATGCAAGGCAGACAACCTACCCGCTGTGCTATGGCTCCAGACAAATAAGAGCAGAACACAAAATTTTGTCCCATTTGGTCATCATAGTAATTAATAGCCATGTTCAAACGATTACCAAAATGTTCAAGTGTTTATCATGAAAGATCCCTGATACTACATGAACATGATTTAGTGCTTTGTCCCTGCTTCTGGATTCATTTTTCTGTTCCCCACCTCAGGCACTCCTGGGGTGCTGTCAGTGTGGAGGCTCCTGTGTGCCGGGGGCGACCCTGGCCCCACCAAAGCACCACTCCAATGCCTGAGCCACTGCCCCTCCACACTCGCCTTTATCTTAAAACTAAGTCATTCCTGATAATAGCATTCACATATTTTGTAAGATTTTTTTTTTTTTTTTTGCTTTTTGGGTCACACCCAGCGATGCTCAGGGGTTACTCCTGGCTCTGCACTCAGGAATTGCTCCTGGCAGTGCTTGGGGGACCATATGGGATGCCGGGGATCGAACCCGGGTCGGCCGCGTGCAAGGCAAATGCCCTACCCGATGTGCTATCACTCCGGCCCCTGTAAGATATATATTTTTTTTTTGCTTTTTGGGTCACACCCAGCGAAGCTCAGGGGTTACTCCTGTCTTTGCACTCAGGAATTACTCCTGGCGGTGCTTGGGGGACCATATGGGATGCCGGGGATCGAACCCGGGTCGGCTGCATGCAAGGCGAATGCCCTACCCACTGTGCTATCGCTCTGGCCCCTGTAAGATATTTTTTAAGAAATGTAATAAAATTTATATTGATTTAAAATGTATTACTTATAATATCTCAAAGAGGCAATATTAGCCGACAGTAGATATTTCATGTAAAACCCGGAAGACGGAATAGGACACGAACAATGGCTGCAGGCACGAGGGGGACGAACAGGGACCACAGTCCACTGCAGAAACTAAACGTCGAGAGGGCGGAGAATTCGCTCTTAGCTTGGTTGCTCAGCTCCCAGCTGGGGCTGGTGTGTTCCTGGAGGTAAGCAGTCACCGACTTGCTGAATGGATCAGTCAACTTGGGGAGCATGGATTAAGAGAAAGGGGGACACGCGGGGAGTCTGGAGGGTGAAGGAACACGGCTCGGGAAACTGGTCTTGAGGCACATTGGTCTGCTGTGCACTCCCTCGCAGGCTTGAGCCTCCGCTGAGAGCACTAGCCACTGGGTCTCCATTCTTCTGAAGTTCAATGAGTCCAGAACAGAGCAGAAGGGCTGATGTATTTGGAGTAAAGGCTGGGAGGTCCTACCCCCCCTTCAGCAGTGCCAGAGGAATCGACTCATGCCATTGAACACTATGATTCAATAATCTTCAAGTCACATAATGTCACATGCAATTCACCGGTGTCTTAATCAAACAGGGCGACTCACCTTCCACAGCATTAAGGCTCCCATGACGAAAGGGCTAAACATGGTCAAGAAGCAGTAGACAGAGGAGACTTCAAAGCTGAAGACCAGACAGAAAGAGAAGGAATTTCAGAATTCATATCGCAACATTAAATAAGCGGCTTGCTAAGCAGAACACTTAAACCAATTCTTTGAAATCTAGTACTACCGGCAAGCTACCCGTAGCGTATTCGATATGCCAAAAACAGTAACAAGTCTCACAATGGAGACGTTACTGGTGCCCGCTTGAGCAAATCGATGAACAACAGGACAACAGTGCTAACAGTGCTACTACAACACAAGCAAGCTTTGTATCAAGGAATATTGTGAAGTGACTAAAAGAACTGAGCTAGATCTGTGTGTGCTGATACACATCAATCTCTGATCTATATCTCTCATAAAGCAAAATACAGAACAAAATCCAGATGTGTCCATTTTTCTTGTATGTAGGCTGTTAAAATTTTAAATTACCTGTTAATAGATGCTATGTTCCCGGTTCCAAAAAATGCCGTCACTATGAAGAAAACCTAAGGAGAGTTAAGGATATTCCCAGGGCGGTGAGAATTCATACAACTTTCTTTTCATTTAGGAAAGATATGCCTATTACCATGAGGGTAATTGGCTTCTCTTCTCATGCATCTAATTATTAATTGCTGCAAATGAGAGCCCCATCAATCTCCTTGCGAATGCATTCCCAAAGAACCAGACTGAAGCAGCAGAATACGGAGACCGGGGGGCTAGAAGCCAGCCACACTTGTCAGTGGGAACCCTGAGAAAGTAACTATTTTCTCTCATCATTAACCCATGAGGGCCGGATCATTCTATTTCTAGTTGGGCACCATATTTTTTTCCCAAAGGAGAGCATGGAATGGGTGCAGGCCATTTTCAGCTGAAATACTATTTTTGTTCATGTAAGTTCAGATATGCCTGCTGGTGCCAACTGCATATGAAACCTGTTCTAGGTTCTTCTGAAGCCTCAGGAAGAAGATTCCAGGTTCTAAAAGAAGCCAAAAAGGAATCAGAGGGGAGAAAATGTTAAATGCTTGAGTATTTCTCAAGCTTATATTTATATCAGTGCAGTAATAAAAAGTAGATTATTAATCTTTTTGGTATCTCAGAATTACTACCAGTAGAGCACTTAAATAGTGCTTGATCCGTTGAAAGGGCTTGATGTTAGCCATTTTATTATTATAAAGACACATAAAATTTGTAAGAGAGCACTGAAGAAAAAGTAGGTGTTGTGCCAAGTTTCAGGGAATATGTGGCATTTCACTAGTGATCTGACCCTTAAATATATTCACAGATCCACTCAATACCCAACATTTATTATCTCATATGTGTCATTAAGAGCATAAATATGAATAAAATAAATCTTGAGTGCTCATATGGTAACTAAAATTATGATAATAAGTAGAAGTACATAAGAAGTACTTAAGGAAACTGGGAAATAAATGACGTAGTCAAGACATAGAAAATAGGTAGGAGAGAAGCTTAAGATTCATGACAGAATACAGGAAAAGATGAAGCAATACAGAACAGTGGCGCATTAATAAAATGCCTTAAAATTTACTGTGGAGACAATGAAGGCTTGGATTTTAGTGTGGAGACATGGCAGCAATAATGTCACTTTGAGTGACGTAATCAAGAAATACCAGGGACACACATGAGGATCAGAGACAGGTAGCTGGAATCAGGAAATGCACTCAGGAAGCTGTGTAAGTGGCTGGAGGCAGGAGCAGAGTGAGCGAGAGCCGGTGCAGTGGGAATGAAGGGAGAGTGCAGGCGCTACTTCAGAACTGGCCCAGAGTTAGCGACGAGAGCACGGTGGAGAGCCCGGGCTGCCGTTCAGTGAGATGACGCCTGTTCGGGTGACGTCGAAAGGAGTGGAAAGCTGTGAACTGGGGACACAAGGCTGGGAGTGCCCAGCAAGAGACTGGACACCTGACCCCTGAGGTTAGGAGGGGCCACACTGGTGAAGGAGATGTCAGAATTGTCCTCTCTGCTCAGCCTCTCAGAATACCCTACAGCGTCCCGAGAGCTCAGCTTTAGCGCAAATCCTGGACTCTGGGTTTGCCTATTCTGTTTTTTATCTTTCAGAAATATATGCTTAGGTTACAAAATGCTCATTGTTGTTGACATCTTGCATGGCAGGACTTTACACATACACATTTATTTGTTATATCATTCTTTATACTTTTCTACGGTTTCAACATGCTTTCAAGTATGAAATATGAGAAATCTGTGGCTGAGAGTGGGCCGAGCGTTGGTTAAACGACCAGCGGTGCATCATACAATATTAAGCGACAGGCAGAAATGTCTTTCACATGCGCTCATGCCACTACCTGGGAGCCTGCAGCTCCGGAAGACAAAAGTTTCCAAAGGATACCAGAAAAAAGGCCCTACGGAGGTCATCTAGATAGAGCTGCCGGTGCCGGGAGACGTCAGGGTTAGGGTTAGAGGCAAACTGGATGCTGTTGACCTGTGGACAATAAGAAACAGGTGAATGCACTGCGGTGGGTTGCTTGCTTCATCTCAAAGGCACACTTAATCTAGAACACAGAAGTGATGGAGATATCCTATCCCACCACCACCACCAAATGGGTGCTCTTCTATCACTTAACTGCACCTTAATTAAAAGCTGCCAAAAGGTAAAATGTAGCTAACATACTGGTCAAAGTTGCAGCACTGTCATTAAGTGTATTAAAAG
This sequence comes from Sorex araneus, assembly GCF_027595985.1. Taxonomy (NCBI): domain Eukaryota; kingdom Metazoa; phylum Chordata; class Mammalia; order Eulipotyphla; family Soricidae; genus Sorex; species Sorex araneus. The sequence goes on from NC_073303.1 coordinate 368,852,696, forward strand.
TGAGAATTGTTTTTTTTCCTTAGTATGTAAGAGCTTCATTTTTAAATCCCGATGCAATTCTTCCCTTTCCATTTTCTTTCTCTTTACAAACTATATCTTTGCATTGTACCGCAACATATTATAGGAGGCATAAAATAACAACAACAATAGTTATGTCTGTTATTTATTGTTATTAGGCAATTTGTAAATATGTATGTGTAATGTTTATATCTACACAATAAACTGAAATTGCTATTGGCTTTTAATAAATAAGATATCTAGGACACAGATTATAGTATATTTCAGCCACTTCAGATATTAAAAACTATAACTACAAATAAATGAACCATTGTATACATAAACCTTCTATATAAAGTTTTAATTCCTGGACAAGACAGTCAAATCCTTTGATAATCTTATATAATCCTTTGAATTACAGTTACTGTTATTTGGTTCTTGGCATCTCATACTACGTTCATTTCTCAGACCAAGTTTAAAATTCTTCCCTTTCCTAAAAACTAATTTCTAGCAGTGTCATTACCTTTTCAGATACGATATTAGAAAGCATGACAAAATGAAATATCTGTTTCTTTGTTCTGTTAATTTTATTTGTAGAAAGATTATTTTCTTTCCCTTAAAAAAAAATCAAAACACAGGGCTGGAGTGATAGCACAGCGGGTAGGGCGTTTGCCTTGCACTCGGCCAACCCGGGGTCGATTCCCAGCATCCCATATGGTCCCCTGAGCACCGCCAGGGGTGATTCCTGAGTGCAGAGCCAGGAGTAACCCCAGTGCATTGCCTGGTGTGACACAAAAAGCAAAAAATAAAATAAAATAAAACTAAAAAATCAAAACACTATCTTTGGTAAGATAAAAAATTACTCATTTTTTTTTCTTTTTGGGTCACACCCTGCGGCGTTCAGGGATTACTCCTGGCTCTCAGGAATTACTCCTGGTGGTGTCTGGGGGACCATATGGGATGCCAGAGATTGAACTCAGGTTGGGTGCATGCAAGGCAAATGCCCTACCCGCTGTACTATCATTCCGGCCCAAGTTACTCAATTCCTACGGGACAAATGCACTCTTTCTTCCTGTGCTCCCCAGACTCTGTAAGTTTTCTTTCCCAACAAATCCTTAGGATGCTTTAATCTGCTCCTGAAGAGAAAGCCTGATCTGCTAAGAATATGGGCTGGAGAGATAGTACAGCACGTAGCATGCTTGCCTTGCACCTGGCCTACCTGGGTTCTGATTCTCGGCACCTTATAAAGTCCTTTTAGCCTGCCAGGAGTAATCCCTGAGCACTGCTAGGTGTAACCCAAAAGTAAAATTAAAATAGAGTAAAACAGTAACACAATCATTGTCTTTTGGGGTGGGATGGTTTGGGCCACAGCAGAGGTGCTCAGTTGGAGGTTACTCCTGGCTCTATGACTCTCCGGCGATGCTTGGGGACCACAGGTGTCAGGATCAAACCCTAGTCAGCTGCACGCAAGGCAAACACCATACCCCCTCAACACTCTCTCTCTCTGGCCCCTCATTTTTCGGTATGTATTTAATATTAAAATAGTATTAAGAAAACGGGATAACAGTGACAGTAAGAAAAGACCATCTATATAAATCTGATCAATACTTCTTTTTTTTTTTGCTATACCCAATGGTGCTTAGGATGTACTCCTGGCTTTGTGCTCAGGGAGCACTGCTGGTGGGCTCGGGGAATATATGTGGTGCCAGGTATTGATCTTGGGTCACCAGATGCAAGGCAAGAGCCTTAGCCACTTTACTATCTTTCATCATATTGATGTTTCCTGTACCAATCACTAATCCTCAAATATATCTGGAAACAAAGCCCAATCTATGTAAAATTTTAAATTTGTGAGTATAAGGAAAGATTTCCTTACAAGTGAATTACTTCTAATTTACTTAATTACTAATATGTAAACAATGCAACATTTTAAGCATAAAGATTTGTCATGAAATAGCACTGCAACTTCCTGATAGAATATAGAATACTTTAACATTCTCAAGTAAATGCAACAATGACATTTGCCAAGCTACCTTCTGTTTATAGGAGAAACCAGACTGTTGAAAGGTTGCGTGTTCCATGTGTATCCAGACAAACATCAAACATGCCAACACTAATGGAAAGAGAGCTTCATACCTAAGAGGGAAGGGGTACAGTACAGAGCAGAAACGAAAAGAAAAAAAAATTAAAAATGAATTGCAAGTTGACAATAAAAGGTTTTTCTTAGAATTAAAACAATCTTGAAAATATTTATAACTCATAATAACATAAATTTCTGAGAGTTTCTTGAAGAAGAAATTAGGGAATGAATGTTTAAATATCAACTCCAACACTATCTTTTCTTTTTTATTTACCAAACCTTGAGATCAGTAGATGTTTAAAATATTAAGAGTAAAATTCATTAGTAAAGAATAAATAGTTGAGAGTAAAACTTGTAAGAAACTACAGATATACATACAAAAACATAGAATATTGGATGAGGAAATGTACTGGAGGATGCCTAGATCACCCTTGACCGCAGTGTTTATAGAGAGGAGAAGGACACAGAAGGAACGAAATCAAGGGGTGGAGGGGGGAGATGAGATCAGAAAGTAATGGGTGAGCAGGAATCAGGGCTTTAGTTAGACTGGTAATAAGGTGAGTGGTATAACTGTCACTGTATCACTGTCATCCTGTTATTCATCAATTGGCCTGAGCCAGTAACGTCTCCATTCGTCCCAGCCCTGAGATTTTAGCAGCCTCTCCTTACTCGTCCTTCCAAATGGTGCCGTACTGGAGGCTCTTTCAGGATCAGGGGAATGAGACCCATTACTGTCACTGTATTTGGCATACTGAATACACCACAGGGAGATTGCCAGGCTCTGTCGTGCGGGTGGGATACTCTTGGTAGCTTGCCAGGCTCTCCGAGAGGGACGGAGAATGTATATAAGAGAATACAAGCAAGTATGTTAAAACCACACATGTGTGCTGCTTTAGGTACATCAGTGGGCTAGACCATACGAGGTCTCGCGGTGTAGTCATACATCCAAAACACAGACTCAGCAATCCTGAAAACATGAGCTCTAAGCGGCAACCACTGTAATGTGCTTGTCAAGTGACAGAGGGGAATGGGGTGGGGTCGGGATTGGGGGGAATATGGGAACACTGGTGGGGGGTGTTGAAATATTGTATGTCTAGAACTCAACTATCAATAACTTCGATAGCTATAAGAAAGGCAATTTCTGAGTTAAAATTATTAATACAGATAAAAGAACAATAGAATCATTCTATTTTTTTAAGTTACACAGTACATGAACATAAATCTCTCAAAACAGAAACAATAAATTCATAAATTCATAAAAATATATTTATGATTTTACTGATAAATGGGACTGGAGCGATAGCACAGCAAGCAGGACGTTTGCCTTGCATGCGGCGAACCGGGTTCGATTCCTCCGTCCCTCTCAGAGAGCCCAGCAAGCTACCGAGAGTATCCTGCCCACATGGCAGAGCCTGGCAAGCCGACCTGTGGTGTATCTGATATACCAAAAACAGTAACAACAAGTCTCCCAGTGGAGACCTTACTGGTGCCCACTTGAGCAAAATCGATGAACAACGGGATTTATCACTGTCAAGTGCTACTGATAAATGAAAGCACTGGGGAGATACTGTATCCATTTGTCCTGCTGACCTGTATTTTTAAAACGTCAGCAAGAATTGAAAAAAGAGAAAAGGACTTTCACATTTCCATATAGGAGCAAATACTTCTTGGAAGGCAAACTAATATGATGCGCCAACAGTTTGAAAAATATTAACATACCGTAATCCCATGATGTCTTTGACAAATCTGCCCTGAGATACTAATCAGACATGCAGGGTAAGTCCCCTAGGAAGATGTTGTTTTAATGCTGATTATGGAAGGGAAAGAGGGAACACCAGACAAATCTATCCACAGAGGGTCAAGAAGTCGTGGCACAGAGCCAGGGCGGGGGTGTGACGTAGACACAGAAGGCAAATGAAGGAGAACAGCTTTCTCACCAGGAAACACCGGGACAGAAGTCACCTCTAGCTCGGAAGAAATGTTCCAGCTAAGTCTTCCCCATCTGGTCTAGTATGATACTGAACACACATGTTCACTACATGCTAACTCATACCCGTGAGCCCCGTGTCTCTCTCATCACACAGCAGGCCCAGACTCCAGTGTCTGCTGAGCAGACCACTTAGAAAAACAATCGAAGAAACCCAAACAGAAAACTTTACTTCTTTTTTAATTCTTTCAACTACTAAATCCTATTCCACGTTGCACTATTTCCTTCCTAAAAACGAAAAAAAAAAAAAGTAAACCAAGTCCTTAAAATTCCATGCTAGACTCTAAAAGTGAAATACCCAAGAGTGGGCGGCAAGGAAACACGTTTGAGGAAGCTCATACAAGTCACTTCGGAGAGAAGATATAGGGCGCCCAAAGAAGACAGGAGCAAGCACTCGTGAAGCACGGTAGCAAGCCAGACAAAGGCGCAGCACTGGACAACTATGAAAAGAGCACTTGATACTCTTATTTGAAAATTAAAATAAAAGGGGCAGGCAAGATAGGACAGTGGGGAGGGCACTTGCCTTGCACTCACCTGGCCCTGGTCTGATCCCCAGAACCACAAACAGTCCCACAAGTCCTGCCAGGAGTAACCCCAGAGCACAGAGCCAGTAAGCCCTGAGCACTGTTGAGAGTGACCAACAACAAAAACAGAAGGAAGGAAGGAAGGAAGGAAAAGAAAGGAAGGAAGAGAGAGAGAGAGAAAGAAAGAAAGAAAGAAAGAAAGAAAGAAAGAAAGAAAGAAAGAAAGAAAGAAAGAAAGAAAGAAAGAAAGAAAGAAAGAAAGAAAGAAAGAAAGAAAGAAGGAAAGAAAGAAGGAAAGGAAGGAAGGAAGGAAGGAAGAAAGAAAGGAAGAAAGAAAGAAAGAAAGAAAGAAAGAAAGAAAGAAAGAAAGAAAGAAAGAAAGAAAGAAAGAAAGAAAGAAAGAAAGAAAGAAAGAAAGAGAAAGAAAGAAAGAGAAAGAGAAGGAAAGAAAAGAGAGAGAGGGAAAGAGAAGGAAAGAAGAAAGAAAGAGAAGGAAGGAAGGAAGGAAGGAAGGAAGGAAGGAAGGAAGGAAGGAAGGAAGGAAGGAAGGAAGGAAGGAAGGAAGGAAGGAAGGAAGGAAGGAAGGAAATAACTGGCCAGAGAGTTAGTACCAGGGTAAAGCACCTGCTTTGCATGTGGTCAACCTGGGTTTGATCCCCAGCACCATATATTGTCCCTGAGCCCCGCCAGGAGTGATCCCTGGGCACAGAGCCAGGAGGAAGCTCTGAGCACTGCCAAAACCAAACCAAAACATAAATAAAATGCATTGAATAGATAATATGGTGGGTAGGGGGCTCGCCTTGCATGCAGCTGACCCAGACTTGATCCCCAGCATCCCATATGGTCTCCCAAGCCCCGCCAGGAGTGATCCCTGAGCACAGAGCCAGGAGGATAGTCAGCCCTAAGTACCACTGGGAATGACCCCAAAGTAAAAAAAACAAAAATAAAAAAGAATTAAAAAATAAGAATAACACGTATTGTGAAGAACATATTAAAAATAAGATCTATCACTGGTTTTTAGTGATATTATAAATTGTCACTGTTCTTAAGACAAAGGTATTTTTTAAGTTTATACTCTAAGAACCACCATCCTACACTGCACTTCAGAAGTAAACAGTAAAGGAGATAAAAGTAAAGGAAATAATCCAAACTATGCAGAGTCTTATGCATAAAAACAACTTAAAATATAACTTATAGTAATAAAAAGTAATTTTTCAAAAAAAGAAAAGAGAAATGGCACAAGTAAGCCAAGGTACACTCACACATAATAAAACACTGAATATTTATTTCAAATAAATAATGATTAGGAAACTTATGAGTCATCGGGGAAATGATGGTAAGTAGAAAAAAAATACAGAACAGTACAGGGACTATGATTAATACTATGATAAATACAGTGGTCAGAATGGAACATCAACATGAAGGTTTATCCTATTTCCAAAATGTAATTATGCTATTTTTACAATGATTAAAAATATAACAATTCAAAAACAAAGATTTAGAATGCCTGCATCCTACATGCTCTTTAAAAAAGAAGGTGTATCCTGAGTAAAACAGGTCCATAGTTTTTAAAATACTTGCACGTATATATGCAGAATTTTTTCCTAGGATATAAAAAAAATTCCACAGCTGCAAAAATCGAGCTACTGATTTATTTTAAAATTATGTTTAGAAACTATAAACTATAATCACTTTCTTTTGAAAAATATAGAGGAATAAATCTGATAGAGACTATCTTCCTATGGGATTTTATTTCTTAGGACAATCAATATCTTATAATAAATATGCATAACTGAATTAATAAACTGAAATACCAACAAAATGTCACCACAAGTTCCCAGTATACAGGATAAAACCTTACTAAATCAAATCTGCTAGTTTGGTCTCTGTGCTAATTGAAGTTGGCTGGAAAGGCATTTAGCTTTGTATTATAGTTTGCAAAGTTAAAGGATAATATAAACAAAATTTCAGAGGTAAATGTTTAACCAACTTAAAACTATTTTCAAGTAACTCCTATTTGCATAACAATAATTAAATGCTGATTAAACTGGAATCTTCTTTATTCATTAAATCAAAGATACATTGTTAGAATTTAGGATTATATTATGTTCTTTCCATGATAATAAAACTTCTTTCAAATATCCTATAATTCTGTTTATTCACTGATTTGTTATAAAACTCTGGGCTGTCAAAAATATGATGTGAAACAATCAGTAGACTGTTTTTTTTTTATCTGATTTGATGTTGAAAAGTACATTAACTAAAATTATTCAACTTTGTGCTTTTATATGCTATCCCCACTAAATCATTTTGCAAAGGAAAATATGCTTTCGAATGTTGACATATACTTCTTAACACATTCATTAATAAGGTCATACTCACAATTGCTGTTGTAAATTTAGTATACATTTTTTGGGTTTGATTTTGGGCCACACCTGGCAGAGCTCAAGAGCCAGCTTCTGGTTCTGGCAGGCTTGGGAAACAAGTGATGCCAGGGACGGAACCTGGGTCAGCCACATAAAGGCAAGCATCCTACCTTGCTGTATGAGGGCTCCAGCGCCCAATTTATTTTATATATATATATATAAATATATATATTTTTATATGTTATATATATATTTATATATATTATATACACACACACATATATATATATATTTTACCTCATCTCAAGCTGTGTGTTTGTTTAATCTCTTCAGGCATTTTTTTCACAAATAATAAATTGATTCCTTTGGACCCTGCTGCGGAGCGAGCATGATGGAAGAGCCCAAGGGAGCGCCCTTGGACTCCAAGCAGCCCACTGAACTAATTCCGGCACGGGATCGGAGACCCCACGGCGGGCTGAGACAGTGGAAACTGGGCATCCCCCAATTCTTTTAACTTCTCTCTCTCAACCCCTTCCTCCCGAGCACAGCGCAGGGTCCACGGCTTTCTGAGCGCAAAATGGAGACGCCGAGCCTCTCTCTAGGTTTCTCCATCTTATGAGCACCATAAAAGGGTAAAAGTTTGTAGTGATGTTATTTCTGGTTGTACTTTCCCTGGACTTTATACAGAAACCCAAAACCGCGTGGCTGCGCAACCTAATGTCATCTTAGCATCAGCAATATGTAATGGTTCCTTTTTAATGGGTCGGACTTTTGTGGGAGATCCTAACAAGAATAGTAAGTCTTTTGCTGAAATATTGAAGGCAATCAAAGTGGTAGCCATCTCTCTAGACTGAACTAAGCTATATCCCCATGCCGGTTGAGAAGAAATATCCTTCTTTCTCGGGAAGAAACGTGGCGTGGCGTCAACCATAGTGTGATGTCCATTAAGCAAACAGACCTGGTGGCGTGGGAATGGGATATAAGGGGAAAAATTATGTACATGGAACAGTGGGACGCTGGTGGAATCTTGAGCCGGAGCGGATACCAGCGCAGGACCTTTGGTTCCAGAAACTGCTTGCAGACACTCTACTAGTCTATCAACTAAGCCAGAGCCCCACGCCTGCTGATGACGGGAAATAACCATCCTTTTCGGTTTTTTTCCCTTTGTCAGACAGCATGGCGATTACTAAACAGGCGTGAGCTCTGTGGCTCGAGGCAAGGGGGAAAAAGAAAAGTTATGTAACAAACAGCGGGACTTAATATCTCTATATTCTTAGCAGTGGAGAACTATCAAATGCCTCCTGGGCAATAGGACTGTCTTTTTCTTTTTGGGGGGAAACCCCAACAACGGTAGTGAGTTGTGTGTTGAAACATGGAATGTAATCGAGATAAATCGTAAACGAAGTGAAACTTATCACTTACAAGGGTGGGGACTGGGGAGGTGGGAAGGGGCGGCAGGTATACTGGGGGGGTTGGGGGGGTTGGTGATGGAAGATGGGCACTGGTGAAGGGAAGGGTGTTTGAGTATTGTATAACTGACATAATCCTGAGAACTATGTAACCCTCCACATGGTGATTCAATAAAATTAAAAAATAATAATAATAATAATAATAATAAATTGATTATTTAAAATACTGTATTACTCATCCCCATTGTAAGTTACATTAAAATTCACTCTACATTTATTTTCAGTCATGGGGCCACACTGGCTGGCTCTGTGGTTCTAGGGATTTAACTTGGGCCCTCATGCATTCAAGGCATGTACTCTTCTACACCACATTGTGGGGCCTCAAATATTGTTTTACTCAAAATTCAACCTCAACTGTTCTTCCTTCATCCTCCCTTTCATCCTTTCAATCTTCCTTCCTCCCTTCCTTCCTTTCTAGCTTCTCCCCCTCCCCCCCAACCCCGCCCCAGCAAGCCACATCTATTTCTAGATTTGCTTTCTTTTTCAATCTACTACACATTGCTTTAAATCGGTTACTGCTTTAGGATTAGATTTTTTTTTAATACTTATTAAATGACTATGCAGAAGTTCACACATATTCTCTCTCCCTCTCAAACATTTATTCCCTTAAGGCAACTGCTGGGTGTGATCTCATAATGAAACCCATAGTGATGGGTTAGAACAGAAATAAGTTTTATCATCTGTTTCCTTATTTAAATGTAAAAGGTGTGCACATTCTAATCTATATATATTCTGATGAATTCCGATCACAATTATTCAACCAGAAATTTCACCAGTAAACATCAAAGGACTGAAAAGTCTTTAAGATCCTGTTATATTTAGAATTTGAAAATAAAATGCTTACAGACTTCAAGCTTTATTTGAAAGTTCAAGGTGCTAAATCAAAAAGCAAGCAATCTTAAGTTCTTAAGTAAAATCAAGGTGAAGATGTTCATGCTGGGGCTAGAGCAATAGTAGAGCAGGTAAAATTGTTGCCTTGCATGTGGTCATCCTGGGTTCGATCCCAGGCATCTTATATGGTCCCCAAAAGTACCAGCAGGAGTGATTCCTGACTGCAGAGCCAGGAGTCAACCACAAGCATCACCACGTGTGGCCCACAAGGCAAAAAAAAGGAAAAAAAAAAAAAAGAAAGAAAATGTTCATGTTGCTTACCTTATGTTTCAAAGCTGTGTCTCAAAGTTTTTATGCAAGAAGACTGCAATTTTTTAAAAAAGAAGGAAGCTGGGGGGGGGGGGGCTGGAGCGATAGCACAGCGGGTAGGGCGTTTGCCTTGCACTCTGCCAACCCGGGTTCTAATCCCAGCATCCCATATGGTCCCCTGAGCACCGCCAGGGGTAATTCCTGAGTGAAGAGCCAGGAGGAACCCCTGTGCATCGCCGGGTGTGACCCAAAAACCAAAAAAAAAAAAGAAGAAAGCTGGGGGGACAGGAGGGAAAATGGGGACACTGGTGGTGGGAAATATACACTGGTGAAGGGACAGGTGCTGGAACATTACATGACTGAAACCCAATCATAAACTAGTTTGTTATTGTGAATTTCACTGTGAATCAATTTTAAAAAATAATATTTTTAAAAAAAATAAAATAAAATAATTTAAAAAATTTTTTTAAAAAGGAGAATGTTGTGTGCTCCACTGGATTCTCTTCTGTTTGGAAGATAACTCCTGCTGTCAAGGGCACTTAGGAAGTTAGGGTTTAATATGAAAGGATTTTGAGAACATCCATCTAATTCTGAAATAAAATAATTAAGTTTCCCCAAAAATGAACCCAATGTGGAGACCCAAAATGGTTTTACAAAGTCATCTAAATGGGAGCAATATATGTTGTTACTACAGTGGTGAATCCGTTAAGTCAAACTGGGATCAAAGCCCTCTATTTGGGTGAAATTTCAAAATGTGAAGGATGTTAATTGTCTATTTTACTTAAGTTTTCTTTTTTTTCTTTTTGTGTCACACCTGGTGATGCACAGGGGTTTCTCCTGGCTCATGCACTCAGAAATTACTCCTGGCAGTGCTCAGGGGAACATATGGGATGCTGGGAATCGAACCCGGGTTGGCTGCATGCAAGGCAAATGCCCTCCCCGATGTGCGATCGCTCCAGCCCCTACTCAAGTTTTCTTATATGCATTTCTTATTCTGATATCAATTTACTAAGGGATAAAATAAAAACTCAAAAGAAGTTCTGAACTCTTCTTCTAAGACCAGTCTATAGGGATGTCTCTGAGTTTAGGGTGACATTTCTCAACAGGGGACACCTATTCGCAGGTGGGCTCCAGGGGGAAATCAAGTAAACGGGAAGTCACGGCAGGAGACTGGGGGGAGCCCAATGGCAGCAGAGAGGCCACAGGAAGGAAACCAGGCTGGAAGGAAGCAAAGCCGTGGTGGGGAAAAGGCTGAGAAAAACGACTGCAGAGTGTTTCAGGGTCCACCCTAAGTTAAACCTTATTTTGAAAGAAATTTAAGGGGAAGTTGGGGGCCAGACCCAGCAATGCTCAGGGGTTACTCCTGACACTGTGCTCAGGAATTATTCTTGGCAATGCCAGGGGGCCCTAGGGGCTCCCGTGGATGGGACCTGGGCTGGCCACGTGCAAGGCAAGCTCCCTACCAGCTGCACTCTTGCTCCAGCCCCAGGTATTTTCACTCCTGAATAAAAATTTCTTCAATGACTTGGGGAAAAATATGAGTTTTTTGAATAAAAGGAATATCTGATCAATGAAAAGCATATAAAATTTAAAAATAAAAGTAAGACATTATATTCAAATGAGAAACATATCAAGGTATAATTCAAAGTACATGAAAGGAATGAAGCAAAAATTATTTCTTTAAGTCACAAGAACTACATTCCTTCATATGCAACCACAATTTTCTAACACTGTAGCAATATAGTATTTTAGCAATTTCAGGAAATAGGGAGCAAAAAAAGAAAAAGAAAACTAGGCTTACAGACTGGTATGTATGATATTCGAGACAACCCAGAGTAGAAGGGAGTAGAAATATTTATGACTCATCTACGAGATTTACACAGCGCGTTCTGTCGCTAGGAATTCAAGACCCACGGAGAAATGAGAGTACATCATTTAAAATTTGCTACTGAAAATTCAAATGTAACAAGTGGATACCCTGTGCTGAGAAGCAGGTAGGTGGACATCAAGGCCAGAAGGATGCTGAACAGGCGCTCGAAGAGCACTGTGGAACTCAGCAGCGGCGTGAAGAAGGACGAGCCTGCAACGAGACAAAGGGGGCAGGGTCAGCGCAGGAAGCACGAGAAGCAGCGAATGACCGACTGTCACTTAAGACCTTTCTTGCTTGCCTGACCTTATTTATTTGTTTGTTCATTTATTTATTTATTTTGCTTTTTGGGTCACACCCAGTGATGCACAGGGGTTACTCCTAGCTTTTGCACTCAGAAATCTGGCGGTGCTTGAGGGACCATATGGGATGCTGGGGATCAAACCTGAGCCGCCCCATGAGAGGCAAACGCTGTGCTATTGCTCCTGCCTGCTGCCTAACTTTAAAATCCTTGCCTTAATCATTTTTGTAAGAAAATGAGGTTTCATCCTTAATTAAAAATCTGTTTTTTTTTTTAATTTTAACCACATTTTAGTCAACCTTGCCTACTGGAATATGAATTCCTAAATAAGTATTACTTTGCAAAACAGATTTTTAAAAAATAATAAGTGGTCTAAGATTCAGTGATGCTGCTCTTAGTTAAACATCAATTTCAAAGACAAACTAATTGCCCAGAAATGTATTTTTCCTAGCCCTTTCCACCCCCAAGTTTTAACATTGCAGATATGCTTTGGATCATTAAGAAAATGAGAAATTAATTAAAAAGGTCTTTACCACATGTGAGAGGTGTAAGAGAAATTTTAATAGCGGAAGTAGTCTGTCCTCTAGGATAAGGAAGTAACAACTTCAAAGAGAGAAAGTCCAAAGAGGCAAAATGTACCTCCAAACCCAGTCTCTAGTTTGGAAAGAACCCTTCTACTTAAGATGGCAATAAAGTTAAACAAAGTATAGAGATGATGACTTGGAATAAAATCCTTATTAAATCACTTATTGTTTAACCACGGGGCAAGTTGGTTAACTCATTTAAACAGCATCCCCCCATTTGTCAAACTGTGAGGTTTAAATCTAATTTCACCTATAAAAAGCTTTCTGAGCACAGAGCCTGGGACACACAGTGCTTTATAAATGTCATCTCTTATCCTGAGCAGTCAGCATTTACCAATGGCTCCAACAGTGCAATAAAGGTACAGACAATCTCTTTCAAAATCAAATCACAGAGTAAAGATGAGGGGCAGGGAGACAGCACCGGGGTTAAAGTGCTTGCCTTGCACACGGCCGGCCCTGACGCCCTGACTTGATCCAGGGTAGTGTCGGCACCAGAAGGTCACTGCCAAGAGTCGTCACTGAGCACAGAGCTAGGAGTATGTCCTGAGCACCGCCTGGTATAGCCCAAACACCACCCCAAAACCTAAAAACTACCCAAGTTGTACCTACAGTACCCTCAGATTAATAATCTCTAAATTTTCTGTATGTAAATTCCAACAGTGTTAACAATAAAGAAGCCTAGGAATTGTTTCAGCATAGCTCCCAGGAGAATGTTTGGTTCGTTCCTGGTGGGGGCAGTGTGTGCCCAGCCGTGTTTGAGGGCTGGTGCCGGCTGTGTATTTCGGCTGTCCTGGTGAGCAGGAATCACGCAGTGCCCGAGACTGAACTTCACCCTCCTGCACCCTTGCTCTAGCCTACTGCGCTACCTCTCTGCCCCCCGCCCCCCATGATATTTTAAAGGAAAATATTCCAAATACCTAAGTACAAAGCGCTACCTTTCCTATACTTTTTCTCATTCCAAGGAGAACAATATGAAGGATAACCAGAACGCAATAATGGTTACAACTTAGTAGAGATCAGAGGTAGGTGAGAATGTGGTGGAAATAATATAGGTAGCACTTCTTTAAGGATAGTTTCGAACAATTTGGCTTTTGAAAGCGTGTGAATACTCTACATATACAATTAAATATAATAATTTTTTTAAATGGGGATGGAGCAATAGTTCAAGGGGGAGGGTGCTTGCCTTGCATGCAGCCAACCCAAGTTTGATTCTTAGCATCCCATACGGTTCCCCAAGCACCTCCATGAGTGATTCTTGAGCACAGAGTCAGGAGTAAGCCCAGAGCCAGGAGTAAGCCCTGAGTATTTGGTATGGCCCCAAAAGAAAGAAACAAAAATTAATAAAACATGGGTGAGAGAAAAATACCTAAAACACAAAGCCAACTGAAATAAAGGAAACAGCTGGGCTTCAAGTGAATCTAGAAATTTACAATGATGGAAATGAAGGGCAAGACAGGGCCGAGTGGGAAGAAGGAAGTACATCGGCAGGCACGCAAACCCAAGTGCCTGTGAACGCAGGACTTCACCATAAACCTGCAATCTTGGCTGGGTGGTGTGGAGGCAGAGCGTAAACAGCAAACAAATTCTGATTTATATTTAGTTTGTTTATTTTAATTGCTCTGCCCGCAAATATAGTCTCTTGCCCGCAGGCCTGGCTGTCTTCCCCGGGGCCCCTCGGAGGGGATGGGCTCCAGCTTCCCTCCCTGCCAAAGACCACCGGAACCTAGCCACAGCCATGCTCGAGGCCCCTCTCCACACGTTTGGACAGGCCTCACGCATGAAGGTACCGGCAGACGAACCCAGGTGTGTGTAATCCCATTAACAGCTAACACTAAGCGGCCATGAGATATCTTATAACCTACTTTTCCTTCTGGGAGAAACTGGCAAGCTACTGAGAGCTTCCTGCCCACGTGGGAGAGCCCTTGCAAGCTTCCCATGGTGTATCCATACGCCAAAGCCAGTAACGAGCTGAATTTCATTCACCTGGCCCTGAAAGAGCCTCCAATGCGGCATCGTTGGGAAGGCCGAGGAGAGAGAGGCTTCTGAAATCTCAGGGATACGACGAATGTAGAGGTTACTGAGACCATTCGAGCAACTTGACGATCAATGGGATTTCGTGATCGTGATTGTAATTGCATGGGTAAAACATTCTAAAATTATTTTAGCTGTGTACTATGTGGCTGACCAAATGAAAGTGCTGATGATGCTGGGAACCAGCGCACGTATATGGAAGCTTATGCACACACACAACACATATGGATGTACAATGTATGTATTCCCCTGTACCTGTAAATAATGTATGCATACGTAAATTAGACACGTGTCTGGATTTCTGAATTCTGTCTACTGAAGGGCAATGGAGCAAAGTTACTTTGGCAACAATGAGTCCATCTCACACTCCGGGTCTTGGTCTCTACTGCCACTCACCTAATATACAGAACTCTGGATTTCTCTGGGACACTTGATTCCAGAGCTGGGCAGAGTGGACAGAAGGCAAATCGAGTAGGCAAGCACCCGCTTAGTACAGAGTGTAAGAAAGTGTTCCACAAAATTGTGAAGGGTTATTTATGAGCTAGCTTGAAGGGGTTCACTCTGGACAATTCTCCAACAATCTGAAAAACCAACACATCAACAGTAAGAAGTTCTAAGCTATGGAAAAAAGAGTATCTCCACAGTCCCCAACAATAATAGTATATCAGTGAGTGATTAATGGATTAAGAAAGAAGGGAGGGTTCTCACAGGTGAGTGCTCAGCCCTCTCGCAAATGCAGCAGGAGAGTTAGAGCTCCAAGACCAACACTTTGTAGCTACCACACCAAGACCAGTCAGGAAAGACTGAAGATGGATGCTATTTGCTTGGGAGGAAGGGGGGTGTTGGGGATTTTAATGGGAAAGATTTGTGGTGGTTTTAAAGTGTTTTCTCATGAATGGCTTACTGTAAGAAGGAAGAAAAACAGTAAAGAGTAAAAAACAAAAACACCTGGATGCTAACTTGAGAGGGTAATGAAAACTCCTATCACCAGTGATGGAGATGAAGGTCACGTGCCTCCAACTGGGACCCAAGGACACAACATCACTGTAGCAGTATTCCAGCCAATAATGCAATCCTCAATTTAATTATAAGGAAACATCTGACAAATATGGATTCAGTAACAGCCTATTGGAAGGACAGTTTGGGTTGGCTATAGTCTTCAAAATTGTCAATGTCACAAAAGAAAGGGAAAAATAGCACAGAGGGCATTACTAAGTCCAATTTTAAAAATTAATTATAAGGTCGGTAGAATAGACAAAATAAGTTTATACAGACTTATAAATACAGATAAAAGACTGTTGTGAAGGTAGAAGACTGCTTTTAGTAATTATGGTTAAAAATTTTTAAAGAAGCCTTGGACATATAAAAATAATTAAAATGTTTAAAAATAAATTTGGTTTCTGATTTCTTGTGCTTTTTGCTTATTCATTGTGGTTTATCCTAAGGCAAGTAAAACTATGGCACTCAGCTGGGCTACAAGAAATAAAGCTATCTGGTGAACAGGAGCTTGGCTGCTGTATAAAGTATATAGAATAGACCATATAATACATAGTAAATAATAGATGCACATCTTTCTGTTTATTAACCTGTCACATTTTGTTTGCCACATTTTTATCTGCTGGTTATGTGTATGACTGAATACTTGTAAATCTGTGCAGTATAACAGAAAGACTTCCCTTTAATATTATATTTGCTATTCATAATTTTTTATTTTCCTGTGGATTTGAAAATTAACATGTTATAAAGATATCATGACATACAGTGTTATCTCACTAGGAGATAAGGCTTGCATTATCCCTGTAGAATATAATAAGTACAGGAGGGAAGGGATTTAGTCTATCTACTATTCTCAGAGAGTAAGAATAGGGCTATAACTTTGTACAAATCTAGCACAATTTTTAACAATAAGAAACAGCAATTAATATTGTACATACTGAATGAACATAATGACTAACTTTATTAATCAATGTACAAAGGAAGAGCTGTAAAATGTCCATATAAAATGAAGTCTACATAGTGAAGGTGAAGTGATTATTACTTTGTTGGAGGAACTCTGGGTCCACACCCAGCACTCCAGGGCTCTTCCTGGTTCTTGCTCAGGAGTGTCTCTGCTTGTGCTTTTGGAACCGTATATGGTACAGGGGACTGAAGAGCTCGGGTCAGCAGCACGCCAGGCAAATCACCTTAATCCCTGCACTATCTCTCCAGTCATGAAGTTATTTGTAATGATAGAAAAGTTGCTGTCCAAGAATAACTCCACTGGAACAATGATCAAGGTGTTTGTGAAATGAATTAACTTTAGATGTACATTCATTTCTTATATTTCTAAGTCTCTGCATAAAGTAATCCTAGAGAAAAGATCTCCTATATCTCCTATATCTCCTCTTTTTTTTTTTTTTTTTGGCCTTTTGGGTCACACCCGAAGTTGCACAGGGATTACTCCTGTTGTGCTTGGGGAACCATATGGGCAAACACCCATATGTGCTATCGCTCCAGCCCCAATATTCCTCCTCTTTTTAAGATGATGTTACAAATACTTTGTCCTTCTCTAATAATGAACAATAAAAATAATTTCTTAAATATAAAGGCCTAATTACATGTCACATTATTCATAAGCATTATCAAATATCTTTTCAGAACGAAACAATTAGATTAAAAACTTGCTCCTGGTTTTTTAGTTGGAACGGAAAGTCTGGATCTTAAAGCTACATCTGTTTGCTTCATGTGTATATTTCAGGATTTTTCAGTTAGGATACTAGAGAGAAATATGTTTTGAAACATTTAACTGGCTTTATAAAATGTGTTAGGGTATGACTTAATGCTATTTTCAGCAAGGGAAATGCAGACTAAGTTTAACTGTTTCCCAACCTCTGTAAGAACTAAGAACTCATGAATTGATATTAAATTTCAGCACAAGAGCTAAAGAGATAGCTCAAAAGGCTAGAGTACAAGCTTTGCACGTGGAAGCCCTGGGTTCAATCCTCATCACCGCATCCTTTCCTGTGTTGCTGGGTGTTATCCCTGAGCACTGAGCTGGGAGTAGTCTCTAAGCACTTCTGGGTGTGGCTTCCAAACAAAACCCTCTTTTCTCTTGCAATCACTTAGTCCTATCAACTGTGAATAAATGTATAACCTTGTGTAAGGTCATAAATATCTTATGAAATAATTATTTTTAACACATGAAAGTTCAGAAAAGTCCTAATTTTCTTTGTCAGACATCAGCAAGAGATATAAACAATAAATGGCTATTATTTATTTCCCTCCACAGTATCATTTCTTTCAATAATAACACTATAAAATGTAAGTGGATCATCTAAGATATGATTGAATCCAAAGTTACCTTGTTTGATGTGACAATGTCTTACCTAGTAATACCCAGCTGATAATCTGATTTAAAAGAGGCAGTCCTTCTTTTCTGTCCAAACTTCTATGGGTGCTACACACAACATACAAAGAAAGCGCTATGCTCAGGATCTGAAACAGAAACAAACCACCTGAATACTGGAGACGATGGGAGAGGCTAATTTACAGTAAAAGGACTATTGAGAAAAGTGCCTGAACAATTGCTATCTGGCCAAAATGTCAGTTGAACTCTGGTATCAAGCAAAGGTCTTAGTAAGCATGAAATGAGGTATTTCGTACTTTCAAGAGTATGTGACAGGGGCCAGAGTGATAGTACAGCGGGGAGGGCATTTGTCTTAAACACAACTACCCGGGTTTGAGCCCTGGCATCCCATATGGTCCCCCAAGCACTGCCATGAGAGATTCCTGAGTGCAGAGCCAGGAGTAAACCCTGAGCATCTCTGGGTGTGAACCCCCCCAAAAAAAAACCCAAGAAAAGAGTACGTACATATATTATGGTATTTCTAGTTAGAAATATTCGTGATCAACACTGAAGATTGATTTTCTTTTGGGGGGAGGGTAGAGTGGAGAGGCTGAACCACACCCTGCAATGCCAGGGATCGAACTCAGACCTGCTGTGTGCAAGGCCAACATCTTACATGCCATACTATCCTCTGACCCTGTGAGACTAAGTTTCTTTAGTTGTGGAAGGGCAAAGATCTGGCTTAGTGTCTTCCAATCTCTGCTCACCCAGTCATACACATTTATTCACTGAACACACATGTGTGTCACACTAGGCCTGGGATTTTGAATAAAACAGTACACTATTCTCCAGGAAAGGTACATAAATTAGTGTAGACTGGCGAAGCACTGCTCGGAGGCTGTTGGTCAGTTAGCAGCAATACCTTTTTTATGGGAAACTAACCACTCAAGTTCATTTACATGTGATGCTCCCTTTGCATTACAATGGCATAGCTGAAATTTTACAACCAAATCCCTCTGAGCCACAAGTCTAAAATATTTACAATCAGAGTCAAGAATCTGCTGGGCCCGGAGAGAGAGTCTAGCTGGTAAAGCGTTTGCCTTACACACAGCAGACCCAAGTCCAGTCCTCAGCACCCCATATGGTCCACCGAGTCCCACCAGGAGTGAACAGAGCCAGGAATAAGTCTAAACACTGCGAGGTGTGACCCCCCAAACTGAAAAAAGCAAAACATTTTGCTGAACACTGAGCTAGTAGAATCACTGCCATTTTAAGAAAAGGCCCACCAAGCTACAGTCACAAACAAACCTTTTCCAGCAATCTGATGACAACCTCACCAAATTCTACAGATAGTATAACTCTATTTTTAGTGAATTAAGGAAAAAAAATGCAGTTGATAAAGTTATAATACACTGTCCTAGGATCTTTTTACATTCTAATTCACATTACAGATCGTTAAAATGTGAGGATATGTGTTGTGGCATCAATAAATAATATGATATAAAGTAGAGGGATAAATGCAAATTGTAAAATTTATGGGAAAGGAATTTTAAAACAGATTTACCTTAAACTCAGGAGTATTTCTAATAAAGTCCAGAAGAATTTTAACAAGTCATTTGCTCCCACAGATTGAGATTCAGAAACATTCCCTTCTGTCAAAGTATTCATTATTAGAGATGAATTCTATTAAAGTTACTCGGGGATTAATTAAATTAAAGCCAGCTAGTATAAAACCTAAAAAGAAAGATCTGTTCCAATGGCTTGACAGTTCTTTCATAAAATATTTCTTCTCCTTTTATATAGTCTCTGTAGTTCTCTAAGAATAAATTGGCACCTTATAAATGTTGTATATTTTTATTTCAGAGTGTTCTTGGAAATACTGTATTATCTCAATTTTGTTCTAAGGAAATTTTTTAGAAGACTCATAAAATTTCTGTTTTGTCATGTTTTAGATTAATGTTTAAATCTTTTATGATTTAAGAGAAAAAAATGGTTTTTATTCTTATTTACAGAAAAGCCATCACTTTACAGAATTTGATATTACATTATATAAGTCCAATTCTCCTAACTCTATTAGATACTATCTCTACAGATTCAAAACAGACTGGAATTGTGTTACTGAAAATAACACAGCTACTACGCAGCATGACTGAGACTTGACTCCATTTTGAAATGTCAAGTTCAAAGATATTTTCAGCAGACCCAGGCAAGCAGCAAGGTGAAGTTTCTCTGAGGACGCTCATCTGAATCCTTAACCGGGCTGTTCTCCACATAACCGTTCTCAGAGGCCACTCTCACTCAGAAGCTGAGCTTTCTCCTCCCAAGGTGGGGAGAACACAGCATTTTGGCCCTGAGGACATCCTTCTCAGCCCCCCCCCATCAAGACACACCTGCCTTCAATCTCCTTAATCCCTGGTCCCTCCGCACCTCTGGGTTCTCTTTTTTCTTGTTGTTGTTCTTTGCTTTTTGGGTCACACCCAGCTATGCTCAGGAGTTACACCTGACTCTGCACTCAGGAATTACTCTTGGCGGCGCTTGGGGGACCATATGGGATGCTGGGGATCGAACCCGGCTGGCCGAGTGCAAGGCAAACGCCCTACCCGCTGTGCTATCGCACCAGCCCCCTCTGGGCTCTCTCTCTGTGGATCTCTTTGTTATTTTACACCCTTTTGAAAAAAAAAATATATATATATATGTATATATATTTTTTGCTTTTTGGCTCATACCCAGCGATGCTCAGGGGTTACTCCTGGCTTTGCACTCAGGAATCACCCCTGGCGGTGCTTGGGGGACCATATGGGATGCTGGGGATTGAACCCGGGTCGGCCGCATGCAAGGCAAACGCCCTACCCGCTGTGCTATCGCTCCGGCCCCTGAAAATATATTTTTATGTAATATTTTTAATAGAAAATAATTCTCAGCTGGCACATCCAAAGTAAACACAGAGCAGTTTAAGAATAATGGTGAAAAAACAGAAGAAAAAAAAAAGAAAGAAAAAAGAAAACCGGTGAAATACAACCATTAAAAAAAAAAAAAAATTCTTCCCCCTAAGTTCCACCAGGAGTAGGCGCTGAGCACACTGGATCTGACCCAAAAACAAAAATACATTTGGGGGCGGGGGGTATAGGAGTATAAAGCAGTGCTGAAATCTTTCACTGACCTGTGCAATATACAGAAGCGGCTGTTCACTGACGAAACCAAGTCTTCTTCTGAGCGAGGTGACCGCAAACACGGAGCTCAGTAAGAGCAGCAGGCCCGCGCTCATCCTGAGTGAAAATGGAATGCACGGTCCCAAACCGTCTTAAGACAGGTACTGGGCACACATCACTTGCAGATTTTAGACCTCTCACTCTAATGTAGAACCCCCCAGTTACTGTACTGAATCAAGATGACGTGGCACAGCGGACGCACAAATGTAATACGGAAAAGCTCTCAGATGAAGATGCTGTAAGGATGAGGCTATTTGAAAATTCTCATAATGTTTTTAACATTTTTATGCATACTATAAATACTATAATATCTAGCATGAGTTGGACAAAGTCAGAGAAACAATATGAAATATAGCAAATGAACACATCAATATCTGCCACATGTACTTTCTGACTTGGAGCATCCACTCATACGGGAGGGACTACAGCAGAACACACTTCTCTCGTTGCTCCTGGCTCTGAGGGTAAACATCAATCGCAAACAGCAGGCAGGCGAGGTTTGTGAAAAGGAATAAAAACCAAAGAATTCTCACCTGGAGCACCAAGTATAGTACGGTTCCTGGATTTGAAAGAAACTACTACCAGGAAATGATGTACTAATGTAGAGTTCTATTTCTCACCTCTTAAAAATCAAGGTCATGTCAAGAACCACTGAGATTACGCTGAGGACAGAACCTGAAAACTAGCAATAAAGCCACCAAGAGAAAAGGAGTTGGTTTGAAAGAAACAAGAGCGAGCAAAGGGCAGGGCTAAGGAGCCGACAAAGTCAAAGCAGGAATTCCTTGGAAGATGCTGTTTTGTTTTAGCCCTGCGAGAATGCTGGGTGTCCGGAGACAGTTACACATTCAATGTGGGTTATCGAAACATGGAAACCAGCTGCTGTAGGAGCTTGTTTGTTTTTCTTTGCATCTTTCTTTTTTTTTAATTAAAAAAAGCAAAGTTTGGCTGGGACCTCCCAAGCAGTACGGGCCCTGGGACACGCCCAGACACCACCCCAGCTGTGTGGGCCAAAGGGTCATCGCTCAGACCAGGACGGGGGGCTGCTGAGGTCAGCGGTGCTGGGGACCACTTGAGCCAACCCAGCAGGGCTCAGGGGCCACCAGGCGCCAGACATCAAACTCGGGGCCTTGCAAGTTCTGTGGTCCTTCAACTGATCTCCCAGCCCCTTCACTTTCCTTTTTTAAAATACTGTTGTTGTTTTTTTTTAACTAATTAGAAAATACACTTTAGTTTCAGAAAACTAGAGAATTAGGGATATTAAAATTATTATAAACAGCTTTGCTTTATCCTTAAATTTTATCCTTAAATATTTCACATATTTTTGTGATTTTTTTTTTTTAAAGGGCAGGTACTGGGAGAGACCAAGGGAGAGTAGAAATTTCTCTTTACAGGTTCAAGATAAAACTGCAAGTATAGGGGCTGGAGCAATAGCACAGCGGGTAGGGCGTTTGCCTTGCATGCGGCCAACCTGGGTTCGATTCCCAGCATCCCATATGGTCCCCTGAGCACCGCCAGGGGCAATTCCTGAGTGCAGAGGCAGGAATAACCCCTGTGCATCACCAGGTGTGACCCAAAAAGAAAAAAAAAAAACACTGCAAATATATCTACTGGGAAACCAACAAAAACTTTAATCACAGGAATTTTAAATTAAGGAGCAACATAACTTCTATTAATAGAAATTAATTTCTCATGTTTCAGTAAATTTGCTTGGTGCATTAATCCTTAATTGACAATGGGGTGGTCAGTTTCTCTGGAGATACCTCTTTCCTCTGTACCGGGACAGAACCTGCTCGACTCTGTCCACAGAGTCTGAGCAGGACAAGCAGGCCAGAAGGGGGAAAGGAGCTTTACAGAGACAACAGAAGAGTACAGAGGACAGCGTGTCTCACGAAAACAGGGAAATGGTCTGACCGAATCCACCTGACACACTGCTGACGGCTAAGACAACTGCGTGTTCTTAATGATACCAAGTTAGTATGGTGCTCAATACAGACTGAACATTCAGAGCAACTGATTTGGGCTCTGCTAATAAACTGGAATAATTCCTGGTCCATTCTAAACAGAAATTCTCACAGAAATGAGATAAAATATTTTAAAATGGACACATAAACTAAATAATGTGTTAAAATTGTGTATTAATATGTCTTAATCAAGAAAGTTATACTTTGGGCCAGAGTGATAGTATAGCAGTTAGGGCATTTGCCTTGCACACGGCCGACCTGGGTCTGATCCCTAGCATCCCATATGGTCTCCCGAGCACTGCCAGGAGTAATTCCTGAATGCAGATCCCTGAGCAGTGTCGGGTGTGATCCAAAAGGCCAAATATATGTGTGTGTGTGTGTGTGTGTGTGTGTGTGTGTGAATATATATATATGTATATATATATACATATATATATATACTTTGTCTTGTGTGAATGTTTATTAACTTTTATTGTATAATCATTTGGCTCCATTAAAATTGGTTAGCCAAGGGTGAGGCGGGGGAGGGGGCTTGGGGAGACAGACTTTGCTGCCAAGGAGAAAGCTCACACCATGTGGAAACCCTGGGCTCTATTACCTGTACCACATGGTCCCCAGCAAAGCACTGCCATGAATATCCCTTTCCCCCAAAAGAAAAACAAACCTCTATCTAGGAAAGATTATATTATATGCTAAAATAAATAACAAAGATGATTATAAGACTAGAAAATGAGAAGAAATGTTAAATAACACATTTGGTCCATGCAGACACACACAGAACAAGATTACTTATTAATAATTCAACAGAAACTCTAAAAGGGAGGGTAGCTAACTATTTTACAGTTATACTGGGGTACAGTGAAGCACAAAACATTCGGATAAGATGTATAGAATGTTCTGAACAACGCCGCGTGGGGAAGCTGCCAGGGTACATGATGCTTCCTCCCACGGAGCTCTTCACATCCAAATTACAACAGGAGAGAATTTCTTTTTAAAGGCCATTTGATGCAGGGGCCTTGCATCATATAAAAGGTTTATATGAAACCTTTTACTAATTTCCCAAATCCCAAATACTTTGTGTTTTGCATTTTATCATTATTTGGCATCTGTGTTTGTGTGTGTGTGTGTGTGTGTGTGTGTGTGTGTGTGAGAGAGAGAGAGAGAGAGAGAGAGAGAGAGAGAGAGAGAGAGAGAGAGAGAGAGAGAGAGAGAAATTATGACTGGCATTAGTGCTTTAACTTCTTTCTACTTTGTTCTCATGATTTTTAAACTCAAGACTACAGTTAGGCTCATATTTCGAAGCACTGATGAGAAAAACAATTGTCTTAAAAAAGGAAGTGAGTTAAAATGTCATTCATACACTACAGAGATATTTGGGCTTCGTCCTACAACAGGCATCATTGGGAACACGGCCAGGAGCAAACAGGAGACAATCCAACTCAGTGAGGCGCTCTGAAATAAAGAAGAGTCCTCCGTTAGACAAACACGCTCCACAGAACCGTCCTCAGTGCATCACAGACAACACTGCCACGGAAACGAAACGCCAAGCCTGCATCTGCTTCCTTACAAAGACACGCCGCTACCGTCCCGTTCCATAGGCATAGGACCTGGTCTGTTTCGGGGCCTGTGTTGAGCACAATATAAGCATTACCTCACTTAGTACTCATCATAGCCCGAGGTCGAAGTTATATTTTTTAACAATATTTCAGGTGAAGAAACTGAACTCAGAGATGTTGAAGTACAAATCGTAGTATGTTTATGCTAGCAAATTTTAACAGTTACTGAGACCCGAGTCTGACTTTGTTTGTTTTGGTTTTGGAGCCACACCCGGCCCGTGCTCAGGGCTTACTCATGGCAGGGCTAAGGGGTCCACACCTGGAGTCGGAGACTGAGCCTGGCCTGGCCACACGCAGGCAAGCACCTTCTCCGCTGTCTCTGGCCCGTCATTCAGTTTGTTGTACCACATATCCATCACAGCTATAATAAACCTGGGCTGTAATCACAGTGAAATGATTGTTCCCAGGAGAAAAATAGAAATATTTTGTGACTGGATTAAGACAAAAATAGTCACAATAATTCGATTAATTGGAGAATTTTAATTTGTTTTTGCTTCTGTGGGGAACACACCTGTCAGAGCTTGGGTGCGACTTCCAACTCTGGGCTTAGGGGTCATTCCACAGAGTGTGGGGAGACCATTTGGAGGGCGGTCAGCCTCTGAATACAAAGCCTATGTTCAGTCTGTGGAGCTTTCTCTCGTCCTAACGGGAGAGTTCCATAAATTCTCATAATGTGGAAAGAAAAGATCTTTCTGCTTCCTTCATCAAAAGACTAATTTCCTACAGAGGAAGAAAATCATAAGTAATTATGTTTTCAAACCCTCTGTCATGATTATATACTTTCCCAGACGAGTCAGTGAGGTGGTCAGCTGAGCAGGGCACCTGATTCCCCCCAACAACCTTTGGATTTCAGCACGGGGCCCTCAGGCCACTGCACTCTTGCTCAGGGCAGTTCCCTGCTGCCCCATCACTCAGATGCAGGAATCTAGAGAATACTGAAAATCTCATTAACTTCGCTTCCTTAGTTTCCCAACGACCACCGCATTAAGCATCAAGTGAACCGCTGAAATCTCAAACATAGTCTCAGCACTCAGACAAAAGGCCTGGGCTCTTTATGCCAAGATATATTCTACCCTGCTCTTTAAAAACGAGCAATTCCGGGGGCTGGAGTGATAGAATAGTGGGTAGGGCGTTTGCCTTGCACACGGCCGACCCGGGTTCAAATCCCAGCATCCCACATGTCCCCTGAGCACCGCCAGGAGTAATTCCTGAGTGCAGAGCCAGGAGTAACCCCTGTGCATTGCCAGGTGTGACCCAAAAACCAAAAGAAATAAAAAAATAAAAAACAAATAAAAACGAGCAATTCCCAGAGGTGAACACACACCCAAACAAAGTGGCTGTTCATCTATCCAACATCACGATCAAGTACTTCTACCTTTGCTCGAGTCCACAGCTGTGTGACGAATGGCCAGCCCGCGAACGCAGCAAGTCCAACGGTAAGCACGTGTCGATAGAAAAAACTAAGAACCTAGCAACACAGTCCAGAGGAGAAATGAAAAATCAGGTCACTTAAAGGGAGTGAAATATATGTGAAAGAGATTTAAAAACTGTTTTGAAATGGCAAATTACTTACTAATACTTCAATCCCCAGGGCAAAGACTAACAGGCATCCGACAAAATGGCTCAGAGGAAAGGTCAACAGTGATGAGAAAAGGTCCCGAATGACTTGAAATCTGTTTAACAAGGTTACATGTTAAAGGATTATACTCCTGAATTAAAAAATTAAGTCAGAGGTAGTAAAACAATTATGCAAAGCTCTGAATCAGGGAACTTTCAGCTCACAGATTATTTAAAAAACTACAACTATAGCAAATATAAGATATGTGTATAGACATATTATACAAAAAGAAAGAGGGAGCGAGTACACGCAACCCTATTCCTTCCAGATGATGAAGGGGTAATGGTGTGTTCTTTCATCAGTTCTTTTCCATTATATTTTACTAAGTTTAATACTTCCTGTTTTTAAAGGATAGAAGAGGGATGTAAAACGATTGAAATGTATATCATGCCATGACACCCCAAACACCCTTTGGCTCTCGCCTGGCCTTCCTGGTCTGCTTCTGCCTTCGGGAATAAGTTTTCTCACCCCAAGGCCTGACCATCCGAGACTTTCAAGTCCAGCTCACGAGTGCGGATAAGGAAATGAAGACGCGTGGCTGGACCTTCATGATATGCTCATGAAGCATCTCATGATACTTCTCTCTTAGAAAACTTGACTCTCCTGAAAGCGCTACCTCTGAGGCTCTCGAGGACTCCATTTAGGGGCTGAGGTGAGTCTAGAGAGTGCGCGTGCTTCACACCAGGAAGCCTGGGTTCGACCCCCCACCCCCAAGCACTGGGCAGGGGCTAAGGAATGAGCACACGGGGTGGGGCTCTAAACAACAATGCACAAAACCAAAAAGCTGAAGTGTTAAAGGCCAGGAAGGCCAGGCTGAGGAAGTACTTAGATTCACAGCCAGCGCCTGTGTAGCTCCACTCATCTCTGTTGACTGGATCAGAGCTGGTTACAAAACGCCCCTGATCTGGTTTACACAATGCCCAGATGGCAAAAAGCACAGGAAGAGGATGTGCACATTTCTGTGCGGGGCAGGAAGACGCGCTGGGATGTGAGCTGAGGAGAAAAGGTGAAGCAAGGTGCTCCTGGCATCATCCAGTGATGGTACTTGGCTCCGATTCTCCTTAGTAAAGTTACTCAGAGAAGAGAACAGGCCAACAGTTCCCCAGGATAACAAATAACGAGTCAAAAGGGCTGTTTAGATATAACATTTATGCTGTAAATGAAGAGAGGGAATTGGAGATCTGAGGGTATTCTAAACATCTTAAGGATGCACTTAGGCTTCAATAAGTTAATACTTTCAACCACATATTTAACTGTCAGTGCAATGTAATACAAGAGACAGTAAGGGGTGTCACTTACTCTGTTAGAACTGCGTACCATATTGGCAGTGGCAACAAACAATACACGTAATATGTCCAGGGGCTGGACTGAATCAGCAGGAAAACTGTGACAAAACCGCCCAGAACCACAAAACTATATGGCAGGAGAAGGCTTGGTTTCTGGAAATCAAACACAACAATGAAATACACCCAGACCCAGGAGAATTGGTATTTTTAAAAAATATTTTCTCAAGTGAATAGAACATACTGCTTTCTGGGGTTCGGCGACTAGATGGCTAATCTACAAACTGCACTCAAAAACAAGCTGCCATTAGAAAAGCATATTGCAGAAGAAAAAGCTGAATAATCCATAACTTATGCAAGCAAGCGATTCTCAACCTAAAAGTGACTAATTTCCTCCAGTTTGAGGGCGCAAAGCTTATCTGCAATTGTAAATACCGTATTTCTCCTCAGCAATGATTTATATTGAATTGAGGTCACTAATTTATACAGGGGCTGGAGCGATAGCACAGCGGTTGGGCGTTCGCCTTTCACATGGCCGACCCAGGTTCGATTCCTCCGCCCCTCCCAGAGAGCCCAGCAAGTTACCGAGAGTATTGAGCCCATGCGGCAGAGCCTGGCAAGCTACCCGTGCATATTGGATATGCCAAAAACAGTAACAATAAGTCTCTCGATGAGAGATGTTACTGGTGCCCACTCGAACAAATCGATCAGCAACGGGATGACAGTGACAGTGACAGTGAATCTATACTGACTCATCACTACAGCCTACTTATCCTGAAGAGACGATGGGACTTAATCTTGGCTGGCCACAAGGCTTCTGTCTATTCCAAGTTCAACGTGACGGGCTTCCTCTCTGCCCCGCCACTGTGGGCTCATTCAGCGCTGCATAGCATCTTCGCATCTCTGCATCTCGGCTTTGCAGCCTCCTCCAAACCGAGATGGGAACTCCCATCTGAGTCATCAGCGAGGGCCTCCACAGAGCAGGTGCTCCCGGGAGGAGTGACGGGGTGAAGGAGAGAGATTCCAAGGCTGGGGAAAGCATAGCTCTAGACAGCTGCAACTGCGAACAGCAAAGGACAAGTCCCAGCCAGGTGCTCGGCTCCTCGACCCCTCTGCTCCCCCCCGCCACACACACACCCACCGCTTTGATAACCAAAGTGAAAGAAGGTGAATTAAGAATGATTTTCTAGAGTATGGGAGTCCAGGAAGAAAAGCAAGAGACCTGCAACTGTTTTTATAACCCCCGTCTACTGGTGTGAAATATCAGCGTAAAGGAAGCAAGAAACAAGGATAAAGTGGAGCAGAGCAGCAGAAAGGAAGGCCAGGAGAAACGCAGCACTGGGGCAGTCTAGGGGCAGTCTAGGGTCGCTCGGGCCAGATTTCTGAGCCAGGCTGTGTCATGCGCTCACTTGCATGACCATAAACAAAATGCATTCTGAGATCATTTCACCTCATCTAGTGAAGTGGGATGAATAATTCCCTATTTATTTGTCAAGGCTGGAGACACTTGCTAAATATTAAGCCAAAATCTTAACAAAATGGCCAGAATATTATTACTGTTTAATAAATTGTGACTGCTATTTTTATGTTTAGTGTCTCCTCTTGTACTTTCTTGTATTAGTCCCAGAAATTCAACAGAAATCTATCCGTAGAAAGGGCGTGGGAGAACGGCAAATTCAAACATGTATCAACAGGTGCCCCCCTCCCCCTAGGCTGAAGGTGGCCACAGCAGTACCCAGTGTGAGAGAGAGGATGGTTTTACATCATTTTCAGAATAGTAAATGAGCTGGAGAAACAGTGCCATGGCTGAGACCCTGCTTTGCCTGTCGAAGACCCAGGCTCAACCCCTGACACGGTATGATCACCTAGGACCATCAGGAACAACTCCTGAGCACAGAGCTACCGTAGCACCAAATCACTGCCTGCCAAAGCAAAAACTAAAATAAATCCATTCAGGAAATTTTCTAGCGTTAGCATAATAAGGTAGGGTAGAATTATCTAATTCTTTAATACATACCGTAGGCATTTATAAAGGGCATGTATTTTTAAGAAACTAAAAACAAAGAAGTTGATTTGGCTGAAAAAACAGAAAGGACATGAAGTAACCAGAGTTGGGAACACCTTCTACTTCGTTGTGAATTTACTTACTACCCCCATCCAGATTATCATACGCCACAGGCACTGCGATGTCTCCTTTATCCAGCAAACCTTTTACACTTACAGCGGTTTTAAACTTACAGCAGGTGTTGGCATTCAAGAATTTTAAGCCAGACAGACAGAGACAGAAATACGAATATGATTTAAGGGATTAATGTTGTGAGACATATCTAGGTACCAAGAAAACAAAAGAAAGCATGTGGCAAAATTAGTATTTTGTTCTGAAGCAAAAGATATTAGACCCGGCAAAAGCAAAGGGAAAGCACATAATCTACAGGGTAAATGCAGAGTTCAACAAGGAGTTGCAGCAAATTATATTTAAAGGGAAGAGACTGTTCACTGAAGACTGCACGTGATGATTACGGCTAAGAAACACCACCTCTGTACAAGATGGGGCACACTGACAGGTCGAGATACCTTCAAATCTGTAGTCAGAACTAAATTGAATTCCAGTGCTGCCATTCCCGTACTGATCAACTTGCCCGTGTGAAGCTGTTTCCTACCTAGCAATAAATGCTAATGATCCTTTCCCCTCCCCACAGGCCCTCTCAGTCCAGCCAGACCAGGGCCTGCTGCTCTTCCCTCGGCCTCCTTCAGCACACGCCATGCTCTGGGCTATCCTGCTCACTCTTTAAAATTTCCCTTCGGCAATAACCTCCTCTGTGACCCTCCTCACCACTGCACCTGCAGCACCCCATTCCAGTAAGTGCCCAGGAAACTCGAGTTTCCTAAAAGCTCTCCATCTTCAGTCTTCATCTTCAGTCAATGCTCCATGACCGGAAATCCTCCTTCAGGCCTTCTTTTATTAGATTATACACTTCTGGTGCAGAGGAATCAGAATGCCGTTTCAACCGAAGCCAAATAGTTCAACTTACTTTTAATAACCTCAGCTTTAATGGTCAGCTTTATGTGTCAACTCGGCCAGGCTACAGTTCCCAATTATTCAATCAACACTAATCTAGGTGCTGCTGGGAAAGCATTTTAGTAGATGTGATTTAAGAAAACTCCACGTAATCACTAGGTGTATCTCTGGAGGCCCTAGTACCAACTGGATGGCCTCGGTGGGTCACAGAGATGCAGGGATGGAACATCACATCTCCACAGTCGCTAGCTAGCGCTCAACCCATTCCATCAACAGAAAGGAAGAAGGGAAGGAGGGAAGGAAATACTAAATCTTTTAATATAGACACCATACTAATTGGGTTATTTATTTATTTATTTATTTATTTATTTATTTATTTATTTATTTATTTATTTATTTATTTTGGTTCTCAGGTCACCCCGGTTATGCTCAGGGGTTACTCCTGGCTCTACACTCAGGTATTACTCCTGGTGGTGCTCAGGGAACCATATGGGATGCTGGGAATCAAACCTGGGTAGGCGTTTGCAAGGCAAATGCCCTACCCGCTGTACTATCACTCCAGCCCCAAACACCATACTAATTTTTCAAAACTCTGTAGGCTAGATTTTAGGCCTTTGATGACTTCAACCTAATCTACATTGTCAGTATTATCTTTTTAGTACTTTGAACAAACTTTTCACTGTCTACCCAAATTGAACTATTTATTCTGAGGGCAGCATAGTGTAGAAAGAGTGTGGATTTATGTGTAATAAAATATTATTTCTGCTATTTAACATGATGTGTACTCAAAGAAAATGTTAAGCTTAACTGAGTAATGCACATAAAATATCCAAGATAATTCTGGAATAATGGAGCGCAATAAAAATTACTTGTTATCCCAGAAAATAATATATTTTCTACAACTTGCTACTGTTTATGTTTATGAGAATTTTACCTAATTCTCATCCTCTCCCCATGAACTGATTATTAAATTTCTATGAAGGCTTACATGTTACATCACCCTAAGTGTGCTCTCTTTAAGATTACTCTTTGATATTAGAATCAGACAATGAACACATATTACAGTTGTGAAACATTAAAGACATTTCTTGCAATGTAGCATAGTATAATGACCTTTATCTGACAAGATGATTATGTCTATCTACCTTTTGCCATCTTTAAGTCTAAACTACTGGAGGGAGAATGTGAATTTTCTATTTTTTATAAAACCTATGACACTTCTAAAATTATACTATACATTCAATTACCAGATTAGCCAGTAAAAAACTACCAAGCTATCAAATATGCTGGTGACATGGCAATCCAAAGACATATCCTTTCTCAGTAACCCAAACATTCAGATACACATGGAAAAGTATCAATGATCCAGAAAGATAGTATAGTGGGTAAGCGGCCTGCTTTGCATGTAGTAGATTTGGCTTGATCCACAGCACCTCATATGGTCCCGAGCCCTGCCACAAGTGATTCCAAAGCATAAAGCCAAGCATAAGTCCTGAGCACTGCCAGGTGTTTTCCCTGGTGTGCCTGCGTGTGACACACACACACACACACACAAACACACACACACACACACAGAAGCTAGCACTTAGCAAAAGAGCGCTCTCAGTTCAAATCTCAAGTTCTACTACACACACACACACACACACACACACACGCCCACCTGCACGCACGCACGCACGCACACACGCACGCTACCACTTGGCAAAAGAGCGCCCTCAGTTCAAATCTCAAGTTCTCCATATCCTAACTGTTAGGGAACCTCAATAAGTTCCTCAAAGCCCCTCAGATTTACCTTCCTCTTTTGTAAACATAAATTACAATGCTTAGTTCCACACTGTTCCAAGCTGAAAACAGCAAAATAAATTCAAGTACCCAGCAGTATGCCTATATATATCCATTACTGAAACACTGTTCTTTCTGTCTCCTACCATGTAAGAAATTATTCAAATTATGAAAATTACTTGGGGAAGTTATTTAAGATGCATTAAAGAGCTATAAAATATTGGAATGAGCATTACTGTTCTTCCTTTCATTACAGAAAAATAAAATATAAAATTTGTAAAAGTTACCACTGGAAATGTTTGCAGACTATTATTCTCAGTAATATACCATCCAGATAGATTGAATTTTAGAAGATTTAGATATAGTAATAATCATTAGAGAGGATGAGTAAAGGAGGTAAAGTGGCATAATCTCCCTGGTAAATGACTGCAATATATTTAAAAGACTAAAGTGTTTTAATGTAGTAAAACCATATATGTACTATCATATTTTCCCACTGTATGAAGCATTATTGTGGAGGGTTTTATTTTATTCACTTAAAGGACAGTAAGTAACTAGAGGGTAAATAGAAAGTTCTGGAAACTGAATTTAGGACTTTTGAAACTTGGGGCTAGCTTTATTGCTTGCCGGGCTGGCACAGCTGCTCTGCACACAGAAGGCCTGGCTCTGCTCCCCACGCTGCTCCCGCGTGACGCCCTGAGGCGGTCAGGAGGGGCCTCTAAGAACAAAGACAGGGGGCTGGAGTGAGAGCACTGTCGGTAGAGCATTTGCCTCACACGCAGCCGACCCAGGTTCGATTCCCAGCATCCCATATGGTCCTCCAGCACCGCCAGGAAGTAATTCGTGAGTGCAGAGCCAGGAGTAACCCCTGTGCATCGCTGGGTGTGACCCCAAAAGCAAAAAAAAAAAAAAAAAAGAATGGAGATAGGAACAGCCCCGAAGCATCACTGAGAGTGGCCCTCCATTTTTTTTTTGAAAGTTGAAATCTAAGAATAATTTTAGAAAAACATATAGTTAAAAATGAACATTCTGAAATAAGTTTTTTTTTTTTTTATCATTTTCCTGCTCCTACACTTGTTCTGAAGTAGCTTCTGGTCATCTGCACTATAATAATATGGAATTCTTACATTAATGAACAATTATGAAAAAAGAACAGAAAATTAACACCAACAGAAAACTTAAATTGTATAGCTCTAATTATAGACCTCTTAAGTTTCTGAATCAATAGCATACAATGGTTTTTTCATCTAAATAAAGAGATAAATGGGAGGGTAAGGACGTAATACAATGCATTTGCATTGTGTGATCAGACTTAATCTGATACAGTTTATTTCCTTGTTCTTAGTGAGTGCACAGACCATCTACTTATTCATCCTATGTTCTGAACTCACCTTGACTTCTCTCTTGACACCTCTGGCAAATCGGGAATGCGACTTGACGACCAACAACGAAGCATAGGAGGCCCATCCCACAAAGCCAAGAACGACGTTGAAGCCCAAAAACAATCTGTTGTAAGTGTGGTAATAGGACAAGCCTTTCAGCGCAAGATCCATCAGCTCTGTGCAGATGGAGACCTGCAGAGGGAGAAACAGAACCTGCCACTTGGGAAGACATCGTAAACCGATCAGAAGAAGGAAATGACTAAGTGACAGCGTGAACTGCAGAGGCTGAACCAAGAGCAGATCCTAGCATAGTGAGGGAATAACAAATGCCCAAAGGCGGCAGAGACAGAACTGGTCTTTTGTAGGAAGCAGATCACTGAAGGGGCAGGGGCGGAAGAGCACGGGGTGGACACCCAGAAAATGGTGGACACTGGTGGAAGGTTTGGTGCTGGAAGGTTTTATGCATAAGATCCTTCAATAAAAATAAAATTAACTGAAAATCAAAGAATAGATTCTACAGCTGGAGAAATGGCTCAAAAGACTGGAGCACACGCCTTGCATGCTGTAGGCCTGGTCTAAACCCCGGCACTGCGTGGTCCCCCAAATACTACCAGGACTGACCTCTGAGTACAGAGCTGGGGTCTCCCCTTTGTACCTCTCAGCATGGCCCCACAGCCAGTGTTTGCGAGAGCTCTCTCTCCCTCTCTCTCTCCCTCTCTCTCTCTCTCTCTCTTTCTCTCTCTCTCACACACACACACACACACACAGAGTTGTACAAGAATCTTCTTGAAAGTGCAAAAACTACTGAATGAAATGAATTTCTTAAGCTTGACAAGAGAGATATATTCAATGTAAACTATTTATTGTATGTACAATGATTTAAAATATTTTGTGAAAATTATCTTCATAGGATATGTGAAAAAAAGAAATGAAAGGTCTCTAGTAAAAGATAGAGCCAAATAATGACGGCGTTCACATTTAATTAATTTTCACCCTTCATATATACAAAATCAGTTATAAACATATTTAAAGCTCTTTTTTTTAATTTAGCAAAAATCTTTTTCCTTTGTTGATGCTAGGAATCAAACCTATATTTGAAAAAAAGAAACAAAACAGGGCTGGAGCGATAGCACAGCAGGTAGGGCGTTTGCCTTGCACGCGGCCGACCCGGGTTCAAATCCCAGCATCCCATATGGTCCCCTGAGCACCGCCAGGAGTAATTCCTGAGTGTAGAACCAGAAGTAACCCCTGTGCATCGCCGGGTGTGACCCAAAAAAAAGCAAAAACAAAACAAAACAAAACAAAAAAAACCATAAAACTCCTAATACAGAAATTCTGATCCTCTTCAGCCAGGTCTCATTCAAGTGCTCTTCCCTGGAGCCACTCTCCAGCCCAGGAATTTAGTAACTCAGAGAAAAAATAGTCATTTTAAAAACATAACAAAAATAAGTACTTTAAATGTAGGTACGACTTATGCATTTTAAAGGCCAAAACCAAAATTATTTCCTATTTTAAAATTACATGAACACCTAATGAGCATAAAATTAATGAAAAGCAGAGTGCATTATGAAGAACTGACGCTTCAGTATTATCACTGAACTCTGATCAAATGCAGGTCATTCCAAATGTACAAATATGTCTTACTCTACAATATGAAGCCTCGAGGGACAAAACTTGACAAGGGGCTGGAGTGACAGCACAGCAGAAGGGCATTTGCCTTGCACACGGCTGACCGGGGTTCAATCCCCAGTATCCCATATGGTCCCCCGAGCACCGCCAGGAGTAATTCCTGAGTGCTGAGCCAGAAGCAACCCCTGAGCATCCCTCGGTATGACCCAAAAAGAAAAAAAAAACTTGACAGGATTTTTTTCATCACAGAAATGGCAACTGTGCATCTCTAATGTTAATGTTAGAAAGTTTACTTGCAGCGGTATGCCCAGGGCTGTGACAGCCACTCCAAGGCCCGCTGTTTCCTGAGGGCCAAAGCCGACTCCCTGGACTTCTCACAGTGCTCTCCGGGGCCATTCCTCCCCAAACCCGCCCAAATGGTGACCAGCAGTTTCTGAAGAGAAGGCCGGCTTGTCTTACTTACCGCTTCATCATACTTCCTCTGCTTTATATTGAACCTTGCTTTTGCTAAAAGGCTGAACTGCTGAGAATCAGAGAGCAACCTATAAAACAGAGATTCTTTTTAAAGGTTTCCTTACTTTCCTGTTTTCAGGTTAACAGAAATCAGACAGTGAGAGTTAAGAAAGTAAACAAAAAAGAAACCTTGACCTAAACTGGTTATCTGAACTCCCCTAAGGAAGTTCATAGTTAAGTTTGACATTCTACACTCAAAGTTTCAACCCCAGACTGTATTTACAAGTCATATAAAAACATCACTTTACAAAAACACACAAATTCTGATCCTACCAGCATGAGAAAGCGAAGAGCAAACAGGCAGATGAGCCCCCGCCTGCCCCCCACCCCGTGCTCATGGTGCTCAGGATGGACAAGGCGGACCCACTGGACACCACAGGCCCTGTGCCAGGTGGATCCATCGGGGACAGGGGACCCTGTGTCAGCCAGGGCCCGAGGAGCTTCATTGCCAGGTAGACCCTAACCAAAAGAGACAGTCAGCAGCCTGAACTTCTGTGCCCTTTTTAAACTAACACCATTTGGGGTTTCTATAGCTTCAATCTCTTTCCATCATTTCTCTGTCCTTATCTTACCACTATGGAACCTTAAACACAGAAAAAGATACCAGTAATACTCTATCATTTTAGTGCACGTGTGTGGATATGCGTATATGTATACGAATGTGTATATATGTGTGCGTGTGTGTCGAATCACTGTCTTCTTTCTTCTTAGGTCTAACCGTCTTGAAGAGAAAAAAATAAGGATCACAGATGTAAGAATCTGGGACCTCCCAATTGGCACCCGGGAGTCTCAGGGCCCAGCCCAGCACCTCCTGGCCAGGCAGGGCACGGGTTCCATGCTGGGCCAAGGACGTGGTGCTGCTCCAGCCCTGCGGGGCCAGGGGTCACAGGGGTACCCCATAGTATTCAGAGGTCTCGGGGCCTCAAAGCCAGAACCTTAACCTCTTAACTACCTCTCCAGCCCCAAGTGAAAATTTTAAGCCATGTTATAAATTTGAGGGGAAGGGGTGCCCACAACCTTTTTTCAGAAATAAAAGGCTTGGCCTGGGAAATGCACATTATCTAGAATTTTACACACAATTTCAGAAAGTTTATGAGCCCCAGAAACCCAACTCCCTTAAAGTTCTAGAGAGCCCCCAACCCCCAATTAAGAATCTGTTGTCATTCCAAAGACTCCTATTTCAGACTGCCTGAAAATCACCCATACCTGGAATCACCAAGATTTGGAGGAGAAAAGTAGTAAGAAATAAGAACACTAAAAACACATTGAAGAAAAACAAGTTACAAGGCCGCAAGGACTTCACCCACCACACACACATCACAGGTGCTGCAGAGAAGGCTCAGGATGCAGCTGGGGAGGGGGCTGAGCTGGAGAGAGGCAGCTAGGGCACCTGCCGCGCAGCCCGGCCTGCGCTTCATCACCAGCACCCCACAGAGTCCCTCCAACGCAGCCAAAAGTAAGCCCCGAGGACTACTGGGTCTGGTCCAAAAAATGCAATCTGAGAGTCAAAGGACACAGGTAGTCTTTTATGAACTATTATCTAGTTCAATTTTACAGGTTTCTATGAAATCTCTCCCTTGCTCTGACACACTCTGAAACTGATGCGAGCACCTTCTGTGTACTTCATCCGTTCTAAATTGCCCGACTCCTGATGGCCCTCTCCTCTCACTGTTCCCCTTTATACCCAATGTATACACAAACCGACCTATTGTGTGGTTAAACTCGTCATTCTCCACCTAGCTTGTATCCACAGTTGAGTTCTTGTTCACTAAGACATTCCTCTCTCTTTCTCCAAAATCAAGTAACCATCATCTTTTATGACCTACTCCAAATCTCACCTCATAGCATTAGTACTTTAGCGTGCTCTAATGATCAATTTATTTCTCTTCTATTAAATTTTAACTTCCAGGTGGACCATTAATTATTTCCATTAATATCTATAATAATACTCAGCAAGCGCTAAGCATAGAAAATTAATCAATAAATCTAAATTGATTTAAAAAGTATTATAATGCTGCACAATTTTAAAAGGAAAAAAGAGAATAACAGATTTTTGTCATTTGTAAAGCGCTTAATGATTTGCTGAATTACACAAAAAGACAAAAGGAAGCTTGTCTAGAACTAAATTGCTTAAGCTAATTTAATACACAATTGCAAGCAAAGTCTGAGAAAAAAACACTGAAATGCTTATATGTTCAGTACATTATATATACATGAAACATTATGTACAGAGTACTTTGGTAGAGAAACCAATTCAGTCTAATTTATAATTTTTTCTAAGTGAACAATTTATAAACTTAAAAGAAATATTGAAAGTTTTATAACATGCCTGAAGATCACTAAAATGTTTTGCATAAGCCTCTCTGTAACATTATGACATTAAAGACACTCACAAATTCATCCCTTAATATAGCTAAGTTCTGATTTTTCACAAGTTGGAAAAGAGTGCAACACACTTTGGTCTGTTGTTCTCCAGTTACGTACGATTAAAACCACACAACCACCACAGGCTACACCTAGCCTGACATTAGTTTCACTGAGAATAATGCAAGGCCAGTACCCTTCTGTTATGAACACCTGGTTCCTATTGTAGGGTAAGAAATTGGGATGGCGAGGTTTCAGATAAGATACCTGAATGCCAAGAGTGGGGAAGTGGGAAAGACCCCAGTCAGAGGCTTCGCTAAGCCACTCCAGCTACTGGCATCCATCTGGTCAGGCCAATGGCCCGAACGCACCTTACCTGACACCAGGGCTCACACAGGAGTGTGCCGGAGTCACACGCAAACACAGCTGTCCTGCCTCTCACTTCCTGGGCCTTCCCTTCCCTCCGCCTTCCACAGACCCCTGGAGAGCTTACCAAAACCGGCTCTTTAACAATTCAATCTTAAAACAGGATCCCCAAAGTACTCCACTCCCAAATCCTAACAAAAACAGGTTATTTTAGACTCTTCAAAACTTGGGTCATTGTATTTGTGAGGTTGTTTTTATTTTGTATGCAATTTAAATTTTTATTAACAAATAAAAACAGTACCAAATATACCCTGACACATATCGCAAGACTTCATTTATTTGTCCTGTTAAGCCTTCTATTGATAT
This sequence comes from Sorex araneus, assembly GCF_027595985.1. Classification (NCBI taxonomy): domain Eukaryota; kingdom Metazoa; phylum Chordata; class Mammalia; order Eulipotyphla; family Soricidae; genus Sorex; species Sorex araneus. The sequence continues at coordinate 368,891,475 of NC_073303.1, forward strand.
ATATATATATAAATTTAAAGAATGCTTTTTTTTTTTTTTTTTTTTTTTGCTTTTGGGGTCACACCCAGCGATGCTCAGGGGTTACTCCTGGCTTTGCACTCAGGAATTACTCCTGGCGGTGCTTGGGGGACCATATGGGATGCCGAGGATCGAACCTGGGTCGGCCGCGTGCAAGGCAAACGCCCTACCCGCTGTGCTATCGCTCCGGCCCCAAGAATGCTTATTTTATTTTATTTAAATCAATACATTTTTCTATATTCCCCAACAAAAACTAAATATTGGTGCACGGGCATCTGTAAACACTTTCAATGTCTGTCTATAATTTCTATAAATTTTATCACAGATTGTCATTTTCTAGTATAAAAGAAATTTATTCACCAGAGACCAAAAAACTAGAGAAGGCTAAAATACCATTATAATGAAATGCTAAGGTAATAAGCTTAGAGCTCAGATGTTTCGGTTGAATAGTTTGAAGACTTTTAAGTCTCAATTCTACCATTTATCAGAAACTCATTCTATGAAATGAAAAACAGGGAAACAATATTACCATTTCTTATACTTTTCTCCATCCTTGCCTAATATTCTAGCCTTTAGTTTCAATACTTGAAGGATTTCATCTAACGCCACAGTTTCAATTACAGTATCTAGACAGTTTCTAAAACTTGTTTAGAATCTAACTCTTACTTCTGAACTCCACGCCCAGAACTCCACTTCCAAGCGTCGAGCACAGTCATGACTGTTCTTCTCCAGGCTTTCCAAACTCAAAACACTCACGCTCAAGCTAGCTTTTTCTCCAGCTGCCGTCTGGGAAATACGTGAATATCCAAGACACTCTCAAAATAAGAAATTCACAACTTCGACTTTCCCGTTCCCCCTCACTCTCGGCCTTTGCCTAGAACCTAATGATTCCATTTCCCATTAAGTTCAATCTCCACCTTCCTGCCATTTCTCCCGGCCACTGGCAGACAGCCCTCCCCGCGCCCAGGGACGGCCCCCACGGCACACTGCCTGCAGCTCCAACACAGCTCTCTCTGCTCATTCTAAAATTTAGACCAAGTTCAGTTCTGCTTCAATGTCTTCGTGTGGCATTTGAGATAACGACGGCAGTGTCGGAAGAATTTAAAAGCTAATAGATGTGACTTGCATACACAAAGCTAGTGTGAACAGGTAGCAGTGAGGATGACAGAGAAATAATGCAAGACCCTGTCACTCTCTTGAGTCACTATTATGACCTTTAAAACATTTTGTTGAGAATCCAGTTTACAATACTGCTGATGATGGTTTCTCATGCGCGTTGGTCCAGCTCCCCACCCATCAGTGTGTTCACCTGCCTCCCACGAGGTGCTACGGTCTTTCCTACTGGTCTCTTAGCCCCCAGCTTTTTCTACTGGTCTTTGGCCTCTGATTTTCTCTTTCTGTACACCACAGGTGTTTTGCTTTTCAGAAGTTTTATCTATAAATTACTGTTTGAGATAAGCTTTTCCCAAAGTTTAAAAAAAATTACTGAAAGCATTCCCTCTGAGATCAAGCACAGGCAAAGCTATTCACTGTCTCCACATTTGAGCAGGGTGGAGGGAACAGGGGCTCGGGCCACAACTAGTGGTGCTTCTCAGGGCTTACTCCTGGCTCTGTGCTCAGTGTCACTCTTGGCATAGACCAGAGGACTGTATGTGGTGGCAGGAAGAGAATACAGGTCAGCTATGTGCAAGGCAAATATGCCTTACCTGCTGGACCATCTCTCTGGCCCTTCCACTTTTAGTCACTGCAAGATCATATGTTGTAAGATGACATTACTTTGTCCTTTCCCTCCTTGTCACAAGTAGCTTGTCCCGGTTTTCCCGGAGTTTAGGCTTACCCCAGTCACACCCATCAAGGTGTTCCCGAATCTCTCCCATCCCTTTGTTTAGCTATAATCACTTCTCCATGCTCTCTTCCCCAAAAGAGTTAATCCGAGGCTTTCCCTTAATCTGACTCTGCTAATTTGTAAGGTCAGACCTTCCTAGGATACTGAATTTATATTATATAAGTTAATATTGCCTTTCTCCTCTTCTTGTGCCTTTTGAATAATTTACTTTAAGGCTATGTCTGTTTTGTATAGACACAAGAAGACAATATTATGTTTTTATAACTTGGGAATTAATTGGCCTCGAATATTATTTCCTCCCGGGCATCTGCTTTCTCCACTTAAGCCTCAGTTGCCCTCAGTTCCTAGCACCCCAAAAGCAGGGTCCCGACGAGGGACGGGAAGGATCCAGGGCAAGCGGTGAGTTATGTGCTACCCTGGCATCGAGATGGGCCTGGCCAAAGTGCCTAATGCTTAACTATAAGTTAAGAGCTTAATCATAGACAAATGCTGTCATGATCCAATAGTAATTATGAGACTAGGACCCTGCCAGGGATAGGAAAGACTGATCGGGCCTGAGCACTGTAGTCTGAGATTGAGATGGCCCCAGAAGAGCAATTTTATAAGCTTTAATGCACCTCTTATTGTGTCCATACAAAATAATTAATATTATGAATTCTTATATGTTTGCTGGCTGAGGAGAAGAGAAACACATTCATGGGACTCTGCCCTTGGGTGGATCCTCCTGCTGAAAGAGAATTAAGTCCTAGGAGAAGCATCCCCTAAGGGAAAGGAACCTTACCCTATTGATGGTGACCACACCTATGTGTATGCCCCAACCCCCTCATGGTGGAGATTTAACTAGGCTGTAAGAGTGGGTTGGGGGGCCAGATCCACGGGCCAGATCCAGAGATCCTGAGAGAGACCAAGAGCCGGGAGAGAAGCAGGGAGAGAGAATGAAATAAACGGATCAAGCAACCAGTTTGGCCTTCTTCCTTCTTCCTTCCGTCGACTGCCCTTGACCGACGGCACACACAGCGGTTCCGGGGCACTGAACGTGGGCGGTGAGACAGAGCCGCCCGGAGAGCCCAAGCGTGCGCGCGCCCCTCGGCGAGCTTTAGTTTTTTACAATATGTCCTAGCAACATCAGGCAAGTTGAACAAACCAAGGGGGGGGGGAGGTTTCCACTCTGGAGAAGTCTATATTCTTTCCTGAATATGTATTTCTTTCTCTCCTCTCACACCTCTTTAAGTAAATTTCTTTAAATCATAACTATTTTGACTTCACAAAGAAAAAATAAATCAGATGGATCTTACTGGAAAAGAATGCAAACTATCACTATTTGAAGATGACGTGATACTGTAAATAGCAAACTGTAAAGAGTCCACTAAGAGACTCCTAAAAACAATAAGCCAGTATATAAAGTAGCCAGCTACAAAGTCAACACCCAAAAATCTTTCACATTTCCATATGCAAATAATAGAAGAAAAAGAGATCAAAGAATATACTCCATCCATAAGTGTCCAAAAACATCAAGTACCTGGGAGTCAACTAACAAAAGAGGTGAGAGATATAAACTTTGAAAACTCTCAGTCAGTTAGGAAAGAAATAGAAGATGGCCTTGGGAAATGAAAAAATATTGCTCATGGATTAGAAGAATCAGTATTGTCAAAATGACCATCTTCTCTAAATTATTATGTAGATTCAACACAATCATCATGCAAATTTAGATGCCATTCTTCAAGATCCTTTAGATGACTTAGTATAGTCAGTAATAAAACTTCATGGAATCTCATAAAAACACTCAGAATAACAAAGCCATACGAGAAATAAGAAATTGGGAGGTATCTTATTGCCTAACTTGAAACTGTTAGTGATAAAAACAATATGGTTATTGGTGGTGGGGAATGTGCACTGATGGAGGGATGGGTGTTTGATCATTGTGTGATTGTAACCCAAACATGAAAGCTTGTAACTATCTCATGGTGATTCAATAAAATAAAAAAAAAAAAACCAATATGGTACTGGAATAAGGACAGAATCTTTGACCAATATCTTTGGATCAAGTATCCAAAGAAAAATTTCCAGATCTATGATCAATTAATTTTTGACAAGGAGGCAGGTTACATAAGAAACTCATAAAGATCAAAACAACAATAATAAAACCCTATTAAAAATATGGAAGAAAAAATGAACAGTTATTTCTCTGAAGAAGACAGGTGAATAGCCAATAGGCACATAAAAAAGTGTTCATCATCACTTATGATCACGGAAATCCAAGTCAAGACAACAGTGAGATATCATCTCATACCAGAGAGAACAGCACTATCAAAAATACTGGAAACAATCTGTGTTGTCATGAATGTATGAGAAAGGAACTCTCATCTTGTGCTGACAGAAATGTCTGGTTCACCCTCACAGAAAACGGTAGGGACACTTATCAGAAAAATAAGAACAGATCTGCCAGCCACATAACCCAGAAATTCCGCTTCTGGGTATCTACCCTCAGAACACAAAAACATTCACTCAAAGGACATATGTACACCACTATTCATTCACTGCTACACGTAGCGCAGTGGCCAGCATATAGAATCAACCTAAGTGTCCAATTACAGATACAAGTAGATAATGAAGGTGTACAATTAATACACAATGGAATACTATGCAGCTGCAAGCAAGCATGCAATTCGTTGCAACTTGGATGGAACTGGAGGATATCATGTTAAAGTCAGAAGAAGAAACACAAATACCAGGTGATCTCACTCATCTGTGGTATGCAAGAGTATGCAAGGTATCAAGGGGGATACATAGATTACTGTGGTTGACAGATTACAGAACTGAGGAGGATAGGGAAGGAAAGAAACTGAGGGAGGCAAAGAAAAAACAGACAGGGAGATGTAACAATAACAGGGGCTGGGGGCAGAAGCCTTGGACACATTGATGGTGGAGTTTTATCTATATATCTAAAACACAAACTAACAGGATGAAAAGTGAAAGAGTCAAACTGCAAAACCATCCTTAAAAATGTGCCCACAGAAGGGACCAACACGAAAATAATAGTTGGAAATGATCATTTTGGACAGGAACTGAGTGTTGACAGTAGGTAAAGGGATATACCTGATAACCTTTCATTTTCTGTATTGCAAACCATAAGGCCAGGAAGGGGAGAGGGGAGGGGGGAGGAGGAAGGGGGAGGGGAGAAAGGAGGAGGGGGAGAGAGAGAGTGTCCCTGCCACTGAGGCAAGTGGCTGGGGTTGGGGCGGGAGGGAAACTGGGACACTGGTGGTGGGAAACATTCACTGGGGAAGGGACAGGTGTTGGAACATTGTATGACTGAAACCCAATCATGAACAACTCTCAAACTATGATTCAATAAAAAAATTTTTTAAATACAAATAAAATTGCCTTAGAAATAATACAATAATGTGCACTGGTGAAGGGATGGGTGTTTGAGCATTTTGTAACTGAGACTTGAGCCTGAAAGCTTTGTAACTTTCCACATGGTGATTCGATAATAAATAAATAAATAAATAAAATAAAATAAAATAATACAATACATAATTTTTTTTAAATGTGCCTGTCAAAGAGGCAGGCTGGATGGGGAAAGTAAACTGGGAACATTGGTGGAGGGAAGTTGACACTGGTGATGGAACTGGTGTTGGAAAATGGTATTTCTGAAACTCAACTGTGAATAACTATAAATCACAGTGCCTTAATAAAACTTTAATTTAAAAAAATCATTGAAAAAATTGACATGCAGTGCACCTTTTGGGTGTACAGTTATATGAGTTTTCGAAAATGCCTAGAAGATGTCTACTATCCCCGTAAATTCTGAGTAATATCCGTTGCCAACAGAGGCATCAGTCAGGGAATGCACGGTGGGAAACGCCTCTTGCTGACCCACAGCCGTGGCCCTGCTGCAGAGTGAAGTGTGGCAGCCCTTGGATATGCTAGCTCAGGATGGGATATCAGAGTGGAAACACCAAGCATCTTGTTCTCCTCCCAAACTGGTCCTCCCAGTGCTGGCCCGGGTGGAACACAAAACTCTGGTAGTTATCCTTCGCTCTTCTCTCCTTCTGACACCTTTTCGATCTCTCAGCAAATCCTATTATTTTGGCGCTAAGTTCATTTCTCTTCAGCATTCCCCAGCTGTGCCTGGAATACTCCGAGAGGCTGCCTGCTCTCCGGTGACGGCTTCTTCCCGTCCCATGTTCCTGCCTCGCATTGGGCTTTTTACCTTCCCAGGCTTCTGCTTTGTGTTGCAGCAACATGGTCACTTAAAAACAACCCAAATCCCTTTAAGTTTCTGGAGCCTGAGCATCTCCGAAGCCATCCCCCCTGGCCCACAACAGCATCTGACAAAGGCTTCAGGACGCTTGGTGATGAGAACCCTCTGTTCTCTAAGTCACCCCCAAGCCCTCTGCCCCCAGTTCACCGCACTGCAGTCCTTAGCCGACTGGCGCTCCCTCTTGTCCAGCCCTTTGCGCTGGCTGCCCCCTGGATGCGCTTCCCTTACACATCTGCACATTTGACTCCTTCCCTTTCATCACCTCTACTTGGATGTCAACTTATCTGCGACTGCCTCTGAACAAAAACGGTTCAACAAACACATCCCCCCTCTAGTCTTTCCTCTGTGTACCAGAACACAGCCTCGAGGCGCTCGGAACTCTGCATCTGTCCCTTCGGGTAACTTTCTCTCAGCTATAGGATCCGGCGACGCTGGAGAATGTCTCTTCTGCACCTGCATCCGAGAGTGCTGTGACTTGTCTCTATAGCACCCTCCTGATTGCCCTCCTGACTCACAAGGAAATGAAGGTAGTCAACAGCCAACGATCATGTAGCCGAGCACATGTGGAACCTGAGCACATGTGCCGTCTGCATCTCCCCTCTTGAGATGTGTACTTTCATGTTTCCATGTCTAATGCTGGGATGCGTGTAGGGGCTCTCTCTCTCGAGCGGGTTACTCTCCACTCTCTCCCACTGTCTCTCCCTCTTTCCCTTCAAAACCTCCAAATAAAAACTGTGTAATTTCACTGCTTATCTATTCCAGAAATTCCTTTCTGTGAGGCAAGACACGAACCCAGTAACCCTGGGTCCCGGGTGGTAGAGGCGGATTGGGAGAAAGTGACCGTCTCTCTCCTCCCCGCTTCATATAAGTCACCTGTGGGGTCCACCAACTTCAGTTTCAAATTACAAAACAAAAAATAACTACACAAGAAAAACATATGAATAAGCACCTAGGGAAGTAGCTAAGTTCTGAACCTGACCCTTTGCATCCCCACCCCGTCCCCCTCAAGTCATACTAACAAATGTAAGAATCTTTATTCGGTTTCTAAATCTTGGCTTAGCTTATAAATTAGTCTTCAAAGTTTTTAAATAGCAAAAGCATTTTATAAGTCCTATAGGAATTTCCCTGAGTTTTAAAATAGCACACATAAAAATCACTATAGATGATCAAAAATTCACTATATCACATGACACTGGAACCAAAAAAATGTAAAATTTCTGAATTTAAAATCTGAGAATAGTGAAAAATCATTCTTTTCTTCCTCTTTAAGAGGAAATGGAAGAATCTTAAAGACAATGAGATCTGCAGTAAAAAGAGCATAAACAGAGAAAGGAGGAATTCCAAAGATACAACAAAGTGGTCAGAGAAAAGTGCTAGAAACATAACAAAAACCCTAGGTCACATGGGTATTTTTCATTTAAATAAGGAACTTTCAAATTGGTGGGGCCCAGCAGAGATCAGCAGGAGGTAAAAATTCCTTCAGGAATCTGAGCCTACTGAGGTTATAGTGTGAGCTCAGGGCAGGCTGGGTCTGAGCAGAAGGAAAGAGGGAGAGGAAAAAAAAGGTAAAAGACTTTGCTTAGGTCAATACAAAGAGTCTCTGATTCTGCATTACCCCAGGGAGCTTTTAATAAAATGCCGAAATTTTTCACTGGATTCTACAGGCCCTATTATTTCTAGAGACTATACTATTTCATTATCTCACAGGGACCTACTATCCTCTTGGCTATAATATACATTCATAGATTTAATATGAAATATAAAGCATAAAGCAAAAAAAAAAGTCAAACCTCTTCCATTTGGCTTTAAAATAAGTCCTCACAGAGAAAGGTTATTAGAGCATGCATGAAACAAATGTTTCATTTGAAGGGCTACCCCACTCACTATGAAATAAAAGTCAAAAGGGAACAATGATGAAAAATGCTCTCGTTTTCCTATCAGCACCCCACCTCTGGCTTCTTCTTGGACCTCAACCTTCAGTGCCTTCTGCAGTTTACGCCTAGGAGCCGATGGCACGCAAGTCCTCCAAAGTCCCTGCTGGACACTTGCTAACTTGAAACTGGTCATGGTGAGAGCGTGTGAACTCTACTTACACTATGGAAACTGGTAAAAGCTGGCAAAGTCTTCCCCAGACTGCCCCTAACCACGACCACTCTTTCCCCCTTGAGGCCCTCCATTCTCTCACCTGCACATCCCTCCTCAGACCCCGCTGCCCTACACCACAGCAGTCCCAAGGAACTGGAGCAGCCGCGGAAGCTGCTACCCTGCAGAGGTGCATGCATTTGATGGCTTCCCGTGCCTCCAGCAACACCAGACGCAAAGGCCCCTACCCAGCACTGCCTGCAATAGGGCTGTCGACCTTCTTTAGCTCCAGAAACCTGCATCTTTCATCAGTGGCTATAGTGTTGTGTACTCCCGTGAAAACAGCGTCATTCACTAATAGTTTAGTGTCACATAAAGCTACCCATCACATGGTATTGCAATTTACCACATGGATGGATACTAAGTCTGATTCTCCAATACCCAACACAGTGCCTGGCCCAGAGAAGGAAAACAATGAACACTGGTTAAGTTGATAAATGAAGCATTTGCAACCATTGTCCTGCAGTTGTGAAAATGATGACAAATAAGAACTAGGATCTCCTGTTAAGGGTTGAATTATGTCCCTATTGTAGGATAACACTGGTTTGTCTTTCTCCCTGGCCACAGGGAGCTTAGGTTTACTAAGTAATACCCATCACAATGTTCCCCAGGCACTCCCATTTCCTCGGTATCCATCTTTAACTCCTCTGCGCTCTGCTTTCTCTACCTGTTAGTCACTCATTTCCCCTAGGCAGTACCTGTGACTTGTAAAGTCAAATTCCTCAGAAATCTCTGGATTTGTATTTGTAAGTGGAATATTGCTTTCTCCTTCCCTTATGTCCTGTGCATAGTTTACTTCAGAGCAATGTCCTTTTTTTATAGAGACAGGAAGACAGGTAATGCTGTGCTTTGGTAACTTGGGAGTTAACTGACTCCAAATAATATTCACTCTTGGGCATCTGTTTTCTCGATTTAAGCCTCGATTTAAGTTGCCCTTACTTCCCAGTACCCCAAAAGCAGGGTCCCGACAAGGGACTGGATGGACCCAGGGCAAGCTGTGAGATACCCTGGCATCAAAATGGGCCAGGCCAAGAGCCACAATACTTAACTACAAGTTAAGCGCATGGTCATGGACAAATTCTGTCATGATCCAAAGATTAACAACTAGATTTCTAACCTGGTAGGGTCAGGAAAGACTAATGTGGCCTGAGCACTGTAGTCTGGGATCAATAGCGAGATGTGCCCAGGAGAGCAACCCTACAAGCTTCCCGTATCTCTCAAAATGACTAATATCATTAAGAAGCAGAATTAAGAGTGTGAGGAACTGGCCCAGGACAGACCACAGGAATCTACTTAGCTTTCTTAAGACTCTTTTTACAGGAGCCCGCATTGTAGAATAACTTGTCTATCTGTCCCTGAGCAAGGAATTTGGATACAGGAACCCTGGGTCGCAAGAAGGGTGGTGGTCAGACCAGATAACCAGACCCATATTACACGACCCATATCACAAGACCCAGGACTGCCCCCAGAACCGGGACCTTCCTGTATATTGGCGCGAATACTGATCTCTAAAACCATAGGCTAAGGAGTGATGTCCCTTTAAATGGATTGGTTAAGAAAGTTTGTAATATTACAAATCTATTGGCTATGAAATGCGCAGGCTCTGCTGTAACGACCAGGGAAGGCCTATATAAGATC